>NW_022589709.1:51900303-52539811 GCF_004348235.1 Phoca vitulina
AGTGCAATTGCTGGATCATATGGTAGCTCTATTTTCAACTTTTTGAGGAACCTCCATACTGTTTTCCAGAGTGGCTGCACCAGCTTGCATTCCCACCAACAGTGTAGGAGGGTTCCCCTTTCAAGAGAGGAAATTTCAATCCTCTCTTTAATGTTCTTTATTAGGAATCATTTTATATTAGGCCAGGATATAAACTTGTTAAATAAAGAGAATTTGAAATAATAATAAATGCATTTGGTTAAAAAAAAAGATATAATTGTTTAATGAACAAAGTGAACTTAAAGTAAGTAATAAATAGGGGCGCCTGGGTGGCACAGTCGGTTAAGCAGCCAACTCTTGGTTTCAACTCAGGTGGTGATCTCAGGGTCCTGGGATTGAGTTGCCCTCAGCTCAGAGTCGGCTTGGGTTTCTCTCTTCCTGTCCCTCTGCCCCTCCCCTCCACATGCTCTCTCTCTAAAATAAATGAATAAATCTTTGAAATAAAATAATATATTTGGTTAAAAACATTTAAGAATATATATTAAAAAACAAGCCTTCCTCCCACTCCAGATGTCGGTCCCCAGTGGTCACCAAGGTTAACAACTCTCACATTTCTGAGGGTCTCCTTCATACATTTATATATTGTATAGGATTCCCAAAGTTCATCTAACTCTCACATCTCAAAGATTTGTTAGGAAAAAGGGCTTATTCATTTGGCGGAAAAGTAACTTATTCTTCTCTAGGAAAAAGAATCTAAAAATGCTAGCAGACATTAAAAATAGAACCAATGAATATTTCTATTTTCAAAGAAAACGTGAAAATAGTCACTTAAAAAGCAAGAGAAAAGGTGGAAGTTGGGAAGGTTACCTTCAATCAAATACGGTGATGATCTAAGAAAATGAGAATGAAGCTAAGACCAAGAGGAAGAGAATGAAAGGAGCAGGAGGAACAAAAATCAACTAGGAGGAGGAGAGATAACTTTAATGGTCATAAAAATGTTGTTTTGTTTTACAGACAAAAACGTTTGAGGAGGATGGTGTGGACTTCAAATGACATATATGTCATATCATCCAGATATATATATCAGGACTGCAGAGCTAATTAAATAGGATTGTGAGCAAGAAGGAGGCAGATCAATGCATTTTGCCTTAAGGATTTAAGGGAAATTCCTCAGGATTGGCAAATGAGACCACAAACCAGGCCTGAGGCTCCTCAGGGGTAAACACCTGAGGGTTAGGACCTGAATTCTGGCACCAACCTACTGGACTAGGGGGGCCATTCAGCCTAGGATGGCAACAACCCAAAGTAGAAACTGAGGGTGGTGCCCGGTAATGCAAATCCTGCCTGAGGGCTTAGATTTCGATGTTGGAGGGAAGGGCATTCTGTTGTGAAGCTGTATGCGTGGCAGCTATCAGAGGAAGTAATAATGAAAGAAGGTGGAGAGAATGTCTTGGAGGCAAGTTTTCTGTGTTCTCAAGATGAATAAGGTTTTTGTGACTATCACAGGATACTTGAGTAGCAGCCAGCACCACAGTGTGTTGAAAACAGCAGAGCCATGAACATAAACTTCTTTATCACTCATTAGAATGATGAGAACTTTGGTTCGTCCTGAGGGTTCTAGAGGGGAGGGGGGTGGGAGGATGGGTTAGCCTGGTGATGGGTATTAAGGAGGGCACGTTCTGCATGGAGCACTGGGTGTTATGCACAAACAATGAATCATGGAACACCACATCAAAAACTAATGATGTGATGTATGGTGATTAACATAACATTTAAAAAAAAAAAAAAAAAGAATGATGAGAACTTTGGGTTTGAGAACTTCCAGAAGATACCAGAGCCAGAGACTCCATGACAGAGGGCACAACATGGGAGCCAGCTATGCGGGGCAAGTCAGTCAGAGCTGACACGGGCCAGCCTGCTTAGCCCAATGAGCTCTACACACCTCAGTTCTGACTACTGATGCTGGCAAAGGAGAGGGAGGGAGGAAGCAGCAGCTATTCATTCCATGAATGGAGCAGCACAGGCCAAAGGGACAGTTATAATTTGACCAGGACCCTGCCCATTAGAGCAGAAAAAAAACCTACACAAACCCCACACTGCCCATAAGAAGATGGTGGTTGCAGAAGAGCCCACTGCTGAGCTGGAATCATGCTTCCTTACCTCTTTCCAGGCATAGTCTCTCTCTGCTTTAATGATCACGTCCACAGCAAGGCTGTGGGTGCTCCTGGAGGCCACAACCAGGGCAGCCTTCCCTTGCTAAAAGGTAAAAATGGAAGTGTCAGGCAGTCTGGCCTAGGGTTTAGGAGCTCCAGTTTGGAACAGGGGGACCTGCATTCAAATCCTGATCCTACTGCTTCCTTGCACTTGGGAACTTGGGCCAGTCCCTAGCTCCTCTAGGTCTCAAAGACTGCCCCATGGTGTAGTGGTGAGGTGTAAATGTGATAATTCATATCAAGCCCTTAGGACTGTGCATGGCACACGGTAATTACTCAAGAGATGCTAGGTATTGGTAGTGTCAGGCGCTGTGTCAACAGGGCAGGGGAAAAGATTTGGGCTTAGGGACTGACCATCAACAGATGATATTTCACACATGCTCTATCAATGAGAATCCAAACATTTCTCCAAGACCCCTGGGCGGGGGGTCTCCCTGGCTCACTGCACTGGGGAGTCCTCGGCAAATAAATAATCTGATCACACATTTTTCTACTCAGGGCTGACTCTACCTGTAGCTGAGACTTTAGTCAGTGTGCCATGCTTCCTTCCCCCAATAGCCTTTTCCTTCTTCTATGGGAAAAGACCTCCCGATTTTAGCTAGGCACTTGGCCACTCCAAACATTTCCTAGCCTCCCTTGCACTTGGATATGTGACCTAAGTTTTGGTATATAGATGGAAGTGATTTATTTTTGGGAAGTAATTGTAAAGACCGGAAGGATGTTATTCTCCTTCCTTTCTTCCTCCTCCTGAGTGGAATGCTAGCATGATGGCAGGAGCTTCAACAGCCATCTTAGACCAAGAATTTGAAGCCATGTGTTGTGGAGAGTAGATAATAAGACAGAAAATGCTGGTTCTCATTAAGAATAGTAATATCCATGACAAAACTTCTAATTCATAGTACAGAATTCAGCTCACTGGACTCCTATCTAGAATTTTTTTTCTATTATACTGCCTCTAACCAAGGGTGAGGAATAGGAAACTTAACCAAATGGAATGAGCAATAAAGGATATTCTGGACATAATTTGGGGCATGAGTGGCCTGGGATCCCATCTGGTATCTTATACAAATTACAAAAGGCACACCTTTGTCAAGATGGATATAGCTGAAAACTACAGCACACAGCTTTACAAGTAATGTCCCCAAGATTTTAGGCAGTGTACAATCTGCACATCTATACATTTCTTTTCCTGAGCAAAAGATGGTGTTTTTCATCTATCTTTTAAATGGCACATTAAAAATTTGCCCAGGGATCCTGAAGGTAATCAAAATGAATGTCAGAAATAATCCCACAAAAAGTTCTTAGCAACCCATGTCTCTATGCTTAGGGATCTAGCAATTTATCCCAGTAATTCTCTCACATGGCTGAGCAAGTACAACTCCCACCAACCCAAATGATCTGGCTGTTAGTGGCGGTGCTAAGACCCAGGTGGGCCAGAAGGGTAGGGCTGACAGTTACCAGTTTCTAGTCAAAAGAGACAGTAATGAATTAGGAAGAACTGTGCTCTGCAGGTAGTTAGCAAGTCCTTCATTGCATGCGGCCTGAATTCTGGCTTAAGAAGCCATCTGAGTCACCGTGATTAGCAGCATTCAGCTTTCGCCAGCGTTCTCGAGTTCCTAGGAAAACCTTCCCAGGGAGTGGAAACCCAAGTAGTCCTGCCGCTGAAGTGGGGGAAGCCCTCCAGGAGCTTGGTGAGACCTCCGACCGAGAGAACAGGTTTCTGGGAAAGTCATATTCACACCAAACCCTGGCTCCTTTTTCCCAACCCACTCTGATGCACTCTTACAGCCATTTATCCTTGGTAAAAATGGTGGGAGTGAGTAGAAAAGGTAGTTTTTATTACTTAACTAATTAGGTGTTGGGGGCCAATCATGTGCCAGGCCCAGAGAAGAAGGGGAGGAGGAGAAGGGAAAAATGGGAAAATCAAATTGTGAGTCAAGTTACAGCACTGATGGCATTTGCCAGGACATCCAGTCCACTAGCACTGGGGGCCAAGCATGAATTCCCTTCCCAATGCTACGGGCTCTTCACCTACAAGACTGCCCCAGAGGGGTTAAATATTAATGAGAAAGTGGAATCAAGTAGGAAGAGAAAGCACGGGAAAATATGAATGTGAACTGTCAATACTAACGCCAAATGTTAAGGGGCAGTAACAAGCCACAATGGCGGAAGCGGTGTAATTCCACCCACATGACAGAGTTATGGGTGGTTTCCTTTTCCTTCCTTATGCTTCTCTGTGTTTTCCAGATTGTCCACAGTGGGCTTGTACTACTTTTTATGATAACTTTAAAAAACTGACCTCTAGAGAAAAGTAAAATAACACATCAATCCTTCAAGTCCCACAAATGTAAAATGTGAGATTCTGAAAGAGTACGGAGGGTGAACCTCGCTTGCACTAGGAATTAAGGATGTGCTGAGCTGATGAAGAGTGTGGGTGAAGACAAGAAAGGGAAAAACTGCAAGTTGCAGAAGTAGTCAGCTCTGCTCACAGCTGTGGGAAAGCACTGGACAACGAACAAGCAGCCTGGCTTTGAAGCCTGGCTCTGCGTCTTACTGTGCGTGTGACCCTTGATATCATTGAAATCTCTTGGAAACTGGGATAATTTTGCCCACCTCACAGAACAGATGTGAGGATTGAAATAAGGTGCACATGGGTGAGCACCTGACAGGACTGCCACACCTTGGTCTCCTGTGTTTACGCTTTTCAGTAAGCTGGAACCTAGTGGACAGCGGCCCCGCAACCCTCCTGTGATGGAGCCCACCTTACGGCGTCACTTGAAAGAAACAAAGTTGTCTTTCTTTAAAAACAAGTCTACACAATGCCCAAAAGGTGGAAGCAACCCAACGTCTGTCCACAGATCCAAGGATAAACAAAATGTAGTCTATACACGGTGGAATACCATTCGTCCTTAAAAAGGAAGGATATTCTGACACACGCTACAACACGGATAAACCTTGAGGACATTATGCTACATGAAATAAGCCAGTCACAAAATGACAAACACAGTACAATTCTATTTATGAGGTACCCAGAATAGTCAAATTCGTGGAAACAGAAAATAGAGTGGTGGTTGCCAGGGACTGGGAAAGGAGGAGGAAATGGGTAGTTGCTGTTCAGAGTTTCAGTTTGCCAAGATGAAAAAGTTCTGGAGATTGGTTGCGTAACAGTGTTAACAGACTTAACACTACTGAACTGTACACTTAAAAATGGTTAAGATGAGGGACGCCTGGGTGGCTCAGTCGGTTAGGCATCTGCCTTCAGCTCAGGTCATGGTCCCGGGGTCCTGGGATCGAGTCCCACATCAGGCTCCTTGCTCAGCAGGGAGCCTGCTTCTCCCTCTGCCTGTCTCTCTCCCTGCTTGTGCTCTGTCTCTCTCTGACAAATAAATAAATAAAATCTTTTTTAAAAAATGGTTAAGATGATAAATTTTATATTTATTTTACAATTAAAGAATTTTTAAGTAAGAGCAAGTTTAGACGTGTATGTTTGTTCATTGCAGCTCTGCTTATAACAGCAAAAGCTAAGGAACAATTCAAATGCCCATCGGCTGAGAACTAAACAAATTATGATATGTCCATGCCACAGTCTATTGTGCAGCTGTATAAAGAAGAATGAAGAAACTCTCCTTGTACTAATATGGAACAGTTTCCACTTTATATACTTAAAGAAGAAAAGCTAAATGCAGGACAATATGGAGAAGTACATCACCACAATGTAAAAAGGATGGAGGAATATGGTAAGAGTATAATATATTTATGTTTGCTTGTTTATGCATAAAGAAACGGGAAAGAACTAAGAAACTGATGACAATAGATCCGTGTGGCAAGAGTAGTGTGGGAACCAGACAACTAGGGTCAGGGGTGGGTGGGACATTTTTACTGTAAAACCTTTACTGATTATGTTTTTTAATTTTTGGACCACATGAATCTATCATCTTTCCCAAATTAATAAATAATTTTAATTTTTAAGAAATACATATTTTATTATTCAGAGTAAAATATCTTACCTACATACCTCAATCAAAATCAGGATGTTTTACTGATTGCCAGGACAAAAGGTTTCTCCAGTGTGTGTCCATCTCACAATGGGTATGCTAAGGCTTACAGCCAACAGAAGTTCTTCACAACCATCTCTGCTGAACACAGTGAAGGCCATGAACTTACCTTATCAACAATCTTCAGGTCACAGCCTGCCTTCAGCAAGGTTTCCACCAGTTCCACATTGCCAAGATCAGCAGCAACATGCAAAGGAGTCTGCTGCCTCTGCCACGAGAAATTTCAAAAATGTAATCTAAACACATTAAGGAGGGGGGAAAAAACTTACATGATGAAAAGACACAGGGAATGCAGAGGTGTCCTATATGGGCATAAGGGAAAATAGATTTAAGATCACATTCTTATTTTATTTTTTTTAATATTGTATTTATTCATTTGAGAGAGAGAGAGACAAGGAGAGAGAGAGAGCACGAGCAGGGGGCAGGTGCAGAGGGAGAAGCAGGCTCCCCACTGAGCAGGGAGCCCAACCCAGGGCTCGATCCCAGGACCCTGAGATCATAACCTGAGCCGAAGGCAGATGCTTAACAACTGAGCCACCCAGGCGCCCCAAGATCATATTGTTACATAGGTACAGGGGACATTCACTGCAGTGTTATTTTTAACAGTGAAAAACTGAAAGGAAGTTGCATGTTTCACTAGGAGACTCATTTGATAAATTATGGTATATCCAAATGCTGGATTAGTAAGCAACAATTAAATATGATTTTTAAAAGATGATTTCAATATGAGATACTAGAATAGTAAAGTTCATAGAGACAGAAAGTAGAGTGGTGGTTACCAGGAACTGTGGGGACGGGAGAATGGGGAGTTAGTGTTTAATGAGTACAGAGTTTCAGTTTGGGAAGATGGAAAAGTTCTGGAGATGGATGGTGGCCATAGTAGCTCAACAATGTGAATGTACTTAATGCCAATGAACTGTACATTTAAAAATGGTGAAATTTCTTTCTGGGGTAATCATTTTCTTACCAAGAGGATAACAGTGTTTTAAAGAAGTATACAAAATCACAAGAAAGTCACCCATTTTAACCTTTCACTGAAAGGATATGCTAATGTGCAGATATTTCTAAAATATTAGTACTGAAAGGAACGCTATTTATGGTCTAGGCCAACCCTTGAACCAGAGAGAGGAAGCAACTTCCCCAGAGTCACACAGCTGGGCAATAGCATCTAGCTCAGTACTCTTCCAACCAGAGCACAGGGCCAACCTGCTTGGGGCATTAGCATAATTAATATCAGAAAGCATTTATTAAAGACTCACTTTTGGGTGGCAATGTGCCCCTCTGGGGGCTCATCGAAAACATCACACTTAAATGACAAACTATCAAAGGTCTATACCAACATGGAACAGAGATACAAGTGTCATACATCAAATACCAATAAAATTTCATTGCAACGATACTGCTCTAAGTCTAAAAGGCAGGAAATGAACCAAAATGTTAACAAGAGTTGTCTTTCTTTGGGGGGGAATTACAAACAAATGTAAGTTTTTACCTTATTTATGTTTTCTTATTGTTATACATTGAGTGTATTCCCAATCTAACAGAAAATTGAAATGATAAAGTCTAATTCTATAACGGGGGGGGCAGGGTGCCCACTAATAAACCCTCCTTCTCTGGAGTGAATCTAGCCAGTTCTGGTGAAACCAAAATCCTATGTGAGTTCTGTGTATGGAACAAAGATTCTGCTCATTTGGAAATATTTGGGGCATTAACAGACTTGGACACATAAGTATATATAATAACAAAAAGGTCCTCCCCCACCGCCCCCAAACGTTTGGGATAGTGGAACACAGGGAGGAAGGTCTGTGGGGGAAGGAAGGGACGGAAGTGTAGGTAAGTGTCCATTCTGCTCCTACACAAAGGAACTCCTAGGTTGGAGTTGGAGGAGGCTGGAGAGACCTGAGGCAGTGCTCTGGGTTCCGCAGATTCGGAAGCTGAGGGCCACCCAGCAGGTTAGGACAGGGTTAGGACAGGCATGCACACTGGATCTGGCCACTCCCTCCCCTCAGGGCGCAGGCTGAGGCTTCTCTAGGTAGAGGCAGTCAGAAAGGCAAGAGGTGTCCAGAGTTCTCATCTGTCCCCAGGGTTCCAGAAGGGCTCCTCCCCCCAAGAGTTTCTCTTCCTACTCCTGACAGCTCTTGGGAGAGGCAGCTCAGCCCCAGAGGTGGCCCTGATTCAGACAGTGCCCACTCCCATCCTCTTAATCTTCCACCTCAGCATTTGCATTTCCAGCCAGTGATGGATTCCTTTTACAGGGCATTTGATTCTGCTCCAGTGGATTGGTGATTTTTTTTTTTTTTTAATTCAAAGAGGTCTCTTTTGCCTTTGGGTAAAAGGAAGACACATTTATAGTCTCTAATATAGAAACAAAGCTTCCTCCTTGTGACAAAGGGCTACTACCAGCCAATTATATTTCATACTGACGGAGTGGCTTTTGATTTAAAGAGCCGTTGGCAATTTACCTCTGAGCTACTGTTTATCTATCAGAGGTGCTGGGACTGTTAAGTGCAAACAGGTTTAAGAATGCACTAGCTGAACCCCAGTTGTGTGTTTGAAAAAGTATGTGTGTGCAAGTGGGAGTGGGGGTCACAGAAGAAAAGGGATAAAGAAAATATGTATATTCCACCTGGAAATTTTTAGGGTACCTTGAACTTGCTCAAAACTACCACTAACCACACAATGCATTGAATCATAAGAAAACAGACTCTCGGGTTCTGATATCCCTGGCTTACCTGACTTAAGATGTCAGTGTTGTGCTGTGCACTTAATAAGCTGTTCACAACTGAGATATGGTTGTTGGTAACAGCTAAATGAAGAGGGGAGTCTTTTGGCTGCAGAAAGAAAGAGAAAGAAAATTTCAAATCCAAAAGATTCTGGCTTCATCATTCAGACCAAAAAGCAATTCATTTTGATAGAGATGTCCTGATAATCTCCTAGTACTGGAGCTGCCCAGCACAGCATCAGGCCAATAGCAAGTGTTCAGCATCATTTCCATCCCAAGGTTGTGCCTCCCCCTTCATTTGTTCTAGAACTATAGGCTGAACACCCACTATGGGCCAGGCTCTTTTCAGGAGGTTAAGGATTCAGTGGTAAACATGGCCCATTCTCAGGAATCTTCCAATATAGTGGGGTAAGAAAATATTAATTTTTTTTTAAAAAATCACAAAATATACAAATTGTGAAAAGTGTTTTGGAGGAAAAGGAGAGTGGCAGGAGAGCGTAAGTGGGATGGGCAGACGGCTAACCTTTCTGAAGATGAAAAAAAGCCTTCCTGAAGAACTGACATTTCACTTAGATAAGGATGATAAGAAATATGAAATAGGCTTAACTGCAGGACTTCTCAGTGCCTTCCAAGACCTAAATTATGGTGGGAATAGCTACAAGGTGGAAAAGGCATGCACGTTCAGCATTTCCTGAACTGATGTGATTTAGAGCTCTTTCTCCCCAGAGCACTCTGTGGGACTAATGCCCCACTCACCCAGGGACACCATTCTCATGTGTAGCCCTCCCATGTAGATAGAGTTTACAGCCGCAGGTGTTCACCAAGCCCCTCCAGCCTGCTCCCCTTTCCTCCTCATTTGCAGTTAAACTGCCTGTCCTGCAGCCTCACCCTCACTCACCTGGAGTGTCCCAGCCCCTCTCAGCCATCCCCACAGGGAGGCTTCTTTCCCAGCCCCACCAGGTGGTCATGACCACCTCTAGGACCACACACTTAGCTCCTGCAGCTTCACCACCACCCAGCGGCCACTGGCACATGGAGGCGCTAGACAAATGTCTCCAGGGTACTGAAGGCAGCCGAAAAGAAAAAAAGGTGGGCAGAAAGAGGTTAGGTGTGAGAGAGAGTGAGCTGCGGGGCAGTCAGGGTGGAGGGAAGGCAGGGGGCGGCAGGGGGAGGGGGTGCACGTGTGAAAGAGCGGGGCACTCAGAAGATCCAGGGAGGCATGCACAGCAGGCGAGCTGAGAGCCAAGGCAGGTGTGTGCGAGGGCAGGTGATGAGGACAGAGCACAGGGTTGGTCAGGGGAAAGAGATATCAATAATAAGCACCAGGTAGGCACATTGAACATATTTTTATAATTCTACTTAATGCATACTCACTTCCCCAACAGTTTATACTCTGTTTTAAACTCTGGGCTAATAGTTTTCATTCACAATAACCCTAGCAGTTAGATCTTCTATTCCCCACTTTATATACGAGGCAAAGAGCCATTCCATAACTTCCACAAGGCCTTGGAGCCAGGAAGTGGCAGAGACAGGATTCGAACCCCTATCCGATAGCCTGACTCTAACACTGGCACCGGGCTCCTTCCCAGGAAACCTACTGGGAAAGAAACCTATGGAAGAGAGATGTACTGAGTGTGCAAGAGCCGCACCAGCACACAGAGGAGGAGGAGAGGGGGGCGGTAGGACTCCACAGCTGCATAGGTCAGGCTGCCACAGGCACGAACAAGGAAATGGACATGCTGGGACTGGTTGGGGCAGGGTGGGAGGAAGGCTTTCTGTGCAGGCCCCTTCTACTCAGGAAGAATGTTCTCTCTTGAGGCACCAAGCATGAAAAAAGAGAAAGCATCCGTTGGCAGTGTCCTTCCTGCTGGGGCCACCGGCCTTGCTGGGACCCAACTGCCCCCCCCCCCCGCGCCCCGAGAAACAGGAAGCGTCTATCCTTGGATAGACCAGGTGAGTTCAGAGCCAATTCCCTAACATCGTTCTCCAAAAACTACCAGACGTGATCAAATCGCATCCCTTCTCTCCAGCTAATATAATAAATAGTAATGGCTAAGCAAGATCAGAGGAAATAACATTCTCACAGGAGAAATGAAAATAGGGTGAAAAATAGAAGAATGTTTTCCATCTAATTCCACCACAGAGGGCCTTTGTCAATGCTACCAAAGCCAACTCAAACTTCAGAAAACCTAAATCAGTAAAAAGGATTGACTTTCAAAAGAAAAACAAGATCACTCAGTGAAGGGGGGAAACATGATCATTCTCCTTCCCATTTATAGCAGTGTCCTTTTTTCCCCAGACTGATAAATTTAATACAAGAATAACAGCATCTCTAGACACCTGAGGAAGTTTTATTGCAGCAAATATCAATATTTAAAACACAAAGAATTCATTTTGTTCCGGAACTTCAATGACTTTCTAAAATTCATCCCTTGGATTTTATTTCTCAAAATTAAGACTCAGTCTCCAAAAGAAGTCAGTCAGCTTTCCCAGAAAGAGTTCCTCCTTTGTGAACACCTCATCCCCCCCAAAGTATCTGCGAGGAGCATCTCCCCACACAGCCAGCCTCACGGCACCAGGATCAAAGCCCATGTTACTAGAATAGACTCACTTCTGCGTCCTGGTGCAGATCAACACTCTCACTGAGAAGACAGCTGACAAGGGATGTATGGCCATTCTGGGTTGCCATCTGCAAAGTACTGATGTTGAGCTGCAAGACACAGGTGGAAAGGGCAGGGAGGACCCCCATTACAATCCAGCATGCTTTCTGGTATTCATCACGTGGTAATTAATTAATACAATGAAACAGCACGTGGTAATTAATTAATACAATGAAACAGTACAACTATTTAAGAAAGAAAATCCAATGTGTTTTTTATTATTTTGAGGGCCTCTTTTTTACTTCCCCTAAGTGTTCCCCATAGGAGTGAGAGTCCTAGGTAACACATGCCTCAGGCAAATATGAGCTAAATCCCTGTTTCCCTTCTCTAAGACGTACAAAGTGGACAAGGGCTAAGTCTTCTCTCCATACACCCTGAAAAACCCCTCCTTGAACCAAAATGGCTGACTTGGTATTGGTCCCAGGAAATGCCTCAACACCCTCCTGCCCCCTGGCTGGCTTACCTGCAGCTCTCCCTTCTGCCGGGTCTGGTTTCAAAGCTTAGCATGACTGCTATCTTTGTGCAGTGTTCCCTGATGGCCCCTTACCCAGCTTCACTGCCTCTCCTTCCCTGTTCTCTGTGCTCAAGTGGCTTCACTTCGTGTCCACGCTAGATGGCAAAATTGCTCTTGATTATCCTGCCAACCTCCAAAAGGTTTTAGCATGGTGCCGTGCAATAATATAAGGTCAATGGATAGTTGCTGACTGATTAATTGTAAGATTGCTACGAAGTGTTTCTAGGTCCACCAAACAAGGTCCTATAGGATGTGACGTTTTCCCAAAAATAAGTGCATAAGTAACTGCCATCTCACGTGCCCGTCTGCAATGTGAGCCTTCCACTCCCCCAACACGAGGTCTACCCTTGCATCTGGGTGGACCCTGTGAGTGCTCGGACCGATCAACAGAGTAGGGCAGGCGGGACAGTGTGTCACTGGCAGGTGTAGCCGCTAACCGGCCGCGGAGCTTCTGCTTCCTGCCTATTAAAAACCAGCTGCTAGGCTGGGAGGAGACCACACGTCAGTGCTGTTCCACAGCCCGAGCTGAGCTCCCAGCTGACAGCTGCCACCAACTGCCGGTCATGGGAGCGAGCCACCAGCGACGTCCGGCTCACTTATGCTTTCAAATGCCCGAAGTCCTGGCTGACACCTGACTGTGACCACATAACACACCCAAAGTAAGAACCTCTCCGCGCAGCCCAAGCCCCAGAGCCGTGAGTGGTAGATAATAGGGTATTGTCGCTCAAGCCACTGCACTTCCGGTAGGTTTCTTATGAAGCAACAGATAAGATGCTACTAAGAACAGTACACACACTGACCACCTGGACTCTAGCTTGAGCTGCTACTAAATGTCTCTATGACCCTGGATAAGTGGCCTCTCAAGTACAGGCCTCTTCGTCTTCATCTGTAAAAAAGGACATAACTACCTGTATTAGTTTTTATTGCTGTTAATAACAAATTGCCACAAACTCAGTGGCTTAAACAATACAAATGTATTATGTTACAATTCTGGAAGTCTGAAGTGTGAAATGGGTCTCACTGGGCTAAAATAAAGGCCTTTCTGGAGGCCCTCAGGAAAATCCACTTCTTTGACTTTTCCAGTTTGTGGAAGCCGCCCACACTCATGGCCCCTCCCTCCAACTTTTAAACCAGCTAAGTCCTTCTCACCCTGCATCGCTCTGACCTCCTTACCTGCCTTCCTCTTCTGCTTTAAAACACGTTCGTGATTACACTGGGCCCGCCTGGATAATTGAGGATAATCTCATTTTAAGGTCAGATGGTTAGCAACCTTAATTCCATGCACAACCTAAATTCCTCTTTGCCTTGTAACATAACATATTCACAAATTCCAAGGATTAGGATGTGGACCTCCTTGGGGTGAGGGAGCATTATTCTGTTTACCACACCATCATACCTCTTTTTCTCAAGCCATAGTAATATTGGGAGAATAAATGAGCTAGTAAATATGTACAGTATTCACTTCACACACACAAAAAACAAACACAAAAACTTGAGCACTTATTATATACCAGGCACTATGTTAGATAGTGGGAAATAGGATGGTGAATAAGATCTCCACTAGTACATCCCAGTAGAGGTGGACAATCAGTAGACCTATAGATTGGCAGACAGATCAATCAATCAGCAGACTGAGAATAAATCTATTTATTAGATCTAGATGTTATGAGAATAATAACAGCTCGTACTAAGTGCAACAACACAAAGTAAAACAGCAGGACTGGATGGCTACTTTCCAGTGAGTGATCAAGAAAATCCTCCAGGATAGGGCAACATTGGGGCTGAGATCAGAATGGTAAGACGTGCCCCCTCCAATGAGAAGATCTGAATCAGAAGCAAGTTTGTGTAGAACCCAAAGCCAGGAGGTAGTAGGAAGAGCTGTGAGACTTTAGCATCTTACCCCAGGGGCACCATCAGCACTGAGTATAGGGCCTACAGACTTCTTAAGAGCCAAAGAAATGTTTAAAACCTTTACCAAAAAAATTATTGATTCCAAGAGACCAAAAGAAAACCGTGAAATTGAAGTGAATAAATATTTAATTGACATATTCATACTTCATTGATTGTTAAATGTAATAGTCATAAAATATTCATTACATTTGTAAACAATTTGTAGGTTCAATTTTTTCACCTCTTCAAATTCCCAAGTATACACAGTTCTTACAAACCAGAGTCAATCATAAATTAGGGGAGTTTATCATAACCAAATAATTATGAAAGCACCAATTAAAAAGCCTTTTAAAATAATTTACAGCAAAAACAATTTTTTAATGTGGAATGTTGGGGCATTTAAATATGTTTGATAAGATGTAAGGGTAGGGCCTCCAGAAAGGAGTTGTTAGGGGTTACAAAAGTCTTCACTGAACCAGGGGCATTTAGTACGACCCTGAAGAGAACCTACTGCCCAAACTCTGGGCAGCATAACATCCAGCACAAATGGAGGAAGCCTCTGCTGTCAGCTCAATCCATAATCTCCAATTGCCTTCCCAGAAATGGCTCAATCCTTTACCCCTTCCCCTTAGTCGGGGGTTAGGGCACAAAAGCAATCTCCCAAACAGCAAGACGAATCACTGTCAAGAGGTGAAGCATTTCCAAGATCAAACACAGTAATCACCTACAGATGCAAGAGCAAAATAAGCCTAACGTGTCCCCCCAGCAATTTGTCCGTGCTGCTGGTTTCTTGCTGCACACTGCTCGGGTCCCCCAGGGGGTGAGGTGGAGACAGGTGTGAACAACGAGTGGGGGCTGAAGCTGTTGATCCAGGAAGTGTGTTAATGAACTCAGGGGAAAACTCAAGAAAAATGTAAAAGCTGAAAAATGGACGCAGGACAATTTCCAGGCTGCCTAGATGAGGCCGAGGCTGTAAGGATATGGACAATGTGGAGTCTGCAATCCTAGCTGGGTGGGTAGAATGTGAGCATGTGAAAGCCATCACAAAGCAAAACCTCTCTGGAGGCTAACAGAATTAAGTACAGAAGGGAGGGAGGGCACAGAACAATGGAGTCAGCCAAAAGGAGTGAGCCCAATAGGACCCTGATAATGAGGGAGGCTTTTCCAGGGACTCCAAGGGGGGCTGAAGACTGAGGGCAGGGAGGCACCTGTGAATGCCTGAAAAACAGCACAGCTCTCCACACTCTGAGAATTTCATGGGCCCCATGAATTCTTAATGTGGTGCTCATTTACTGCACAAATAATGGTGCTCATTTACTGCACAAATAAGCCTGCAACTCCAGGGGGAATCAAGTCATAGTATCTTTATTTTCCACTCTCTCACAGTCTTGTCCATGTGTATATAAATTTCAGATAGTGAAGATGTATGCACAAATACATATTGGGTTTTTTTTTTTGGTGTTCTATCATGAACATTTTTTAAAAAGATTTTATTTATTTATTTGACAGGGAGAGACACAGCGAGAGAGGGAACATGAGCAGGGGGAGTGGGAGAGGGAGAAGCAGGCTTCCCGCGGAGCAGGGAGCCCGATGCGGGGCTCGATCCCAGGACCCTGGGATCATGACCTGAGCCGAAGGCAGACGCTTAATGACTGAGCCACCCAGGCGCCCCATATCATGAACATTTTTTATATTGTAATATATTTAGTATATTTAGTATTTTTAACAGCTACATAACTTTCCAAGAAAAAGGTACACCAAACTTTTATTTGGCTTTCCCCTAGAATTCATAGCATGTATAGGCTGTATCTAATTCTTGGCTATTGGAGGTAACTTTATTATCTATCTTAATGCGTGTAGCTTTTTCCCTTTTTAAGATTATTCCCTTAACAGAATTTTTCAAGCCTGGGTGAAAGGTAAGTGACAAATTGCTTTTTAAAAGCATTGTACAAATGTACACTTCCACCAGCAGAATAAAGAGTATAAAACATTACTAGTTTGGGACTCTAATCTTGATCCGAGTGTTTAACTTTATACCTTTTGAAAAGGCATTGTTTCCACAGACATACCTCCTTTTATTGATTTGCTTTATTGCACTTCACAGATACCACATTTTTTTTACAAGGTGAAAGCACAAGACTTCAGTGGAGGAAGTAACTGCAGATGTGGTGGAAATAGTAAGAGAAATAGAAATGGAGCCTGAAAATGTACTTAATTGCTGTAATCTCGTGATAAAAAAACTAAGAGATGGGGAGTTGCTTCTTACAGATGAGCAAAAAAAGTAGTTTCTTAAGATGGAAGCTACTCCTGGTGAAGATGCTGTGAAGATGTTGAAATGACAACAAAGGATTTAGAATACTGCATAAATTTAGTTGATAAAGCAAGGGCAGGGTTTGAGAGGACTGACTCCAATTTTTAATTAAGTTCCACTGTGGGTAAAATGCCAAAAGATTCTTTCCTAAAAATACTGGGAAGAAATGCAGAATTCCTTCCCATTCCTTAACCACTTCCCCCCTTGGGCAGTATTCTGCTTAACAAATGCATTAGTTTAAATTCAGAAGGCTTTACTCGTAGCTAATTAGATATGAACAATCCTGTCAAAAGGGATGCAGGAGCATGGAACTAATGTCCCCATCTCAAAGGGATGGAAAAATTGTATCCATGCTGCTTTACCTGAGTGCCTGGGCCTGCCATCTGTTACGAAGGAATTTCTCCCCATAATAGGCCTTCTCATTTTCCAGGAAAAGAGATGCCAAATGGCAAACCACAGTGGGGAAAAGCATTAGCAAAAAAATGTGAAGGAAAGAATTTACATCTTTAATGTATCAGGAGTCTAATAAACATTCATACCTTTGACCCAACAATCTTACTTCTAAGATTATACCCAAAGGAAATAGTGAGGAATTCAAACTACAGTTTTTATACAAAGAGGTTTGTAACAGCATTACTTTTAAGAAAAGGAAAATGAAATAAAGAAAACGTCCAAGAGCTGAAGAAGAGTCAAATGAACTCTGGGCAGTCAATAAAAATATATATGCATAGGAACACAAAGAAAATGGAAGGAAAATATTTCCAACATCTCTAAAATAATCATTTCAGTGTGAAGAAAATACAAGAACTACTATTTATATTTATTTTTATCTTAAATTTTTAACTATATTTCTGGTTTATGTTTTGTAGTGTATTAATTTAATTATAAATGTATGTGACAGATGCACACCCAAACTTTCCTTACTGATAAGAGTTTGCTACCAAGCCTCTTTAGAGACAACTCCTCTAGAGTATATTCATAGGGGTCACTCCAACTGGTCCAGCAACAGCTTACAACAGGAAACACAGGCAGCCGAGGACTGTATGAATATTAGGGGCCTTATCCAAAAGGCTAATATTATCACTAGTCATTATTTTGTGCAGATGAAACCTATCATAATCTGCAATGACAGTTAGTTGGACTTTATGAGCTCTCTCCAATGTGCCCTAACTCAAAAATAGCTAAAAGGTGGATGAAGTCCAAGTGCACACATTCCAGTGGTAAAGTATTAGAACAGGGCAAACATGATTAAGACTTTTAATTAAATCCTGTGACTACAGGGGGCATCTGGGTGACTCAGTTGGTTAAGCATCTGCCTTCAGCTTGGGTCATGATCCTAGCGTCCTGGGATCAAGTCCCGCATTGGGCTCCCTGTTCAGCTGGGGGTCTGCTTCTCCTTCCCCGTCTGCCTTTCGCTCCCCCTGCTTGTGCTCTCTCTCTCTGTCAAATAAATAAAATCTTAAAAAAAAAAAAAAAAGTCCTGTGGCTATGATCTCTATATTGGTTTGTGAAGGCCAATCACACCTAAGATTTACCCTAGGTGATTCATGTTTTGTTTTGTTTTGTTTTTAGTTTCTCACACATCATTCATAACTTTTATTCAAGAGGATCAAATTCCCGGGATCTTCTTTAAATAAGTTAAACCAATTAAACCTGATCATCATTATGCCAGACAGTCAGAAAAGACTGAACACACACAAAAGTAAACAAATGAAGGCTCTATTTTTGTCCATGATCCTCAAGTGAAAGCTTGGCTTAACTCCCCCCCAGAAACTTGAAGAGAATAAAATGAGGATAATAGCAATATATACCACGGGTACGAACTCATATACTGCACCCAGACCACACCAGTGATAACAGATGCCATCTGTTGCACACTGACCATGTGCCAGGCGCTATTCCTGCCGCTGTGTGTGTGACCTCACCTTCCCATTTAAACCTCACTATGGCCTTAGGAGGCTCTTTGACAGAAGAGGAAACTGAGGCTAAGAGGGGCTAAGGACTAAGCCCAAGATCACCTACCTAGAAGACTGATGGAGCCAAGACCTGACCCACACAGTCAGAGCCCTGCTTTTAATCTCTGGGTGCGCAAGTCCAGGGATGCAAGGGACTAGCCTGGTGGGCTTCTCTGGTCCAAAGGGAACACTGACTTGGCCCAGGCATCATGGAGGCTCACTTTCACACCCTTCCATTTTCATTATGTTGCCCACAGTTGCTACTTTTATGGTCATAAGCCACCAATTCTAAGTACCACCTTATTTTAACGTATCTGGGATCAGGATGCATCTCCCAATCTCAGGCAACCAGATAGTAGATGTGATATTGTTATCACTGCTTGTAGTGTGCATTAAATCAGAATGGGTGTCAGCTTAGAAGAAAATCTCAGAAACCCTAGTGGGGTACCCTTTAAAGAAATGTTGCATCGCAAGCACCTCTGAAGGCAAAAAGGACAGTATTTTGTTTGGAAAAGCAAAGACTTTGAGACTCTGAGTAAGAAAGTGATTTAGAAGAATCAAGCTCAGTGTGAAGTTCGGGAACCAACTTATCTTGCTTATTTGTTCCTTTACATGTGTCTAATAAAAAATCTAAGATAAAAGTCTAAAAAACTCTTTCAAGAAGTATAAACTATTCTAAGGGACAAAAAAAGCTTGTATGTGTCATGGTTTAAGCGGCAGCATTATTTTTTAATTTTAATTTGTGTCATAAAATAATGATATACCTTACAATCACTGGTGCCTTAAATTAAATGATTATCTTCTTACAGTATAGCTCAGAGAGGTACCAGGAGCTCTTTCCAAAGAGCCCGTGTAGAATTCATTGACCCAAAGGTTAAAAGTGACTATCTAGAGCAGATGGCTCGCAAATCTGCCTCCTCAGCCACAGCTCCTCCACCTAAGCCCGCGCCCAGTTTCCATCCCCCTAACGTCCACTGAACCCCAGAGAGTTTCTGTCTGCCCACTGCTCCCACCTGAACGTACCTGCACCCTGCAGGTGCCTCAGAGTAAAGTCCTCCAAAATCCTTATTACTGATCTCAATCACTGCTCGCCTCTGCTCAGGGGCAGGCACTCCCCCTTCCCAGTAGTCCAAACCGGCGAATTGGGCATCAAAAATTCTTCCCTCTCTCTAACCCTAGTCACAAATCCTATGGCCTCTGCCTCCTCCTATTCCTTCATCCTATTTGCTCCCTGTGAGTGTCCTGGTGGCAGGTTTTCTCCATAGCTCTTGATTTAGCAATTTCCAGTATCACCTGACTGGGTGTCCCCACCTCCAGGCTCTCCAGGCACCAAGCCCCTCTTCAAACCACTGTGACAGTCACAGGCCTATACCCAAAATGGAGTCCATCTCTCTTTGCTGCTTAAAACCCTGCAAAGTCTACAAATCAAAGCCAAGCCGCCCTCCCCCTGGTGAGCACAGCCCTTTTTAATCTCTGACTTGGCCCTCTCAGCTCCCACCTTTTTTCATGGCCTTATTGGCCTGTAGGCTTCTAGAATAAGAATACATACTCTACCTAGCATAAATTACATATTAAATATTTTTGAGGGAATGGGTGAATAAATGAATGGGTTAACAAATTACTTGCTGGGATACTTTAAAGAAAAAAGAATGGATTTTTTAGCATGACATTTTACACTCTGTAGCACTAACATCTTTGTTTTCCTCCCATGAAAGCCATTCCTCCCACCCTTCCACTTGTGAGTCTTGTGCTTACCTATAATGAGCAACTTCACATACCTCATTGATCTCATTTATTTCTTGCCATTGGGTTAGCAGCACCTGGACCGCAGGACTGTGACCATGCTTTGCTGCAAGATGCAGAGCAGCATTCCCCTCCTGCAACAGAGACAAACTCATGATAGAGTCCGCTGCACTGAGCAACATGCCCCTCCAACAGGGCTGAAATGGGGCTTCTGAGAGGTTTCATTTTGATTAAAGCTGTAGTCCAGAGTGTGGGCCACATTATTCATAGTTTCAAGTGAAATTTACAATTTTTTAAAGTTTCAAATGGAAAGATATAGTTATTTGAACCAGTAGGGAAACACCATCCATGCTCCTTGTTCTACCTTTGCTGCTAATTTGCTAACAAAAAGTGAAACAATTTAGAAGCAATCGCATATGACCTATGTGAAGGTAAACTGGTGAAAGATTTCTGGGAGATAGTTTAGCAATGTATACCAAATGATTTAATGTGCAAAACTTTTGGACGCACAATTCCATGTGTATGTATGAATTCCTCTTAAGAAAATAATCAAAGATGTGCAGAAAGATATGGGTGTCCATTAGGGTTTCCCTCCCCAGTCTCCAGCAGACCTCAGGAGAGGAAAAGAGGAAACTGGAGTTAACAGCAGAAAAATCCATGTAGTCTATTGACTTCACAAACATTTATGGAGTGAAAATTAGCAATCTGGATGTTCCACTGCAAAAGTAGGTTCATTTTATCTGGATATTCCATACTCTGACTGTAGTAACAATTGAACATTCCTGACCAAAATGACATCACCAAATCTATATACCAGGTGTCACTCCCCTTTCTCTTGTTCTCAGCAAAGAAATAAGAGTCCAACTCACCTTGTCCTTTTCTGAAGTGTGTAGATTAAGGAAGGTAAGTTTTTCTATCATTTCAGTGTGGCCCCTCTCGGCTGCCCAAAGAAATGGTCTTCTTCCTTTCTGAAAATCAATCAATCACAAAACTCCAGTGTTTATTACACATTTATTGGACAAGCAAGACAACTGACAAGATGGACAGCAGTTTGATGGTTACAAGGAGACCAAGACGGTGCTTCTGGTCATGGCGTGTAGGCCCTTCCCAGGCGATAACAATCTCTGTAAGTCCCAACCAGATCCAGTTCTGAGTTGCTGCCCAAAACTGTGGGAACTCCCCATCAGCACAGAATCATTTTTATGGGGGCAGAAAAGTACTGTTCAGAAGTGTTCCTCCCACGCACCTGGGGAAGTGCCAACTCACAGCCAGACAACAAGATTCATTTTCAAATGTAGGATTTCTACCAACTTTCCGTGTTTATTGAATAGTTCTATCACTCAACTATTTATTGGGAAGCTATTAGGTGTCAGATCCTGTCTCAGGCACCTGCACATCACACATCAAGCCTTGCTTTACCGATAAAAATGTTTGAAGCAGAAATTCTCCAGGACTTAACATTTAGATGGCTCAATCAGACATGGAATTTTATCTACTGCTTCTTTTTAGGCCTTCCTTGCTTGCTCATGTATTTATCTCCAACGTTCACCAAAAATCAACAGGAATACTCTTGAGAACAGGTCTATATGAACTGGAATGGAAAAATTAGGCAACATCCAGAGTACATAGCTTAAGAAGGATGTTTAGGTATGATTTGTTGGGGAGAAAAGTTCAAATATAGAATTTTCTGACTGTGGTAATTTCTTAAATTTTTCACACTACTCCATTTGCAATAGCCAAAATGTCATCAAGAAAGTGAAAGACCCACAGAAGACTTAATTTTCAAACTCAAGATATTTTTTTAAAAGGTGTTATTTATTTAATCTGAGCGAGAAAGTGCTCGCACACACCCAAGCAGGGGGAGACGCAGAGGGGGAGGGAGAGGGAGAGACAAACTCAAGCAGACTCTGTGCTGAGCATGAGCCCTACTCAAGGCTCAAGGCAGGGCTCAACGTGGGGCTGTCTCACAACCCTGACATCATGACCTGAGCCAAAACCAAGAGTCTGACATTTAACCAAATGAGCCACAAGGCGCCCCTCTAACTCCAGATATTTAAAAGAAGAAAAAGGAAGTTGTGGTGGAAAGATGGAGGCAGAAGTATTTTCTTCAATTAAAGAAAACACTCACAAATTGGCTTGGTGTGTTATTAACCAAAAGCTTAGCAAGATGTTTGAAACGTGGAAAACAAGATACAAGCCTCTTTATAAGAAGGTTCCTAAATCTGAGATTTGTTATCTGATCTGCTAATGCAGGGTAATGAAAAGAACATGGAGACTGTTAACTTGAGACAAACAGCACATGATTCCCCATTAACTGGGAAAAAAAAGGATAAGGAAGGAAAATGCTGAAATAATAATGGCAAAAAAAAAAAAAAGTCTACAAGGATCAGCCTTATGGAACTCTGTATTCACGCATTTATGGAAGCTGGAGAAACAAAGTAGCACAAAAAATTTTCCTAATTCATTATTCTTGAGCCAGACATGTTTGCCAATGAGGCCTACATCCCCAACCTTCAACCCTGGAAGGCTTGGCTCTCATCATCATTCTCATGAATTCACTAAGGAAGTGCAAAGAGAAGACACGGATTGCTTGGGCCCCCAATTTTCTGTTTTTTTCTGCAAGTTATTAGACACCTAATTGAAAAACAGAATTTAGTCTTGATCCCTGAACAACACTTTGGAAATGACAGACCAAAAATTATTGTGTCTGGCTTATACAAATATCTGCAAACGGTGACAATGGATAAAGGTTTATATTAAAAAAAAAAATCACAAAAAAGGATGTGTGAGAGACATGATTATATACTACATGAAAACATTTAGTCACACACCCTTATAAATTATTTACTTATTTGTTCCACAATTATTGAGCATCCGTGAATATGCCAGATATTGTGCTCAGCAACAAGAAGCTCTGAGTCCAACAGGGAAGATGGACACATGAGCAAGTAATTATAATGAAATGCAGTAACGGAGAGCTGGTGATATATGGGGGTACATAACTCAGTATGAGTGTGTGTTTGTGGGTGGGGAGGCAAGTGACAAGAAATGGTGGAAGAAGGCCTTTTAAATTTGCTAATGCACTGGAACAGGAGACAAAGCACTGGTGGTGACATTTTCCACTGGGAGCCTGTGCCCTGTTTTTACAGAACTGTTAATCACAGGCTCCTGCTTCTTCCACAATCTATCCCTTGGTCACATCGTTTGGCTCAGGGATGGTCACATGCCAAGCTATGCCAATCAGAGTCAACTATGGGATATTTTTCTGGCACATTCTGTTTGTATATCTAGAGTCATCGGCGAAGCCGTCATCAGCCCTCTTTGTCACCTGACAAGAAGAACCCACCTAAGAATGAAGCCAGCACAGTGGCAAGCACAGATGAAAAATGCAAAAAGAGACAAGAGCCCTGCTGACATCATGGGCGCTGCTGGATTCAGACATACCTGAAGTTACCTGTGCATGAAGTGTTTGAGTGAGTCAATCAATTCCTTTTTTTTTTAAGATAGATTTTATTTATTTGACAGAGAGAGAGAGAGATAGTGAGAGCAGGAACACAGGCAGGGGGAGTGGGAGAGGGAGAAGCAGGCTTCCTGCGGAGCAGGGATCCCGATGCGGGGCTCGACCCCAGGACTCGGGGATCATGACCTGAGCCGAAAGCAGACGCTTAACGACTGAGCCACCCAGGTGCCCCTCTTTTTCTTTAAGTAGCTGGAGTTGAGCTTCTGTCACCTTTCGCTGGCAGGGCTTCCTTAAACCAACCACCCTATCTCAAAGAATTATCAGTGACTTCAGCGCCCACCAGAGGGTCTCCTTGGCTTCCGCTAAACATTTCAGAATCACAGAATCACCACAGGCCACACCTGACACCAGTCTACTCTGAAGATGTAAGACACAAACCAGAGCTTGCCAATGTCGGCTGTCCCTCCTCAAACCATGTCCCACACAGCTGTCCAGGAGCTGTTGGCTTTTACCCCCCAGGGGACAGCTCAGTTGCAAGGTGACAAGTCCACCCTGGGCAGGTGTTGGAGCCGCCCTGGCTTAGAAGGCTGGTGCCCCACTGGAACAAATATCACCTGTAACAACTCCTCAAGCATAGCTTCAGGTCCCCACAGGGACATGCCCAGGTACTTACAAGAGTCACTACCTTCAGAGAAGCCCAAAGTATGGCATCCTCCTCTAGTATTTAGAGGTCATCTGTAGTTCCTCCAAGTCCAAATGCAATTTGCTAATTAGGGGTCATTTTTATCACAAGCAATGCTTATCTTGTTTGCAGTGACACAGAGCCAGAAAGCTAACCAAAGTTTAAATTCTCATGCAGAAGCAAAAGGGGTTTTGTTAGCCCTTTACCCACAGAGACCATAAATAATACATGAGGGTGTTGTGTCCTAGAGTAGACATCTGCTGCTTTGTCTCTATGTTTCTTTCTTCTAGTAACAGCAGCTTCATTTTCCTTTAGAGAACTTCCCCAATTATATGCACATATACTCTGCCATTTATCCATTTAGTGCTGTCAACTGCCAGGTTTTAACTGCCCCATGAAATGACCACTTAACCCATGCTGGTCACAGTGATCAGTTCAGAGGATTGGGCAGATGATTCAAGCAAGGCCAAACAGAGTCGTTCCTGAGATTTATATATGAACATTTGATGATAGGAATTTTCTTTCTTTTTTTTTTAAAGATTATTTATTTATTTATTTATTTGACAGAGAGATAGAGAGCACAAGTAGGCAGAGAGGCAGGCAGAGGGAGAGGGAGAAGCAGGCTCCCTGCCAAGCAGGGAGCCCAATGAGGGACTCAATCCCAGGACCCTGGGATCATGACCTGAGCCAAAGGGAGCCGCTTAACCGACTGAGCCACCCAGGCGCCCAGGAATTTTCTTTCTTAGGAATCAAAATCCATAAGAATATCCATAAGAGGGGTGCCTGGGTGGCTCTGTCAGTTAAGCTTCTGACTCTTGGTTTCAGCTCAGGTCATGATCTCAGGGTTGTGAGATCAAGCCCCATGTCAGACTCAGCACTCAGTAGGGAGTCTGCTTGAAAGTCTTTCCCTTTCCCTCTGCCCCTCCCCCCACTCATGCACACATGTGTGCTCTCTCTCTCTAATAAATAAATAAATAAAATCTTAAAAAAAAAAGAATATCTATAAGAATATCTTGAAACTGCTAGGAGCAAGCTTTCCCACCATGTGGAGAGTGTATCTATCAATAATGCCAACAGAGAGACAACAGAGAGTTAGAGAGGAAGGAAAAAAAGAGCTGGATCCAGCCATGCCTCAAGCCATTCAGATATATCCTCACACTCTTTAGTTAGCAATAAATAAATTACCTCTATTGCTTAATCTAGACTAAACTAGATTTTTATCACTCATAACAGAAAAAAGTCTAACTAATAACATAGTTAGCAGTTTGGGGACAAATACTATTAGAAATACCAGAGGTCTGATCAACTTTATTTATTTATTTTTAATTATGTTCAGTTAGGGGCGCCTGGGTGGCTCAGTTGTTAAGCGTCTGCTTTCGGCTCAGGTCATGATCTCGGGGTCCTGGGATCGAGCCCCGCATCGGGCTCCCTGCTCTGCGGGAAGCCTGCTTCTCCCTCTCCCGCTCCCCCTGCTTGTGTTCCCTCTCTCGCTGTGTCTCTCTCTGTCAAATAAATAAATAAAATCTTTAAAAAAAAAATTATGTTCAGTTAGCCAGCATATAGTACATGATTAGTTTTTGATGTAGTGTTCAACGATTCATTAGTTGTGTATAACACCCAGTGCTCATCTGTTCAACTTTAAAATGGCCTTACTCTTGGGGTCACCTGGATGGCTCAGTTAAGCATCTGCCTTCGGCTCAGGTCAAGAACCCAGAGTCCTGGGATCAAGTCCTGCTTCTCCCTCTGCCCCCCACCTGCTCCTGCACTCATGCTCTTCCTCTCTAATAAATAAATAAAATCTTAAAAAAAATAAATGCCCTTACTCTTACCCTTGGCTGCTACAAAGACTTGCATTTCCACATGGCTAAACAAAGTGACAGAGGACCCACCCCCAAAGAAAGCCTAATCTGATAAGAAATGGGAGGTTATCACTGATGAAATATTTTTCCTCACCAAGAAAAGTTATTACTTTAAACTTTGGATGCCCTTTAAAAATGTTACCAGCAAGAAAAAAAATGTGAAAGCCAAATTACACAAAATAAGGGCATTTAAAGTAATCCATATCTTAGAAACATATCAGAAGGTAGCATAAAGATGAAGCGACAGTAAAATGAGATATAAATCTTTTCTCCCATTTTAGCATACATTATTAGAGAAAATAACATCAACTTTAAAAATACATGTTTTTAAAAAAAATATATAGTTTCTTACCATGTCTTATTTCCTTTTTTAACCACCAAACCCTTCTAAAATGCTGTTCAAGTCGGCCTCTATCCAGTACAGTCCCCCGGGACTGACTCCTACCTGCAAGGAGGGAGATCTTCCAGCCAGGACAGTGGAACCTGGCGTCAGAGCTCCCGTTTCAGAGAAACCACAATGCCTTCCCAGCTCAGGATCCCAATTCCCTTTCCTAATTAACGAAAATAAGGAGGGGCCAGAATTCCTGTTGCCTTTTTTCCTTAATTAACACAATGTCTATTTAACCTAACATGTTTTAATTGAATGTATTTAAATTGTTTGCATGTGAATAAGTCTGAGGGGTTGCAACTGTTTATTAGAAATTATTTTTCATTTTTAAGTTTATTAGCAGGGTTATCAAATTTGACAGGTTAACAAATTCAGCAAAAATTTCATAAACAGCCATTATAAATGGACACCCAAAGTCCAAACTGACCATCCTTTCCCACAGCGACCCCAGAGATGATGGGAGGAGAGCCTCTGAGAGGAAGCCAGGGAGAACCTAGCACAAAGCCCCCCAGTGCCCCGTGTGCAGGTCTATCCCCCACAACATTTCCCCTTACCCTGGGACCCTCACAACAGAACCCCGGCATAAGGGAAAACCGAGAAGGTTCCTTAATAATTAGACATTTGAGAGGGAAAAAGAAAGTTGCCATGAATTAAAAACTGCTGAAGGAGGGGTGCCTGGGTGGCTCAGTTGGTTAAATGTCTGCCTTTGGCTCAGGTCACGATCTCAGGGTCTTGTGATCGAGCCCCGCTTTGGGCTCCCTGCTCAGCGCGGAGTCTGCTTCTCCCTCTCACTCTGCCTGCCACCCCCCCCCCCCCCCGCCCCCCCCCCCCCCCGCTTGTGCTCTCTCTCTCACGCTGTCTGTCTCTTTCTCTCTTTTTTAAAAAAAAAAAAGTGCTGAAGGAGCAGTGTGTTAAATATGCAGTCACGAAACTAGGGTGGGTGGGGTGAGGTCCCCCCTTGCACACTGGAGCCCTTAAACACTGGCTTCAGGTCCATATAAGAAGGTATGTCTTCCCAAATCCCCTCATGCTCATTATTCCCAACCCTCCAAAAAGGGAAGCTTCTTTGCATTTTGATCTCTAAAGGCTTCCTATAAGAGTCCTTTAAACCAATGGAAGTTCCCATAAGTCTACAGCTGAAACCAACCTAACAGGGTACCACCAAACTCTTATAAATATTCAACAACTATTCATATACTCTAAGGCCATTCTTTTCTCTGCCCCTGCTCCACTCCAAACATTTTGAGTACTTATTTTTGACCACTAGATGGAAGTTCACATGTAGATTCAAAACATCTATACTACTTTACCAATAACTTCTCCTGGCTGCTCTAATCTCTCTCCCCTGGAGAGGCCACGGAGCTGGAAGAAACCTCAAAATATTTTCCAGTGTCTTCCATCTCTCTCATCCCCACCCACACTCTCCTGGGCCTACTTAAATCTCTTTTATTAATAAAGACCTCCTCCCCACAAGGCTTTCCTTGCTAGCTTTTGGAGTTCCCTCTGGGCTAAAGAGAATTTTGCCAATGCTGGTCAGGTCAGCAGGCTCTCCATCCCTTTCTGCTGAGAAGAAAGTAGGCAAGAGGGCCAGCTGTGAAGGTGAAGCAGTCATTTCTATCAAATGCATTCAGTGAGTTCCACAGTACTTTTAAGCAAACACAGATGGAAAAATCTAATGATGAATTAATACACCTTGAGCTCCTGATCCCAGATCCTACTGGGTTTTGCCAACATCCTTGACCTACTCACAGATCTCAGAAAAAGAGAAGACTTTGTCTTTTGCATTGATCCATCTAGGTTTCTTACAGAACTAAAATTGGACTCAGAGATTCTTCTCTCCCTAAATGAGCCAGGGGACTCGTTATTTGCTCATTCCTCATATGTCTCTGAATCCATCTTAATTTTAACATCTCTCAGCTGGACATGTCTGCACAAACTACTGCCAAGACTCCTCCGCACTTTTCCCCAACAGACAGGGGAGGAGGGAGAGGGGTGGGGACAGGACAACCCCAGAGCCAGCTAAAGAGATGGTGGCCAAGAAGGCTGCTGGCCAGCAGAAGCTGCAGACGTGGCCAAGACTTCCCAGAAACCTGCTCTGGTCCTTGAGCCCCTTTAGCTTACCTGAGCCTCCGCACACCCTGCTGTCTCCTGTGATATCAGCCAGAGCCCATTGAAAGGGAAGACTGTCATGGGTCTCCTAGATAACAGGCCCTCAACAAAGATCTGCTAAATTGAACTGAGTGGAATTCATTCACAGGTCTCATCCCTACTTAGCATCAATCAAACTAGAATGATCTAACTTCCTCACTGTGTCACTATTTGACTATGATTATCAATTTGAGGATATCAGGGTATTTTATCCTATAATAATTGTGATAATACCTACCATTTAGTGAGCACTTACCATGTATCAGGCTCTTGGCTAAGTGCTTTATACTCACTAACTCATTCAAACATCCCAACAGTGGCTGTTCCAATATTGCTACATAGGAACGGCTTAGGGGTAGTGTGTGACTGGAAATGGGTGGTAGAATGGCTTACAATGAAGTTCAATGGCATAGGCCTTTTTACATAAAACTGAGGAAATATCAATCATCTATATGAAACCATGGAGGTATTGCTGATAAAAATTATATGGAAGCCAAAACACCCCCCTCCCCAATCATCCTTTATACACATTGAGGCTTTCAGCAGTTGGAAAACTTGCTTAAAGCTCATAGCTAATATATATGCCCAGACCACAGTCCAAGTCTCTCTGTCTCTAAGCTGTAAATGTTGCTCAGTCATACTCAGAAGAAGTAAAACAAATTTATAGACTTCAAGAAAGAGTTGTTGTTTTTAAGACTAAGGTTCAGGGGCACCTGAGTGGCTCAGTCGGTTAAGCATCTGCCTTCAGCTCGGGTCACAATCTCCGGGTCCCGGGATGGAGCCCCACATCAGGCTCCTTGCTCAGTGGGGAGCCTGCTTCTCCTTCTGCCTGCCGCTACTACCCCTGCTTGTGCTCTCTCTCTCTTTCTCTCTCTCTCTGTCAAATAAATAAATAAAATCTTTTAAAAAAAGACTAAGGTCAGAAAAGAATGTGAAAGTTTTTTACAAGAGGTGAAATGAGGTATTACTGCTTAATTTCTGGAGAGACTTTATGGAGAATAATGTTCTAGGCACAGTGAAAAGGAGGTCCCATTTGAAATCAAAAGGTCAGTCTCACAGGGTATTCTCCCCTAGAGAGAATAGGGGAGAGAAAAGCCTAGAGAAAAGCCTAGAAGAAGATACTCCAGGAAAAAGACAGTCCCTGGCACATAGGGAATGCCCATCTGAGAAGGGAGACAGGAGAGCAGGCCGGCATGGTGACTGGGGTCAGCTAGACCTGAATTCAAATCCTAGCTCTCACTTTCCAGTTTTGGGACATTGGACGAGGTACTTAGCTTCTCTGAACCTCAAATTCATCACCTTTAAAAATAAGCAAAATCTTTCTGTATATGATTATGGGAATTATGGGAATTAACAGGATAATTCATTCATTCAGCAATGATTTGTTAAGCATCCATATACACCAGGCCCTAGACCTCTCAATGAAATAATGTATGTAAATAGCTTTCCTCTGTACCTAGCACACTAATAAATACTCAATAAGTGGTGACTGTTATTAGTATATATCTCCTTATGAAAAGAAAAAGAATGTACACAAATATGGTAACACTGCATTATATTCCATGATTCCATTACTGCGTAGTCTTGGATCAAATATACTCCCAAAAGGCCAAGCATAATGGAGTAAAATGCAAACATACATTCTGAATACAAAACAGGGTAGATACTGTCCACAATCAGCCAGGATGAGGGAACAGAGAGGGAAAAAAGAATCTGGATGCTTGCTCAATACTTCCTGCCCTTCCCACATGAGATGCCTGGGCCACCACCAACACCAACACCTCTCATCTGTTCTGTCCTCTGCCAGAGTGATGGAGGAGCTAGCTACAGGGCCAGGTCTGTCTGTGCTGGCTGCTTTGGCAGCTCTAGCAGGAGTAGGAAGAAAGAGGAATTTGGTGGCGTATGCATAGGACCTCTCCTACTATAGCAAACACACCTTATCAGGCTGGCCCAGGTCCTTCAAATGCAGATCTTGAATGAGGTACTCCACGATGCGTACATTATTGCTCTGAGCTGCAAAGTGGAGGGCATTCATTCCATCCTCAAGAGAGCCAAGGTGGGGGACATATATACACAATGATCTGAGAACTTCCCCATCCTGCACTGGGGCAGTGAGAACTATGTCCAGGTGTGACCCACATACCTACCTGATTCTTGGCCCTCTGGTCTGCTCCAGCTCTAATGAGCATGAGCATGATCTCAAGACTTCCAGACCAGGCTGCAAGGTGAATTACTGTCAAACCGTGCTTCCCCAAGAAGAGAAAAGAAAAGCGTCTGTCACTAGAATGAGCTACAACACACTACCTCAGTTAACAAAGGCCAAGATAATACTCAAGTGTTAAAAATTAACAAATTGGGAAAAAATTTAATATACAGCAAATGTGATACTTCAATTCTATGGGGAAAAGGAAGACATTTAATAAGTGGTACAGGCACAAGTCATTTTCTACAGGGAAGAAAATAAAATTAAATCCTATATCATATTATACACACACACAAAAGCACACAAAAATATTAGAAGAAAATCTAGACTGTAAGGTACAGTGCCTTGATCCACAAGTTATAAAAGGAAAGATGATAAAGTCAAGAAACAAATGATAGATTTTTAAAAATGTATTTTAATAAAGATAAATGGTTACTTTTTCTAATACATGAAGCCTCTTACAAATCAACAAAAAGAAGGCAATTAAACCAATTGAAAAAGTGGACCAAAAAAAGGTGCTCTCTTAAGGTATTAGTGAAAATGAACAATTATGGTTTCAGCAATCTGGCAATAGCTATTGAAATTTTCAATTCAACCCGCAATCCCACTACTAGGAATCTATCCCCTGAAAATGAGTTTTAGGACCTAATGTTATGTAAACAAGGATATTAACTGTAACCCTTAAAAATGAGAGCAAGGTAAATGTCCATCAATATAAGAATGCTGAGCAAATTAGGGCACAGTCATATCACATCAAGCAGCCATTACAAATAAGAGTTAGAGCTATAAAAACTGACTTGCAGAGATTTCCATGAGGTAGCTGTTAAATGTGAAAAATAAGATGCACAAAAAAATATAATCCCATTTTTTATAAAACAAGCAATGACAAAAACTCATGTGTGTACACGTATGTATCTATATCTGTCTAAGGTGGGCACGTAGGTAGATGGATGCTCGATACCAATATAGATATGATTACATGAGCATGAGCAAAAGTACAGAAATAAACACACATTCTCCGCATTGTTAAATGTAGTTACTGGAGAAGGAGCAGGTGCATAAAAAAGAAAAAACAGAGAAGACTGAGGTTATAAAAAGAATCCTACTTATATATAAATCATTTGAAATACTCTCTCTATAAAAATTATATAGGTGTGCATGTGCATGCACACAGGCATGGAATAGACTGAGAGAGACTCAGTAAGGACCTACTGACCCTTAGGGACGCTGTGGGCAGTTAGACTTGTAGACTGAATGAGCAGGAGAAAAGTGTGAAAGGAAAGAGCCAGCAGTTAACATTGGCTATCTCAGGATGGTGGAGTTGGAGGGCACTAAACTAGGAAAGCTGGGACTTGCATCCTAGGCCCCAAGTTAGAGAAGTAATATAGAGCATACCTTATGAGCGTGATCTGTAGAGTCAAAAGAAACTGACCTCCAATTTGGCTCTCCTACTTCAAGTACTATGTTCTAGTTAACACTCAGCCTCAGGTTCCTTATCTGTAAGTTCCTGTGTCTGCTTCTCTGTTTCCTTTTATCTCTGTCAAAAAATCATCCATTGCTCTGTTGAAGTCCTTCTAAATGCCTTCTAAATGCCATCCTTCCAAAAAGTAAGCCTTCTCAGCACATCTTATTGCATCTCTTAATCGACTTTATTTGTAAGCCACGAAACCAGTTTGCTAGATGTATACAATATGACTAAATCAACAAGGAAGGAGGGTCTGTGGGGGGCACTTTCATTTGCCTTTTGGCATTTACTTTGGCTACCACAGAAACTGCATTAACGTATTCTCTTCTTCTCAGGGAAGTACAGATACGAAGAAGTGAAAAGGAAGTCCCAGATTATTGAGGTGTAACTCTAAATCAGTTGTTCTCAATGGGGGACAAGGGGGGCAATTTTGCCCCCAGGGGACATTTGGAGATGTCAGAAGATACTTTTGATTGCTGGGGCCGAGTGGAGATATTGGCATTTAGTGGGTAGAAGCCAGAGATACTGCAAAACATCTTATAATCCCAAACAGCCTCCCACAACAACAACAACAAAATCCCATCTGACCAAAATGTCATAGGGCCATTGTTGATAAACCCTGCTTTAAATGTCATACTCTATAAAATTTACATTTCGGCTGCCACACTACGCAGTGAGTTAGTCTATTTAAGCCTATTTATATATTTACAATCCCAATATGCAGAAAATGCTCACCAATTTCTGCACTTTTCCCCAAGGACTAATGATGTACAACAACTAGTTGAGGTTTTTCAAGAAATGTGCCCTAAACACAATTCTACTCCTTAATTACTCTTCTCTACAAACTAATGGTCTCTATTCAGGAATACTAAATCCAGTTTCACATATGGTCAGAAAAGAGGTCAGAAATATATTTTTTTAAGATTTTATTTATTTATTTGACAGAGAGAGAGAGAGAGAGAGACAGCAAGAGAGGGAATACAAGCAGGGGGAGTGGAAGAGGGAGAAGCAGGCTTCCCGCGGAGCAGGAAGCCCGACGCGGGGCTCGATCCCAGAACCCTGGGATCATGACCTGAGCCGAAGGCAGATGCTTAACAAATGAGCCACCCAGGCACCCCCAGAAATATTTTTGATAGAAGATAAATCACACTTTGATAGGAGGTCTATTTTTTCCTAAGAGGTCATTCCTAATTTCAAAGCAGGCAACACTGAAAGATTTCAAACACTAATCATAAAATCCAAGAGCCAGGAATTCAAACTGCCAACAACAGGAAACTTTGAAGCCATATATTCCAAGTGGAGCCATCATTCCTCAGAGGAAAAGAATCACTGATCACAGATGTTAATTCCCTCACAAAAATATTCATAAAATTATGTCTTGTGACATGAAACTGACATGCCTAGGACAGTTTGTGAGCATGTGTCATGGATTACACTCAGGGTGTACAGAATGCTCTGTAAAGTGTAAAAGGCCCACCGTTGGTGACGCTCTGTCCCTATCACCAGTGTGATCACAAGTGAGAAGGTCATTAACTTCCCCTGAGGAGCACATGCATGGAGTACCTTCCCAGAGATAAGAAGCTTTGAGAGCTGATGCCTGTCATTATCCTCTAAGCACCACCTGCTCTCCATCTGGGATCCTTGATTCACATCTGGAGTAAGAGCCTCCATTTATCTAGTGTGCCTGTTCCCAAGATTCAGGGATGCCACCAACTTTGAACCTGAAGCTCTCAGCACCTGGGCCATGCATTTGATCCTTAGCTTGCAGTGCCTTGAAAGATACATCATGTCAATGGTCTTGGTCCTTGCTCCCTTAATAGACTGTACACCCCTCTGAGCAGGGACTGTATCTCCTGCCAGTGCTTCCTGACGCAATCACCTGGGGATCTTGTTAAGTCACAGATTCTGATTCAGGAGGTCTGGGGTAGGCTCTGGGATTCTGCATGTCAAGCTCCGAGGAAATGCCAGTGTTTCTGGTCTCAGGACGACACTTTGAGTAACAAGAACTTAAATGCTGTTAAATCCCCAGTAGTTGGCATTGAGACTTACCCACAGCAGGCAATGAATAAATATTGATGGTGAAGGGGTTCAATTTTTGGCTCTTTACAAACAGGTGTCAGAAGACAGATCTCCCAAGTCAAACTCAAGGCTCATGACCCAGATAAAGAAAGTTTGACCAAACACAGCATTGCCTGAATTATAAAAAGCAATTTATTAGTTACGTTCTAATACCACTGTGAATAATTAAGTTATAGAAATATTAAACTTAGTGAAACTTTCAAGGTGGAGTACAGAGATACATCTGGAATAGATATGTATTAATACCATATTTCCCATCTGACAGCATTTCAATCTCACAAGGCCAAATTACAAAAAAGCTGATGCTAGCTTCCAAATGTATGTTTGGAAAAGCCTCAAAGAGAGTGAGTTGGTAGAACATCTCTTCATCATTTCAGGAATAACTGACTTACACTCTGACAGAAACCAGTAGTATATTTAATATATTAGAAACATGGCGATCCTCAGACATGCTGTGTAAAAGAAAAGATGCTATCAACCTGGGCAATGGATGTGTAAGTGTTCATTGTACAATTCCTTCTACTTTTTAGTATGTTAAAGATTTGGGATTATGGTCTTGGGTACGATGGAGTAAATACACTGTCTCTCCCACCACATGTGACTAAAATCTCCAGACAAAATGCATAGAGTAGCTATTTGAGGACTCTGAGAAGTAAATGGTAGCAGGTAGATTGGGAAGTAAACCAAAACTCAAAATATAAACAAAGAGGGTTTCCTGATTTGGTTTTTGTTTTTTTCCTTCCATATCTTCCAGCTTGAACTCAAGGCAGTGTAAGTCACAGAAGTGTGCTCTGGGCACAGACAGAAAGAACTCCAAGAGAAGCCCTCTCTTTCTGGGCTAAGGAGCAGAAGGGTGGTCCTACAGGGCAGAGAAAGTAGGGGGAATACTGTTTCTTTATTCTCTTCTGGGCCTGCTCCAGGCAAGCCTCACTCCCAGAGCTGGAACCCTGTGGTAGAAGGGACAGCAACAGCACTAAGTGGGCAAGCACCTAAAACTGACAGAGAAATCCTCTCGGACTAAAGGAACTGTGGTCATACTTCTCCCTCTCCCTCTGCTATTCCCTCTGCTTGTACTCTCTCTCTCTCTGTGTCAAATAAATAAATAAAATCTTTTTTAAAAAATATTTAAAATACAGATAAGTTGAAATTCATCAAAATTTAAAACTTTTGCTCTGTGAAAAAGATAAGCTACAGAGTGTGAGAAAATACTTGCAAATCACAGATCTAACAAAGGACTTGTATCTGGAATATATAAAGAACTCTCAAAACTGAACAGTAAGAAAACACACAACCCTATTAAAAAAAGTACTCAAAAGATTTGAATAGACACATCACCAAAGAAAATATACAAATGGTAAATAACAGAAGAAAGATGCTCGATATCGTTAGCCATTAAAGAAATGCAAATTAAAATCACAAGGAAATGCCAATACACATCCACTAGAAAGGCAAACATTGAGGAGAAACAATGAAGGCTACGAGAGCTGATGAGGATGCAGAACAGTGGAGTTCTGTTACACCGCTGCTGGGAATGCAAGGCAGAGCCACTACAGAAAACAGTCTGGCAGCTTCTCGTATACAGCTTACTGTATGACCCAGTAATCTCACTCCTAGGGCTTTGTACCAGAGAAATGAAAACTTACGCCTACATAAAACTGGTACACAAATGTTGATAGCACCTTTATTCATTTTGTTGTTGTTGTTGTTGTTCTTTGTGTAAAAATTTACACTTAGATTTAGCCAGCTGGACTCAGTTTAGATGATCCCAATTTTATTGGCAACATCCAAAGCATCATAGTCAGGAGCCAGTTGAACATATGCCTTCTTCTCTCCATCAGGCCTGATCAAGGTGTTGACCTTGGTCACATCAGTGTCCTAGAGCTTCTTCACAGCCTGTTTGATCTGGTGCTTGTTGGCCTTAACATCCACAAGGAACACAAGTGTGTTGTTCTCTTCTGTTTTCTTCATGGCTGACTCAGTAGTCAGGGGGAACCTGATGATGACATAGCGGTCAAGCCTGTTTCTCCTGGGGGCACTCTTTCGAGGATATTTGGGCTTCCTTCGGAGATGCAGCGTCGTGGGCCATCAGAAGGTAGGTGATGTGCAGATCATCTTTTTTTGTGTGACTGTGCAGGCCTTTCAGCACTGCTTTCTTGGCCTTCAACTTCTTTGCTTTGGATTCACCTTTTGGAGGTGCAGGGGCTTCCTTCTTAGCCTTTGGCGCCATCTTTGTGAAAGGGATAGCAGCTTAATTGTAATAGTCAAAAACTGGAAACAACTCTAACATCGTTCAACAGGTGAGTGCATAAATAAACTTGTGGCATATCTATATACTGAAATACTATTCAGCAGCAAAAAGGGAGGAATTATTGATACATACAATATGAATGAATCTCAGAGAGATTTTGCTGAGTGAAAGAAGCCAGTGTCAAAATGTTATATGCTACCTGACATCATTTATACGGCATTCTCAAAAAGGCAAAATTATGGAGATGGAGCAGAGATCAGTGGTTTCCAGGGTGGGTAAGGGTTTGACTACAAAGATGCAGCATGAGGATATTTTCTGGGTGATGCAATTGTTCTGTATTTTGATTATGCTGGTGACTACATGAATCTACACATACATTAAAATTCATATAACTGTACACCAAAAAGAAAGAAAATTGTATGGTCAATTTAAAAATTAAAATAAAAAGTTACTGTATCAGGGTTTCAATGTCAAAATTAAGAATAGACTCTTGGCAATCAGGTCTAGTACCAAATCATCTTTTGCAGGCTAACTAACATTGCAAAATAATCAAATAACAATTTCCAGACCCCAAAAACATGTTAAGTACAATAACCATAATACAACTTATTACCCTCACAAAATTGGAGTGCTTTCAGTGCCAATTTTTAGTAAGGGGTACTTCTTCATTCTGATTCTATTATATCAATTGACTTGCCTACCAATCTCAGAGGAATAAAATAGAGAAGGATGTGCTCCCCTGGTAAAACAAAGAAAAATTTTCATCATTATCATGTCTAGGCCATGTCTACACCAACAAAACCAACAATATGACCAGCTGGTTTGATCTGACTTCATTCACTCATCTTCCAAAGATTTACTAAGCACATACTAAACCCAGGACCTGGAAGAATGAAAGTAAAGCAGGGCTGAGTTTTATCTTTCAATGAGTCAATCCAGACAGAAAATAGAATAGCTCTGTGAAAACCTTCTGAACACTTTAGGAACAATGGCCCATTTGGTTAACTAAGAACCAGCAGCCACAGTCCATAGGATTCTAAAAATCAAGACCGTCATCTTTCATTGCAACTGGAGATGATGAACGTGATATTGGGTACATCCAGCCCAAGTGGTTTTCTTGCACCATGGTAAAGTAGTAAGTGAAGTTGGGAAAAGTAGGGAGAAAATGCTTAGGGTGGGTTTTGATATCAAGGCAGACAAATAGTTAAGCTGCTTTGGGGCTAACAGCATGGTTTCTGGAACCAGGTAAACCAGGTTCAAATCCTGCCTTCACCCCTTCTTAGATGTAATTATTGGGCAAGATATTCAACTTCTCTGTCTTAGGCTCTTCATATGAAAACTGTGTATTTTTAGTAACACTTTTCTCACAAGGTTGTGAGACAAGGTTGGGCACTAAATATCAAAATCCTAAGACTGGTGCCCAGTACATAGTATGTACTTAATAAGATTTATTAGAGTTCACACAGCAAAGTCAAGATTTAATGTCCCTGAGGCCAGTTAGCTTCTGTCCTCCTTGTCCCAAATTATACTATGGGCAACCACCTTATTCTTACAAGTGCATATTACTGGCCATATGGTCAATATGAGAAAATGGGCAACAGCCTAAGTCCTACAAGTATAGGTAAACAATTTAGTTACCAAACACACCCTAAAGAGATCTTTCCAAAGTGAAAACTGAATTTGGAAATATTCTGTGTGTATGTGAAGAAAAGATAACTGAAGTGACCAGATTTTCCCCATACACTGGTTATGCTCCAATCCATTCTACCAAATGAAGATGACCTTACCTTATCAGCAATATCCACTCTTGCCTTGTGATTAAGCAAGAAATCCACCGCAGATAAATGATTTGACCCCACTGCAAAAGCAAGGCTGTGCGGTTCATCTGAGGAAACATAATTTGTGTTTTCAGTCATCTAATTGCTATTTAGCCTCTTTATGATTCCTGTGTCTTAAACGGCCGTAATTTTCTATCATATGTTTATATGTGCATGGCATAACCCATGATTGATTGTAACAGTGTAATGGATTTCAATTAAAAAGTAAAAGTTGTAGGGGTGCCTGGATGGCTCAGTCAGTTAAGCATCTGACTTCAGCTCGGGTCATGATCTCAGGGTCCTGGGATCAAGCCCTACATCAGGCTCTCTGCTCAGCAGGGAGTCTGCTTGTCCCTCTCCCTCTCCCTCTGCCCCTTTCCCGCACGTGCTTTCTCTCTCTCTCACTCAAATAAATAAAATCTTTAAAAATAAATAAATAAAAATAAAAAGCAAAAGTTGTATTTTCTCCCATATGCAATTATTAATAACAGCAATTTTTTTCTGCTTAGAATATATTGATAATGCAAAACAAAAATTTTCCTAGATGTTCAACCCCGTATATGGTCTTCCTTCTATAATTTTTTGTACTGTTTATTTTACTGAAACAAACTGCTTCAGAATGAAAGAAAGAAAGAGGAGAGAAGACAAAAGAAAAGAAAAAAAGAAAAGAAAAGAACGATGCAGACACAGAAAAAGAAAGCTATGACTATCTGTTGCTTCAAAGGAAAGCCAACAAGGTGCTCCTGGGATGTCCAGAGACAGTTCATTGTTTCAGAGAAGAGATGTTTTGCTTGTAAGTAAAACACATGTCATATTTCCCATATTCTAGACACTGTTTTTGCTTCCAAAGAAGGTGCCTGCACATGGATTTCCTCCTTTGTTTCGAATAAAGTATTGCAAAAATTAAATATCTGATATCCTTGGTAGCTAAATCGATGATAAACTGGAGTTTGACAAAACATGAGTTATCCTGACATTGTCTGCAATTTAGAGTTGTGTTCTGGTATGTCAAGCCAAAACAGCATCCAAGATAATTCAATAAAACCACTTATATATATTTTTTCATCTCTATCATCACAGATCTTAAGGAACTCTACAAGTAACCATGTAAACAAACTGCTGTAAATGGGACTAAAAGAGATGTCATTAGAAAGTATAATGCAGTTCATCGAGAGTTGATAACTTGCCACAGTGACCAAAAGTTAAAATGCCCTGATTGTGTCCTAAATGATGCTTCATTTAGCATTAAATCTTTTTAACTACTTTGACATAAGAATACAGTTTAAAATATCAGAAAGTCTTGGAGCACCTGGGTGGCTCATTTGGTTAAATGTCTGCCTTTGGCTCAGGTCATGATCTCAGGGTCCTGGGATAGAGCCCCACATTGGGCTCCCTGCTCAGTGTGTGTGGGGGGGGGTCTGCTTCTCCCTCTCACTCTCCCTCTGGGCTCTCTTTCTCTCTCAAATAAATATTTTTAAAAATATCAGAAAGTCTTATGTGAAAAATTTTTAAATTATTATAAAAGTACATTAGAGAATCTATTTCCTGCTACTTGGAAAAATGATTATTGCTTTACTTACTCAACAATTTATCTAGATATTACTTTCAAAGGCCCCTGCTCACTTCTTTCTTTTTAATTCCTTCCTTTCTGATTCGTTTCCTTTTTTTTGTTTTTGTTTTTGTTTTTGTTTGTTTCCTAAAATTGTTATGCTGCAAAACTTTGCTATTTTTCTACTCTTTCTAAGATACCTATGGACAATGAATACTATATATAACCATAATACATCAGACATACACATGCATACAATATACACACAGACACATAAATTTCCATATGCATATGCACAACCGGTAAACATCCTTCCACTGCATATGATGCATGACTTCAATTCATACGATGTCACTGTCTGGGACAGATCTACGTGTTGTGAAACGTAAAGTCTACACTCTCTAGAGAGCCCTCTTTAAAGCCAGAGTCAAAAAGCTGAACTGATGGCAATTAAAGTTTCTTACTTTTTTAGATTTTACAAAACCATATAAGCATGAGAATACATTGCTAGATCCCTCCCCAGTGCCTTGGAAGGGGTCTGTACAAGTAGGGATACTAAAGCTTCTGCTTCATTTAGCATTAAATCCACCTCTGTTATCCCCTCTTTGATCCACTGCACAGATTGTCCTAAGCAATTAACACAGCCCCAAACCTGTCCACTTTGATAAACCTTGCCCTGAAAAGCTGTCAGGAAATCTCTACAAAACCAAGCAGTAGGAAATTTGTATTTCTAGCAGTAGACTTCTCTCCTAAACCCAGGCACTTGGAGAACAATAAAGTAAGAGCCAGGTTTTAGAAAAGGCCCAGTGTCCGACATGCAACAAAATACAAACCCATGCTCCTTTGGATTTTAAATTTGGAGGGCCAAACAACGAAGGACATCCCTGGAGAGAAAGCAGTGACGAAACTGTGAAGCAAAAGATGTTCTGCCTTTCCAGAATGTGTGAGGCCAGTGATCCAAAGGCTGCAATCCAGGATCAAGTCCAGGCCCATAACCTTGACGACTGGCTTTACTGCCTACCCACAGACTTTGCACAGATGCACATAGTGACTGTATATTTCCCCTCTGATAAGATATTTATTCCTCTGCTTGATTCCACCTTTAGCTTACACATTCTGGAATTACCAACAACAGAGCTCTCCCTCACCTCATCCAGCACAATCACTTTTATTTTTATTATTATTTCAGTTGGACTGTGTCAATCCAAACCACCCTTAGAGTACTCACTTGTCACATCTGTGACTTCTACTCACATTGTTCACAGCATTAATGTTAACCTTCTTTTCAAACAGCTTCTCCATAAAATCCAAATTATTGCTTTTTGCAGCATTGTGAAAGCTTCTCTCATTTGGCAGTATGGAAAGCAAGCAAGCAAGCATGACTGAAGGAATTTAGGGGGGGTAAAGAAAAAAAAAGGCAAACCTCACATGGCAAACCTGGTAACTTTAAAAACTTGACACAACAGCCTTGAGCCTTTCACATTCTGCCAATCTGAACATAGGAAATTTGCATCACTATTTTACAGAGCTGTATTATCAAGATTTCACTTGATGCTCACAATGCAAATGTTTTCACACCCTTAAAAATATTCCTGGTCCCAGACAAAACATCATTTCCAAGGACCACCCTGAAGTCAGCAATGTAGTATCTGCCTCTAGGAGGTCGGAGGGTGGCCATGGACTTGCGGTTTTTTTAATAATGTCTGTATAAGATTAGACAGGCAGGAGCCCAAATGCTCCATACAAGTTTACAGAGATAAAATTGTCTGCAGAACCCACTGCAGATGCCCGGCCAGCAGAAACAAATCATTAAAATGTAGCACATCATATAAACATATACAAAGGCTAAAGGGATAAACATGTTTTATTTTCATTTATATAAAAAGAGATAAAAGTAGATTCATACCTACTATAAACATTACATATTAAACACATATACACATTCAGGTGGCAGGTTTTATTAACTAGCCTAGAGAAGATTTCAGGATTTATTGAGTATTTTTAATATGCAGGAGAACTGGGGGTCTCTCAGGGGACAACCCCAATACTGGAGGATAAAGTCAGAACTGGAATGATCTGAAATCAGCAACAGACCATCTCTAAAAAGAAAGCCCCCTAAGAGGTTTTGTGGATGAGTTGCCAAGTAGTTTCCCAATAATAATAATGAAAATACAATCTGCCAAAGACTCTAGAATACTACCAAGTCTAATCAAAGACCAAGAGTATCTTCATGGGGGAAATACACATTCATTCTCTCACCGGGATCCCCCTCTTGCCTTCTAACCCTCCTGACCCCACTCTAAGTGACTTCAACATCCACACAGATGACAAATCCCATACTCTGGTCTCCCAGTTCTCTGACTCCCTCATGTAGAATAATCTTTCGCTCCACCTGATCTCAGCCACCCAATTTCAGGGTCATAATTTTTTTTTTTTTAAGATTTTATTTGTTTATTTGACAGAGAGAGACACAGCGGAGAGGGAACACAAGCAGGGGGAGTGGGAGAGGGAGAAGCAGGCTTCCCGCCTAGCAGGGAGCCTGATGCGGGGCTTGATCCCAGGACCCTGGAATCATGACCTGAGCCGAAGGCAGACGCTTAACGACTGAGCCACCCAGGCGCCCCAGGGTCATACTTTTGACATCATCATCAAAAACTACATTACCTCTGACATCGTCAAGAATCCCATTGTCTGAGGCCGCTGGGAAGATGGCGGAGTAGGAGGGCCCTGGGCTCACCCCTTGCCACGTGGCTGCCTAGAGAGCACCCACATCGGCATAAATAACCCAGAAAGCAGCCCGAAAACTGGCAGAACAGACTCTCCGCAGCCCAGCATAGACAAGAGGCCACAGAGAAGCAGATCCACCCACTCCGATCGTTCTTGGCAAGATCCCATCAAAGCAGTACCACAAGCCCGGTGGTGTGCACGCAGCCCAGACAAGGGTCAGCACCACTCCCAAGTGAGTCCTGCTCCAGGGAGAGGGGAAGATAACCACACACCAGTCTGACTGTGACCCCAGCAGTGGGCTGGGGGCAGGCAGCTGGTCTGACTACAGGCCCCACCCATCAACAAAAGCTTCTCAGGGGACAATACAGGGAAAGTGCCTGCAGTTTGGTGCTACTTCATCTCTGGCGAACACCTGGTCTGACTCAACTCAAGCCCAAGGCAGCCCCGGAGCAGCCCACTAACACCACGGGCACCAGACTCTGCCCACAACAGGCAGAGCGCCACCGCAGGCTGGACTGAAGGCAAACACATCCCAGCCAGAATGGTAGGACACCCCTGGAGCAACACACAGAGGAGTCACCCCCTGAAGCACATTTTCTGGTGAAAAGGAGACATTGCGCTGCAGGACCTCATCTTCATAAAGCCACTACTTTCAAGTGCAGGAGATGTAGCTGACTTTCCTAACACAAAGAAACAGACACAGCAATAGACAGAATGAGGAGACAGAGGAATATGTCCCAAATGAAAGAGCAGAACAAAATCAGAGCAGGAGACCTAGGGAAACAGAGATAAGTAATATGTCTGATGGAGAATTTAAAGTAATGCTCATAAAGATACTCATTGGACTTGAGAAAAGAGTGCAGAACCTCCATGAGACTCTCCATCAAGAGATAGGAGATGTAAAAAAGAACCAATTAGAGCTATTAGACTCACTAAATGGAAATAAAAATAGACCACCTCGAATAAATAGCAAACAAGAGGAAGTAGAAGAACGGATCAGCCACCTGGAGGACAGAGTAATGGAAAGTAATCAAGCTGAGCAGATGAGGGGGAAAAACATACGCAAAATGAGAATAGACCCAGGGAACTCAGCGACACCGTCAAGCGTAATAGTCGTATGATAGGGATCCCAGAGGAGAAGAGTGAGAAAAGGGGGCAGAAGATTTGTCTGAAGAAATAATAGCTAAAAACTTCCTGAATCTGGGGAAGGAAAGAGAAATCCAAATCCAGTCACTCAGATTTAGGTGTTATTTGCTGCTGCAGGAAAAGCTAGTCTACCCTGACTACAGAGACTAACATACTACATATAACTAACATACTCTTAAATTCTTTTTTTACATAATGATCTATTTATTTATTTGAGAGAGAAAGAGAGCCCACACATGTGTGCACAAGCAGAGGGAGTGGTGGGGGGTAGGGAGAGAGAGATCTCAAGCAGACTCCACACTGAGCGCAGAGCCTGATGCAGAGCTCAATCCCATGACCCTGAGATCATGACCTGAGCCAAAATCAAGAGTCGGACACTTAACCAACTGAACCACCCAGGCACCTCCATACTCCTAAATTCTTACCCACTAATCTCAAGTATGATCTCATCACAGGAATCCTACTTCATTTCCGTAGCCTTCCATTCTTCAATTCCATGACTTTTCCTTTCTTTTCAAATATCACAATCTACTAATGTACCTAATTTAGTTTCCATGATCACCAACATCCAAATCTCAATTGATAATATTGCATACAGAAAACATAAGCAATCAGATAGTAACTCCCTTATTTTCCAACCACTAAGTCTTCCAACCTACCTACCTACTTTCATACCCACACTCTCTGCTTTTACTATTATTATAGTCAATGAAGCATCCCCACACCTACCCAAGGCCAACTCCTCCACTTGGGCACTGGATCCCACCCTTCTCATCTTTTCAATTATTTCATGTATCAATCTCCTGTAAATTGTCACATTTTCCTCTGCATCATTTAATCTCTCTCCAGAGGACCATCCCCTTCAACATATACAGAGACACTATAATACTCCAGTGGAAAAAAACTCTCTTAACTTCATACCCTTTCCAAATGCCACACCATTTCTCAACTTACCATTTCCCCCAAAACTCTTATAAGTGTTTTATAATTGCTGTCTCTCCTGAAATGATGAAACCTCACAGTTTCATCTCACCTCCGTGCTAATCAGACCTCATTCCCATCACTTCACTGAATCTGCACTTATCAGGATCACTCCATCTTGCCAAAAAACCTAGTCACCGCTTCTTTTTGTGTGCATTAAACTCTTGGCAGATTTGACAGAGGGCCATACTTTCCTTGTAACATTCTTCTTCAGGCTCCTGATAGACTACCTGCTGCTTTCCAGTCTCTTTTATTGGCTCTTCCTCTTCTGCTTGATCTCTAAGTGTTGGAGCACACTGGGGCTTTTATGAAATTAACAACCTGATGGAATAGACATTATCACCCCCATCTTACAGATGAGGAAAATGAGACTTAGAAAAGCTAAACCACTTGCTCATGTCTTAAAGATCATAAATAATAGAACTATTCCAGGCAGCCTGAATCCAAACCCCAAGCTTTCAATCACAGCAAGTGTCCAGGGTGTCAGCATGAGAGTCTACTACTGCAGTGGAGATTCAAACTGCCCACTGTCAGATGCTTTAGCTAATGCATTCTGTCAGTTAGACTGGACTTCTTTCAACTCTCTCCTCATTCCCACACAGCCCTGACCCCAGCTCTTTGTCCCTCTATATTAATCCAATGGGAGTATAGTTCTAGTTCCTGGTCTTTTCCCTCCTGGGTACGTCTCACGGTAAATCAAGACCTTGTGGTGTCCTGAAATATGACACATGGATTCTATTCCTTCCCTGAAGTCAAATATCTTGTCCCTTGTCTACCACATCTATAAGAAAAAGTAATTTTGAAGGAGGTTCTAAGACAACTGGGAAGCACCATACAAGATTCTTAATCCACTAAATCAATGGTTCTTAGCTCTGGCTTCACAATAAAATCAACTGAATCCCTTAAAAAAAAAATCGATGCCAGGTTCTTCAACCCAAGCCAATTGCATCAGAATCCTTAGGCTTCAAAATGTTTGCAGACTTGCCCACAATTTACTGAGTTATCTTGTAACAATTCGGAATGTTTACATTCAAATGTAAAATGGAGATTATAAAACTACCTTTGGCAGTGTGAAGAAGCCAGTTTGTACAGACTAATAAGAACTGGCTGTAGCTCCTCCCAACTCTGTGTTCAATGACACTGTAGCTTTAAATCAGTCATGGTGAAAGTATTACACAAAGGAAACTGGAAAATACTACAAATCAGAACTCATTCCGCCCCCCCAGAGAGATGGTAATCAAACATTTACCAACATACCACTGTCTACCTTCTAGCTAGTAAGTGACAGAGTTAAAAAAATGATCTAGACAAATAATAAATGTATCAATTTTCAGGTTGACTAAATAATATTTAGAGTACTTTACTATATATGTCTTTTTTTTTTTTTAAATGTTTAAGACCAAGATAAATGTTCAGCCCAAAACAACAGGTTACACAGAGCTGTATCATTCACTTAAACTTTTAGGGGCCAAAAACTCAAATGCCTTCAGGAGCTGGGCAAGTATGAAGTAAAAGGACCAGAAGAGGAGGAGACCATGCTGATGTAGAAAAACAAGGCCCTGGGCGCCTGGGTGGCTCAGTCAGCTGAGCATCTGCCTTCAGCTCAGGTCAAGATCCCAGGGTCCTGGGATGGAGTGCCACATCGGGCTCTCTGCTCAGCAGAGAGCCTGCTTCTCTCTCTGCCCCTCCTCCCTGCTTGTGATCTCTCTCTCTCAAATAAATAAAGTCTAAAAAAAAAAAAAAAAAGGAAGAAAAGAAAAAGAAAAACAAGGCCCAGCTCCCTCTTGCATTTCATTCAGGTCTCTGCTCAACTGGTACCACTTTTAAAAAATCGTATCTGACCACCCAATCCCCTTTCTCCTGTTGTTCTCTGCCCCTGTACCCTACTTCATTTTTTTCTTCATATCACTTGATATTACTTGACTTTGCAATACATATATATTTGCTTACTTGCTCACTATCTGTTTCCTTCACCAGAACACAAAGAGGACGCTGAAATAACTCCAGTGTTGAGTGTTAGTAGGTGTTCAATAAATATTCGTTAGATGGATGAATGGAAGGGTTGGGAAGCCACGATCCACCTCCGGAATAATATAGCCAAGAGGGAAAGTATTATGCCCAGCACTATCAAAACTTCCAACATAAATATATATACACACACACGAACCATGTATCAACGAGGAAAACCCAAGAGAAATTAGAAAATACTTTGAACTGAATGAAAATAAAAATAAAATATATCAAAATGTGTGGGATGCAGCTAAAGCAAAGCTAAGAGAGGAATTCATAGCATTAAATTATTAGAAAAGAAAGTCTCAAATCAGTAATCTAAGCCTCTACCCTAAGAAAGTAAAAACCTTGGGCACCTGGGTGGCTCAGTCAGTTAAATGGCTGACTCTTGATTTTGGCTCAGGTCATGATGTCAGGTTACTAGGATGGAGCCCTATGCTGGGCTCTGTGCTCAGCGGGGAGTCTGCTTGAGATTCTCTCTCCTCTCTCTCTGCCCCCACCCCCTGCCCACATACATGCGCTCTCTCTCTAAAATAAATAAATAAATCTTAAAAAAAGAAAGTAAAAACCAAAAAGGAAAATAAACCTAAATCAAGCAGAAAGGAGAAAAATACCAAAAGTAAAAGCAGTAATCAGTGAAATTGAAAAGAGATAAATAACAGAAAAAAATCAATGAAAACAAAAGCTGGTTCTTTGAACATACCAATAAAATCAGTAAACTTCTAGCAAAACTGACAAAAAAAGAAAAAGAGAGAGAGAAAGAAGACACAAATTACCAATATAAGGAATGACAGAGGACATAGCACTACAGTCCCAACAGACAATACAAGGATAATGAAGGCATATTATGAACAACTCCATGCACATAAATTCAACAACTTTGATGAAATGAAATAATTTCTTGAAAACCACAAACTATTCAAATTTATTCAAGATTACATAGATAACCTAATAATACTATAACTATTAAAGGAATGGTATTTGTAATTTAAAATATTCTAAAAAGAAATCTTCATGCCCTTAAAAAGCATTCAGATGTGCATTAAAAAGAAAGAAAGAAATGCTCATGCCCGGATACTTTCACTAGTGAATTCTACCCAACATTTAAAGAATAACACCAAATCTATACCATCTCTCTCATAAACCACAAGAGGAAAAACTTCCCAACTCATCTTATGAGATCAGCATTTCCTTCATTCTAAAACTAAAGACATTGTAAGAATATAAAACTATAAGCCAATATCCCTCATCGACATAGATTCAAAACTCCTTGAATAAGCATTATCAAATCAAACCCAGTGACACATAAAAAGTGTAACACACCAAGTGAGGTTTACCCTGAGAACACAAGACTAGTTCATTATTTGAAAACCAAGCAATGTAATCTATCATACAAGTAGTCTAAAGAAGAAAAACTATATGATCTATTGATAACATTTTAGCATTTTAAAAAATTCAACATCCATCTATGACTAAAAACAAAAACAAAAACGCTCTCAGGAACATGGGAATAGAAGGGAACTTCCTCAACCTGATAAAGAACATGTACAAAAAACTGACAGCCAACATCATACTTAATCATGAAAGTTCCAATGCTTTTTTTGCTCAGGAAGAAACAGAAATGTCCACTCTCGCTCTTTAAAACACTGTGTGGATGTGTTAGCCAGTTCAGTACAGCAGTAAAAGTAAATTAAACGGCATACAGATTGGCAAGAAGTCGAACTGTCTCTGTCTAGTTGCAAGCAATTTGATTATCTCCATATAAAATCCAAAGGAATGTACAAAGCAGCTCTAGAACTAATAAATGAGGTTAGCAAAGTTGTGGGATACGAAGTCAACACATAAAAATCAATCATATTTCTATATACTGGCATCAACAAATGGAAAACAAAATTTTGGTTGAAACAGATAGATGCCCAAGTGAAAAAATTTGAACCTTGATATAAACCTCATACCTTATATAAAAACTAATTCAAAATAGATCATAGATGTAAATGTAAAACATAAACCTATAAACCTTCTAGAAGAAAACACAGGAGAAAAAGTTCATAAGCTGGGGTTAGGCTATGTGGCCTCCGCAGGAATTATCACTGCCTTGAAAGATCTTCCTCACTTATTCGCTCACTTATTTTAGCGTCTTTCAACCCTCTACCCAAATCAGAACGTGGACTGTCATGCTCCCACTGCATAAGTCGCATCTAAAATATGTCTAGTAAATCGTCAACTCTTGAGAATATTTCTAGATGAACGAACCGACGGATGGATGAACTAATTGAACATTATTAAGGGACTAGTGCTCTGTTAACAGCCTTGAAATCATTCTCAACTTTTGAAGACTCTTCAACAATGTGCCTCAGTTTATGCTCTAAGTTTATTCTCAAAGAGGCACAGAAGACTCACCCCATGCTTTAGAAACCTAAGCACAGAAAGATTAAGTGATTTAAAGTCACACAGTAAGTCACTGCGTGAGTCAGGATATAGGAGATAACACCACATGAAACTCTCTTCCTTATTTGCAATAGGGCTTAATCATTTCTTCAAAAACCCTCCTCCTTAAATTCAAAGAATAGCTCTTTCCTTCCAACCACAGTATATAGGTTTCACCTGAAATAAAACAGCCGCAGTCAAAACTTGGGGAGGGGGGTTGCCAAGTGGCAAACCAGCCCACAGGTGATGCGGCGGCGGAGGGTGGGCGCCCAGGCCCCGCGGGGTCCTGAGGCGGTCCGGCGGCACCTTCCACACGAGCCCCCACCGCCCGGCCCAGACCCACTCCGGCCCCCCCCCACTCCGCCCACCGGCGCCGCCACCGCGCGGTCTGCAACCCGCCTCCTGGAACTCGTGGATCTCGTGTCCCGCCGCCGCCGCCTCCGCCGCCTCCTCTCGAGGCCCCTCCGGCTTCGGGATCCAGGGCCGGGCCGCCGCACCCCTCAGGTCTGCCCGAAGGCCCTTCACGGCCGCGGCCGCCCCTTGCAGCAGCTCCCTCGCGGCCCCCGGTGACCCGGGATGCTCGGGGCGGGGTCCATGTGCGCCGTCGTTCGCCGCCCGCAGAGAGCCGGCAGGCACGGCCGGGCCGCTGTCTTTTCCCTGCGGTGTCCGGGTAGCTTGCCCCCGTGCTCCTGCCCCGCCCGGCTCGGCCGCCTGGGAGGGACCGCCTGCGGGTGTGGTCTGCGCGGTCCTCGGATTTGGTTTCACCTGCAGGAGAGCGCTCTGAGAGAACGCCCGGCTCACACTTTAGTTCTTCGTACAGCTTTGAGGAATGTCCAGGCTGGATTTATAACCACCACTATGAGAACTTCAGTATTAAATCATTTCTAAATGGGCTTCCAGAATTTTCTTTTGAATAAAGTAAGACCCTCAATTTCTTCTCTGAAGGTGTAAACTTTGGTATCCCATTTTATTTTTTTAAGATTTGTTTCAGAGAGAGAGAGAGAGAGAGCATGAGTGCGGGAGGCGTGAGGAAGAGGGAGACAATCTTAAGCAGGCTCCCCAATAAGCGTGAGACCCAAGTGGGAATAGATCTCAGGACCCTGAGATCATGACCGCAACCAAAACCAAAAGTCAAATGCTTAACAGACTGAGACACCCAGGCTCCCCCTTGGTATCCCATTTTAACCCAGTCATAACCTATTGGACTACCCATCTTAGGTATTATTTTCTTCTTAGTGGTTTATGAAATAAAAAATTGATTAAATACAGGATTCTAGGCAACTATGTGCCTAGCTAAAATTCTAACAATATTAAAGAAAAGTAGAATACTGAAGGACAACCAGGATCTCTGCCCTGAATCCACCGCACCCAAGCACAGGGGGTTTGATGCATTACAAGACAAAGTAAAACCATGGCACATCTCACACCTGTGGATGGTTTCAGAGGTCAAATAAGTTTAGCACGTTCTAGGAGTGGAAAAAAAAATTAAGTCCTCATAAAACGGAACTAGATTTGACCCCAGAACTGACTCACCCTTTTACACACACACACACCACGTGCGCGCCTAAGAATATTAGGAGAGCATTATCTATAAAAATGCACAAGATGGTTTAAAGAGAAATAAACTAATGAAAGCCGAGAAATGTGTTGGATGAGATTAGGCAACTGATGAGGACTTGACAAAAGGAATGAAAAAAAGTGGGCATTTTCTTTTTTTTCTTTTAAAGATTTTATTTATTCATAAGAGACAGAGAGAGAGAGAGGCAGATGGAGAAGCAGGCTCCCCATGGAGCAGGGAGCCCGATGCAGGACTTGATCCCAGGGCCCTGGGATCATGACCTGAGCCGAAGGCAGACGCTTAACCATCTGAGCCACCCAGGCGCCCAGAAGTGGGCATTTTCAAGAGGTCCTACAAGGGTAGACAGAATTCAATAATAGACAAGGGTTTGGCGTAGCTTGTGTGTGTATACACACATATATAATGTATGTATATCTATGTATATACACACACATATAATGTATGTATTTCTATGTATATGAATGTATTCTGAGTTTGAAATCATAATAAACTTAAGAAACTGGGGTTAGAAGTAAAGGTTTAACACTATTTGCCTCTGAATTTTCTTCTGTCTCTCTGAGCAATAATGAGGAAATAAGACTGTTATTAACAGAAAAGAAGAAAAGACTGTCATAGATTACCTCACATTTGTAAGGAGAACAGTTCAATATTACGGTTTGCTTAATAAATAGAATTATGTTTCTAATACTCACCATAATAACATTTTTTTTTCTTGAACAACTGTTAATCCAACTGTTTTGCTTTGTATTACAAAGCAAAAGTGATTATCCCTTAATTATACAACAAAACGACAGTTTTTGCTCCGGGAAATAAACACCATTGTTCTGTGAAGTTCACTAAAATCTTACCAGCACCAGGTATGTTCAAATTTAGCACTACTTTTCAAAATGGAATATTACTTAAAAGAAAATCAGCACTAGGCACCAAGTACAGTTTTCAAAATGGAATATTTCCTCAAAAAGCATTTTTTTAGCCTTAGGTTAAATAGTATGTTTTGGAGCCTTCTTCCAAATACTTCCAAGCCACCCCAAAAGGCCATAGTAATAAAACCTTTATAACGCAATGTTTCATTGTCCTCATAGAGAAATAGGAGCACAAATGAGTGACTGATCAGTTTTTCCAGAGGGCAGGGACCCTCTCCTGAGGGTGGCCCCTGGGCTGAGTTGAAAGATGAATAGTTGTGTATGGTGGGAAAAGAGAGCGTATGTCCAGGAAGCACATTCTGGACAGAGGGAGCAACTAAGCACCATACCAGAAGGAAGAAATAGCTTGGTCTATTCGGGAAACTATAAGCTATGCAGTGTGACTTGATTGGCCTTGAATGCCAATCATGATATGTGGACGTTAGCTTGTATTGGCTTGCAAGAGCAGATTGTTAAATTTTCAGGAATTTTGTGTACTGGCTTTTTATTATGATTTTGGTCACAAATGTACAAGAGTATATAAAATATATATGTACAGTTTAAAGAATAGTTTTATGGTAAACCTTTATGCAGTCAACCACCCAAGAAACAGAACACTGTCAGCATCCCAGCAGCTCTATGTACCATTCCCCAATCACATTTCCCTATCTCCCCACAGAGGAAATCATTATTCTTTCAGGACAATAACATACTTGCTTTTCTTAATAATCTTATTTCATACATAAATCCTTAAAACAATAGTTTTAACTGTTTTGAACTTTATATAAATGTATTCATGCTGATGGCATGCTGACTTGCCATCTATGACTTACTTTACTCCAGATTGTTCGTGATATTCATCTACTTTCCTTTTTTTTTAAGATTTTATTTGAGAGAGAGAGAGAGAGAGTGCGCGGGAGAGTGCATGAGTGGGGGGAGGGGCAGAGGGAGGACAAGCAGACTCCCCACTGAGCAGGGAGCAAGATGCTGAGCAGGGAGCAAGACGTGGGGCTCCATCCCAGGACCCTGAGATCATGACCTGAGCTGAAGCCAGACGCTTAACCCACTGAGCTACCCAGTAGATATTCCTCTATTTTCTTTCTTTTTTTTTTTTTCAGGGGAAAGCGCAAATGCAGTCTCCCACTACCACAAATTATGCAGTCGAGTTTCCCACTACTTTCTGATTAACTATTTCCTCCATTTTTACCACTGTGTAGAATTCTCTTGCTTGAATATACATGAATATACAATGGTAGAATTAAATTAATATTTATTTTCCCTTTTTTTGCTATTACAGCGCTGATAAGAGCATTGTTGTACATACTTCTTAAGGAACATGTTCAGTAGTTTTCCCAAGACATTATATCAGGGCTCTGGAAGGAAAAAAAAATTATATTTTGTGATGAATTTTTAAAAAGGACCATTTACAAAGGTGTGGGGAAACACAAAAGATGCTGTAGCACCCCAAAACTAATAAGAGCAAGGCTCTGTTGCCACCCCTAGGCTGAAGGGGTAAGGGAAGGAAAGGATCATCAGAACCTGAAGAGAGGGGGCACCTGGCTGGCTCAGTTGGAAGAGTGTGTGACTCCTGATCTCAGGGTCATGAGTTGGAGCCCGACATTGGGTGCAGAGATTAAATAAATAAAGCTTAAAACAAAAAACAAAAAACAAAAAAACTGAAGAGATAGGAGAGAACACAGTATGAAAAACTTGTGACCTTTGGTCAAGGGACCTAACCAGCTCTAGATGATCATATAATAAGGTACATGTGGGAATAAATACCCAACTTCATCTTGTTTTCTCCCTGAAATCTGTAGTGGTTCCCCCATTGCCATAGCCCCTTACTGGACATAAAGCAGGGTCAAGGGTCAAGAGTAAATCTGGAGAGCAAATGGAAGATAACCAGCAAAGGTGTTTATTTAGGAGTGCAATTGATGGGTTGCTAAATGTATACATCTTCAAATTTACCGAAGAAAAGCAAACTGTTTTCCAAAGTGATTGTCTTCAAAGAAGAGTCCACATTGCTCCACATCATCACCAAAATTTAATAACATTGGATCTTTTCATTTTTGTTAATCTGGTAGGGATGTAATGATACCTCTTTGTGGTTTTTTCATTTCCCTATTACTAAAATGGCTGAGAATGTGTTCATGTTTCCTGGTCATTTGGATTTCCTTTTATGTAAAGTGACATTTAAAGTCATTTGGTCAAATTTCTACTAGCTATTTGTCTTTTTCTTACTAATACATAGGAGTCATTTATATCTTCTGGATTACATATTCTGGATCTAGTTTTTGGCCAGTTACATGTGTCACAAATATGTTGTCCCAGGTGGTTCCCTGTATTTTGACGCTCTAAGTAGGTAAGATCATAGGTGCTTGTCCTTTGCAGTTTTGCTTTATTTCCTAAAAATACCCCAAAGCAAAATCATAATAAAAAGTAGATGAGTTGGGTACATTAGATAAAACAGAAAAGAATGTGGATAGAATTCTGGGGAAAGAGAATAAAAGAGAATCAGAGGTGGTAGAAGAGCAGAAAAGTAAGGAAACCATTTTTATTGGCTAAAAGATCAATTAAACACTTGCAATTTTATTTTAAATTATTAAATATTACTAAATAACATTCAATTAAATGAATCATCTAAATGAAAATAATTTCATATTTACTCTAAAGTTGAAAACACAATAAAAATAAATCTGAGGCAAGATAGGAACAATTAAATATGATGCTATTAACTTTTCAATACATTAAATCAGCACTTCACTGAACTTAATTTTATAAAGAATTTAGATATGTAAATCACACAATCAAGACCCACAGCTCTACAGTTCTGAATTTGCCATAGCATATGATAATATTAGGCCTAAAACTGGCATGCTAATAAATATTAAATCTAACTTTATTTTTTTTAAAGATTTTATTTATTTATTTGACAGAGAGAGAGACAGCGAGAGAAGGAATACAAGCAGGGGGAATGGGAGAGGGAGAAGCAGGCTTCCCAGCAAGCAGGGAGCCCAATGCAGGGCTCGATCCCAGGACCCTGGGATCATGACCTGAGCCGAAGGCAGACGCTTAACGACTGAGCCACCCAGGCGCCCCTAAATCTAACTTCAAACAATCTAATTATTTCAAGTCAAGTTACCACTTTGGCCAAAGGCTGTGTAAGATCCTATTTTAACCTATTTCTAAAATATTATGTCTTCATAAATTTAGATAATGAGTTATAAAATATGAAAAGTAGGAAAAGAGAAAACAAAAATATGAGACAAAAATTTCAGTTCCTTAAAAAATAATAGAAAGTGGTCCCATCTTCATGTTTCCATTAAATAATTGTTTTTTGAAAAAAAATTGTATTAATAGCACAAAAGTATTTGGATTAATTACTTAAGCTAATTAGTGTTAAGCTGTCTTCTTTCACGAATATTAATAAAAATGTGATAGAAATATAGCTAAGATAAATGAGATGTCTTAATACACACTAATCTTTTGTATTGCACACTTTTCTCTGAAGGGTTATAATAAAAATAAAGTGAGAGTACAATTTATCCTTTTTTATAGATCTGTGTAAAGTATAAACATAACTCTCAAGAAATGAAATACCACCATTTTAAAGTCCTACAAAGAAATTTAAAATACCTTGAATCTTAGACTAAATATTTTGTAAAGTGAACCATGTGCTTATTCATAAGATAAAGGAATTCTAAGAAAGAAAAAAAAATCAAATCGATAATCCTATTTTAAACAATTCTTTTAAACAGAAAATAATACTGTGATACTATTTTCCTGAAGGTAACAAAACTTTCATCCCTGTTCTGACAAGCTAATATTCTTCATAGAACTTATAATTTTTTAAAAGATTTTATTTGAGAGAGAGGAGAGGTGAGAGAGAGAGAGTTCTCAAGAGTGCATGAGTGGGGGGAGGGGCAGAGGGAGAAGCAGACTCCTGGCTGAGCAGGGAGCCTGACTACCACTTAGGGCTTGATCCCAGGACCCCAGAATCATAACCTGAGCCAAAGGCAGACACTTAACTGCTTAACTTGACTGAGCCATCCAGGTGCCCCACACAGGGTCTCTTTTCAAGAAGTTCATGATTCACCCACAATACCTCAATTCTCATGACACCTCCCATCAAGGCAGAGAATGAGGGCAACAAGGAGGTGACAGGTCCTTGCCGTGAGAACTATTTATCGGAGTCCACTCTCGGTGAGTCAGTCCCTGGAAGGTGGGTTCAGTGTTTGGAGGCAGGGCCGCTGGCTGGCTTAGCAACTTGTCCACTATGTTGATTTTAGCATCGTGCTTCTCAATATCCTCATACAGAGTCCAGGACAAGTCATGCTGTAGCTTGTAAGCACCAAGGAAGTCATGTGGACAACCTGTCCCCCATTCTTTTGGAGAAATAATAGAAAAATACTGCTGACCACTCTCCCCTTTATAAAGGTAGCATAAATGTTGCCAGGTTTTTTGTTTGTTTGTTTTTACTATATTACAAGCTATGTGGTGCAAGTCAGCATCTTTGTGAGCATCTTCCAAAACCTTCCTGGCTTATTCTAGTAAATGTTGGATTTGCTCAGCTATGACCGTCAGTTTGTTGGTTGGCATTTGCTCAGATTAATTCATCAGCCTTCTGCACCTGCTCTGCAAGTCCCACAAGGTCTAAGGGGTCCCTGGCCCAGTGGGTGTGGTAGGGGCTCACCAGGGCCAGGCTGCTGGGGGTCAAGGTGCACTCCATGAGGGCTCCTCCCCAATCTGTCGCCGGCTGAACTCTTTGGTTTTCAGGGACCTCCTCCGTCTGCCCCAGCTTTGTAGCATCCACCATGTAAACACCTGAAACCTCCCTACCACCCTCCCCAATAAATTTTAATTATGAATGCTCATGAGGTATCTGAAGACAGTAGGATCTAAAATATGAATATACAAAGTTGTAGAAGTTACTAAAATAAATATAGCAGTCCAGTACCAACAAAGTGGTTAAGTGCTGAAAAAAAAAATTTTTTTAAGATTTATTTTACTTATTTTAGAAAGAGAGAGCATGAGCAGGAGGAGGGGCAAAGGGAGAATGAGAGAATTCTCAAGCAGTCTCCCCACTGAGTGCGGAGCCCCACTCAGGGCTTGATCTCAGGACCTGAGATCATAACCTGAGTGGAAATCATGAGTCAGATGCTTAACCTTAATCAACTAGGCCACGCAGGTGCCCCAGTACTGAAAAATTCTTATGCTAACCTAGGTTTGTGTGAACCTCTGAGAGCCCTTATAAATATGCTTTTATATTCACTATAAATAAGGAAACAAATCACTTTCGATTCCATTCCTAATTTCTCATTTTAAAATTATCTTTAACAGGACTGATTTTCGGATTGATGTATAATAGAAGTGAAATTCTCATGGTTATCCAAAAGGTGTTTACAAAAGTTAATTAGAACATATTCCAAATTCATATAAAAGAAATGTCATTTGGGGAAGAATTATTGCACTTGCCTTTCACTACATGAATCTATAAACTTAATGAAGAAGAAAAGATTCATTGATTATAAAATAAAAAGTTTCTATTAAGAATAAAATGTTCAATGATAAAATGTTCAATGTTCATTTAAAAAATACATCAAGAGTGTGTCTGGGATTGTTTGGTTTTGTTTTCTTTGATGCTGAGTGCTTTGTCATCAATCCTGGCCTGGAATAGAAAAGAACACACAGTTAAAATGCAGGAAGATATTTGAAAAATGTTTTATGCATCATTGAGTTTTTTAAATTTTACTTGATTTGTAAGAGCAAATTTTAACATCACCTAAAAATTAAACCTCAAAATATAACAATTTTATAGCCAGCTCTGTTAAAACTCAAATTAGCCATACCTTTTTGGTTTTGTTGCAGTCTTCTGAACTCTGCCTGAGTTATCTTTAGTGGAAGAAAAGTCAAGAAATGCCATAATGAGCAACATGAAATAATTAAAAAGCTGTATAAAAATCTAAAAAGTTAAAGCTGACTGATTAGAGATAATAAAAACTTCTTTAGTACTACGTAGTTCATATTTAGACACATCAAAAACTAACTTTATTGCATAATTTCTTTGTAATTTACTTATTTTATGGTATTGCACTTAATTTTATTTTTGAAGTTGGGCTAGAGTCAGACTACCAAAAAACAACTTAAAGAGGCTTTCTGGCTGTGTGATTATGTTAATTTACCACTGGGCCTTAGCAAAAGTTCTCTGAAGGAATTTCTTTCTTTCTCTTTTTTTAAACTGAAGTATAGTTGACACACAATGTTATATTAGTTTCAGGTGCACAACATAGTAATAGAACAAGTTTATACACAACATAGTAATAGAATAAGTTTATACTCTATGCTGTGCTCACCACAAATGGAGCTCCCATCTGTCACCATACAGCACTATTACAATACCATTGACTATATTCCCTAAGCTGTACCTTTTATCCCTGTCTTAGTCATTCCAAGGGAATTTTGCCTTTGATTAGATTACTCGGCTCCCAAACTTTCGAGTTCGTTCTGTGCTAAATCAAGCCCAGAACAGTTTTGCCAAAATTTAAAATCTAATGGCTTCAGTTAATTCTAACCTATGCTAAGGTAACTAACATTTCCCTAAATGGCAGCATACACAACCTCTCCCTTTAATAGTATGTGCTTTAGATTTAACAACAATCTTAATTTTAATAAAACATTCCTAGAAAATCGAGTTCTTTAAAATGACTGCAAACTCACCAGTATTTTTGGTGCTTTCCCTGGGTTGGTTAGCTAGATTAACTTTATCCTTTCTCAGTTCCTGGATAATGCCTTTATTTAAGCATACATCCACATGCACATTGAACAGGGTAAGATCTGAAGTCTTTTGTTTTAGGTTACAAACAGGACAAACTAGAGCTTGGTCTGTTATCACTTCATGTAAATGAGGCTGGGAGGATTCTTGCCAACTTAATGACCCAGTATCTTCCAATGAAACAGTAGAGGAAGAATTGTGACAACGTTCCTCAATATTAAATGATTTGCTTGGAAGACTAGCATATTCCTCTTTGCTGTGCTTATCACTTAAACCGTCTACACTTTCTGCTTTACGTGGGTTATCTTCAGTCTCTACTAGCTCTATACAATCCACTGAATTGATTTCTGAATTCTTCTGATGGGTTTCATAATCCTGCTTCTCATGGAGTGAGAAAGAAGGATGTACATTTTCTTTCTTGTTAACTTCTGTAGAAGAAGCATGTGAACATGAGAACACATTGGAATCTTCACTGATCGAAGGTCCATCAAGACATGCATCTACATGTTTATTAAAGGCTTCCAGACTGATGCTTCTTTGTTCCCTAAAGCAAATTGGACAGGTAAATATCTGAGAGTTATTTGAACTCTCCAATGTTTCTAAATTCTCATTCATCTTCTTCTTTAAAACTTGAAATGAATGTGATGTCTGTAAACTTTGTTTATCCACAGCTTCACATTTAAATGTGTCTTGGTGGCTCCATTTCCTTTCTGATCGCTTTTTATCAAAGAAACTCTTCTTATGAGACATTTCTAGAGGTTTTAGAAACTGATCTTTGTCCGTTTTCTCTAGTATATACCCAGTGCCTGACAGAGTTTGGTTTCCAGCCTGTAAGAAGCCAATAATGCTCCTTTGTTGGTGTTTCTTGTCTTCTTCATTGGGAAAACTGGATAACCGTACACCTAAATTAAACCAACCGCAATTAATTTCTTAACAAAGCCAATTCACTCATAATGCATAACAATATTTTGCATAAAATTATTGTGACATATACACAAAAGGATGTTTAGAGAAAAATAAGCAATACTACATATTTTCTGAATTAAAGTATACTTTTTCAAAATGGGTACTTTGTATGAAATTTACCTTCCTTTATAAAACTGGGTATCACTAAATAGTATCTGTTGGAGTTGGCATGATTATATAAGTCTTTCAATTAATATCTGATACAAGATACCATTAAATACCAACTCTAGCCCTTTTTTCCCAGTAGCCTTTGTTTTTTAGAGCAATTTTAGGTTCACAGCAAAAATGAGCAGAAAGTATAGAGTTCCTACATATCCTCTGCCCAGTATATAGCCTCCTCCAATCAACATCCTGCACCAGAGTGGTATGTTTGTTACAACTGATGAACCTATGTTGACACAACATTAACACTCAAAGTCCATAGTTTTTATTAGGGTTTATTCTTGGTGTTGAACATCCTATGGATTTTGATGTATTTAATGATATGTATCCACCATTATAACATCATACAGAATAGTTTTTACTGTTCTAAAAATCCTCTGTGCTACCTATCCTTGATCCACTGATCTTTTCACTGTCTCCACAGTTTTGTCTTTTCCAGAATGTCACACAGTTCAAATCACACAGTATTTAACCTTTTCAAATTGGCTTCTTTCACTTAATAAAATATATTTAAGGTTCCTCCATGTCTTTTCATGGCTTGATAGCTCATTTCTTTTACGCACTGAATGATATTCCATGGTCTATCCCAGTTTCCATTTACCTACTACTGAAGGACATTTTGGTTGTTTCCGAACTTTGGCAATTATGAATGAAGCTGTTATAAACATCCGCTCTTTAGCTCTCTCAATCAACATACTTTAGTCAATCGATTTCAAGTGTGTGCTATGTTTCATATATGAAAGTATGGCTAATGATCCACTCTTGGCAGTAAAGCTGGCATCTGGAGAGCTTATCCATGGACATCCTCTCACCCAATTCACTTTAGAAACTTGGTTTGTTAATTTGTTTGTTCACCACGCCGTGGCTGCAGATATGGTTTTATATTGTCACAAACCCTTATCTGTAATTCTGAAATCTAAATAGCTCTGAAAATTGTAAGCAACAAATGGTAATTGATGACTGAACTGATGTGAGGCTATTTAGGGTCTTTCAAACCTAGTGTGAATATTTTCTTGTTTTGCTACAAAAATATTAATGTGTTTATCATGAGGTGCTGCCTCAGATACCAAAGATATTACATAATATACTCAATATGTACTATATTTGTTTCCTAAAATCTGAAAGGTTTTAAATTTTGAAACATACCTAGCCCCAAGGATTTCAGTCAGTAGGAAGGAAAAGAACAACTGTAATTGGTTCTTATAGGAATTAAATTAATGAGTATGGTTTCACATACATCAGGTTTTAAGAATTAAGAAAAATGTCAGCATAGGTACAAACTCCTAAACAGGTTTAAGAAATAAAATGAAGGAGAGAATATTTCCCAAGTTGATTTCTTTGGGAAAATCTAGCAGATTTAAGGAAAAACAAGAAAGGGCATACCCATAAGTCTTAATCTCAAGGGATGTGGAAAATCGGCATCAATTTCTGTTCTTAGCAATTCTCTAGCAATAGCAAATATTTCTTCTGCAGTAGAAACAACAGATGAAACTGTAGATGCACGAGTTTTCACTTCAAAATTTACATTCTTCAGTTTAATGGTAATAGTTCTACCCTATAACCAACAAAATACATTGTTATATACAGTTTTCTAAATTCTAGAAAAAAGTTATTTTGTAGGTTAGAAAAAATTCAAAAACATCTCTTACATACACACAATACAGAAGTATAATCAATTATTGATGAAACATGGTAATGAAATCTGTCAAAAAGAATAAATGAAATATATAAGTAATCTAAAAATCCCATTTTAGCCCATAATTATTACTCCCCTACCCAAATGGATTTTTATAAAAGAACTTTTTATATAAAAGGCAACATTAACTGATCACTTTTCTTTTTACTAAATCTCTTTTAGAATTCAGTACCTAAAAAGAGAGGAAAAAAGCTTCTTAAAGGGGTCTCCATTAAAAGGGTCTTGCAGACAGCTCACACTTACTGTGTGTCTACTACATGCCAGATACTATGCTAACCCATTTACATGTAAGAACTCCCTTTGCAGTTATGGTTTAATGGGTACAGAATTTCAGTTTGGGATAAGGAAAAAGTTCTGGAGATTAATAGTGGTGATGGCTGCACCATATGAATAAACTTAATGCCACAGAAATGTAATTTAAGAATAGTTAAAATGATAAATTCTTTTTTTTTTTATTTTTTTTTAAGATTTTATTTATTTGCGAGAGAGAGAATGAGAGACAGAGAGCATGAGAGGGAGGAGGGTCAGAGGGAGAAGCAGACTCCCCGCCGAGCAGGGAGCCCGATGCGGGACTCGACCCCGGGACTCCAGGATCATGACCCGAGCCGAAGGCAGTCGCCCAACTAACTGAGCCACCCAGGCGCCCTAAAACGGTAAATTCTATGTTACATATATTTTACTACCTCCTGGAAGTTCTGAGAGTGGGCTGACTTACTGACTCACTTCCAAAGAATAGAGTACAGGAAGGGAAAATAGTAACTTCATAGTGGAGAAGCCTGGCGGACACTAACTTAATCAGGTGACAAAGGTTACTATCACTCGTGATACCTTGTGGCTATCCTATACCTTGAAAGGATGTAATGAGGACATTTCACCTCTGGTATTCTTTCTAAAACTCCATAACCCTGGTCTAATCATAAGAAAAATATCACCCAAACCTAGAAGGAAAGACACCTGGCCAGGTGTCTCCTTAGGGTACCTGGCCAATACTCCTTAAGACATCAAAGTCATGAAAAACAAGGAAATACTGAGAAACTGTTACAGATTAGAGGAGATAAGGAGACAAGACAACGAAATGCAATGTGGTTCCCTGGACTGAATCCTCAAACAGAAAGAGGACATTAATGGAAAAACAGGTAAAATCCAAATAATGTCTGGAGTTTAGTTAATAGCAATGTGCTAATGTCAGTTTCTTAGCTTGACAAATGTACTATGACAACATGGCTAAAATAATATAAGATGTTAATAATGAGGAAAACTGGGTATATCAGAACTCTCTATATTATCTATACTACTTTTCTGTATATATGAAATGATTCTAAAATCACAGGTTTATTAAAAAATTTTTAAATCAACTCTCTTTATACTCAAGGTGTCATAGAGAAGGATAATAAGAAATATATAGGGGAGGGTACTAGAAAAAAAAAGAAATATAGTTACATAGATATCCCATTTTTTGTAATAAACTTTGTTGTTTTCTGTTTTTTGTTTTTTTTGTAATAACCTTTGAATACCTTTGTATTATCCTCTGTAATAACTCCAGCTCTGGTTTCAGAGTTTGGAAAATACTAAATATGGATTGTTGTGAGCGGAGATTATAAAATAGAAATTTAAAACCTTCCAGGTTTTGTTCTCAATGTGTGAAACAACCTGGAACAAGGGCCTTGAAATAAAATGCTTATTCTAGAAAATCATTGTCTACCTGAGAAAAACATTAAAGGATGGTTGGAAAGATATTTATAATAAGTAAATATAGTTCTAGAGAAATCCTTACCTTTGCCTTATTCTCAAATGTCAATATAACTCTGATTTTGAACTTATTCAAATGTACTCCTGAAGTAGTATAAATTCTGGAATTATACTGGAGCCAGCCCACCCTTGTAAGTCGCTTCTTCGTCTAATCATCTTACCATAGGCCTGAATTACAGGTCAGAACAGAATTTGTCTCTATTGGGAATGGGGAATAATCCTTTCTAATGTTTCTCAATTTGTACTCAAATACAAAATCTAACTCTTCCTTTCGGGTAGCATTTTATTATTAAAATTTTTTTAAACTAGGGGCGCCTGGGTGGTTCAGATGGTTAAATGTCTGCCTTCACCTCAGGTCATGATCTCTGGGTCCCGGGAATGGAGCCCCACATTGGGCTCCCAGCTCAGCAGGGAGTCTGCTTCTCCCTCTGCCTCTCCCCCCTCATGCTCTCTCTCTCTCTCTCTCTGTATCTCTCTGTCTCAAATGAATAAATAAAATCTTTAAAAAAAATTTTTTTTAAACTAAGAACACCACATCAAAATAAAGTACCTTTAGTCCTTCTTTCTGCAGATCTTGAGCAAGTTCACTGCAAAGTTCCTGGCACAAGCTATATTGTTCTTCTGCTTTACTTATCTCACTGAATGTCCTAGAAAGACAAAAATGATTTTGGTGCACAGAGTAAACTATAATTCAGGATAGTTTAGGAGTGATATAGTATGTTAAATAGCCTAGCATCAAGTTATATTTTCTGCAGTACAAAATAAAATTTTCAGATGAAGTAAGATATAATTAAGTAAAAACATCTAAAATCTACCTAAATAATGGAAGATCATTTGTAGTTACACTGATTACCAAAGGTACATTTGCTTTATTTATAATATTTTTTAAAAAGTTGATTAAAGTCTGATATATCACATCAATAAGAGAAAGTATAAAAACCATATGATCATTTCAATAGATGCAGAGAAAGCATTTCACAAAGTATAACATCCACTCATGATAAAAACCCCTAACAAAGTAGGTTTAGAGGAAACATATCTCAACATAATAAACGCTTTATATGAAAAACCCACAGTTAACATCATTCTCAATGGGGAAAAACTGAGAGCCTTTCCTTTAAGGTCAGAAACAAGACAAGGACGTCCACTCTCACCACTTTTATTCAATATAGTACTGGAAGTCCTCGCCACGGCAATTAGACAACATAAAGAAATTAAAGGCATCCAAAGTGGTAAGGAAGAAGTAAAACTTTCCCTATTTGACATGATACTATATATAGAAAACCCAAGATTCCACCAAAAAACTACTAGAACTGATAAATGAATTCAATAAGGTTACAGGATACAAAATCAATATACAGAAATCCATTGCATTTCCGTACACTAATTATGAAACAGCAGAAAGAGAAATTAAGAAAACAATCCCATTTGCAATTGCACCAAAAACAATAAAATACCTAGGAATAAACTTAACCAAAGAAGTGAAAGACCTGTACTCTCAAAACTATACAACATTGATTAAAGAAATTAAGATGACACAAATGGAAAGACATTCCATGCTCATGGTTGGAAGAACAAATATTGTTAAAATGTCTACATTACCCAAAGCAATCTACAGATTAAATGCAATCTCTATCAAAATACCAACAGCACTCTTAACTATAGGGAACAAACTGAGGTTTGCTAGCGGGGGTTGGGGGGTGGGGGGGTAATTGGGTAATGGACATTAAGGGGGACACTGATGTAATGAGCATTGGGTGTTATATGCAACTGATGAATCATTAAATACTACCCCTGAAACTAATAATACACTATATGTTAGCTAACTTGAATTTAAATAAAATTTCAAAAAAAAAAAAAAATACCAAGAGCATTTTTCACAGAACTAGAACAAACCAACCTAAAATTTGTATGGAACCACAAAAGGCTCCAAATAGCCAAAGCAATCTTCAAAAAGCAAAGCAAAGCTAGAGGTATCACAATTCCAGATTTCAAGTTATACTACAAAGCTATAGTAATCAAAACAGTATGGTAGTGGCACAAAAATAAACACACAGATCAATGCAACAGAATAGAAAGGCCAGAAATAAACCCACAATTATATGGCCAATTAATCTTCAACAAAGGAGGCAAGATTATGCAATGGGGAAAAGACCGTCTCTTCAACAAACGGTGCTGGGAAAACTGGACAGGTACATGCAAAAGAATGAAACTGAACTGTGTTGTTACACCATACACAAAAATAAACTCAAAATGGATTAAGGACCTAATGTCAGACCTGAAAACATAAAAATCCTGGAAGAGATCACAGGCAGTAATTTCTCTGACATCACTCACAACATCTTTCTAGATATGTCTCCCAAGGCAAGGGAAACAAAAGCAAAAATAAACTATTGGGACTACATCAAAATAAAAAGCCTCTGCACAGCAAAGGAAACAACCAACAAAACCAAAAGACACCCTATGGAATAGGAGAAGATATTTGCAAATGACATGTCTGATAAAGGGCAAGTGTCCAAAATATATAAAGAATGAGACAACTCAACACCCAAAAAACAAATAATCCAATTAAAAAATAGGCAGAAGACATGGACAGACATTTCTCCAAAAAAGACTTACAGATGGCCAACAGACACATGAAAAGATGCTCAACATCACTCATCAGGGAAATGCAAATAATGAGATATCTATGAGATATCACCTCATACCTGTCAGAATGGCTAAAATCAAAGACTCAAGAAACAAGTGTTGGCAAGGATGTGGAGAAAAAGGACCCCTCTTACAGTGTTGGTGGGAATGCAAACTGGGGCAACCACTCCGGAAAACAGTATGGAGGTTCCTCAAAAAATTAAAAATAGAACTATCCTATGATCCAGTAATCACACTACTGGGTATTTACCCAAAGAATTTGAAAACACTAATTTGAAGGGATATATGCACCCTTATGTTTATTGCAGCATTATTTGCAATAGTAAAATTATGGAAGCAGCCCAAGTGCATCGATTGATGATTGGATAAAGAAGATGTGGTATATATATATATATATATATATATATATGTATATATTATTCAGCCATAAAAAAAGAATGAAATCTTGCCATTTGCAAAGACATGGAGGGATCTCGAGAGTATAATGCTAAGCAAAATAAGTCAGTCAGAGAAAGCCAAATGCCACATGATTTCACTCATATGTGGAATTTAAGAAACAAAACAAACAAAGGAAAAAAAAAAGAGACAACAAAAAAAATAGACTCTTAACTACAGAGAACAAACAGATGGTTACCAGAGGGGAGGTGGGTAGGGGAAACAGGTGAATAGGTGATGGGGATTAAGAGTACACTTATCTTTAAGAGCACTGAGTAATATATGGAACTGCTGAATCACTATATTGTATACCTGAAACTAATATAACACTGTACGTTAACTACACTGGAATTTTTTTTAAAGTTGATTAAAGTCACCAACAGATAATGATAATGCCCTCAGAACTTACAATACATTATGGTATATGTGTATATGGACTGCTACAGAGGATTATCTTAAGAAAGTATATAGGAGAACATTATTCTAATTACTGTACATATATTTTTTGGAATAGAAGTATCTTCAAGTAGATGTAAGGGGATGGTTCCTGGCACCTATGAAGAGTTGCCTAATAGACAACTGGAAATGGAGGGCTGGTAAGATTAAATGTAGAAATTTGAATTCATCTGCACAAGGGTATTGAAAGAATGCAAGAGGTCATATTAACATAAAAGAGGAAGATGCTAAAGAGAGATCAAACCCTGAGCAGATGACTATTCAGTGAAGAGTCCCCCTTATAACTCTAACCCCAGCTACCCAGTTCTCCTCCAACCAATGTTTCCAGCTTCCTATTCATTTAAATTTCTCCAGAATATTCTTTGTATAAGCAAACAAGCAAACATTTCCCCTGCATTTTTTACATAAACAGAATATTAGACACATTGTTTAGCACCTTCTTTTCTCAATTCATCCTGGTGAGAGTTCCTTATGAATAAATAATTCCCTCATTTTTATACAGCAGCCTAATATTCTAATTTAAAGATGTAAGATCATTTAACCAATCCTCTATTTTTGGAAATTTAAGTTACTCTCTATCTTTTGTTATCATAAAAAAATATAACAAATAACCTGATATACTTATAACATGACATATGATTACACGTGTGGAATGAATTCCTAGAAAAAAAGCTGTGGGATCAAAGTGCATGTGTATCTGTGAGTTTAACAGACATTGCCAAAATGCTTGCCCCCTGTGGTAGGTAAAATAATGGACCCCAAAGATGTCCAAATCCTAATATCTCAGAACCCAGTACATTACAGGATAAAAGTGACTTTGCAGATATGATTAAATTAAGATGGAGAGATTATCCTGAATTGTCCAGGTGGGTCCAATGTAATCCCAAGGGTCCTTATAAGAAGACAGGAGGGTGAGAATCACAGAAAGACAAAATGCTAGGTTTGAAATGGAGGATGGGGCCATCAGTCAAAGAACATAAGCAGCCTCTAAAAGTTTTTGGTAAGAAAATAGATCCGCTCCTGGAGACTTCAGAAGGCTTGCAACCTTGCAACACCTTAATTTTAGGACTCCTGATTCAGAACTGTAAGAGAATAAATTTGTATTGTTTTAAGCCACTAAATCTGTAGTAATATGTTATAGGACCAATAAAAAACTAGTATACTCCCTCCAGAGTTTATAGCTATTTCACTCCCATAGTCTGGCCAATAGAGTATCTTTGCCAACCCATTAGTGAAAAAGGCTATCTTGAGAACCTTCAATCTGTATTTCTTAAATTATAAAAAGACTGGGAATATTTTCAATGTTTCAAGAGGCATTTGTACTTCCTTCTTTGTTAACTAATTAGATCTATAGGTTTGCTGGCCCTTTCTCCCCACCAACCCCCAGTATAGTTTCCTTTCTGTTTTTTTTTTTTTTTTAAGTTTTTATTTAAATTCCAATTAACATACAGTGTAATGTTAGTTTCAGGTGTACAATATAGTGGTCCATCGCTTCCATACAACACCTGATGCTCATCACAAGTGTCCTCCTTAATCCCCATTACCTATTTACCCATCCCCTCACCCACCTCCCCTCTGGTAACCATTAGTTTGTTCTCTAGAGTTAAGAGTCTGTTTCTTGGTTTGCACCTCTCGTTTTTTCCCTATGCTTGTTTCTGTTTCTTAAATTCCATATGAGTGAAATCATATGGTATTTGTCTTTTTCTGCCTGACTTATTTCACTTAGCACAATACTGTCTAGATCCATCCACATCATTGCAAATGTCAAGATTTCATTTTTTGATGGCTGAGTAATATTCCACTGTATGTATAGGTGTATATATATATATATATATATTAAATATTAAATAGGACAGTACCATCTCACTTTTAGAATCTTTTCCCCCTCTTTTCCTTTGAGTGTTTTTATGTAAATCACAGCCTAAAACAGCAATGTTTATCAAAGTCATTTACTGAGTATGTTGTCTTGTAAAAGTCACTCAGCCTTTCTGATAAAAAAATAACATATGTGAGAGGTTTCTGGCTGGCTCAGTTGGAAGAGCATGGACTCTTGATCTCAGGGTCATGAGTTCGAGCCCCACGCTGGGTGTAGAGGTTACTAAAAAAATAAATAAATACACTTGAAAGAACATATATGTGAAAAAGGAACACAACCTTGTACTAGATCGGTGGTTCTTAAACATCTCAGTGGAACTTTAGTGTTTGGAGGAGATAATTCAGGGACTTTTCAAACAATGACATATTTCTGAAAATAATAAGTCTCATCAAGATTTCATTTGTCTTCCAAACAAGATTGTAAACCACTGGACTATGCCCACTGTAAGCTCTCTTTCATCAATATCTTACTATTCGACCCTTTTCACCAACATTTGAAGAGTTTCAGGAAGAATTTCCATGGTCCCTTCTTAAATTTCCCAAATAACTACTCAGTAATTTTTCTTATAAACAAGGCTAGAAATTAAGATTTAGAATCCATAAGATGACTGGTTTTCATTGAATAGGAGGAAACCAACATTAAAAAAAATAACTGTAGTTAAATTTTTTCCCACGGAGAGCATAGCAAGCAAAGATAATAAAGCATTGTACTGGAATATTTACTTTAGTAATGTCAACTACTGAAAAATGTCATTTGGTTTGCACACAGATTTTTCTATTTCAGTGATATTTTACTAAAGATTAAAAGTTAAAAATAACATGAATTATGAACAATTAAAAATAACAACATTACCTCTCAACGCTCATGCTTTTCCTTTCTCCATCCCTTGAAATGAAAAAAAGAAAAAAAAAGTTTGCTTTGCTTTTTCAAAGGAGACTCAGTTCTTTTTAGTCAACCAAAAGGATTTAACATATCAATTACCATTTAAAGATCTCTTTAATGTTTTTGGTTAAAATTTATACACCATGAAGAACAGTGAGGTTTTGTGTGTTTTTTTTTTTTAAGATTTTATTTATTTATTTGACAGAGAGAGACACAGCAAGAGAGGGAACACAAGCAGGGTGTGGGGGGGTGGTGAGTGGGAGAGGGAGAAGCAGTCTTCCCGTGGAGCAGGGAGTCCCATGCGGGGCTCGATCCCAGGACCCCGGGATCATGATCCAAGCTGAAGGCAGACACCCAACGACAGAGCCACCCAGGTGCCCCAAGAACAGTGAGTTTTTAAAATCTCAAAATAAAACTACCAACAAAAAATACAGATAGATGCTAATATGATTATATGTATAATGGATCAAGTCTATATCTATCAAAGAGAACAAATTTGAAAATAGCTTGATATTATAAACTGCTTCTACTAAAAGTGTGAATATAAAAACCATGACTTATAAAAACCAGTAAGAGTTAGTAGTGTAATGGCTTACAGTTATATGATATGATTAAATATCAATTACCTAGTTTTTGGCCTAGTATATAACTGTGTTCTCCTATAGCTATTTATTATTCATTTATACCACTCTATAGAACTTCAGTTAGAATTTGGACACAGCAATAGGATGGTGATTTGGAATCTGAACCATCTAGTTTGGTTGAATTCTAGCTGTTCTGATAGAAGTAGTTGAAACTAAAAAGCTGAAATGACATGTAGATTATTCATTTTCCACATATTCAATGAACCTATTAGGAATGAAGTACTGTTCTAGGCATTGGGTATACAGTTATGACCAAAACAGACCAAGTTCTTATCCTTAAGAAACTTATATCTTACTGGAGGGAGACAAATAAACAAATATAGAAGTAAATCTGGAGTATGTCAGAAGGTAAGAAGTATTAAGGATTAAAAAATAAAGCAGAATAGGAGAATAGAGAATGTACATAGAAGGGAAAGGAGGTTTGCTATTTTACATTATTATAAATTACCTATGAATTTCACTTCAAAGCATTACCTGCATCTTTAAATACCACATTAATATATGCTATGTTATATCAAGAACTATATTGTTTTCAAGCACTATGGAAATAAAAAAGAGGATAATTCTTGGGTTAAAGAAAAAAGTTTTATTTCCCATTACCTCCAAATACTATATTATTTATAGTAGTGTGATTCCTTCTCTGATCTTTTCATTATATCCACTCAAGATCAAAGTCAGCTAACTATGGGCTAAAGAATGAGGAACATGGGGATGCCTGGGTGGCTCAGTTGGTTAAGCATCTGCCTTCAGCTCAGGTCATGATCCTGGGGTCCTGGGATAGAGTCCCACATGGGACTTTCTGCTCAGCGGGAAGCCTGCTTCTCCCTCTCCCTCTGCCACTCCCCCTGCTTGTGCTCTTTCGTGCGCGCACTCTCTCTCTCTAATAAATAAAATCTTTAAAAACAAAAAACAAAAAAAAAAGAATGAGGAGCGTGGACAGATGAGAAAAACAGTACCTGCAATCTCTGTAAGATTTAGCAGGTTTAATTATTTTATCAAACTTATTTCATATGCCTCCTCAGTAATCTTGCTTTCTTTTAGCTTAGGTATATAAAGGAATTACTTTGGGGGCAGGCTGACAGGATGATGACAAAATTATAAAAGTAGTGCCCCATGTTAATTCCCATTCTTTTAAAAAATTCCCTTCTTTTCGGGGCGCCTGGGTGGCTCAGTCGTTAAGCGTCTGCCTTCGGCTCAGGTCATGATCCCAGGGTCCTGGGATCGAGCCCCGCATCGGGCTCCCCGCTCTGCGGGAAGCCTGCTTCTCCCTCTCCCACTCCCCCTGCTTGTGTTCCCTCTCTCGCTGTGTCTCTCTCTGTCAAATAAATAAAATCTTTAAAAAATAAAAATAAAAAAAATAAAAATTCCCTTCTTTTCACCCACTCTCAACAGTGTACCCTTCTAGCTCTAGGATATTTCTTTTTAAGACTGAGATGAAAGAGTGGCAGGGAAGAATCACAGGACCTCTCTTTCAGCCGTTTCCTCTTCTCCTACATCTTTGCATGGCTGGCCCCTTCAGGTCCCTGCCTCTGGATCATGGCTGCCAACCCCCACTCTTACTCCTCAAGTGATTTTCTAGTCCCTTCTTCTGCCTTACTTTCTTCATTTGTTTATTTGGTTACTTCCTACTTGCCACACTATTCTGTAAACTCCATGAAGGCAAGATTTTGTCTTATTTTCTACTGTTCTTCCCAGGGCCTAAAACAGTAACTAACGAAGTAAGTACTCAGTACTAAATGAATCAGCCAATCATTTACACGTCTGGAAAAAGAAAAGAAATACAGTTGTTAGTTCATGAAGGCTTTCAAAGAATCATTAAATCTCCTCACTTATGGGGTAAATTCTGGAATATGAGCCACCTTTCTTTCCTCGACAATCAGACCACCATTAGTCTTGTGTTCTGAACAAAAAACAAGGTAGGTACAAAAAAGAAAGTACTCATCATTCTTCTTGTCTATCTAACCAATTGCTGTAGCCAACAGCCAAAGAGTGATTCTTTGTTCCTCTTTTCCTTTCCTCCCACCTGCAATCTTTTGACTCTAATTCAAAAAATATATTCCAGAATGAACAAGCCTAAAAAAATTTTAAAACATGTTATCCTATAGGGGCACTTGAGTGGCACAGTCAGTTGAGCATCTGACTCTTGGTTTCAGCTCAGGTCGTGATCTCGGGGTCCTGGGAGCAAGCCCTGTGTTAGGTTCTGTGCTCTGCGGAGTCTGCTTGAGATTCTCTCTCTCCCTCTCCCTCTGCCCCTCCTGCTCTCTCTCTCTCTGGAATAAATAAATAAATCTTTAAAAACAAAGAAAAAAACATGTTATCCTATAGCCTCCATGTTATCCTATAGCCTCCATGTCAATGGTTAAAATTGTTATTTCAGCAAATGATAAGGAAAAAACAGAATGACTATACATATAGATACCTTGCCAGGTGTGTTGAACCTAGACCCAGGGAAATATGAAGGAAATGATGCCAAGATGTTTCAGAGAAAAGAAGAGAAAGCAATGCCCTCTGTTGGTAGAGTTCTGTACAAGTAATAATTCCAAGCGCCTTTAACATTTTCTCTGTAACTTTTCCTATTCCAGAAACCTAGAAAAGAGTCAATATTTACCATTAGTACAGTTTTACATTAAGGCAAGAACAGATATTAATCTCATTATACCTTTTATAACGAATAAAAGGTATAAATAATGTGACCATCTTCACAAGTCATACAAGAAAACTACTTTATTTCTAGGCACATCTCCTAAACTAGTGTTGCATGGAAATTTTAAATTTTAAATTTCACGAAACTTTAAAAAGCATTAAAGAGGCACCTAGGTGGCTTCGTCGGTTAAAAGTCTGCCTTCAGCTAAGGTCATGATCTCAAGGTCCTGGGATCGAGTTCCGCATCGGCTCCCAGCCAGCAGGGAGCCTGCTTCTCCCTCTCCCTTTGCCCCTCTCCCCCACTCGTGCTCTCTCTCTCAAATAAATAAATAAAATCTTTTTTAAAAAGGCATTAAAAAAAGAGTTCTATAGTCATAGAAACTTGGAAAATGGTGGAATAAGCAAATCTATTTTTTTTTCTTTTTCTTTTTTTTTTTTTTAAAGATTTTATTTATTTATTTGACAGAGAGAGACACAGTGAGAGAAGGAACACAAGCAGGGGGAGTGGGAGAGAGAGAAGCAGGCTTCCCGCCGAGCAGGGAGCCCGATGCGGGGCTCGATCCCAGGACCCTGGGATCATGACCTGAGCCGAAGGCAGACGCTTAACGACTGAGCCACCCAGGTGCCCCAGAATAAGCAAATCTAAAATAAACTTTTTACTGCAAAACTTATGAATCTTTAATATAATATTATCTGTTGTTACCCACTAAGGCTGATATGTTCCAAAATTCTCTGACCCCAGAAACTTTTTTAATGGAATAGCTATTCATATCTTGAAAAACACAATGGAAAACACTGCTTTATAGCTACATCTTACATATTCTATACAGTGATCATACATTATATTCTCTGATATAGCCTTTCTTCTGGACATTGAAAAATGTTTATTTAAATTCACTCATGTATGTGATGTGAGAAAATCAAGCCCCAGAGCATCAAATAGAGTGTAGTGTAATTATTGTTTAAAAAAAAGCATATATGCAGAAAAATCTACAAGCTGTAAAAAATAATAAAACACGCCCTTTCTATAACCCCTAAGGGATCGTTTTACCATTTTAAAGATAGAAATGTATTTTGGGATTTTTTTTTTTTTTTGGTCAAAAACAATTAAATTTTTAAATCTCTTTGAAGTATCATACCTATTAATCTGATGGCAATTTAGACTTTAGAACCAAGATAGTATATTAAGTTTCAGCTGAAAGGACTCTTACAAGTATTCTTCTTATTTCTGTTCTTCTTGGCAGAGGTACATTTAAAAGTCTTTCATCTATTACTTTCTTAAAACTTTTTGGCAAACAAACTTCCTAAACCTCAATTTTAGGGTTTCATAGAAAGACTTCTTCAAATCCAAATTCAATCATCCATTATACCTTTTGCTTGTTACCTACTGTTCTAAAACTTTTCAGCAAAGAATGATTACTACCATCCTAAGTAGTATCTCTTCAGAATATATATATATGTGTTTATAAATGTAGTTTATATTTAAATATAAATAACATTATATTTTATATAAATAAAATTTCTAGAAATTTTATACAAAATCTTACCTTTCTAATGGGCAAGTCCTTAATGAAGTCCATCACAGCTTGTCTGCTAGGGAGAATTTGGTATTGTCCATTTGGTTTATTCTTATCACTGCATACTTTTGCTAACATTGTATTTGGGGCAATGCCTTAAAAGAAGAACACTCTGATGACTCAAAGAAGTTGACATGTATCATTTTAAAATATGAGATGACAATACAGAAATGGTGAATGCAAAAAGTCTGAAATGATGTGGAATGGTACTTTAAAAATAACATCTGATAACTACCTATCTCCCCAGGGCTCAATGCGATTTTAGAAAAAGGAACTGTATTACTTACTGTGGCAGCAGAAGTGAGGAATATTTAAATCTCCATGGTATTTTAAAGTCTAAGAGTAATTTCTGAGTTTATTTAAGTGATATTATTATTAGTTTACAGACTATCTTTAGTTGCAGTACAGGGTTGACTTATAGAAAAGATCCAGAATATAATTTAGGATGGATGTTCACTCTTTGAAAAGGTCTTTTGTATAGATTATCCACATAAAGAAAAAAAAAAAACAAAGATTCTGGGTTGCATTATATTTAAAACAATGATAATAAAATATATGCACTCTTTTTATGTTATTCACAAAGCAAATTAGTACTTTTCAGAAAGGTGTTTTAAAATTTCTAGGAGATTCGATGATTAAGATAACTTGAAATAGGTATATTCAAATATAATCATTAAATGATTCAATTCAATTTTTATACACATCCTACTAAAATTTGTTACTTATTCTCACACTTTGGTACAGAAAAAAAAAAAAGATTAACCTAATCATAATGATAATTTAGGGTCCTCATGATGAAAATCAGTTTCTATGCTAAGACACAGTGGTACCCTCATGGGTTACTGACGTTTGTAAAACTCCTTTTCCTTTCACCAGCTGGCCCCAGATTGCTATGTTGCTCGTTAGGGCTTCTTCTATCTTCTACTTTGTGGTCATCTGGGGTCTCTCCTGCACGGTAATCCTGGACAGGGCTGAAGCTTTCAAAGGGAAAACTAATAGTATTATGTACTAAGCCAATTAAAATATATTGTATGCTTTAAAAAGGATAGCCACGTGAGATTTATGATAGTTTTTTTCTTTGGACTCATAGGCTTTTCTGCTTAATTCCAATTTACCTGTAGGTTCACAGTATTCTGAATACATAAAGTCATTAGAAGTTGAATCAAAAAGGATAAGTAAAACATTACTATATGCTTCATAATGAGAAAATACTAATATTACACTTGAATGAGCCAGTCTGAAAATTTTAACTATGGTAGCCACCAAATCACTTTTAAGTACCTGCACTGGCTGTCAGTGTTGTTTTTTGCTCGATTCTGAAACGAATTTCCTTTACCACTTCCTCAGCTGATGTTCCAAAAACAATTGAATTTTGGAGTATTTGAGGATTATTCTGTTCTTCAGAGTTCACTTGTAAAGGATTTCCTTGTGGCTGCAAATCAGGAGGACTATCATCAAAAAGTAGTGGAGAGATGGATCGCTCATGCTCATTCAGTTTATTAGCTTCTTTTCCTGGTTTCTCTAAATTATAAACAGAAGAGTAATTATCTTCATTTTAAGAAGTACATACTTCATAAATGAGGTTTTCCAGGGCGCCTGGGTGGCTCAGTCGTTAAGCGGCTGCCTTCGGCTGAGGTCATGATCCCAGAGTCCTGGGATCGAGTCCCACATCGGGCTCCCTGCTCAGCAGGAAGCCTGCTTCTCCCTCTCCCACTCCCCCTGCTTGTGTTCCTGCTCTCGCTGTCTCTGTCAAATAAATAAATAAAATCTTAAAAAAAAAAATCTTAAAAAAAAAATAATAAATGAGGTTTTCCTATATTCCTTCTAAAGACAAAACAAATCTAGTTTAGTTTTGTTTCTAAGAGCCAAGATCAGAAATGTTATTTATATTTCTTTGTTTACCAAAGAAAATACTGATTCTAAGTTTTTCTTAAAAAGAATATTATCTACTTCCGTAGTAGAAGAAACATCTTATGTAAAAATCATGAATTTGTGTTATCTTACCTAAATTAATTGAGACCTAGAATTGGGCCCAGAGTCACATTACTTTTTTCTTTAAAAAAAAAAGAAAGAAAGCTTTTTTTTCCTTTACCCATTAAATTAGAATTTAGGAATGAGAAAAAGGCATTAAGCAATCAGGAATAATTATGCCTGAGAAGTAAGTTTTGTTTTTAGAGGGAAAAAACCTTAAATTTTCTTCATTCATGGAAGAGACTTCTCAGATATTAAAATACTCTCACTTTTCTTCTTTTAAAAATGCTTTTTTAGGGGCACCTGGGTGGCTCAGTCATTAAGCGTCTGCCTTCGGCTCAGGTCATGATCCCAGGGTCCTGGGATCGAGTCCCGCATCGGGCTCCCTGCTCAGCGGGAAGCCTGCTTCTCTCTCTCCCACTCCCCCTGCTTGTGTTCCCTCTCTCTCTGTGTCTCTCTCTGTCAAATAAATAAAAAATCTTTAAAAAAAAAAGTTTTTTTGATTTTGACTTGCTTATGTATAAAGTATCACTTTTACTGAGGGCACTTTTGAAATAAATAGTAATTACTTCTGGAAGTTACACTTCTTTAAATATACAAATTCTTTTTTTTTAAAGATTTTATTTATTCATTTGAGACACAGAGATACAGAGAGACAGAGAACATGGGCAGGGGGAGAGGCAGAGGGAGAGGGAGAAGCAGGCTCCCCGCTGAGCCAGGAGCCCAATGTGGGGCTCGATCCCAAGATCCTGGGATCAGAACCTGAGCCGAAGGCAGACACTCAACCATCTGAGCCACCCAGGCGCCCCTAAATATACAAATTCTTAAAGTCTAATCAGATTAACTATAATATTATCTGTAGGCTACAACCTAATATTACTATTAAAAAGTAAAGTAAAAATAGTAATCTGGTTTTTACCTCATTTTATTTGCCATTTTTCACAAATGGACTGTAAAATATATTTAAATCTGTACCAATATTAAAAATGTCCTCATGAACAAATCCATTAACAATTACTTTCTGGGCTTAATGGAAGAGAAATACAATTTAATGTATTTATAAAAATTAAGATTAACAACAGAGCTTTCTGATCTCATTTCATAATTTTATTACATATAAATGTTTTCCAAATTGAGGTAAATGCAGAGCCAAAAATTAAATTTGTAGTTTCAAGACACATATAAATGCATATTATTTTAAAAATGAACTAGGCCTTTTAAGGAGGGTTTTCTAAAGATAATATAAATAATATGACAAACACCAGATTAGTTTCAAATTATAAAGCACATAATATGAATTCAGTTACAGACAAATGTTTTCCAAATCTGAATTCCCAGGCCATATACAAAATAAGCCTTATTTTCAAACTTAATATTAGCTATTATTTAGGTCCTTCAGTTACTTTCATTTTCCATATTCTGGTTTTAAAATGCAGAGCATCAGGGCTCCTGGGTGGCTCAGTCGTTGAGCATCTGCCTTCGGCTCAGGTCATGATCCCAGGGTCCTGGGATCGAGCCCCACATCGGGCTCCCTGCTTGGTGGGAAGCCTGCTTCTCCCTCTCCCACTCCCCCTGCTTGTGTTCCCTCTCTCACTGTGTCTCTCTCTGTCAAATAAATAAATAAAATCTTTAAAGAAACAATAAAATGCAGAGCATTTCAGAAAGCATTATGGGTGCGGCACAGTTGAAATGATATCTACCTGGCCCCCTTTGCCCTATCTGGATGGGTAAAAGTCAAGGTAAAGAGAGCTGTACAAAAATTACAAACCAAGTAAGGTACCTGTGACATTCATAAGCCCCTCCTGCAGAGTTATCCCATGTTTTGTACCTCATGAGTCCATCATAGTACCCTTAGGTGGGTCACTGATGGAACGCTAGAGTAGGAAGCAAAGCATGCTGCCTCTCAGGTTCTGTCCTTGTTAGAGCAGCTACTGAATGGCCCAGTTACCTATTATTCAATCTGTCTACTTCTCTGTGCAGCCTGGCTATACGACTAATGCTAAAGTAGTTTCTTATTTGCTTTCTGAAAAAAAAAAAATGTCTTTATAATCCCCATAACTGAGGTGATCAGAGTACAAAACTAAGGTTTCTTATCATCTGAAACACTAGGATTAAAGCATCCCATCTTTATGTGGAATATATGGATGGCGAGTACTAAAAGTATATGGTATTTTGGTTTCTTACATTGCCTCCCACTCACCATGCAGATTTATATGGCAGAATAAACATAAAATAATAATAATTATTTTATTTGTTTACAGACAAAGTATTTAGCAATACTTTTCCAAAGACTGCACCTTTCAGAAAAGGGGCAAACAGCAGAAAAATGTCTTGGACTTCGGAGGAAGATATATCAATCACCTGCCATGGTGCCAACTCACTGTTGACAGCTTCCCATGGCATAATGTGAAATCAGATATGCTGAAAAGTCCAGCCCACAGGGATTTATATATGAGAAAAAAAAGTTAAAACTACTTAAATCGCTTAAAAATATGAAATACAGGAAGAGTAAAGTACATAAGTAATTGAAAGTTCACTTCCTCCAAGAGAGTTTGCACATAGTGTAATAAATGAAAAGAACATTAATAGAGAATGAAAATATTTACCTTAGTCCCAGTGTAATTTTTTTAAACATACTGTGAACATAATTGTTATAGGAGGTCCTCAGGGAGATGCTCTGATATAACCATATAATGGTTCCCCCACCTTCTCTTGTGAAAAGTAAGGAAATAAATGGATATGTAAAGCAAACTGACATCAGGCTTTGTGTGCATCTTCCTCCAAACAATAAAGATTTACTACAGAAAATCTTTTGCTCTAAGCCTCTGTGTCCAGGAATGATGCTTGTTTATTGTTTAATGTTTCTATTGAAGAGAGAGATTTGTTCCTTAGAGTTCTAAATAAGATAGTGTAGTTGTGATTTGATGTCCACACTAAACTTGCTCCAAAGATGTGAGCCCCAAACAATATGAGAGTTAGAATGTTATGCCATCGAAGATCCACCATTTTTGTCTCAGGGAAGATTACAAACAGGTTTCCCCACCACTGGCTGTCCCCACCTGAAGAAGTCAATGAGTTGTGCACATGAAATACAGCTGTGGGCTGTGAGCAAACCCTCTGTTTCTACCTTTTCATCCAGGTGAACTTTGCTCAGGGGTCCAGGACAGCTATTTGAAGTAATCATACCTCTGACAGAGGGTTGAAAGCAGTATATGTAATATCTACATGTTCTTTGACATTATTTTGTATAAGTAACAAAGGGATCATTGGAAAAAACCTCAGGGTCATGAAACTTCTGTATCAGTGTATACAAAAGAATCACAATAAGGTCTAAGGCAAAGAAGAGAGTTGGGAGTCATTAATTTTGGCAAGGTTGAAAACAGTCATAATCACTGTATAACCAGATCATAGATAATTTTGAAAACAAGGGGAAAAAACCCCACCCAATGTTTTGATATGTTTGAGGCTAATTTTTAAAAAATCTAATTTCTTTTAACAACTACAACAAAAGGCCACCTTAAATAGATAACCTCCTCAGATTCAACACGATCCAACCCTTTCTTATTAGATCTTCAGAAAAGAACCGCTATGAAATTACTGTGTTCAGGGGCTCTGCACATTCTTAAACTCTAGAAATTTAACAATCTCATTTGGTTTAAAAATGATTTAAACCAATCTCTTTGGTTTAAAAGTTACAAATTTAACTTAGAAATTCCACTGGTATACTTTAAGTTTCTGATTTCTCATTTTTAATACTTTTTCATAATAAAGGTATATCTAGTTCTACCATCTATGCATGCTAATAAGTTAACTGAGTTAATTCAAAGGGCTTTTTGTTTGTTTTTTAGTTTGATCATTCTAATAAATTGCTTACCATTTTCTAGAGAGTTTCCTGTTTTGATGAAATACTTCCTTTTGTCCTCAGGCCAATTTTGTCTTTCCTGTAAGTGCTTTGTTATATTCAAGTAGGCTTCATCAAGGCTCATGGCCATAAAATTGGGATCATAATCAGCAAGTATTTCCTTAACCTTCAAAAGGAACAAAATGGTTTAAATTTTGCTGCCATAGCAAAACCTGTAATATAACAGCAGATAAGAAACATTAATATTCTTACTTTGCAACTATAGTAAAAATCCTGCAATCAATAGCTCATGGATTTAGAGAATAAATAATTTATTGCCTAGCACACGTTTGTCCAAATTCTCTTTTGCATTAAAATAGATCATGAAGGGGCGCCTGGGTGGCTCAGTCGGTTAAGCATCTGCCTTCGGCTCAGGTCATGATCCCAGGGTCCTGGGATCAAGTCCCGCATCGGGCTCCCTGCTCTGTGGGGAGCCTGCTTCTCCCTCTCCTCCCCACTTGTGCTCTCTCTCTCACTATCTCTGTCTCTCTCTCTCAAATAAATAAAATCTAAAAAAAAAAAAAAAAATTTTTTTTTAAATAGATCATGAAGGCAGAAGACCATGAAAGAGCTTCATTTGATACAATCTCTATTCAGCCACCTTTACCTAGATATAATGAATGATTCAAATAAATCTCAGACATCATTGGTTAAGTAACATAATTTTAAGTAACTGGTCAACAGTAGAAGTGGGAACAATAGGCTCCTGCTCCCCCTCACCTTTTTTGTTTATTTTAAAAAGGAGTAATCCTTTTTTTTTAAGTAGTCTCCACACCCAGCATGCAGCCCAAAGCAGTGCTTGAACTCACAACCCTAAGATCAAGACTTGAGCCGAAATCAAGAATTTGATGCTTAATCAACTGAGCCACCTAGGTGCCCCTAAAAAGGAATAATCTTACATAAAAGTACTATGTTGCTTTAGAAAGTAGTTTTATTTTAATTAATTATAATATGCACATAAAACTCCACTCAAAACATACACTAATGCATGTATCCATTCAGGAAACAAAGCTCAATTATCGAGATTTGGAATGGAAAAGATGACAAAATCTATAGTGGAAGTCTGTGACTATATTAAATGATGGGAAAAGTCTGGAGCTGCATCTTGAAATAAATAAAGAGATCAGAATTTCCATATGATTCCAGAAATGCCATTTATGAAAAATAGTTTTATTACATGAAACTATTAATTATTTTAACCACTGAAGTATTAACTGAAATTGGAGGAAATGTTTGCCAAAATAATATATACATATTTGTGAAAAACGTATTTGTTGAATTATGTTATCCTTCCATCTAGTATTTAAAATCTGTCTGCTGTATCATGAGGAAACCTTTTCTGAAGTTTTATAAAATAAAGCTTTTTAGCTTAATTTAATTATGAACAGCTGAGTCAAAGGTAATTTTAGAAAATGGTGATATAAAATTTGGCCAAGCTTTGCTCAGACAGTACCTTAATTAGCTTTGTTCTTCTGGAAGAAACTAGTTTTATAATGTACTCAAATGGTATCTTTCTAGTGAAAATGAAACTCTGGAAAGTCGGGAGCTGGCAGCCAACTAAGATTATTCTGAATGAGAAGTACTCCCTAGAGACATGGAGTACTCACTAACTTCCTTTTCATAGGATACTGCTTGAAGAACAAAAATAGACATGTTCCAGTAAAATTCAAGCACTTAGGCTTCCAACAGTTAAAGCTGTTCCATTCTTTTGGATAAAATAAAAATGGCTTTCCTTAAACTTTTAAACCAAGTCATACATACTAATATACTTAGAGTCAGTGAATTTGTGCTGTAGTTCGTTCACACATAAGAACCCATTTGCTATCTGCAAATAAACTAGTTACATCCTGCTCAAATTTGAGAAAGATTTCTCCAATTTCTGTAAGTAACTAGACAGAAGAGAACTAAAAACAATTTAGCTCTCATTATCATATTATCATAAGTTTTACTGAGTTAAAGCAGGACTCAAAAAAATTCTTTCTTACAAGGTCTCTGAAAGATTTTCAAACTTATTGAAAGCCCGTAATATTTAGGTTAGCATTTTATGTCTTTCTCATCAGGAATATGGTAAAAAAGACAAGCAGTAACCACACATGAACGTGCTTCCCCCTTCTCCACCACCTTTTCAGAGATAGGCAAAAAGCACTTGCTGCCACAGACTGTTATTGAAAGAATGAAAAACAGGATTTTTTAAAAATTTGGGGTGGTGTACCATTCCAATTTGGGGAGGTTTCATTTCTAGAGTACATGAGGTGGAATACAAATAAGAGGAGCGAATATAAAGATCATCTACATGACTAAATGGTTGTGAGTGCTTAGGCCATAGTTTTTTAAGGGTTTCAATTCAGACAGCAGTCTTTAACACAATGCATTTTACTACAGTAGTCTGAAACTGATGTAGTATTCTAAAATTTTAATTTATGATTTAAGTTTTAGCACTAGCTAAACGATAGTCCAGTTATCAAAAATAGAGAAAATGGCAATTTTTCATATATGACAGTTCAGGCAATTTTGCTAAGTAATCAAATCTTTATATTTCAGAGATCCTTTTCAAAGCAAGATGATTCCCTTTTTTTCTTGATTATCAGTCTCTCGAACATTAAAGGCTCATAAGCATCTTCACTAGACTGTGGGGCAAGGAAAACAGTTAATCAAAATAAAGGAATTTCATTACTGTTTAAAAACATTTGATAAAAAATCTATTCACAAAAGAGGTTGAAATTAATGACATGAATAGATTATGTAAATTATAAATATAAGGTGATTCTAGAAAAAAATGTATATTGCACATTAAGAAAAAAACAGCTAAGGTTAATATAGATTATAATTTAGGCAATTCAAAGTTTTCCAGGTAGATAAGAGTTTCTAAACAGATGAAAAAATATGTGGAAGAGCAAAGATCTGGGAAATAGAAGGGTGTATTCTGTATACTCAGCTCAGTTATCAAAAGTGGTAGGAGGTAAGACTTAAAGGGATAAATGAAGGCTGAATTCTGATGTGCTAAGGCCATTTGGACTTGTAGGTGACAGGAAATCAGTGAAAGGCTGTAAGTAAGAGTGCTTCATCAGACTTACCTCTGTACTCACAGCTCGGTATTTGTCAAAGTTTGGGGGCACAATAATAAGTTGTGGGCAGAGTCTTTTAGCAATAAATCCTGGCATGGCTGCGCGAACACCAAATCTCCTTGCATAATAATTCGAAGTAGACTGAAAGAAAACAGACCACATGGGAAAAAATATACAAACCTAAATGGACATACCGATCAATGCATTCATAAGAAACACATTACTGATGGGCATTTTCAAGTCAAGGACATTTGTTTTATAGGCCACAGTCTCGAATCAAGCTTTTACTTTATCCTATCATGGTATTGTGATAGCATGACCCTCTCTCTCACTACTGTCTCCATATTTATGTGATACCAGGTAATAAACAAGACTAATAAAAAGGTTCTCTTACATTTCCAATAACTAAACTTCATTGGTTCTAAGGCATACCTGTAATATAGTATATATCAAAGTTTGGATGATAGTGGGTGATATTACATGAAAATAATAGTTATAAAGTAATGTTATAGTACAAATAGTATGGATGTTAAATGAAAGTAACAGTATAGAAAGTAACAGCATGGTATAATAGTATAGATTTGGAATTTGCAGTATTTGAGGTTTTGAAATTTTTCATTTAGAACAAAAGTCAAAGGTTCTATTATATAGTCAGCCAAATTAAATTTCAAAAAATGAAGTGATGAAAGCTTAAAAGAGCTTTTAAAATTACATTTTATTTCTTAAGGCTTGAATATCCTTTTTGGTGAAAACATTTTCAGTAGGAGATGCAACTAAAAATTTATGAAAGTAAGAAGGAGAACATTACTTTTAAATCCTGTTGATGATGATACCACAGTACCATTTATAAAAAAGTTTTTTTTATCACAAATGAAATCTCTAGTGAAAATTCAAAGAAATGTAAAACAGAATCTATCACATGAAGGGATTACTTCATAATAGTATCAATTTGCCATAAGTGGCTTTCAAATGGCATTTAAAAAAATCTTGATAGTACTCAAAACTATGCTAATCTTTGATCAGTATTCTGGAAGAGAAAATGCAGATGGCATTAGAAAGACAAATCAGTGTTTTAAACATAAATAAGTCTAACGGAATGGATATTCTTTGATCCTACAGCAAGCTAGATCTGTAGTAAATCTGGAACAAAATTTATGATACGACTTCCTTTATCTGCTAGATTTGTGGTAGATTGTAAATCACAGCCACAATACTTTATAGTTCCTCCTATCCAAGGGTAGGTTCTAGTCCCTCATGCCAAGTGACTTGCACTATGACTTGTTTTGACTAGAAGAATGTGAGGGAGTGACATTATGTGAGTCTTGAAGCCTAGGCATTATGAAGTCTGTAACTTCAGCCTTTGCTTCCTTGGGGATCCAGCAACTATGTAAAGGTCTTGGGTTAAATTGCTAAATGAGGATGTACCATGTGGAGAGGGGAAAGCTCAATGGCTGGAAGCCATTCCAGCCACCTTGGCTGAAAGGCCAAGTGTGTTAATAAAGCCATTTTGGATCCTGCAGCCCCAGCTAAATAACTGTAGCCAATCCCAGGTAGAGTAAAGTTATACCCATTGTACTCTGCTCAAATTACAGAATCATGAGCAAATAAATGGTTAACCACTAAGTACTTAAAGGGGTTTGTTATGCAGCAATAAATAACTGCTAAGGGTCTATGTTCCAACTATGAGTGCTAACTTAGAACATTCTGAAGATCCATCAAATTATTCAAAAAAGAATTCTAACTGTAATAGACTGAAATAATCAAAGATGCACCATCACTACCATTAATTTGTAAAAACACTTTTATGAATTTAATGGAACAAAAGCAATTATACTTCAAATCTCATTAGAAATGAAGTCTATTAGTTGAGCATACAAAAGGAGTAATCTTTGTTTAAATATGGCAAATAATCATTTTGAATTTGGAAATAATTTTTAGGAGGATATAATTCATAGGAAGGAAAATATTTTGCAGATCTAGCAGTGGGTTTAGCTTTAAAATATATATACATATGCACACATAGATAATTTCATATAAATATATGGTGATATATATTCTTAATAAAATTAAATACATTTTTTTCAAATATCAGCTGATGATTTGTAGGAAAGGGGAGTAGTCTTTCGGTGAACATTGTTTTGGAACCTGGATTGTTAGTTGCCTGCATACTTATGGGAGCAGAGAAGATAAACAAAGAGATTATAATAAAATAGTAACTCAGTAGGAATTAGGTTTATAGCTATCTAAAGCATTTGAAGGAGTTAGGAACAGGGAAGAACTCTCCTTGTTTCTCTTATATGTTTTTTAATACCAAAATCCATCTATTCCAGGGGCCATTATTAATTCCCCACACATTTTTAGCCACATATAGCAATCCTGGTCATCTTTACCTTCTATGGTTAGGGTGGTGATAAGGTAGAGCAACATGGTAATCAGAAAAGCAAAGGTTCCAAGTCATGAGAAAAACTAATTACAGTAGTAGTATAATAAAATATATTACCCTAGACCTAAGGTTGGCAAACCTTTTCTGTAAAGGTCCAGATAGTAGTCACTTTGGGCTTTGCAGATCATATGGTCTCTCTTGCAGCTACTCAACTCTGCTCTTTTAATACAACAACAAATGAATGGGTGTGACTGTTCCAATAAAATTTTACTTACAAAAAAAGACTAGATTTGGCCTGCTTGCAAACCTGCTCTGGAGTAACACTTCCTTTTCTTTCTTCCCCAATTCCCTCTTACTGGAACAGTAACTTAAGAAAAATACAGCTTGCAACAGAAAGATACAATGCCACTCTACCATTCACCAGGTTTGTAACTTTAGGGAAGTTTTTAAACACCTCTCTGAGTTTGTTTTTTGTCTGTCAAATGGAAATAAAAATTTGTACCGCAAGAGATGTTGAAAGGATTCAGTAATTGAACGCATATAAAGCACACAGGAAAATGCCCAGCAAACTGGCAGAGCTTACTAAAGGCTTCTCCCTTCATGAACCAGTAAGGCTTATTCGAATATGTTATGAAATTTCCTTTTTGTCTTTGATCTTTACCTACTTACCAACATAGTCTTTGATCCTACAGCAATAGGTTTATCCTTCAATTCTGGATTGTCCCTCATTTCTACAGCCGCGTAGAAAGCATCCATGTCAATGTGCACTATAGTATTGTTCAGATCCCGGCTCTGTTCTAATTCCATTGCAAATCTGTCAACCTTAATTTTTAAAAAGTTAACATATTTTGAGTCAACATGCTATTGAAATGGTACCAGTCATCACATTAATCTCACTTTTAGTAGGTATTTCTCTCTGCCTGTCCATCCACCCACCTATCTATATATACTTGATTGTTATTTATTAAGGCTGCTAATTGCTTCTATTTTCATGAAGACAGGCAGTTAAATCTCAAATATCATGCCCTACCAACACTTTAATCTCTCAATAACTACAACCACATGATAGGTAATAAATATTTACTGAATAAATGAACTATTCCAACTGATTGTATCAAATGATTCTTCTGCTTTATAAATCTGAAGACCAACTTATTGTAAAAAAAAAGCTTCAGGTTAGGTAAAATAAACATCTCTCATTTGACTCATAACATTAATGTCTTAAGACAGAAACAAAGGAAATGTACAATGAACAATTATATACTTCTTTGGCATATTATGTTTATGCTAAATAGTATTGTACAAGTGAATATACCAACCATAATGTAAACATTCCCTCTGTAGAAATGCCTTATAAAGCTAAAATTTGGTAACTGTTAGTCAATACAAATCAAAATTGAAAATATAAGCTATAATTTATTCTGTCATGAAACTTCAATATGTATGTCACATATAACAGTGAAGAACCTTAATCTTTAAAGCACTTTTTATTTCTCTAGTGAGAAAGCATTGGATTGATAAGAAAGAAGAAAGGGAAATGAAAGGAAGTAAAAATAACCAAAGTAGGGCAGTAAGAAAAGGGTTTATGTAACACATTTCCAAGTGTTCCTTTTTTGTGGCCTCTACTATAGAGGCTGAAGAAGCTAAATATGCTTCCCAGCTTTCCCTGCAGCCAAGGGTGGCTGGCTGTGTGACCATTTTGATCTATGATCACTTTGAATATACTGGAATACAGAAAGAGCATGGAAGAGTGGCTGGCACATGGGACAAGTTTAATGAATGTAATCTATGACTAAAGGATCAATGGATAGCTGCACAGCAAAACAATCAAAAACTGAGGGGGAGGGGTGCCTGGGTGGCTCAGTTGTTAAGCATCTGCCCTCGGCTCAGGTCATGATCCCAGGGTCCTGGGATGGAGCCCTACATCGGGCTCCCTGCTCGGCGGGAAGCCTGCTTCTCCCTCTCCCACTCCCCCTGCTTATGTTCCCTCTCTTGCTGTGTCTCTCTCTGTCAAATAAATAAATAAAATCTTTAAAAAAAAAAAAGAAAAAACTGAGGGGAAAAGAGCCAGATATAAGCAAGCGAGCTGGGTGAGCTCTGGAATGAAAGCAATTTCTATCATGTGGCGATCCCTATAGCAGGTGTTTTCAAAAGTGGAAAGTTATAGGGGTATAATTTGCCTTTTTCTTCTTGTTGGACTTCAACCTTGCTTCCATTCTGCAAAATTTTTTTTTCATGGCCTTCCTTCTTAGCATTATAGTGACACTAGCTTCCCACTAGCTGCAGGTTAAGCCTACAACTTCTCTTTTAGAAATAATCACCCTGACTTCACCAAGACAAAAAGCTTTTGCACAGCAAAGGAAACAGTCAACAAAACCAAAAGACAACCTACAGAATGGGAGAAGATATTTGCAAATGACATATCAGATAAAGGGCTAGTATCCAAAATCTACAAAGAACTTATCAAACTCAACACCCAAAGAACAAATAATCCAATCAAGAAATGGGCAGAAGACATGAACAGACATTTTTCCAAAGAAGACATCCAAATGGCCAACAGACACATGAAAAAGTGCTCAACATCACTTGGCATCAGGGAAATCCAAATCAAAACCTCAATGAGATACCACCTCACACCAATCAGAATGGCTAAAATTAACAAGTCAGGAAACGACAGATGTTGGCGAGGATGCAGAGAAAGGGGAACCTTCCTACACTGTTGGTAGGAATGCAAGCTGGTGCAGCCACTCTGGAAAACAGTATGGAGGTTCCTCAAAAAGTTGAAAATAGAGCTACCGTATGACCCAGCAATTGCACTACTGGGTATTTACCCCAAAGATACAAATGTAGTGATCCAAAGGGGTATGTGCACCCCAATGTTTCTATAGCAGCAATGTCCACAATAGCCAAACTATGGAAAGAGCCAAGATGTCCATCAACAGATGAATGGATAAAGAAGAGGTGGTATATATATACAATGGAATATCATGCAGCCATCAAAAAAAAAAAAAACACAACAGAATCTTGCCATTTGCAACGACGTGGATGGAACTAGAGGGTATTATGCTAAGCAAAATAACTCAATCAGAGAAAGACATGTACCATATGATCTCACTGATATGAGGAATTCTTAATCTCAGGAAACTAACTGAGGGTTGCTGGAGTGGTGGGGGGGGTGGGAGGGATGGGGTGCCTGGGTGATAGACATTGGGGAGGGTATGTGCTATGGTGAGCATTGTGAATTATGTAAGATTGATGAATCACAGACCTGTACCTCTGAAACAAATAATACATTATATGTTAAAAAAAAAAAAGAAGACAGTATGAAGGGAAAAATGAAGGGGGGGAAATCAGAGGAGGAGAGGAACCATGAGAGACGATGGACTCTGAGAAACAAACTGAGGGTTCTAGAGGGGAGGGGGGGTGGGGGGATGGGTTAGCCTGGTGATGGGTATTAAAGAGGGCACATATTGAATGGAGCACTGGGTGTTATACGCAAACAATGAATCATGGAACACTACATCAAAAACTAATGATGTAATGTATGGTGATTAACATAACATAATAAAATTAAAAAAAAAAAAAGAAAAAGAAATAATCACCCTGAATCCTATTTGTCTCCAGTAGCCACAGTGAGCCTCTATAGGGTCTGCTCCTGTTTGGCTGCAACTCATTGAACGACCTGGGGTGCGCTGTGCCTTCTTCAGGCTGTTCCTTTGTCTAGAATGCCCTTCCGAGTTCTGTCATAAAGCCTTGAAGGGTAAGCTCAGATATCTCTCTGTAGCTTAATTAGATCTCTGTCCTTCATGCCACAGAATTCAGTGTTCCCTTAGTTGTTTTCCTGCTGTTACTATGCACTTACTGTATTAGATACCAATTATGAGTTCCACCAGGAAAAGGACCTTATTTGCCTTCAAATTCTTTCCTTATCAGACAGAAAGAGGTGAGCTTCGTAGCATATATATATATATATATATATATATATATATATATATATATATTTCTGCTTAAAAAAGAGAAGGTAGTATGTGTAGAAAAATTTTGGAGAAGGCTGATCTCATGCAATGAGACACCACACCTAATAAATGGAACTTTTCAACATTACTCCAGTCTATCATCCAGATTTAAAACAACTACTTCTTCCAGTACCTCAACTGTAAATTAGAGAAGAGCATCCTGATGTTAAAAAGAAAAAAAAGATGTAAACAAATCATGGAGACTAATGAAAATAAGGGTGGATTAAAAACTACTATATGTTAATCCAGAAAATATACCTAAGATATGAGTCGACTGAGAATAAGGGAGCATTTGAAGTATCTTAACCCAGAAATACTGGAAAGGAAAAAGATAATAAATATAAAGCAAACCAAATGGAAAAAAGTTCTCCTTAGCCTCATACAATAATTCTATGACAGTTTCTTCAGCAATCTATTATCTTTTCTGTGCCCAAAGCACAAGTGCAGTTGCCAAAAGGAAACCTCCCCACTGAGTGACTCACACATTCCATTTTCCTCTACTCTCATTAGTCACCCTTCTCTAAACATTTTTTTCTCTGCATCTACCAAATGCACACCACCCTGCTTTTTTCAAATTTCTTCTACTGAAATCTTCATTCATGTTTTCCTTTCTTCCATTTTTCCTTCCAAATGACTCCCAAGTTCTGATCTGAGCCTCTAACATGTATGTATGTTATCCCTTTTGCCACCGTTAAGAACCATGGTTAAGAATAAGAGCTTCTTGTGGGTTTCAGCTCCGCCACTTATTAGTTACATGATAATGGGCAAGTTAACCCTCATTCTTATTTTATTTGTAAACTGGGACTAAACCAACCCCCAAAGGTTTAAAGAATTAAAAGAGGTACTCGTGTAATGTACTTATCCAGGGATATGGAAAGGGCTTAATGATATAACCTATAATTTTAGAAATAAAAGTGACATTTATTGAGTATATCATATGTGTTATATAACATGCTAAGTACTTCTCATGTTAACTCATTTAATGGTCAAAATAATTCTGAGATGATAATTATTCTCATTTTAGAGAGGAGAAAACTAAACCTCAGTAAGATGCAGTAATCTGCCCTAAGTCACACAGCTGGAAAATGTTAGCAGTAGACCTGTAAATCAAGTTACTCCAAAGGCTGTACTCTTTCCATTATTTTATGATGTTTCCCTAAAATGGATCTTAAAATGTCTTTAACACTGAAATAACTTCAAACCAAGCTCCAATAGTGTTTTATATCAATATTATGTTTTATTTGCATTAAAAAAATCCTTTTTTGATTACATTCAGGAGACTATTTCAGAAATATTGTTTTTCATTTTCTTAACTTATAATTACCCTAAAAATTGTTCAGGAAAACTAAGTTCATAAAAGCAATTGTTAAAATAGTCAAAATGCACTGATTTGCTGTGTAGTTGCCATTTAATACAACATGAATGGTTGTCTATTCAATTTATGAATCCATGTTACAACAAGATGTTTAAGCAGCTACAAAAATGATTGCATCTTTAACAAGTCTAATGAGGGTAGGACAGAGAGGAGAACACTTAGGTTCTGAATAAACTGTGGGAGTTCATGCCAACAGAGGTTAGTTACCACAGCTTGACTAGCAATAATAGTTCCTACCATCGTAGTACACATAATAAAATCTATTATTTGGAAATTGTATGACTCTAGAATAGAAATGCATTTCCCATGAAAACCTCTCTTTCTCTCAGATCTTTTAGATTCTTTAGGATTTCCTTAATCTCCTCCCATTTATACAATTTCTTTTAAAGGAAGTTCAACAAATGAAACAATTTAACAATTAACATAAAACATATTTCCTGCCACTTCCCTTGCAAAAGATGTCAGTCTCCCAAGAAATGGTCAACTAAAACTGTAACAAAATGTGAAGCTCTGTTATACAATATAAAGTATTTTCTAATCCTTCAAATTATTAGCATATTTAAGGATATGAGCTTTAAAAAGAGCAAACAGCAAAAAGTTATTTTATTGCATGATTCATATGCATTTTATCTTTAAAATTTTATTAGAGATATTTGTATAGATCAATAAAACTTACCAGAAAGAAGTTCTGAAAATAAATTGCCAAGGATTAATATCAATTTAAAAACAATGCTATTATAGACAGAATGGAATTTTAACTTGTTGAAAGGATGCTCCAATTTATTTGAAAGAAACAACGTATGAGAAAAAAATTTTAAAGAATAGTAGCAAGGGAGGATATTAAAGTGTTATTATCATTGAATAACTAAAAGTGCATGGTACTGATACAGGAAAAGATTCAATTGAGTAAGAGAGAGAATCCAGAAACAAATCAATGAGTACAATGAGAACTTAGTATATGGAAGTGCCTCATTCAGTTCAGTGGAGAAAGGACTCATGATTCAATAAATGGTGTTGGGACAAATGAATCACCATTTAGAAAGAATAATACTATTAGTGAAAACATAATACTCACCATTTAAGAAAAAAATACTTAACATCTTACATTAAAACAAATTCCAGGAGCGCCTGGGTGGCTCTGTCAGTTAAGCCTCCGACTCTTAATTTCGGTTCAGGTCATGATCTCAGGGGCATGAGATAGAGCCCCATGTCTCAGGCTCTGCGCTAGGCAGGGAGCCTGCTTAAGATTCTCTCTCTCTTTCCCCCTCTATCTTTCCCCCCTCCCCACTCCTTCTCTCTCCCTCTAAAACAAAAACAAAAACAAATTCCAAATGGACTAAAGATAAACAAAATCTATAAAAATACTAAAAGAACCTACAGGCTTGGTCGTAAGGAATAACTTTCTATGCTTTCAATACAAAAGCCAAGAAAAAAATGTTTTTCAATACTGCTGTTTTTGATTACATAAACATTTAAAACTGTATAGAAAAAAAAAAAACCCTCCATGATTAAAAGACAAACAACATATTGGGAAAATATTTACAACAAATGGCAGAGGAAAAAAATCTTTAACTTATGATAAGATGTATTAATCAAGAGAAAAAACATATAAACTCCTCTAGAAATGGAGGCAGAGGATACTGTTTTGGACTGCTAGTTGAACCCCCAAATCCATTCTCTCTTCCTTTCATAGTAATAGATTTTTATCTGGGCATATGGCCACCCAGCTGGAAACTATTCTGTACAGCTTCTCCTGCAGTTAGGTGTGGCCATGAAACTTAAATTCTTGTCAAAAGAATGTGAGCTGACGTAATATGAGCAACTTCTCTTTTATTTGTTGAATAGCAAATTACTCACCTTTCATTTTTTTTCCCCTCATTCTTTCTTCCTTACTGGGGGCTGAAATACAGACTAGAGATAATCCCATTTTGTCAGTCCAGGTAAGGATAACACTTAGGGGATGATAGAACAACCCGATGTAGAACCGATGTCCCTAAATTACTATGGTGAGCAGAACCACCCAATCAGTTGGGACTACTTACTATTATGTGAGAAAGAAAGAAACTCTTATCTGATTTGAACCATTGTATTTTGGGGTCTCTTGTGCCAGCTACTTAGCCTATATACTAATAGAATAAAAAAGGAAGGAAATGCCCATAGGAATGAAATATTAACAGCTAATATGAGAGAACATATTCTTTCCCTCTTATTATCTAAGAAGGACAAATTAAAATAACCATGAAATAATATTTGGACATTACCAGCAAAAGCTAAAAGACTGATAAAATTAATAAAATCTAGTTTTAAACAAGTATGTGAGGAAACTAGCACTCTTATGTTGAAAATGTAAAACTGTACTATGTTTGGTGAAAATAACAGGACAGGAGTGCAAACATATATAGATAAGAATGATCATCACAAGGTTATATATAAAACAAAAAACTGAAACCCTGGTGGGATAAGGTAAATAAATTCTGGTACCTCCATATAGTAGAACACTCTGAAGCACTAAAAATGATGGTTTGAAAGACAAAGGCAAATGATCTTTTGCCATGATAGCAGACCACTTAACACATAACATAAAAAATTAGCTTGTGCTCTAGGAAAGCATATATAAAAAAAATGACACAGTATAGTTTGATAAAGAAGAATAAAATTTATCATTTCTGAACTCTATCATGAGAAGAATTTTGTAGCGTAGAAGATTAACATAATTTTATCATTTTTTTTTTTTAAAGATTTTATTTATTTATTTGAGACAGAGAGAATGAGAGAGAGAGAGCACATGAGGGTGGGAGGGTCAGAGGGAGAAGCAGGCTCCCTGCCGAGCAGGGAGCCCGATGCGGGACTCGATCCAGGGACTCCAGGATCATGACCTGAGCCGAAGGCAGTCGCTTAACCAACTGAGCCACCCAGGCGCCCCATAATTTTATCATTATTAATGGCCTAAAGTGCTTTGTTAAATTGAATCAGATTTTGATAGAGGGTAAAAACTGTCTTTAAAAGTAAACTTTATACCATGTAATATTATGTGACAGATACAATTAGAAAGGAAGTCTATTGTGAGAGTAATATACATATAATTAGGAGTTTATTGTTAATTATGATTGGAAATAAACAACATATAATGGAAAATAATAAAAGTAAACTTTATAAAAAATAAAATTAAAAAAATAAAAGTAAACTTTATAAAAAATAAAATTAAAAAAATAAAAGTAAACTTCAGTTTTACTAGCAGAAGATTGACTACTTTGAGTTCTCGATCTATGAGAACTATGAGAACACAATGCCCTGCAGCTTTGCTCTACTCAAACCTTCCTCCTGAAATAGTTTTAAATACCGGAGGAAACTCTTGATTATTTATTCCCCAAAGATGGTGGAAAAGCCAAAAGCCTCCAGTCTGGTGTTTTATCTTAAAAATTCATGCACATTTGGCATTCTACCCTAGTTTTAGTACAACACAATTATGTGTTAAATTTCTAATTTAATTAGTTAACATGTTCCCCCAAATCATTTTTGTAAAATCGGCATTGAAGAAAACATTTATCTTGTGGCCTTTTTCTAGCTACAAAATATGTATATAATAAAAAGAACATAAGCTTTGGATTAAATCCTAGCTCTGAAGCTAGGCAAGTTATTTACCCTAACTAGGGCTCCATTTACTCTTCTGTATAATGGAGGTGACAATGCCTAGGTATGGGGTCTTGATATAAAAGAATAGAGTAATATTTAATAAAGTATGCACCTCTGTCAAATTTTATTCCTTACAATATAATGAACATTTACCTATTACCTTGTTTTCAGTTATGACTTGACCATGATGCATTTTAACTATCAATTACTATTCTACCAGCTTCCACTTTATTTAACAATTAAATTAATACCTGTAATTGTGCTTTCCTTAGCTGTTGGCTGGTAAATTGAGCTTTTTGTTGCATCATATTTTCAATTCGTTGGTTGATTTGCTTTTCTTTCTTGAGCTCATTTCCATAAAATCTGGACCCCTATGTAAGAAAACAAACAAAGCACAAGAAAAGTGTCAGAAGGAAAGCATTAGTAGTATAACCGTGGTGGCAAACGGTATAGACTAGAATCAGAATAACCGAATTCAAAACTTAGCTCCACTACTTACTAGCTGGGAACCCTAAAACTACTTAATTTTTCTATGTCTCAATTTCCTCGCCTGTAAAATGAAGTTATAGTTACCTAGAATTTTTGAGGCAGTATTTACACAGTACAAACTCTTTGAGATGAGTACAGATATATTACTTAGAAAATAACAATGTGTCCTAGACAGGATCCACGGGGCATATCCGAGGCCTTAGTCATTTGGGTCATTGGTTATCTCCTTCACTTTTACTTAAAAAGCACTTAAGGGGCGCCTGGGTGGCTTAGTCAGTTAAGCACCTGACTCTTGATTTCGGCTCAGGTCATGATATCGGGGTTGTGAAATTGAGCCCTGTGTCGGGTTCCATGCTGGGCATGGAGCCTGCTTAAGACTCTCTCCCCCGCCCCACCTTTTCTAAAAAAATAATAAAAAATAAAAAAATAAAGTATTTAAAAAATTTTAATGTTAGCCATTAAAGAAAATGTAGAAAATCACTTTTAGAAAATTACCTATCATCCCATCACTAAACATAACATCTACATCTATCCACTCATCAGGTTGATGGAAATTTAGATTATGTTTACTTTATGGCTTTTATGAAAAATGCTGCAATGAACATTTGTATATACATGTTTGCATGGACATATGTTTTCACTTTCCTGAGGTACCCAGGAGTGGAATCTCTGTGTCATATGCTAACTCCATGTTAAACCTTTTGAGGAACTGCCAGACTGTTTTCCAAAGGGGTTGAACCATTTTATAATCCCACCAGCAATGTATGAGGTTCCAATTTTTCCATATCCTTATCAATATTTGTTATTGTCTATCTCATAGCCATTCTAGGCTATAATACTGTGATTGGCACCTCATTGTGGTTTTAATTTGCATTTCCCTGATGACTAATGATGTTGAACATCTTCTCATGTGCTATGAGCTATTCTTATACCTTTAGTGAAATGTCTATTTATATCTTTTGCCCATTTTTTATTAGGTTGTCTTATTAATAATTTGTAAGAATTCTCTGTATATTCTGGATGTAAATCCTTTATCAGATAAATATTTTGCAAATATTTTATACTAGTATGTTGCTTATCATTTTCTTTTTTAATTGTGTCTTTGAAGTGCAAAAGTTTTGAAATCTGATGAGGTCTGACTTGTCGACTTTTTCTTTTATTGATTGCGATTCTGCTGTCGTACCTAATAAATGCTTGTCTAACCAAATGTCTCAAAGATTTTCTCCTATCTTCTAGAAGTTTTTACTGCATTAGCTCTTACATTTCACTCAGTTTTGAGTTCAACTTGTGTATGGTATGAATTGAGGGTCTCAGTTCATCTTTTTAGCATGTGGATATCCAGTTGTCCCAGGATTATTTGCTGAACAGACTATCCTTCCGCCTTGGTACTTTTATCAAAAATCAATAAAGTATCAATACAAAGATTTACTTCTGGACTCTTAATTCTGCTCCATTGTTCAATATGTCTAACCTTATGACAGTACCACACTGTCTTGAGAACTGTAGCTTTAGAGTAAGTTCTAAAACAGGAAAGTCAAAGACCTCCATGTTTTTCCTTTTCAAAACTGTTTTGGCTATTTTATTTTATTTTATTTTTAAAGATTTTACTTATTTACTTGAGAGAGAAAGAGAGGAAGGGAGAGAGCATAAGTAGGGAGAGCAGCTGAGGGAGAGGGAGAAGCAGGCTCCCCACTGAGCAGGGAGCCTGACGTGGGACTTGATCCCAGGACCCCAGGACCATGACCCCAGCCGAAGGCAGACACCTAACCGACTGAGCCACCCAGGCACTCTGGTTTTGGTTATTTTAGATGTTTTTGCATTTCCACATAAATTTTAGGGTCTGTTAATCAATTTCTGCAGAAGAAAAAAAAAAGCCTCTGTAATTTGGATGGGGAATTACATTGAATCTGCAGATCAATTTGGGGAGAACTATCCTTTTAACAATATTAAGTCTTCTCATTCTTGAACATGTAATGTCTTTCCATTTATTTTATTTTATTTTAAAGATTTTTATTTATTTGACACAGAGAGAGATACAGCGAGAGAGGGAACATAAGCAGGGGGAGTGGGAGAGGGAGAAGCAGACTTCCCGCAGAGCAGGGAGCCCAATGCAGGGCTCGATCCCAGGACCCTGAGATCATGACCTGAGCCAAAGGCAGACGCTTAACCGACTGAGCCACCCAGGTGCCCCGTCTCTCCATTTTTTAAATCTTTACCTGCGCTCAATGAATTTTTGTAATTTTCATGGTAAAACTGTGGCATTCCTTTTGAAATTCCTTCAGAGCTTCTATATGTAACATCATGTTATTTGTGAAGAGATAGTTTTAGTTTTTCCTTTCCAATCCAAATGCCTTTTATTTCTTTTCATTGCCTGACTACACTAGAACTTTAGGACTGTGTTGCATAGAAGACATGAGAGAAGGGATCCTTGCCTTGTCCCTGATTTTAGGAGAAAAGTGCATTCCTGGAATAAATCCCACTTGGTCATGGTATATAACCTTTCTTTTATATTGTTGGATTCAGTTTGCTAACGTTTTGTTGAGGACTTTTATATTTACAATGATCTATAATCTTCTGCTTGTCTGGCAACGATGTCAAGGTGATACTGATCTCATAGAATGAGTTTGTAAGGGTTATATCCTTCTTTATTGTCTGTAAGGGCTTGTGGCATACTGGTATTATTTCTTCTTTAAATGTCAGATAAAATTCACCACTGAAGGGATGCCTGGGTGGCTCAGTCAGTTAAGTGTCTGCCTTCGGCTCAGGTCGTGATCCCAGGGTCCTGGGATCAAGCCCTGCATTGGGCTCCCTGCTCAGCAGGGATCCTGCTTCTCCCTCTGCCTGCTCTCCCCTTGCTTGTGTTCTCTCCCTCTCTCTCTCTCTGACAAATAAATAAAAAATCTTAAAAAAAAAAAAATTCACCACTGAAGCCATTGTGACCTGGTTTTTTTTGCTGGGGGGGACGGGTACAGGGAAGATTTTTAATTACTAAATTATTTCCTTGTTAAAGATCTATTTAGATTTTCCATATTTTCTTGAGTCAGTTTTGGAAAAATTGTAAATTTCTTGAAATTTGTCCAAGTTATTGGGATTTGTTTTAAAATACTCCAATCTCTATCTCCAAAATTCAGTAGGGAGGGTAACATAGATGAAATAATATTTACAAAAATGTTGGTAACTATTGATGGTGGGTGAGGATTACCCAGGAATTCACTTTAGTATTCTAATTTTGTGTATGTTTAAAATTTTCTGATAAAACTTTTAAAGAAGTAAACTGCTTGCTGTGAAGCCGTAACAATTAGAAAATTTCAATTTAAAAAAGATATTTATGATGAACTTCCCATCCCCCCACACTAGAGAAATAATATATAAAATATATAAATATTTTAATATATTAATATATAAATATATGTAAGGCATATAAAATATAAATCACATATGTATACATATATTATATGATTCATACATGTCAATCAGATGATATGTATATATCGTTCTATGATTGACATGTCTATACAGTTGAACCTTGAATATCATGGGTTTGAACTGCACAGGTCCACTTATACATGGAGTTTTTTTCAATAAATATAGTACAGTACTATAAATGTATTTTCTCTCCCTTAAGATTTCTTAATAATATTTTCTTTTTTCTAGCTTACTTTATTGTAATATATAATACACATAATATACAAATTTTGTGTTAACCAACTATTCATGTTACTGGTAAAGCTTCCAGTCAACAGTAGGCTATTAGCAGTTAATTTTGGAGGATTCAAAAGTTGTACATGGGTTTTCAACTGTGTGTGTATGTGGGGGGAGGGGGTTCAGTGATCCTAACCCCCACATTGTTCAGTGGTTTATGTGGTAGAGCAAAGTTTTGAGAATATCTAAGATACCCTTGAAAAAGAACAAAGTGCAAAAAAATAACTTGTCCTAGCTGTTATCAAGACTTATTATAAAGTACTATAATTAAGATCATGCTGTGAAGATATAATAACAAATAATCCAGTGGAATAGAAGAAAGCACTGCAGATCAGTAAGAAAAGGATGAACTATTTAATAAGTGTTACTGGGACACAGAGAAGAGAGAGGAAAGATAGGGAAATCTAGGATGGCTTAAATATTCTATTTCTTAACCTGAAAACTAGGGGCATAGGTTTTATTCCTATTTTTAAGTTTTATGGTCAAAATTTCACAAAAGTCTCAAACAGAGAAACAGAGCAGTACAATAAACAAATATATAAAACTATCACTGAGATTTAACAACAAACATTTTGCCTTATTTCCTTCATTGATTTTTTAAAAAAATTTTTTTAAGATTTTATTTATTTATTTGATAGAGAGAGACAGATAGTGACAGAGATAGTGAGAGAGAGCACACGCAGGGGGAGAGGCAAAGGGAGAGGGAGAAGCAGGCTCCCCGTGGAGCAGGGAGCCAGACGTGGGGCTCGATCCCAGAGTCCTGGGATCATGACCTGAGCCGAAGGCAGACGCTTAACCGACTGAGCCACCCAGGTGCCCCCTTCATTGATTTTTTTTTAACTGAACTGTTTTAAATTACAGATATAATGACATTTAACTATTCCATACAGTATTTTATTATGCATCATTAAAAATAAGGTCATTGTGGGGCACCTGGGTGGCTCAGTTGGTTAAGCATCCATCTCTTGATTACAGCCCAGGTCATAATCTCAGGGTCCTGAAATCGAGCCCCACATGGGGCTCCAAGCCAGGTGTGGAGCCAGCTTAGAGATTCTCTCTCTTTCCCTTCTTTCTGCCCCTCCCCACTGTTCGCACGTGCTCTTTCTCTCCCCCCCCCAAATTTTTTTTAATTTAAAAAAATAAAAATAAGGGGGCGCCTGGGTGGCTCAGTCGTTAAGGGTCTGCCTTCAGCTCAGGTCATGATCCCAGAGTCCTGAGATGGAGCCCCGCATTGGGCTCCCTGCTCTGCGGGAAGCCTGCTTCTCCCTCTCCCACTCCCCCTGCTTGAGTTCCCTCTCTCACTGTGTCTCTCTCTGTCAAATAAATAAATAAAATCTTAAAAAATAAATAAAAATAAATAAAAATAAAAATAAGGCCATTTTCCTACATAATCATAATAGCATTTTCACAGCTAATACAATTAACAATAATTCTTTCATACTATCTAGTACACTCTCCATATTCAAATTCCCTTAAATGTTCCAAAAATATTTGTTCAAACCAAGATCCAATCAGGGTCCATATATTTTGTTTGCTTACTTCATCTCAATTCTTTTACTTTTAAAATGGTATCTCCAGGGCGCCTGGGTGGCTCAGTTGGTTAAGCGACTGCCTTCGGCTCAGGTCATGATCCTGGAGTCCTGGGATCGAGTCCCGCATCGGGCTCCCTGCTCAGCAGGGAGTCTGCTTCTCCCTCTGACCCTCCTCCCTCTCATGCTCTCTCTCATTCTCTCTCTCTCAAATAAATAAATAAAATCTTTAAAAAAATAAAAAAAATAAAAATAAAATAAAATGGTATCTCCATGTTAAACACTTAAAATATTATTTTTTGCTCAACTTTTTATTTTGGAATTTCCAAATTTTCTAACAGTTGGAAGAATAGTACAATAAACATCCATATGTCCTCACCTAGATTCCTGTTACGTTTAGTTTCTCCCACAACTGCTATGTATATGCACATACACGCACTCCAACTCCTATATGTGCACTTGCACAAACATGCATACACACACACACACACACACGAACACACACAAATGCTCCTCTTCCTCTTTTTGGCTAAACCATTTAAAAGTGAGTTGCTGTGGATATCGGCATGCATTTCTTAAGAATAAGGATATTTTCTTAAATTTTACACCTTTCTACATGGATATTTCATAATATACAAATGAAACAAAAAATGTTAGAAGAAAACATTTAGGACTTTGGAGAAAAGCATATGTAGTTGACTAATTCAAGTACATATAAAAAAGCAAACAAAAAAAACTTCTGCACAGGACAAAGTACCATAAGCAAAGTCAAAAGATATACAAGAATTTTAATGGAAAATTGTGTGAAGGACAAGAAGAGACAGTTTGCAAAAAAAGGAAAATACAAGTGGCTTTTTAAACCTATGAAAAGATGCACTATCTCACTTTTCAGAAGAGAAATGCAAATTAACGCTACACTACATTACTGTCGACTGACAAATCCAAAAGCTTCGTTACACACTGTACTGGCACAGCTGCGCCGTGGTAACATACTCTCGTGTACTGGCCGTGGAAATTTAAATTGATACATCCACTGTGGAGGGCAACTGGCCAATTCATGAAAATTGCACATGCATATATCCTTTTTTGCTCTCTGTATTTGGTAGGATAATTCCACTTCTAGAATCTCTCTTACATGTGTAATGTTATAAAATACAAGGCTATTCTCTGTAGTATTGTTGCTAAAAACAAAAGACTAGAAATGACGTATATGTTCATAAACAAACATTCTGACTAGTTCAATAAATTTTGTTATATTCACACTGCAGGCATAAAAATGAAGATCTTTACTTATATAGAAAGACCTCCAAGTTACATTAATTGAAACAAAAACAAAAAACACAACAATTACAGTATTCTATTAAGAACAAGGGTGAGAAAAGAACATGTATGTTATTTTGCTTTTACATGCACATTATGTGTATGTGAGGCAGAAAACTGGATGGCCAGAGCAAGAGTAACAGAACAGAAGGGAGATTATTCCATACCCATTTGTTTTAATAAGATACATTAAAATATTAAAGACTACAATAAAAAAGATATTTAAAACTTACTGATTTTATTTTAAACAGAAAGTTAAAAAGCTACTAAATTAGTGATAGCAAAATTAACAACAAACATACTTTTGTGGCTTCCATTATAATTTTGTTAATCTTCTCTTTATCTAATCCTTCCATTCCGGCTTTATTATCATTAAGTCCCACCCTAAGCAGAAGATCATCTTTGTGATTGCCATTCTTCTCCTTGGTGCTATCCATGGTGTAAACTTAAAGCTTTTTTTATTATCTGAAAAAACACAAAAAATAAACAGTGCTTTTTAAAGCATTCATGGTGAGGAGGTGGGCACTTAAAAGTTAAAATGATATAGAATCAGCCAAACAAGTAAAACATTTAAGAATTTTTAGTCATTGAGAAAGTATTATTACTCAGATTTTTAAATTACTATCCCTAGATTATTGTACTTTCAGAGGGAAGAAAGGAATTAACATTTCCTGCAAATTTTGTGCCAGCTACTATGTTTGGCACTTGACACTTGAACCTCACACAGTAACCCTGCCCTGAAAGGTAAATGTTATTATCCCCAATATAAAGAGAAAAGAAAGCTGAGTCTTAGAACATGTCTACTGACACAAATTTGCTAATAAGCAACGATATCTGTGTTGGAACCCAGGCCTGAGTCCAAAGTTCATGTTTTTCACATATTAACACACTGTATAGGAAATAAATACAAAATAACACTTCCTCTACTAAACATGATAAGTTCAACAGCATTCATTACTTACTGTATACAGAGTTCCTTTTTTTTTTTTAAGATTTTATTTATTTATTTGACAGAGAGAGACACAGCGAGAGAGGGAACACAAGCAGGGGGAGTGGGAGAGGGAGAAGCAGGCTTCCCGCGGAGCAGGGAGCCCGATGCGGGGCTCGATCCCAGGACCCTGGGATCATGACCTGAGCCAAAGGCGGACACTTAACAACTGAGCCACCCAGGCGCCTCAGAGTTCCATTTTTTAAAGCAGTGGAAAAAATATAGAAAAAATAATAATCTATTCACTTCTAGGAAATTATTACATTTTATAATGTTATGTCACTTCTAAAGTTAAGAAAAATCCTTTTAAATAATAATTCTTTAATATCTTTAAATAGTTCTTTATCGTTTACTTTCACATATATTAGCTTTTTAAAATATTTATAGTAACCATGCAAGACAGATTTGGTTATTCTCATGCTAGGGAGATAGAAATTGGAGTTTCAGGAAGGTTAAGGGAATTGGCAATCCTAAGTCAGCCAAAGAGCCAAAGAACTGGTGTGAATCCAAGTCTTCTTACTCCAAGCTAATAAACCCACCATAACATCACAGCTGCTTCCAATTTGAGTTCACTTATGCTATAAAGAAACAACCAGGTGAACAGCTGCCATGCATCTAACAACAAATTATGCCAGGGATTTCTTATTTGCATGATTTAGGGAGGGCTCGTTTATTCTATTTATTCTATGCTGCCTTAAGGAACTTTTCTTTTTTTTGGTTGACATCCATCACCACACATAGTTATACAATTTCTTTTCTTGTGATGAGAACTTTTAAGATCTAATCTTAGCAACTTTCAAATATATGATACAGCATTAACTATAGTCACCATCCTATAATTATACCCCCATGATTTATTTATTTTATAGCTGGAAGTTTGTACCTTTTGACCACCTTTACCCACTTCACCTACCCCAACCCCACCTCTAGCAATCTGTTCTCTGCATCTATGAGTTCAGGTTGTTGTTGTTTGATTCTACTTATGAGACAAATAAATCAGAAGGACTGGGAGTAGGAACCAGAGATCAGTATTTTTTAAGGCATGCTCAGGTTATTCTAACGTGCCCAAAATATAGGACCACTTGGTGCTATAGTTTCCCAGTGCCCAAGAGAATATAAGCTAGTTTTCTCTTTTTATCATATGACTTTTCTCTTCAACTATCACATTCAGCCTAATATCATCCTATATTTTGTGTTATGCTTTAGTAGCCCAATTACTTACCATTTTCTAATAAAACTGGTGAATGTAATTCATTCATATTTTCCCCAAACCAACACCACTGAAGAGTGAAGATGCTGAATGCAGACATACTACATTTAAGTTGCCTTGTCCTTTATTTTTTTAAAAGAGTTATTTACTTGAGAGAGAGAACACGAGCGGGAGGGGCAGAGGGAGAGGGAGAGAGAATCTCAGGCCGACTCTGCGCTCAGCACCAGAGTCCATCTCAGGGCTCTGAGACCCTGAGATCATGACCTAAGTTGAAATCAAGAGTCAGATGCTCAACCGACTGTGCCACCTAGGCGCCCCAAGCTGCCTTGTCCTTTAAGTGATGAAATGTATGAAAGGAAAAGGAACATTTATTGAATGCCTACTATTGCATAAAGAATATTTTAGTTAGCCCAAAAACTCTGAGAAGAATTGCTTTTGGCCCCTAATTGGGTCAGAAGAACTGGGTTATTACCAGCAATGCTGGTACCAGGCAAAGCTGTGGCAGGTAAAGTTAGTTTTCGGCTACCTTCTGTCTTGTTGATGCCCAATTACCAGACCATTTATGTCTCATTTCATGAGGATAAGTTTACTATTCTCTACATGTTAATGACTTCCAAGTTTATAGCTACAGTCCAAATGCCCATCTGGCATCCTAAATTTAACATATCCAAAACTGATCTTATCATCTACCTCCATCCCTCAAACCAGTTCCACTTGGATGCAGCCTTGCATCTCAGTTGATGGCAACTCCATTCCCTTCCAGTTGCTCATGTAAATAACCTTGTCGTCATTCTTGAGCTCCCTCTTTCTCATACACCCCACATCCAAATGGTCAGCAAATCCTATGGACTCTGCTTTCAAAATGTATCCCGAATTTAACCTATTGTGTATTGTCATTGCTTTCACTCTAGTCTGAACCACCATTATTCTCTTGCCTGGATTAATGCAACAAACTCTTAAATGGTCTGTTTCTGCCCTCCATGTAGTCAATTATCACCACAATAGCCCAACCTGATTCTTCTAAATCACAAATGAGGTCACATCACTCTTCTGCTGAAAACTACAACAGCACCCCAATCTTACTCCAGAATAAAAGCCAAAGTCCCAACAGAATCTGGATTCCAATTACCTGTTACCTGTCTACCCTCTTACCTAATACTCTCCCCCCTGCTCACTACTCTCCAGGCACACTGGTCTCTTTGCTGTTCCTCAAATCTGGTAAGCACGTTCTAACCTTGAACTCTCTCCTTTAGGGTTCTTCAGCTAGCTATTCTCTTGACTAAACTCCCTTCAAGTCTTTGCTTAAATGTTACCTTCTCAATGAGGATTTACCCTGACCTCCTTATTTAAATTTCAGCCTGATTAACACCCCACTCTTCCCAATGCCCCATGTTTTTCATAGCCCTTATCATTTCCTAACATAGCAATAAACATAGGTTTGCTTATTATGCTTACTGTCTATCTCTCCTGTGAATATGGAAGCTCCAAGAGGGCAGGGAACTTTGCTTTTTGTTTGTTTTAACTGATGTATCCCAAAAGCCTCAAACAGTACTTGGCACAAAGTAGGTGCTCAATAAATAATTTGTTGGATGACTGAACTCAGTTTATATCATTTTTTCGTTCTTTTATTCACATAGCAAGGTTACACAGCTATGTTAAAAGATTGTGACAAGGGCGCCTGGGTGGTTCAGTCGTTGGGCGTCTGCCTTCAGCTCAGGTCATGATCCCAGGGTCCTGGGATCGAGCCCCGCATCGGGCTCCCTGCTCTGCGGGAAGCCTGCTTCTCCCTCTCCCACTCCCCCTGCTTGTGTTCCCTCTCTCGCTGTCTCGCTCTGTCAAATACATAAATAAAATCTTTAAAAAAAAGAAAAAGATTGTGACAAAAACTACTTTTCTGAAGTTAATAATTTTAAAATACTTGTAGTTTTTCCTCATTTCAACATTAAATATGTAAAGACAGGTATATGAGCTAAACTATCTTTGATTTTATAAACCTTACTTTCCTAAGATATTTGATAGTTAAAATGATTAAAGCTTTTGGGACTTGTGTTTTGATTTTCATGTTAGAATGCTTGCTAGGTTCCATTAATATTCAAAGGATTCTAGCTTGTATTTATTCTTTGGGAAATTAAATTGCCTTGTTTAATTTCTTTGATTAAATATGTTCCAATTATATCTAAATCTACAAAAAATTATTGGACAAAGTTAATAAAACATACTAAGTTTTAGTATACTTGAATTCCTATGAGTTCCTTTTAGTACTATCATTTATGTCCCTGTGGTGAACCTGCTTTTGTTTTTATTGGTTAGTATTCCTGTTATTTTCAAATTTCTAGAATCTCTCATTTGTCCTAGTTATCTCTATTCTCCCCATTAGTTCTGACTGAATTTCTTTAGAAATCCATAAATTGAAATGGAGAGCTAGCTCCCAGCAGAGATGATCACATAATATTCACAAAAGATGCACAAAAGATTATCACAAAGTATTTTCCATATTTTTCTGGGAAGTGAGATTTAATACTACTTTAAATGGCTTTGTGAGGGAAGTATGTAAGTGCCTAGTGGCATCTGGAATATAATAAACTCTCAATCAATAGTTATTATTAAAGTTAAGCCAAATTTCCAGAGCTGTGATAATCACTAGTCTGACGTTCCTTACTTCTCTCTCTTCAAGATACAGAGACTGTGGAAGGAAAAAAGGTTCACTGTAAGCATCCTCAAGAAAAAGCCAAAGTTCATAGATCATATAGATGAATTTTGTTTTGCTCCCCAAAAAACTATTTGTACTATGATTATGAAAAAGAAAATAAAACATTTTTATAGCTTGATACTACAAAGACAGTCTGTTTCACTTCAACTCAGAAGCACAAATCGTTATACACAACGCAAAGGAAAGAACTTGGGTTCTTGTGGTTTAGTATATTGGTTTAAAAGTACATTTTCTCTGAAAATATTCAAGTTCTACCCAGTCTGATTCTACCACTAACTATTCAGGTTACCACTTAAAAAAATATAAGGCCAACCTTTGTTTTTAGTGGTAGTAAGGATGGAAAATTAGATTTTTAAGCAGGAGTTCTGAGGAAGAAGTTTTAGAGTGGTAGGATTTCTCCTACCTATAAAAAGCTCACAAAACTATGTAAACAATATCACAAGTGATTAGCACATTGACCAAAGTCACCTGGAATTAATCTACCAGAAAATATGCAAAACATACTAAGGATAGTAAGAGAGATAAAGGAGAGAAGATAGAGAGGGAGGGTGGGGGGAAAGAGGACAAGGATAGAAAACTAAACTACATTAAGTTCCTAGGTGGAGCTTGCTTCCTATTTCTAACACATATAAATAACCAAACCCAAAAATTCTTCCAGAAAAACCTGTATATTTCTTAAGAACAAATATTATTTTTAATCCTCTAAATGTTCAAATATTTAACAGGTTTGTTTGAACAGATTAAACAGATTAAACAAAACTTCAGGCTGTGATTAAATGTTTTTACTATCTACATTTAAATTCCATGAATTAAGAATATTACCCTAGTTTTAAAGTAATTTCCCACTTAATGCCTGACTAAAAAATTCCTTTTTCATTTTCATTTATTGTAAAAATATTTTTAAAATTTTCAAGAAAATAAAAATCACAACCCCCAAATTTTAACAGATTATTTTCTATGTTCCTCTCCAATTATTTTACACACACCTATGTGAACACATGTACTCAAACTACATACACACAATTTTTATATGATGGGAATGAGGGCATGGATGCAACTTTGTATTTCTGGCTTTAGTTTTTAATATCTTTGCAAAATGAGATAAACAAAAAATTCAAAATTATTTCAGAATGATTTGAAAGATTTTAAATGTATATGTATCACCGAGAGAAATAACAGAAATAATGTAACTCGGTGGCACTTGGGTGGCTTTGTCGTTAAGCGTCTGCCTTCAGCTCAGGTCATGATCCCAGGGTCCTGGGATCGAGCCCCATCGGGCTCCCCGCTCTGCGGGAAGCCTGCTTCTCCCTCTCCCACTCCCCCTGCTTATATTCCCTCTCTCGCTGTGTCTCTCTATGTCAAACAAATAAACAAAATCTTTACAAAAAAAAAAAAAGAAAGAATGTAACTCTACAGATCCCAAACCATGGGGATGTATGCTAAAAGAAAACACAAGTTTTCACCGAGGACATAAAGCGTTTGAGAGAACTATGCATATACTCTCTTCGATTGCCTTTTTCCTTCCTGAGCTTTCTATTCATTTAATTTATTCCAATGAAGAGGAATGGGACAGAAGGCTGTTAAAAAGCCTACACTCTTAACTAATCCTACAGACATATAAAATTCATTTTTATATAATAAATAATTGAAGTTATCTGCTTCTTTAGTACAGAATGAAAAATATCCTGATACAAAACACATTAACTAAAGTGTCAATTCAATGGTAAATTCTCCAAAGCTCAGTGTATGAGTTCCTATTTTGATGATGAGTTGCATATTTGGTAAAGTCTTCCAGAATCTCTAACAATGAAGACTTTGTTTACACTCAGAAATAAGGGCACTCAGGACCTTTAACAATTGTGAAAAATTAACTTTATATCTTATAGAAGTTGACTGTTTCTGAGGACATTGATTCATTAACACGAAGGAAGTATACCAAGAGGTTCTCTCTTTAGATCAAGTCAGCAAAAATATTTACTTACATAGAACTGATACTGTACAGACTAATGTAGTTTTAGTTGAGGTATACGGTAAAATGCATAAATTTTAAGGGACAGTTGAAAATGTATGTTCTTAGAAAAGGAGAAAACGGTTCTCCCGTAGTACCTTTTTTGGTACTGGAATGGATTTTTTAAGTTCTACAATCTCTAGTGTTACTTTTAATATAAAATTACATATGAAGCCAGGATAATAGGTGGGGTGACACTACTAATAAGAAATTGAGCTATTATACTATTTATCACTATACTACATCCTACATTATTGGAAGGATAGTATTTAATAACAAAGTTGTACATGATATTATTTTATTTTCCTATCCTGGAAAAATGATCCTTTCAATTATCCCTCTGCTACATTGTTCTAGTGTTTTCTTGATATTGTTCATGATATTATCTATTGATCCAGTGCTGCTGATTTCTTAGGTTTCCTAGAGCTCTAGTCTACTGCAGGAGTTTATTTTTTTATTTATTTATTTTTAAAGATTTATTTATTCATTTGAGAGAGAGAAAGAGCACGTACATAGGCAGGAGGGGCAGAGGGAGAGGGAGAGAAGCCTCAAGCAGAGCGTGGAGCCCAAGGCAGGCCTCTATCCCAGGACCCTGAGATCATGACCTGAGCTGAAACCAAGAGTCGGATGCTCAACTGACAGAGGCACCCAGGTGCCCCTCAGAGTAAGATTTTAAATTATATCCAGAACATTCCCAAAATAATCTATAGAACTCTACTTTAGGACATGTATATTTTTAAAAAGTAAATATATGCTAAATGTTTATGTTAACAGATCATTTTAACCCTTAATCTAAAAACGCACTTGTATTATATAATCTTAACAGGTAAGCAAGATGCATCTCTGCCTCTGGAGGACACCATAATTTTATTTAAAAAAGGAAAACGAATCCCATGCTGTGGTTTCCTTCTGGAATTTTTTTTTTTTTTCTAATCTAGTAATTGTTGGAAATGTTCTTCTCTTCCTGACCAGGCCTCAAAGGGTGAGGAGTCAAAGTAGACACTGAAATCCATTTATTTCAGCAGAGATTAGAACCATATAGCTTCTTACCTCCTTTACTCAAAGTCTTGAAGCTAAGAATAATAGCAACCTAGTTTTGGGATTTAAAATCTGGCTTCTCACTATATGACTATAATTTTTAAAAGGTTAAAATAAAATATTCATCATTATTACAGTTAAGAGCTTCAATTTCTCAGATTTCAGAATTTTAAACCATAATGGCTTTAGCATATTTGCAAAACCTCCTAAGTTAATATTTTTGCCAAAACCACTTACCTAATGCCAATAAATTATTACAGTTCATTCTGACCCTCTTATTTAATCTGCACATAGTATAGCATTATGAAAACTGGTCGAATGTTGACAGTAGCTTCCAGCATAAGGATTATTCATTTCTGGAGTGCCTGGGTGGCTCAGACGGTTAAGCATCTACCTTCAGCTCAGGTCATGATCCTGGGGTCCTGGGATCAAGCCCCTTTGGGGCTCCCTGCTCAGCGGGGAGCCTGCTTCTCCCTCTCCTCCCCGTTTGTGCTCTCTCTCGCTCTCTCTCTCTCTCTCAAAAAATAAATAAAATCTTTTTTAAAAAAGAATTATTCATTTCTATACTGCCAAATATACTAAGAAACAAAATTTAATCTACAAATGAAATATGCATTTCTTTTTTTTTTTTAATTAAGATTTTATTTGATAGAGAGAGACAAAGCGAGAGAAGGAACTCAAGCAGGGGGAGTGGGAGAGGGAGAAGCAGGCTTCCTGCTGAGCAGGAAGCCCAATGCGGGGCTCAATCCCAGGACCCTGGGATCATGACCTGAGCTGAAGGCAGATGCCTAACAACTGAGCCACCCAGACGCCCCTATGCATTTCTTTTTTTAAAACAGATTTTATTTATTTATTTGAGAGAGTGAGCAAGAGAGAGAAAACAAACAGGGGGAGTGGCAGAGGCAGAGGGAGAAGCAGGCTCCCCACTGAGTAGGGAGCCCGATGCAGAACTCGATCCCAGGACCCCAGTATCATGACCTGAGCTGAAGGCAGACACTTAACCGACTGAGCCACCCAGGTGCCCCATATAAATGAAATATGCATTTCTTAATACTACTAAGATAATTACCTTTAAAAGTACTTCATAGATGGTAGGAAAATGAAGAAAAAGTTACAACAAATGAATATCATAATATGTAATTAAGTGATCACTTCTTACAAATAGAAGCAGAAGCAGGAGTGATGGGATGTCACACATGAAAATGAGTTATAAAAGAATGTGACTTCCATCTTAGATGTTCTCATTCTTAAGTTGAATTACTCAGTCTGGGGAAACCAGCTGCTATGTAAGGCAGCCCTGACAGAAGGTCCATGTGAGTGAGTTTGGAAGCAGATCTTCTTCCAGTCCAGTCTTCAGATAAGACTGCAGCCCTAGATAACACCTTGACTGCAACCTCATGATCCAGAGACACTCAATTAAGCCATGCTGGGATCCTTGATCCACCAAAACTGTTAGATAATAAATTTATAGCTTACTTTCAAATTCTGTAATTATCTCATTATGGATCAGCACTGTACACAGACCAAAGTTTGAGTAACACTGCTATAAAACAGTTGTAGCCTAAAGATTATTAATGTCTTCATTTGAATAAAGGTGAAAATTTTAAATATACTAATAATCAACCTGAATAACTTTTATGCCGAATGCCTTTTCCCACTAGAATTTGTGCAAGAAAAAAATAAGGCAAGTGTTTTTTTGTAGTATCTAATACAACTAAAATATAAATTTCAAGAGGGCAAAACCTGGTATAGTGCTAGGCCACTGAGCTTGTTACTTAATAAATGTTGAATGAATGAATGATGGGCAGATTAATACACAGAACATAATAAAATTAATGGTAACACCTCAGTGAAGTCTTTTTAAATGAAGTAACTATAAAAAGTAACATTTGGATCTTACATGTATATTACATGTATTTTTTACATGTATATTTCTATTTAATTTTCCTAAGAGATGAGGAAACCAAGGTGTGAAGACTTAGATGTACCTTAGATAAGTTAACAATTGGTGGATTTGAGACTGTATTTCAGGCCTAGCTTCAAAACCCTCATGTTTAGTCATTACATGATAAATACAAAGAAGGTAAAACAGAAAATTATTGACATCTTATCAAAAAGGAACAGTGGTTTTTTTGTAGATTTCATGGAATGTGAAAGGGGTATAAATGATAGATAAAATCATTTATAACTGTAATATAAAACAAAATTTATGGCCTAAACTTACTTTTAGATGACATCATGATTTTAAAAACTCTCTAAAAGCCTAAGAAGTGTCTAAATGAAGAATATGAAATAATGACAAGGAAACTAAAATAAAATTATTAAGATATGATGTTCCACTCAGACTTTACTAAAATATATTTAGGAATCAACTGCAGACCTTTCTAGTGATCCAAAGGGTAATATATTCAATAATCGTGGCATCTAAAACAAACAGTTCTCTTCTACCAGGGACTGCCTTATGTAATAATACCAATAAAAATCAATTATCTAAAAAAGCCCCACATTTCTGCCTAAAGCAACACAAAATAAAGGGAAAACATTATTCATAAAAAGAACGAATTTTCTCTGAAAATGAGAGCTTCCTAAATCTGGTCTCTGTACAAGTCAAAGTAGCAGCAGAAGTGATTTCTCGTTTACAATATTGTCAGTGGTTTCCTCTTTTTTCAAGATATATCCAACCTCTCTAAAGCCGGGGGGGGGGGGGGGAGATGAAAATAAAAAGCATGAAATTCCATAAAGGTTGGCCATACTTGCTAAAAATACATATGAATAAATGATAATATTTTCAAACAACTTACCATATGCTAAGCAGGTATTAAGTGTTTAAAAAGTATTCTCTCATTTGTTTCTCATGATTACTCACTAATTTAGATATTATCTCACTAAAGTATATACTGGTAAAATACATAAGGAAATTGAACCTTAGAGAATTTATGTAATTCACCAGCGGTGTCCAAGCTGAAATTCAAATCCAAAATTCTGTCTCTGGAGCCCACATTCTTAATCAGTATGCTAAATATTTAACTAAGATGACAGCAGGTTTATTTTACTTTTTTATTCTTGAAAGATATTTTCATCAGATATAAAGTTGACAGGTCTTTTTCTTTCAGTACTTTAAAGATGTAGCTCCTGTTTTCTAGCCTCCATTATTTGTTAAGATCATGATAGTTCATACTGTTGTTCCCTGTATGTGATGTGTCATTTCTTTCTGTTTTCAAGTTTTCTCTTCATTTTTGGTTTTCATCAGTTTGGCTATGATGTGCCCAGGCACCATCCCCCCCTTCAAAAGACAGACCTACTCCAGGTTCCTGTATTTTCCATGAACACTTTCCCTTACTCCTGCTTCCTCTTCATCTGTCCTTTTAAAGATCTGAAGGTTTTCTCTGTCCCTTGACATACAGCAGCAGTGCCTTCCTCATCCTCTCCCATCCCATATTGCATATATTTACATTTTTTCCCTAAAATTACCCCCAGGGAGGAAGAGAAAAAAACGCTTCCCGAGACTTAAAAATATCCCCACCCTTTTGTTAAGAAGGTGACTAACAAAATCTGTTTAAATTATGTACCTGTTTAACTTCTGTCTGCAGTACCATATACTAATCTTAATCACAAAATAGTTTGGGTTTCATCCCATAAAAAAACTAGCAATAATCACTAGAAAGAAGCAAAGGTCTTTTTAGAAAAGGCCTTCGTCTCTGGAATTTATTAGCATTTTTCATAGATTTTCACATGTCTGCTTGCGGGCAAAAAAAAATATTTCTACATGTAGGGCACGGATCCCCTTGACTGCACTTTGGTTTTTGATAATTCTCTCAGATCATGATTTATAAAGTGTGGTTCTACTGTGAAATGCTTGCTATTGTGGGATCCCATGATAGCCATGCTTTTCTTATGTAAAAAACTAAAAAATTCTGTTAATATTTTAGGTATTGCCAACTATTCTCAATGGGCAAATATTATATACTTTATAAAAGATTTTTTATATATCTACTTTTATACATCTATTTTTTAAAGCAAAAATTTCACTGGATTGGGTAAAGATAAATGAACTAGTAGTATATCAATATGTACTTTGATCTTTAAGACGAATGCCTTATTTGGTCAAATTATTATTATTTTGGAATTACAATGGCTAACCCTTTTACTTGAGATAGAAGGAAATCCAAACTAGTTTGTGTTTGGTTATAAAAAAAGATTAAGGAACATAGTTAAATTAACCTTTGGTATAAAAGGATCTATTAGACCCAGTTTTAGTGTCTTCTTCGAGCAACTTTACCGTAAGCACAGATATTTCTTTTTTTTTTTTTTTTTAAAGATTTTATTTATTTATTTGAGACAGAGAGAATGAGAGAGAGAGAGAGAGCACATGAGAGGGGTGAGGGTCATAGGGAGAAGCAGGCTCCCTGCCGAGCAGGGAGCCCGATGCGGGACTCGATCCAGGGACTCCAGGATCATGACCTGAGCCGAAGGCAGTCACTTAACCAACTGAGCCACCCAGGCGCCCGAGATATTTCATATTGTATTTTTTCTTAGAAATCTTCCAAAGAACAAAATATTAAATTTTTAACAGAATAAAATTCACTCTATCTTGCAACTTCTATATGGATTTGACTCTTTTATAAATTGAAGATACATTATAGTGATCCCTTTATAAATGAAAGATACATTATGGTATCTTAGGGATCTTACTTTCCTATATCTTGAATATTTTGCTATTTCATTATCCTAGGAATTAGTAATCATTATTCATCATTTATGCTAAAAGATAAAATCGTAAGAAAGTGAAATAATGGAATCACCAGAAAGATGACCTGGTAGTGAAATAAATCATCATTATTATATCATCCTTCAGTTTTCTAATTGTGTTGCCCACAGTATTACATCTTTGAAGGAAAGTATAAGAGAAGTATAGAGAAACCATTTTTGCAGGGGGTTGGGTTTTGGTAGCTTTCACTGATAAAGGCTTTTAATGAAAGCTAACTATAGTTGAAAGTTCTGCATTTTTCATTTTCTGCCCATACTGGCAAAGAGATGAAAACTGACAGAAGAGTTTCACAATTATTAGACAAATAGGAAGATGAATGTAAAGAAACTAACAGCACTCTTGACTATAATGATGGTGAAATTGATCTTACAAGCAAAATCTCAGAGTATGAATTTTCAGATGATTCAAATAGATATCTTCTCAAACTTAAGAATCAATGAGTAAACAACGAATTTTTAAGAAAAGCTAATATGGCATTCCCATCCAGTTAGTCACTCAACAGGAAGGACTTCATCACAGAGTATTTTGCAACAAGAACTTGGAACATCCCAAGGACATATGACAGTGTCCTTTTATCTTTTATGATATTTATGCACTAAAAGTTACTTAATATGGATTGTAAGTCAACAAATGTCTAAGGCAGACGTGTACATAAAGGGGAAAGGAAGGAAAGAGATGACGTAGAAATGAAAACCTTATTAGACTTGTACTTCTAAGTAGTGTTTGTAAATATAAAAATGAAAATATTTTACAATTATGGAGGGAAAAAAATGGATGTCTTCTCTTTAACAAGATTATGAGATGTCAAGGTTTTCAATGTTACAGCATTTTGATGTTACAAGCGTAAGATAAAGAACCAGACATAATGATAAGCTAGAATTTATTAAAGATGCATATTATATCTGGAATCTTTATTTATAGGATGGAAAGATCAAGGATCATGCATAAAAGTTGATGAGCAGCTACTTGCTTTCAAAGGACATTCATTACTCATTTCAGGAAAATATAGAATAAAAATTTGTTTTTGTCTGTTAAAATTATTCTTATTTTAACAGAAATTAACAGAATTTTATTCTGTTAAAAATTATTGCAATTCCTAATAAAGTTATTGTTCACCATCCTTTGTTTGTTACTTCTCAAGGTTATTCATAAAATTACTCAAAAATATAAAAAATAAAATGCTGATAGATACCAATGACATTTTTTCCTGAGAAATACTCTTATACCAAGAGTTAAATCGATACATAATTCCTTTATCAACATTAGATAAAAGAATAATTGCAAAAGAAATCACTTAAATTATCTATAGATAATTAAAACATAGACTTGGTTGCACATCCCTTTAGTTATCATAGAAAAACACTGTAAACTGCCTAAATAATATACTACTGCAGCTTAAAAATGTATGTGGATGAATTTTCTTCGAAAGAAAAATTTCAAACTAAAGAAAAACTATGCAACATACCCAGAATGTAATCAGGCTCTAACAGATTCTCAAATGTTTAATCATTTCAGGATAATAGTTGTCTTTGTTTTTGTTTTTTGAGTCTAAAATCAATTTTATGTATATTGAAAGTACATATTATAAGTCTCTGAGTTTCAAAGTCTTTTTTTTTTTTTTTAAGATTTTATTTATTTGACAGAGAGAGACACAGCGAGAGAGGAAACACAAGCAGGGAGGGAGTGGGAGAAGCAGGCTTCCCGCGGAGCAGGGAGCCCGATGTGGGGCTCGATCCCAGGACCCTGGGATCATGACCTGAGCCAAAGGCAGACACTTAACGACTGAGCCACCCAGGCGGCCCTGAGTTTCAAAGTCTTAACTAGACTATTAATTAGCTATGACTTTGGGCAATTCATTTAACTTCTTTGAACTTTAATTTCTTTGTATGTAAAATAAGGATGTCTATTTTGCAGGAGTTTTGTGAAGAGTGAATACTAAATATAATAAACCTAAAACAATGTTTAACATTGAGTAGGTTCTTAACAAATGATACTTATTCCTTACAAAAAGCCATGCTGGAATTTGGTTCTTCAGTCTCTCATTAATTTTAACCTGTTAGTGATTTTTTTCCTGAGCCTTGTTAATTGTAGTTCCTACAGCTTCCCTTTAATCATCAACCACATAAACTTACTCCATTCATCCTTAAATACTTACTGAACACTTACTATGTGACAGACAATTTAAATCTTTACTTGTCCTGGGGCGCCTGGGTGGCTCAGTCGTTAAGCGTCTGCCTTCGGCTCAGGTCATGATCCCGGGGTCCCGGGATCGAGTCCCACATCGGGCTCCCTGCTCGGCGGGAAGCCTGCTTCTCCCTCTCCCACTCCCCCTGCTTGTGTTCCTGCTCTCGCTATCTCTCTCTCTGTCAAATAAATAAAATCTTTAAAAAATAAATAAATAAATAAATAAATCTTTACTTGTCCTTTAATAATGCTGTCACTGTTAAAAACATATCAATATCTTTATACACTTAATTATTGCCTGTATTCCTAGACAGTAAAATGCTAGATAGCAATGAATCTATGAAATGTGTGGTATATATCTCCTATTTTTATAGCACCCCAATCAGGACAATTACATAGCAAGTCTTAATAAATACCTTAAATGAGGATGAAGATAAACTGTATATTCATAAACTGTATCACCATAACAACATGTATAGTTCTACCACAGTATTTTTCAGCTTACTTGACTAAGGAGAAGAGGATCTGAAATTACAGTAAAAGTGAAACAATGAAAGGGCTGGGGAGAAAAACAGGAAGCAAAACACATTTATAAAATAACCATTATGAGGATCCTACCAATATTTAAAAATACTATACTGCTTATATAGTAGGACTTTAACATATTAACAAGTAAATTTCTCAATATAAGTTAAAGAGATTAAAATTTAGAGATTGAAAAGGTTGAGGGTTAAAAACAGAAAGAGTGTACATGCAGAGAGTGGGTATTAATAGCACTGTTCATCTATTATAGATGTGTACTGTGTACTTTTTAGACAAAAGGATTTTTTACTGTTATAGTGAAATCTATGAAATACCAACCACCCCTGACAAGTTTTTATCCCACAAAACCAAACAGATGTAAATAAAAGATAATGGAATAAAATTTCAATTTTATTCAATAGTAAGAAAGAGTATTTCTGCTTGGAACATGCCTGGCTTGGCTCTCCTCTATACAATAGGAAACATGATCAAAGGGTAGCCCTATATGCCCTTTGAAATTCTGTTTCTGAAATCACTGTCTTACTGCCAAATGTTAGAACTTTCTATGGGATGTGACATTTTCCTAAGTAGCTACATGCAGTGCATTAAGGTATCAATGAGTAGCCCCCCCCCACCCCATACAGTTGTCCTTGAGTTAAAGATGTTAAAAATCAATACACAAGGGGGTTGCTAGGGTGGTGGGGGGTTGGAGGGATGGGGTGGCTGGGTGATAGACATTGGGGAGGGTATGTGCTATGGTGAGCGCTGTGAATTGTGTAAGACTGTCGAATTACAGACCTGTACCTCTGAAACAAATAATACATTATGTGTTAAAAAAAAAAAAAAAAGATAGTAGGAAGGGAAAAATGAAGGGGGGGAAATCGGAGGGGGAGACGAACCATGAGAGACTATGGACTCTGAGAAACAAACTGAGGGTTCTAGAGGGGAGGGGAGGTGGGGGGATGGGTTAGCCCAGTGATGGGTATTAAAGAGGGCACGTATTGAATGGAGCACTGGGTGTTATACGCAAACGATGAAACATGGAACACTACATCAAAAACTAATGATGTAATGTATGGTGATTAACATAACATAATAAAATTAAATTAAAAAAAAAATCAATACACAAGGGAATCCAAGACATATATGCAAAGTCACCTTAGGAATCAGAGTAACAGAATAAGACCTAGCAGTATCAGCATAATATAATAATAATTGATGTTAATAAAATAAAAGTGTTTTGATCCAAATGGAGTGTGGCTGGTTAGAAAACAGAAGGAAGAAAAAAGAAAGCAAGGAAAGTAATTATTGGCAGTGCCTACTTAAATATCCATCTCCATAACAGGAATAACCTAACTTAATGCTACTCATCATTTAGAATCATAATTATTCCCCTTGGAGGAAAACAAAAATATGAGATTAACATGTAGGAAGAAGACATCAAGCCTAGATTTGAGACCAGGAAACAAAGAGCAATCACAGAGCCTGAAAAAATGTGAAAGGACTGGGGGCTCCTGGGATACTGAGGCAGGAAACAGGATTGAAGTAAGAATTAAGAATAGCAATAACATAAGCTTCCCTTCTCTATTCCTATGAGTCAATTAAAACAGGATGGAAGATTCCATTACAGATTATTTTTCTCCCAGCTTCTCACTATTTCTCACCTACTCCTTCCTCTGCTTGTCCCATCACTGCTGCCAATGACTGCTATGGTAGACAAGGAATACAAGAGGGAAAATATTAACAGACAATAGTAATACACAATACATATAAACAATAGTAATGCAGGGGAAGAGGAAAGATGAGGAGAAAGAAACTACTAAAGCATATGCAGGAAGGAAAGAGAAATTTCTGCAGCTGTCTGGCTATGGGGACCATTCATATGTAAAGAACGCACATAATCTGGTCAGATTAACTACAAGGTTTTTATTCAACCAGATTTTATGACTAGCTTTTGGTCTTTTTTTTTTTTTCACCAAGTGCAAAAGTTTGTTCTATTACTCAAGAAATCTGATAGATCCTGTGAAAATGTGTTCAGGAAGCCATGAAGGGAGGACCATCATGCACGTACCACTTGTCAAAGCTTGCATAGTCCAGCTGGAAGAAAGATTTCCCCTTTGTCTAGCAATAGCAAGCTGCCCTCACCAAAAAACAATTCAAGAAATCTGTTCACACTGCTCCTGGGCACTTTAAATTGCCCAAAGGACTATTTGAGCTTTCCTAAATGGTCTCTATTCAGCTACCTCCATCTCATGAATACAAATATGTTTCGGTAATGATTTGCATGTTTTCCCACTGGTTTGAAGCCTTTCCACATAGACAAGCTACTGCTTCTTCGATAACTAAAATCCTATTGGAAAAAATCATCCCTATCTGGGGAACCCCTCCTGAGCTCCACAGTGACTGGGGAACCCATTTTGCTGGTCAAATATTACAGCAAGTCTGTGCTGTTTGACCAGTTCTACAGCATTTTCACTGCTACCATACTCAGTGTTTAGAACTAGTCAAACTAACCAAAAGCATCATCAAAACTCAACTGGCAAAATTTGTGGAAACCCTCCAACTCCCTTGGCCAAAAATATCGCTGATGGTCCTAAATCTCAGATCCAACCCTTTAGAACTCATAAACTTTCAGCCTTTGAAATAATTACTGAGTGCTATCTACCTCTAGCTTCCACCTCTTTTGACCTGCACCTAATAAAAGGAGATATATTTCAGTATTGCAAAGGCCGAATTACATCCCCCCAAAATAATCATGCTCTAGTAGGACAATCTTTTCACAGCACACTCCCAGGAGGTGAAGCCCTCCAACACCACACACTGCAACCTGGGGATTTCATTTCTTGGACAAGACATCTCCAAAAAGATTCTCTTCAACCACACTGGAAAGGCCCTTATCAAGTGTTATGGACCATCCTTGGGCCACTAAACTCCAAGAGTTGACTCCCAGATTCATGTGTCTCATCTAAAGAAAGCTCCAAACCCTGACTGGACCTGCACATCAACTGCTGACCTCAAATTAAAGATTTCCAGGAAATGAAGCATAGGACACTGAAGTAGACAGCTTCCCCAAGATGACAGGATCAGACCCATATATTCTCTTCTTTCTGCCCTTGCCTGCAGCCAATGAGAAGCCACCACCACTTCCAACTCTCATTTTCCTCCAATGAACTTTTGTTCAAAATAACCCCTCCCAACTTCCTCCTTTCCTCTATAAAGTGAAGCTCTCCTCTGTTCTCTATAGATTTGCCTATGGTTCACCATGGTCTGCTTGTCCGAAATTGCAATTCCTCTGCTATTCTTGAATACACTCGATTTTGCTGGCTGAATCGCTTACCTTTTCTTTCAGAAAGTTGACGATCCTGTAAAGTTCATTCATAGACACTTGTGTAAACTTGGGGTGCCTACACTAGATATGAATATACCTGTTAAGATCTAAGTTTAACTGAAAATCATTAATTTGGAAGATAAGCATGCCAGATGTTAATCATAGATAGGTGAAATACAATCTGTTTTTGCACCAACACAAGAGATTAAGATACTGAGGGGAGCAATCACCTCGATATTCCTGTATTCACTTTACATAGTGTATCCAGTTTTGTGAATACACTTGTAAGGGTATTTTACAATAATTCTGTATAAGATCACAAAAGATGAAAACATGCAAGTTTCTTGTAGTCCTTTACATTTCTGAAACTAGTGTTTACATGTTCGGACATGGACATAGATGCATTCACCACCATACAAATGAATATCCATTTTGATATACTTATGCAAATATGTATTTACAAATGCATTTAACAGCACAACAGTTGGGATATATATGATAAAAAGCGACTGGTTAAACTAATAATGCTATTTGTTAAGTTAGTATTTATTAAATACACATCCAAATTCATATGATTATTAAGGATGAAGCCAGCTAGGATTCATACCCAGGGACTATCTGCTTGCTCACTCTGAACTCACATGAATCACCATAGTGGCAGTTCTTGAACAGGCCTCACAGGAACATTGAAGAGAAGCTAATATGATCGATTAGTATTCAAAACAGGGGAAACAATGCATTTAAAGGGTCAAGTAGTTCTGGTTAAATTGAAAAGGCAGAGAGGCTTGAAGAGTAGCTTTTACATTTTTTAAATTTCTGAACTTCATTTAGGGGACACGCTGAATGTCATAAACACAGTAACAAGTTATAAAAAAGGTCTATCAATTTATATTATTTTGAATAGTTTACATGATAACTTGGTGGAAAGAGATCAGCAAACAAGGACAATCCCTTTTTCTTTAGAATTCCAAATAGCCATTGTTTTTAACTAAAAAGACCTGGGGCAAGGGGCCTACAAAGATCCAGGAGAAGGATTAGATAACAGGGTTAGAAAACAGGGTTTGTCACTGTCAAGTGGTCGGAAAAAAGGTTACCTTCTTTCAAACACTAGTTCAGCTATTAAAGTTACATTTGTACTTTTCTTACATTGTTTTCTGTTATAATCTCCTGGAAGGCCGAGCCCTGCCCCCCGCCCCCTTTTCAACTTTTTACTATCTTAAAATCACCCAGTCTTCAGCATAGTATCCTGGATGTTGTATGTTTGTTAAATTATTAACTGAAAGTTAGAATATAATACCAATTATATTGAATGCCTTCTATGTGCTGAGTACTACTCTAGGGACTAAGGATAGAAAAAAGTTATGAAAAAAATGGATGAAAAAAATTTAAAATTCTTGCCTCCATGGAACTCACATTCTAGGGAACAAAATAATATATGCAGTCTAATACATCCATTTAAACATTTATCATGGGATTTTCATGTATGTTAAATGATTTTTTTCTCAGAATGCCCCCTCCCTCAGCCCTATAGCTAGAAACAGACTACTACAGTGAAGCAATTTCCTACTAAGTGGGAACCTCAGAGATGTAAGTGCTGGTGGTTACAACCACACACAACTTAGAAATGCATAAAAGACAACAGAAAGTTCAATTTCAATATAAATATATACTATGCTCCCATGATTCTAAATCACATTATGAAGTGGATTTCTCAACAATTCACAATCATTTCCTTAAGACTAATGTCCTTTTAAAACCTAGAGCTCAAAAGAATCAAATATTACATCTAACCATATTAGGTAACCAAAGGGAAAGTAAAACTTAATTGTTACAGTATTCAAAATTCTAAAGATATAATTTAGTAATTCAATAAAGAGGAAAACACGCTAAGTGGGTTTCTTCTTTTTTCTCTTTTGAATGACAACCTTGGGATTATGTTAATTAACATGTTGTCAAAGTATTTTCAAAAGCATTATCTCAAGGTTTTATTCATTGTATGGCTTTCAATTATCAATTACTACTTGATTTCACAATGGAAAAACGATCTGTAACTTATTTACAACAGATTCAGCATGTATAAGCATCAATCTAGGGGAACGAAAAGGTATCATAGGTACTTCTCAGAGACACTTCCCATCATTCTGTTTTTTCCTGAAGATCCCAGTTAAGTTGGCCTCTATCGCTACCAGTTATTTCCGGCCACTGTGCCTTTTTCCTTAGACTCAAAATTTCACTCCTATTCTCCAGCCACTGCAGTACACAGGTACTCTTTCTAACGTTTAATAACGAATTTTGTTGTTGGCAATTATTAGGAAATTGACAAGATGTAAAAGTAGCAAACGAGAGGAGAAAGAACTGAAGCTACAAATTAAAGATCTCACAATAAAAACTGTCCCTATAATTTATGCAAAAATAGACAAAGATCCGTTAGATCTTCTATTGGTCTTTCTTTCTACTAATTCAATTCTAGTCTTAAAGCCAGACTCCTATTGCATAATCTCTTATTATTCAGTAAGACTATTGCATTTTGGTTTTTCTTATACAATGAAGTTTCTACTCCACAACCTTTCCTATCTCTGACAGAGATAGGTCCGTAGATATGGTTAACCTGGCTTTAGGGAAGGTACTCATCTACAACTTAGAATAAACTCCAGTCTATCATTTTACATTCTCATTTTACTTTAAAAATTCTTCAAAAGTCATTTATTCTCTGACATCTTCAAAATTACTACCAACAAAATGAACACTCTGTAACAATCAACAATACGAAATGCTTGCTCTGGTGAGAAGGGACTGAGAATTCTTCCTCCAAACGCGGGAAACACCAAGTTTGAAGTTTAACTTCTAAAGAGCGAAATAAAAAGACCTTCAACATTTGCAGAGGGAATTTGGCGGAAAGAAACCCCGTTTTCACTGAGACGTCGCAAACCACTGGCCCGCGGTAGAGGCAGAAGCGCCCGGTACACTCCCACCCCGGAAAAGTGGCAAGATGCTCCCGGGCTTTCAGGAAACAGCCCTGGAAGGCAGGCCCGGCATCCTCAGCAGAGTTATCTCACGTCCGGGCCCGCAAGCTCCGCAGGTTCGTCATAAACACACTAGGCAGAGATAGAAGGGTGGCTGAGGGGACGGATCACACAACTGTCAAACGAAGCCCACCCACCACTTGACCGGTCCCTAAGGCGACAGCCTTCCGGGCGCGGAACACTCACCGGTTGCCTCAGGATTCCGACTACAACTCCCAGGAAGCTGCGCGACTGACGGAGCAGCGTCCTTCCCAGAATGCAACAGAACGGGGACTCCATCCCTCCTCCTTTCTCTGCTCCTCCCACCTTTCCACCCTGCGTCACCCGGGAGAACCGGAGGTAGGGTGCGGGAGGGGACCTCCAGCCCTCGGCGTGCTTCGTCAGACGTTGGGAGGGGGACGGGGCGGGGAGCAGGGGGAGAATGGGAGGACGAAGGGGAGGGGAAAGGGGAGGGGAGGGTAAATAGTGGGCCAGGCAGGAAGATGGCGGCGGTAGCGGAGGTGTGAGTGAACCTGGGTTTCTGCAGCTGGATTTTTCTCTTCCCTTCTTTCCTTTTCCTTCTCTGAGATTGGCATCGAAGGGGCTGAGTTCGGGTGGTGGCGCCGGGCGCAGCGCAGGGGTCACGGCAACGGCGGCGGCTGACGGCTGGAAAGGCCGGCTTGTCGTCCTTCCCCGGTCCGCTCGGTGTCAGGCGCGGCGGCGGCGGCGGGGGCGCAGCGGCCGGACTTCGTCCCTCCTCCAGCTCCCCCCTGCGCCGGAGCGGCCACTCTTCCCTTCGCCATCCTCCGACCCTTCACCCCGGGTACTGGACGCTTCCTCCGGCGTAGGTCAGGGAGCGGGGGCCAGTCTCCTGCTCGGCTGTCGCGCCTCCATGTCGGATAACCAGAGCTGGAACTCGTCGGGCTCAGAGGAGGATCCGGAGACGGAGTCCGGGCCGCCTGTGGAGCGCTGCGGAGTCCTCAGCAAGGTGAGCAACCCGCGGGTCCGAGGGCCCCCTCCTCAGACTCCACCTGCCGCGAGGCGAGCCGCTGAGGGGATGGGGTGGGGTTGGGCGGGAGTCACGGACTGTCCCGGGGCGGGGGATGCGGAATGTGCCTGGGTGCGGGGCTGAGTACTGCCGCAGGAGTGCCAGGGTTGGGTGGGGGTGGGGGGGAGGAGGGGACTGTCCTGTTCACTTGCCCTGGGCCCGGGGGTGGCGGCCGAAGACTGGAGAAGACGTGTCCCAACCCCGGATTCGGTTTGGGAGTAGGATGGGCACCGTGACTTGGGACTCGGCGACATCTGTCCCGGGTGTAGGAATCCGGGTTGGGCAACAGCGGTGTCCGAACGACCGGGTATGGGAGCAGTACATATCGGACCTTTTCAAACGAGGTTAGTCCAGAGATGCAGAGCAGGTTTGTAAGATTCTGTGGATGCGGCGGTATAGACAGTAGCCGGAGCAACTGGGCATGGTGCGGAAATCTGAGGTGGTAAACTATGCCAAGTTTTATATAGTGAGAGGTCTCAGTGAGGAGGACTTTTGTACTTTTTCCCCTCATCCTTTTCCCCAGTTCAGAAAAGAGCTAGTGAACCGACACGTGATAGGTACAAGAAATATTCATAGTAACTTGGAACATGTCAGAATAGAGGCCGACCTTTAGTCCAGGAAGAAGAGAACTATTAATAATAAAATATTCTTGCAAAGGGCCAGAGTAAGGAAAACACATCTTACTTTTCCTGAAAATTTAAAAAACGCTTTTTCAAAATTTTAGCAAAGCAGAATAGTAGTAGGACTGTAAGGCTAATTATAATTAGTTAAAGTGGATGAGCCCCTTTTTAGGAGAGAAGATGGATGATTTTTTTCTTTTGATAGTACATGGTTTGGGGCTTGTTTGTTTCTTCGTTTAAAGTTTTTGCTATGAGAAGATCCTCATTGCCTTTTTTACTTCCTTCTCTCTTCTGTTAAAGTTTTAGAAATGGCCAGTCCCTCAGCAAGCTAGTCATAAGATACAAGATCATGTGCAGCCACTGACTATTAAGAAACCACCCTGCTTCCAGTATACATATTTTGGCTAAGCATTTGGACATTTATTGTGGAATTGTCATACTAGGTTTTTCTGTTATCTTTAGAAAGTGGTGAAAAGGGGTTAGGTAAGACATGAATGTCAGAATTAAGACTTACAAGTGTTAACTTTCATTTACATAGCAGAAAAATCATGATGTGTCTTGATATTGTGATCATTGGAATTGCAGTGAAAGCCTTTCAGTAAAGTGAAGCTCCCTAGGGTTTCTTTAGATTGAATGTAGGTTGTAGTTTAGAAATCTGTATTGAACACATTCTGTAGGAGCTATACATTTTCAGGTGGAATTTCAGGTGTGTTCCTTGCTTCTCAATTCTGGTAGATTCCTCACTTTTCTCATTAAATGAAAGCTGACTTCCAAACTAGTACTCTGGTGGTGGTATTTTATAAAACAGGCTGAACTTTTGACCTATTTGATACTACTCTTTTGGGGGGCTGAGGGGTGATGGGTGGAAAGAGTCCCCAAAGCTCTCTGAGTATTCACTGTTTGCAGAGCAGTATAGTAGGTATACCATATGACAAAAAATGGAAAACTATCTCTTTGATATTTAAATGTCGAGAAATGTACTTTCTGATCGCTTCTGTGGTAGGCAAATAACTTTGATGTTGCTGCATATGTAGAATCAACAGGAATATAGTTTTTGGTATTTTTGTTAACAGCTATGAAGGCAATTTCTGTGAAATTTAACAATGTATGGTTATATATAATGATTTCTGGAAGCTTTTTAATCAAGAATATTTTATATTGAGGATGTCTGGGTGGCTCAGTCAGTTAAGCGTCTGCATTCGGTTCAGGTCGTGATCCCAGGGTCCTGGGATCGAGCCCTGAGTCAGGCTCCTTGTTCAGTGGGGAGTCTGCTTCTCCCTCTCCCTTTACCTGCCGCTCCCCTTGCTTGTGCGTGTGTGTTCTCTCTCTCTCTGTCAAATGAATTTAAAAAGATCTTTTTTTAAAAAAAGAATATTTTATATTGAAAACATGTTTTAAAATTTAAAGTACGTATATATTTTGATCCGTTTGTATTCACCTGATAATTTATACAAGAGTTAGAACTCAGGGGCGCCTGGGTGGCTCAGTCGTTAGGCGTCTGCCTTCGGCTCAGGTCATGATCCCGGGGTCCTGGGATCAAGCCCCACATCGGGCTCCCTGCTCAGCGGGAAGCCTGCTTCTCCCTCTCCCACTCCCCCTGCTTGTGTTCCCTCTCTCGCTGTGTCTCTCTCTGTCAAATAAATAAAATCTTTAAAAAAAAAAAAAGAGTTAGAACTCAGCAACTGTTCTTTTCCTTCAATTGAGTAATGTAGATAAGTCTCAATACTAATGTGTTTTGTTTCTTCCCCTCCCAAATGGAATGAATTTGGAATGGTGGGAGGGGATAAACTTATATTAGAAATATACCAATCCAGAGTTTTTTTTTCTGTATGGTAATTTAAAATACATGGAAATATCTATGAAGCATATTTTCTATGGAATTACTTCTTTTTTTTTTTTAAGATTTTATTTATTTGAGGGAGAGAGAGAACAAGCATGGGGGAGGGGCAGAGGAAGAAGGAGAAGCAGACTCCCCCTTGAGCAGGGGGCCTGATGTGGGGCTCAATCCCAGGACCCTGGGATCATGACCTGAGCCGAAGGCAGATGCCTAACCGACTGAGCTACCCAGGCGCCCCTATGGAATCACTTCTTAAGCACGTAGGTTCCACGAATACTGGAGAGACAATAATTCTAGTTGGTTATAACAAATATCGGGATGGATATTGATGGGAAAAGATTCATGCCTTAGTGGGACTTGAGAGAAACTAAGCCTGGATAAAATAAATGTCGTCAAGCTTCTTGTGAATTCTCTCCATCCTTCAAGGTTTACCTTATCTTCTATTTCTCCACATACCTAACTGTTGAGTGAAATTCTGTCCATCTTTAGAGGTTTGGTTTTTTTTAAGATTTTATTTATTTGTTTGAGAGAGAGAGAGGGAGCATGAGTAGGGGGAGGGGGAGAGGGAGAAGCAGACTCCCTGCTGAGCGGGGAGCCCAATGCGGGGGCTCTATCCCAGGACCCTGGGGTCATGACCTGAGCCATAGGCAGCTGCTTAACCAACTGAGCCACCCAGGAGCCCCCATCTTTAGAGTTTATCTCAAACTCTATTCTTAGCATGAAGCCTTTTCGTATTTTGCCAACCATTTTAGATCTCCTTCCCTTGAGCTCCCATAGTATTTTATTTGTAACTTGTTCTGACTCTTCCTCTAAATGTATTGTTTTCCTCTTGAAGTTATGCTCGCTGGACTATTGGGACCATAAATCTTTGATCTGCTTCTGTGTATAGCATATTGCCTTGTCTCTGTTAGATGCGGAAGAGTGAGGGAATGTTATGAGAAAGGCAAAAATCTGCCTTCTAGCAGAAGCTAACATTTACTAATAAGTAAAGGGTCTTGAAGCTTATCTAATTTATTGGATCCTCTATAAGAAAAAAACTTAAAAAATGGACACACAATTGCTGGAACCCATTCTGTCACTTTGCAAGAGGTCTGTTCTAGTGAACTGCACTGAAGGTTAAGCTTCATTAGTTCTGCATAATTCTGTCTCCAACTGAGAAAATACTGTGTCCCTGGCAGTGTTGTAAGTCTATTCTTGTTTAATCTTGACAACTTTAAAAGGTAGAGTTTGACAAAGAAACAGAGGATAAATAACTTGACCGCAGTCACACAGTTACCAGCCTTCTGAGGGGCAGTAATTGGAAATGAGGTAGGATTAAGGTATACCACTCTAAACAATCTGTATTATAGGCAATGGGGAGTTGTCCATGTAAGTTTTGGAGCTAGTGGTTCAGTGAGATTAATATGTAAGATAAGTAAGCCAATGTGCTTAATAAGTAAATAAGATTGTGCAAGTTATGAAAGAAAATGCAAAAGATGCTAGAGGTAAGGTTGTTAAGCCTTCTCAGGAGTCTAGTAATCTGACAATTTGATTGGACTAATTGAAAATAGAGAAGAGCCAAATTTAAGGGTTTACTATGAAGGAAAGATGAATAGGAGTTGATGACAGGCTGTAAAGATTGACAAGAAACATTATCTCTTATGAATATAGTAGGGGTATTCATGATTTTTTTCAGCCATTCAAATAACAAGCAAAGAAAGTAAAGCTCGGAAAAGTTAAATAACTTGTCGAAACTCCTTATGTAACTAATAGAGTCTATCTGATTTTATATGCACTACTCTGTCCATACAATACAGGAACACTCAGCCAGGTTTGAATCTGAATTGACTGCAGAAATACCAGTATAGCAAAGGAAATAGGAATATAGGGAAGAAAGTGCACCTTATTGGAGGAGATGAATGCGATTTTGTATGTAACCATCGTTGTTTCGAGTCAGTGTATAAGTGGTGGTAAGTCATAGGGAGTTAGAAATAAGGAAATGGTGATTAGGGAGCTCATGGGAAAGAATGTGTTAAATTGCCAGCATGGATGAGCTCTCAGTGAAGGGTCGTAATGGTGGGCCTTAGAAGATTTAAGAGCTGAACTGTCTCAAACATGCTGAGTAGGGAATAGAAAAGTAAAGATTTCTCAATGGGTATAGAGCCTGAGCCAATGCGGTATATTTTTGACAGTCCATTTTTAATTAGTTTTTGGCAGATAGTGTTGGAATTAGTTTTTGGAATTATCTATACATACATAAAACCCCCAAAGCATAAAAATATACAAAATCAAGAATTCCCGTAGAGGTTGCATTTCTGGCTTTGCAAGTTTATTGATTGTGATCTGCAGTGTGCAGCAAGACTTCAGCCACACAGAAACCATTTATAGGCACTAGAAACTGATAATTCAAGTGTTTTTGAAAACCAGTTTTTTTTTAATAGTTGTATTATTACTCTTGGATTTAAAAAATAGATCTTCAGAGAAACTTGGAAAATGAATTAACTATTTTTAATATTAGTATCGAGTTCTATGGACAAAAAAGTAAAGTTTATATAGACTTAAAGATTAATATCTAGTATTTTTGCTTGGATGGAGTTATAAATATCATACATGTTCACATAAGAACAACTTAAACAAAAGTAGAATTAGGCCATGATTAGCTTCATACTTCTGTTGATTTGAAAGCTTCATGCAGTACTTGGCGTAGGAGAATGAGAGGCTATAAACCAAACTTACTTTTCTATTGAATATGTTAATTATGGTAGAGACCAAAACAATCTTAAGTGTCATGAAGTTGGTGAGGAGGGGAGGATGAAGACACGCAAAAAAAGCAGATTTTTTTTTTTTAAGATTTTATTTATTTATTTGACAGAGAGAGACACAGCGAGAGAGGGAACACAAGTAGGGGGAGTGGGAGACAGAGAAGCAGGCTCCCTGCTGAGCAGGGAGCCCCATGTGGGACTCGATCCCAGCACTCTGGGATCACGACCTGAGCCGAAGGCAGATGCTTAACAATTGCGCCACCCAGGCGCCCCAAAAGCAGAATTTTTAACTGAACTCTGCATCAGTTTTATTCCTCAAATGTTAAAAAGAAGAAAATATAATAATTTTGTAAAAATTACTGAAAATCATACAATCTAGAAAATCTCAGCTTCTCACTTTTTATAATCATTTATACTGTTTACAATTAAGCTAGAACTTTTCACATTTTGGTTTTAAAATTAGATTGATAGCTGTTTCAGAAAGTTTGGATTTCTAAAATACTGACTTTTATATTTTGTTTTCCTTTTCCCTCCCACCCCCCCACCCCCTTACCTCCAGTGGACAAACTACATTCATGGGTGGCAGGATCGTTGGGTAGTTTTAAAAAATAATACTCTGAGTTACTACAAATCTGAAGACGAGACAGAGTATGGCTGCAGAGGATCCATCTGTCTTAGCAAGGCTGTCATCACAGTAAGTTCCTCTTCTTCATTCAACAAGTATTTATTGAGCATCAGCTGTACCCTAGGAATTGTTCTAGCGGCTTGGATATATCTGTGAATAAGAGAGAAAGATCTTTGCCTTTGTGGAGCATAGAGTCTAATACTTCTTTCCATAAAGTTATTTTATAAAGACAGATACTATTTTTCTAGTTGTTATAGCAAGCCCTTAAGAGATTCAGAAAAAAATGTATTTGAAGACTTCATATCTGATGAGATTAGGACAGTTACGTGGCAGGTTATTGAAGAAGTTAAAGCAGAAAACAAAAAAAAATGTATCTTAACATTTAAAAATTTTAATTTAAAATACTTAAATCTATATTCATTTGCCAGCTTTTTGATGTAATGTTAACACCATCTCTTTGAATGTGGAATTGAGAGAAGTTGTTCTTGTAAACTATATCCATAATGCATGATTTGCAATTTCCAGTTTTGATTTCTCTAAAGTGGAATAAAAACTTAAAGATAGTTTTGAAAAACCCAAAGTATAGGTTCTTCTGATTTTTTATGGTTTCCTTAATATTTTACAGATGTCTCATCTTTGTCTAATTCAGTACCTTTTTAAAGAATGACTCACCTTTATTGAGTCATTCTACTTAGTCTGCATTCAACTTAGTTTACATAGAAACAACTCTCGTTTTGCATCCGTATTCCATAGACTTATGTAATATTAATTATGTAAGGACCACATCAGGTAAACTGGCATAAACAGGTTTGGGAACAACCAACTGATTTGTTAAACATAACTCAACCTGTGGGATCAGAAGTGGTTAAATATGCTAAAAATAGCATATAAGTTGAGAATAGTCAGTGTGCCATGGCATATTTAATAAAAGAGCAAAAAAAGGTGTTGACTAAAGCAGGTCAGTTAAGTGAAGGTCAGTTAAGGGTGGTATTGTACTGAAAATCTAGAAATGGGTATGTTAAAACCTAACCATAGATTTTACTGATACATTCAAAGAGAATTCACAGGATAGAAATTATATTGCTTATAAAAGTGAAAAGTATACTTTGAGTCTGTGTTGATTTCTAAATCTGACTTACATATGTTTATGTTACACATTTGAGGAAAATCTTACAGTATTTTGCTCTTATTTTTCATACATTCTACCCTCATGTATATTCAGAGTTTGAAAACAAACTTAGCTGGATATTGAGTTGGAAAAACTTGCAGAGGAATTGTTTGTAAGTGTTAAGAATGAAACTACTACTCTCCATTCTTGGGAACAATTTTAAAGAAATTTAAATTGAAAGAAATTTTAAAGAAACTTTGAACATAAAAAGCTCAGTATTGACTTGTATGTTGTACATTATATGGTGTATTTTGAAGTTGTGTATAGTTTTGTATTTTGGGGTTTTATTTCCCTTGAGATAGATTATTATGCTAGAGGACAGAATAATGGATGCAAACATGTTTTTAATCTTGAAGTGTCAAATTTGCATATTGTCAAATGCTTGTTAGTTATTACACTTGATTCTTTGAAAATACATTGTTGGTTGATGTGAAAATGGGAGGAATGAAATTTTATCTTTATTGTTTACTATTAGTATTCCTAGAGTACTATGTTAGTTTCTATAGAGTTAAATATAGTTACCCTGTTTTGAGTTATGAACTGAGGTGATAGTGCATGGCTTATTTAAGGAAAAGAAAAAATTTTAATAAACAATTATATTGGGGTGCCTGGGTGGCTCAGTCGTTAAGCGTCTGCCTTCGGCTCAGGTCATGATCCCAGGGTCTTGGGATCGAGTCCCGCATCGGGCTCCCTGCTCTGCGGGAAGCCTGCTTCTCCCTCTCCCACTCCCCCTGCTTGTGTTCCCTCTCTCGCTGTGCCTCTCTCTGTCAAATAAATAAATAAAATCTTAAAAAAAAAAAAAACAATTATATTGCATCTGCTCAGAAAAAAACAACTTGTTATTTCTTTGTAGTTTTTTTTGTTGTTGTTGTTATACCTATATTTGCATGCAGAACTTTCATTGTGGTACATGGTCAAAGAAATGGGTAGGAAAGTGATACAATTTGAAAGGAGATGAGGAAGGGACCTAGTGGTATTCAGTAAGCTAAGCAGTGATAGAGAAAGTAAAAATATGAATGAGGCAACAGATTCTGAGTGGTAGCCCTCGATACAGTAAAACAGGTTGTAGGGAGAAAACAAACATTTATATTCCTGAAACCCTTCAACTTTCAGTCTCTTCCTTGCTCTGTGGGTTCAAAGGTTCACTGTTACATATGTCAAGGAAATTACAGAATATAACTGAATTCAGTGAACTTCTCACAGTGAAGTTTACAAATAGAACATGCACTTGAGTTAAATTACAGAAATGTAATGCTAATCTTCTCTGTTAAATAGGTATCTTTCGCTTTTCTTAAGTATGGGCTATTATATGTATCACTTCATCTCGGAAGACAAAAAGTAAATGTCAATGTTGAATTTGCTCACATGGCACCCTTATAAAATTGACAGTATTCATATGTGAAGAAATCTGGACTTGAAGAATTGTAACCATTAACATATTACTTGTTGGTGAACCTGGTGTCTGAGCCCACCTTTTCTGATAGAACCTAATTCATTGTTAAATTCACTTTTAACTTTAGTTTAACAATTAAGTCATTCTTAATTTATTTTAATCATGTTCTTTGGCTATGTGATGATAAATTGGGTGAAATATTTTCAAAGAATAAAGTATTTCCTGGGAGAATTTATTATTTGGAAATAATTCTTAATGTAAAGGGATTGTGAGTGAGTGAGTGAGGAAAAAAACAGTACTTCTTCATTTTATGAAAAATAAGCTATCTGTATGTAGAGTAAATGTATAAAGAGTGTTGAATTTCTGAATTACTCTAGTTTGTTATTTGCTTAAGACCTAGTCCATGCTACAAAACTTGCCAAATAGTAGATGTTCAATATATGTTAGTTGTATTTTTTCAATCAAAAGTAGTGTTTTTGGAGTATTTAAACTGTTTTTTATTTTTTAAAATTCTATTTTTAAATAAAATACTCATGGTAAAAAAATGTGATCCATGGCATGAAAAGGTTTAAAAAGTAAATGCTTCTCTTTGCTCTTAGTCCTGCATTCAAGAAATAAAAAGTTAAATTTCTGTTTTGTTCTTCCAAATAATTTGAATGCCTTTCCAAGTATTTATTTGTTTATATCCTTCATTTTTATTTACACAAATAGCATCATATTAAATCTCGACCTTGTTTTCTTTTAGCATGACTTGGGTGTTAACTACTATATTCTGTTGAATTGTATGGATGTACCATATCTTGTTTATTTGCTCCCTTCCTCTTTTTGGACATTTAGATTATATCTATTTTTTTTTATTGCAAATGTTGTGGAAACAAACATTTATTTTAAAATTTGTTAATAGTTACTGTCAAATGACTTAATTCAAAAGAGTACCACTTTTCACTCTTACCAGTAATGTATGAGTGCCTATTTTCCCATACCCTCAAGTATTGAGGAAGTTGGGTTTGGCAGATGTTAAAATATTTGTCAAACTGCTAGATAAAAATAATATCTTAATATTTTAAATTGCATTTTCTATTTATGAGAGTAACTTCATATGTTTATAGGCCGTTTATATTTCTTTTTCCTCTTCCAGTCATTTATTCATTTCTTTCTTTTCTTTCCTTATTGATTTATAGAAGCTCCTGATAACATGGTAATTGGCCATTTGTCATATTTGTTGCAAATACTTTCCACAATTTGTCATTTGCGTATTCTTTCCTTGTTTTATAGTCTTTTATAGCCTTACAGAAATTAAAATTTTTTACTTACTCTTACTGACCTTTTCCTTTATGGCTTCTGCATTTAGTTATGTTTAGATAGTATTTACCACTTAAAAGACTATAATATAATACATAGCTATATTTTCATCTGAAATTTACATTTGAATTTTATTCCTATGAGAGTTATTTTAGTCTAAGGAATGATGTGGGAATTTAGCTTTTTATTGTTTTCCAAATGACTGTATATTCTAATGCCATTAGTTGAATAATTCAGCTTTTCTCTACTGGCTTGAAATGTCACCTTCATTATATATTACATTCCTGTGTGTGTACTTGGGATTGTTTCTGCTCTCTCATCTGTTCACTTGGTTTGTGTATTCCTCTTCTTTGTAGCATGTTTAAAATTATATTACTAATATTTCATCAACATTTCATGATTCTTTCATGAAGATAAACGAAGTGATTTCTTTGCATTTACTGAGATAAGATGTTTTGGGAATTAGGTAGGTAGAGATATTTGGTATAATGAAATAGTAATGTCTTTAGAATTGGTTTGCCTAGGGTCTGTAGTCCCAACTCACCCTAGGTATCTGACTTTGTATACCTGAAACTTTGTAGAACTTCTTTAATTACCAAATGAATGGAATTCCTGTTACTCTTGTAGGTTGGCTATAGGGAAATATATCCACAATTTCATGGTTTAATATTTTCAGAGGAAAAACTGCAAGGTAGTGAAAATGTTCATTGCTGGATTTTAAAAAATTAAAGCCAAATAGTTCTTTGGTAAGTAAGGGTTGAAGGAGAAATTGAAAGATCTTGGCAAAATTAAAGAAGCTAATAGAGATGTAAAAGCAAGGGAAGGAAGTATTCAAATTGAAGAAAACTATAAAACTAAACAAAAAAGTTTTAAAGTGCCAAATAAAGACTAATCAGATCCAAAAAGTTTTTGAAGGTGGAATTATAAAGTAAGAAATTATGATACAGAATAATGTTTAGCAAACTGGATATCACCAAAGATGAGTAGTGTGCCATAAATAATCGTTACACAAGGAACTCTAGATTAGTGAGAAATTTAAGAAATTGGCCTTTTATGAAGTATGTAATTTTGCTATATTGAACTGGTAGAAAGAGGAAGGTATATACAACAAGTAAAAGTGCTAGATAAGATATTAGTTGGTAATTCTTATTTGAGGAGCATTCGCCTATGAATTTCTAAAGAAATTAGAATCTTAAACTACTAAGATTTATGCCTTGAAAAACTAATAATATCTGTTCAGTTCATTTGGAAACATCTTTTGTGTTTAGGTAGCTTGAATGTGCCTTGAATAATGTAATTCATATAATTCAAATATTTAAAATATTTGGTAAAAGGTTTTTGTTTTGTTTTTTAAGATTTTATTTATTTATTTGATAGACAAGTAGGCAGAGCAGCAGCAGAGGGAGAGGGAGAAGCAGACTCCCCGCTGAGCAAAGAGCTGGACGTGGGGCTTGATCCCAGGACGCTGGTATCATAACCTGAACCCAAGGCAAATGCTTAACCAATTGAGCCACCCAGGCACCCCTGGTAAAAGGTTTTGTAAGTGGAAAAATATAAAAAAGAACACTTGTTGAAATGTAGGACCCAGAATATTGAAATAATTTGCCCAAAATTATGTAATTAAAGAATGTAATTAGCTTGCTAGGTTTGCCCTAACAAAGTACCACAAACTGGGTGGCTTAAACAACAAATTTATTGTCTCCCAGATCTGGAGATTAGAAGTCAGATCAAGGTGTAATCAGGGTTGGTTCCTTCTGTTGCTTTTAGTGGTTTCCTGACCATCTGGCATTCTGGTGCTTATGGATGCATTAGTCCCATGTTTGCATTCATGTTCACATAGTGTTCTCTCTGTGGACATATTCATGTCCACATTTCCCATTTTTGTAAGGACACCAGTCATATTGAATTAGGGGCCTACTCCAGTGTGACCTCATCCTGACTAATTACATCTCTATTACCCTGTTTCCAAACAAAGTCACAGAATTCTGAGTTATGCAGTGTTAGGGCTTCAACAGGTACATTTGAGCACACGATTCAACCCATGACACTAAATACTTGAGTTAAGACTGCAACCCAAGTCTCCTGATTTCCATCTGGTGTTATTTTATCACGTGTCACTGAGCATAGGAAAAAATGTATATATATGATGTATTTTATTTTGTGTAAGATTTGCAAGAACATGCCTGTTAAATATTTATAAAGCAGCTCTTTGAAATTTGTGATCTACTATTAATGCCTTCTGTTAAATCTCTATGATAAATATAGTCTACATTTTAGCATTGATGTTTCCATAAAGCAAGGAATATACATAATTTTCTAGATTTGCCTGCTTAAAACAGTTAGCAGGAGGCTTATTTTCTTAGTTTTCTTGAAGGTCTTTTAAGCTTCACATATACCAGTTTTTGTTTAGTATTTTTATTCAGCATTATATCTTTTAATTTCGAAAGTGCTTAACATTTCATTCATGGGCTCTGAAGTCAAACGTGGGTTTCGTCTTGTCTCTTCTTATGGCCAAAGGTACCTTTCTCTGAGTTTCACCTTCCTTAACTGGTTAGAGATGGGGAGGATATAAGATCTAAGTATGGGATGCTTATGTGTATTCAACAGAATAACATAGAAGCACTTGTACAGTTCTTAGTATATAATAGGCACTCAGATTTCTTTATTTTAATGTTTGTATAAGAAATAAAGCCTACAGTTTAAAAATAAAGAAAAGGGGAAGCTGGCAAAGCCTTTTATTAAAGGGTGACAAAGATGGCAGATAACTTATTAGAGCCAGGATATGTTCCATTTCCTATTTGAAAAGATTCTCATTAATTTCCTTTGACCACTTTTCTTCCACCAAGTTGTTCTGTTTCTCTTATTCTCTCTTTACATATATATGTGTGTGTGTATATATATATGTATATAAATAAACAGTTAAGTTTTTATATGCTTTCTGCATGTTCCTGACAAACTTTTTTCCTTGTTCTATTTATGGTTTTAAGTCATGTCATGCCTTCTTAAAACTCAGATTTATTGAAGTATAATTTACATCCAGTAAAATTCACCCCTTCTAAGTGTACAGTTACAGGTTTCATAAATGAATACAATCATGTAATCACTACCACAATTTCCATCACCTCAGAAGGATATAGACAATTTCCATCACCCCAGAAGGTTCTCGCCTGCCTCTTTGTAGTCAGTTATCTCCTTATCCTCAACCTCTGGAAACCACTGTTCTTGTAGTTTTGCCTTTCCCAAAATGTTATATAAATGGAATCATACAGTAATGAAGCTTTTTTTGTTTGGCTTTTCATTTAGCATAATGCTATTGTGAGTCATCCATGTTGTTGCATTTATCCCTAACTTGTTCCTTTTTGTTACTGAGTACCATTCCACTGTATAGACATACACAGTTGTTTATCCTTCACCATTGAGGGATATGTGTTTGTATCCAGATTTAGGCTACCATAAGTAAGGCTGCTGTAAATATTCATGTGCAGCTGTTTGCGTAAACTTTCGCTTTTATTTCTCTTGGGTAGATAACTAGGAATGGGATTGCTGGGTCATACAGTAAATGTATGTTTAACTTTATAAGAAACTGCCAAACTGTTTTCCAGAGTGGCAGTACCATTTTATTTTCCTACCAACAATACATGAGAATTCCAGTTGCTCAACATTTTGTCATTGCTTGTTTTTTGTTTTTTGTTTTTATTTTAACTAGTCTAGTAGCTGTGTAATAATATCTCGTTGTTTCAACTCACATTTTCATAATGACTAATAATGTTTTATATCTTTTCATCTGCTTGTTATTTGTATCTCTTTGGTGATATGTCAGTTCAAATCTTTTGTTTCTGTTTGTCTTCTTGAGTTATGAAAGTTCTTTGGATATTCTGGATACTGTAACTTTTATCAGACATGGGTTGTTGTTTTTTTTTAATCAGACACATATTTGGCAAATATTTTCTCCTAACCTAAAAGGCTGATTTTTGTCACTATCATCAGAAAATCAGTTACATTTAAAACATATTTAAATGTATATTTTGCAGACTTTTTGCTCTGAATTCTTAGGAGCCCTTGAAGGCTATTTATTTCCCAGTATAGTTTACAGAGATACCAGCACTATTATTAGGTTTTTAAATAGGTTATTTATAGAGAGGTAGCATTTCTCACATTCTTTAAATTTTTATTTTTTAATTTGGGCATACAGTGACACTAAGTGACAGAGCTTTAGATTTAAAATTACCTGCTTACAATTCATCATGTAGTCAATTCACTGGTATTGCTGTTGAGCTTCTTTGGAGTAAGTGCTATGTGTGCTTGACCTTTGTTGTTTCTTCACTGAAACAAGAAAACCATGGCTGATAAAGAATGATATATTCTCTTGGTCCCCAAGTTAGAGAATATATATTATCCAACAATTATTTCTTTTAAAAGTATATGTACCCACTAGTGAGGATTTATAACTTCAAAAGGAAAAAGATCACTTATAAATTGATCATAAGGTACTAAACGACCAAAAAGCCATGAGTAGTTGAGGCTCATCCAGAAATTAAGGTGGTCTCTAAAATAATGTATCGAGGACAGGAGACAGGGTTGGGTAATGATTCTTGAAACTTACATATAAATCCAGTTTCACGCAGTGAAGTTTTCTCCTGTTGTTAAAGTTGTTAAGTGGTTTCATTTAACTTTTAAAAAATTAGGAAATTCGGGGCGCCTGGGTGGCTCAGACGGTTAAGCTTCTGCCTTCAGCTCAGGTCATGATCCCAGTGTCCTGGGATCGAGCCCCGCATCGGGCTCCCTGCTCAGCTGGAAGCCTGCTTCTCCCTCTCCTACTCCCCCTCCTTGTGTTCCCTCTCTCTATGTCAAATAAATTTAAAAAAAAAAATCTTAAAAAAAAAAAAAATTAGGAAATTCATCTCAGTAAGGATGCATATACTTTATCTCCTTGCCCAAAGTCAGTGGGTTAAACCGAAAAGGGAGAACCAGAGATAAGACAATAGAAGAGAGCATTTTAGAAGCTGGAAAACAGATGGACAAGTGCAAAGTGAGTTAATAGGTCCTGGAAACCCAAATCCTAAGTTATCAGTTGGGAAATCTGAGAACTAGATTTATATTGCAATAATATAACACTTTAATAAGAATTTGGATATGAAAGTTGTAAAAAATAAGGATACAGAGTATCAGTTTAAGAAGCAGTCAGATCCCCAGATTTTTCTCTCCCAACTCTGTGTGGTTGGGTGGTTGACCTACCCCTGCACTAACCTGGTAAAGATAGGAGGTTTATTCTTTTTTTTTTTTTAAAGATTTTATTTATTTGACAGAGAGAGAGATAGCAAGAGCAGGAACACAAGCAGGGGGAGTGGGAGAGGGAGAAGCAGGCTTCCTGCCGAGCAGGGAGCCCGATGTGGGACTCGATCCCGGGACCCTGGGATCATGACCTGAGCTAAAGGCAGACGCTTAACGACTGAGCCACCCAGGCGCCCTAGGAGGTTTATTCTATAGGGATAATAAAATAGTGGTCTCTGGGCTGGAGAGTGCGGAAATGCAATTAGAAGCAATTGAAAACAAGGAATGATACTAAAATAGAGGTGGTTAGGGGAAGTGTGCACTGAATACGGAGACCTTAACTTCACCCTATTCACTTACGTGGTTCAGCAAGCTCTAAGTGACAAACTTTCATACTGAGGGCAGGAGATTGCTGGAGACTTGTCTAGATCAAGGGTCAGCCAGCCCAACAGGAAAGACCTAAAGATAACATCAGAGCTTCTTCAACAAAGTAGCCCAACTGGATTAGCCAGCAGTGAAGCTCATCTTTGATAAAATGCCCATACATAACTTTTCAGATTCCAGTCAGCTTTGTGGATCCCCAACTCTTAGAAATGAACAGACAGTCAAGGACCACCAGGCATATGAGGTTTCCAGTATGAAAAAGATCAAGAGAATAAATACAAGATGAGGCAAGAAATTTTCAAATATCCCACAAAAATAAAGAAAATTTGGTTTCTCTGTATTCTCAGAGAATTTGGAATCATGAAACAGAAATGTATACTATAAAAAAGAAAGGATTAAAAAGAGCTGTCAGAAATTATAAATACGGTAGCAGTGATGAAAAAAATCAGAAGGTTAGAAGATAGAATTCTAACCATTTCCCAGAAAATCGAGAAGATAAAAAAGACAGTGAATGAGAGAAAAGATAAAATTAAGGAATGATCCAAGAATTTTAATATTTGAGCGGTAGAAACTTGAGGAAGAGAGAAGAAAGGTAGCATCAATAAAAGACTGCAAGAGCATAAAAATCTTGATTTCAAAAACATAATGAGTTTACTGAGATGAATGTAAGAAAACATTTTATAGAAAACATAAAAAATAAAAGAATACAAGAAAAATTCATAGAAATAAAGGACATGAGTTTTGGGGTGCCTGGGTGGTGCGGTCGGTTGAGCGTCCAACTCTTGGTTTGCGCTAGGGTCGTAATCTAAGGGTCCTGGGATCAAGCCTGGTGGGGCTCTGCGCTCAGGACAGTGTCTGCTTGGGTTGCTCTCTCCCTCTGCCCCTCCCCTCTCTTTTTCTAAAATAAATAAATCTTAAAAAAAAAAAGACAGGATATGAGTTTTCACTTTGAAAGGGTCAAGGAAGGCCCGGCATATTAGATGAAAAAAGACCCATTATTAAAGACACGTCCTTGTACTGAGTCAGACCACTGGGAAGAAAGAAGATCCTGCATGCTTCCAGAGAGGGAAAACAAATGACAACAAAGGATGAGGTTTCAAAATGACTATGGACTTCTCAAAACACTAGAAGCTAAAATGCAATGGGCCATGCATTCATGCTTCTGAATAATTATTTTCGACACTAAATTCTATATACAGCCAAACCATTAAGGCACTATAAGGGTAGATAAAAGCATTTTAAAATGTCTCAAAAAATTTACTTCTTGTGGCTTTTAAAATGTCTTATTTATGTTAATTCATTTTAAAAGGTCTTATTTTAGATATGTATCTACAGATGAAATGATATGTTTAGAAGTTGCTTCAAAATAATCCATCTGGAAGGGCTTGAATTGGTGGGAGTAAAAAGGGGGTTTATTACCCTGTTCTTTATTTTGCATATGTTTGAAAATTCCCGTAATAAAAAGTAAAAAACACGCAAATACACATTCTACAAAGCTTTCTTTTAGAAAATGTGCCCTATCAAAACAAGGAAGTATTAAATAACAAAGAGGGAGATATGGCAGAGAACATTGTTCTCAAAGTGTGATCTCCAGGCCATTAGCATTAAAATCAGCTGTGAACTTGACAGAAATGCAAATTCTCGGGCCCAATCTCAGACCTAATGAATCAGAAACTCGGCTATGAGCTTCAGCATTCTGTCTTCTAGTGATTCTGATGCATGCTGAAGTTTCTTGCTCTCCTAAAACAAGAAAAATAGCTATGCTCAAGTAAAGAATGGATATCTCATTATCTTAACTGCGCTTATTCTCTGGGCTTTGATATTTGATCTGACATTTTAAATGAATGGAGTCATTATACATAAAGGCAGAGGAATTGCTATTAGTTGTGTTATTGGTGCTAGCAGTCTGAATGGACAATGGATATAAAAGGTTCAGACTTTGGTAATTGTTAAGTCAAGTGATTGTCTCAGAAACGGAGTAGTTATGAGTCGAACAGATGAACATCCGCCAAATCAACCTTACTGCTGGTCTAACTGGCACCTTGACATTCTCTGCTAATGATGTTCATTGAATTTTCCATTATCTAGAATGTCTTTTCCCTCCTCCACTATCAAAACCCTGTCTTTTCTTTGGGTCCAAACCAAGCCACAACTTTTCAACAAACCATTCCTCATCTTGTCTTAACTATAAGATTCTTAAAAAAGAAACATGGACTAAGCAACTGTTAGTGCTAAGCATTGTTAGGTATTTTATGTTACCTCCTTTAGTCATCCTAATAATCTCCTTGAGTCTATTAATTGATGTCTTCAAGTAATTTAAGATGAAAGAATTAATATCTAAATTTCTCAAGTGAAATGAAGTATTTCAGGCTCAGTGAAAAAAAGAAAATGCATTATACTATCCTTTCTCTGCTGGGCTTCAGGCTCTCTTGGGTTATAAGGTTTTGCATGATCAGCCGTCTTCTTAAACTTCATTTCTTGCCAGACTTCCTCCTCTCCTAGTGTCATTTCCAGTCATGCTATACTTTCAGGGTTTTATCTAGGCTTGCTCTTTCCTGCCACAGATCTTTATATGTGCTTTTCTTGCTGTTTGGAATGTTCTTTCTTTCTTCCTCTGTTCATTCCATTTCATCCTTCTCTTGGCTCAGGTATTATTACTTCCTTGGAAACCTTCCCTGGCCTACCTGACTAGATTACTTCCTTTATTATAGGCTTTCTTAACATGATGCACCTTTCTTGTTTATGGCTTGTTAACAGTTGAAGTTTTACATTTCTTGTGTGATGATGTGGTTAATGTGAGCTCCACAAAGTTAAGGACCTATTCATTCTTACCACTGTATCCTCAGTGCCTCAAATGGTACTTGGTAAATCATAGGTGTTCATAAATATTTCATTGATTGGCTGGTTACATAGATAAATAAATGAATGAAAGTTTTAAATCATGGTTGTCCAATAGAAATATGTGAGTCACAAATACAAGTCACATATGTAATTGAAAATTTTCTAGTAGCCACATCAAAAAAGGAGAAATAAATGAAATTGATTTATTATATTTTATTTAACTTAATATCCAAAATATTGTCATCCTAATGTACAGTCATAAGAAATTATTACTGGGGCACCTGGGTGGCTCAGTCAGTTAAGCATCTGACTTTTTTTTTTTTTTAAGATTTTATTTATTTATTTGACAGAGATACACAGCAAGAGAGGGAACACAAGCGGGGGAGTGGGAGAGGGAGAAGCAGGCTTCCTGCAGAACAGGGAGCCCAATGTTGGGCTCAATCCCAGGACGCTGGGATCATGACCTGAGCCATGAGCCAAAAGCAGATGCTTAACGACTGAGCCACCCAGGCGCCCCAAGCGTCTGACTCTTGATCTCAGCTCAGGTTTTGATTTCAGGATTGTGAGTTCAAGCCTCATGTTGTGCTCCGTGCTGGGCATGGAGCCTACTTAAAAAAAAAAAAAAAAATTACTAAGATATTTTCATTCTTTGTTTTCTGCCAAGTCTTCAAAATCCAGTGTGTATTCTACACTTACAGCTCATCTTAGTTCAAACTAGCCACACATGGCTAGTGACTACTATATTGGACAGCACAGGTTTAGATGTCAAAGCATATTGAAAATAAATTCAGGGCTGCCTGCATCATGGTCCAGCCTTTACCTCAGGGTAAATATTAAAAGCAGGGTTTTGTTTATTCAGAAATTCCCAAAATTGAGGTAAAAATAAGAGACAAAATACTCAGAGGGTACATCAAGTCAATATGTTAAATGAAAAAAATTGAAATGAATACTGAATATTTCCCTCAATATTTGCGTGTTAGGTTTACAAACAGAAAAGGAAAACAAAGTCTTAGGAAAGATGTTATGCAACTGGGGACAGTGAGATTATGCAAACTAACCTTGTCTGGGAATCTTAGGTTCTGCTCTCTTAAAGTAGGTAACATTTTTATTAAGTGGCTCTTGTTATTTTAGCATCTTTTATTGTAGGGTGAGTCTTGGAAGGTTTCTCTGGCAAAGTATTACTGTATTTTAATGAGTCTGACGATCAACTTTAAGATGCACTGTTATTTTATATGTCACATTGCCAATTCTAGTTGATACCATTTGTAAGACAACATCCTAAAATTTGTGTGTATGGCGGGGAGTTCTATAATGGGCAAAATGAGGTATTTGAGTAGAAATCTCAAAGAGGAAAATTAACGTGGTGAATGGAGCCCTGGTAAGGAGCAGCAGTTGTCAAGTTCCTCCAGGGCTAGTTGAAGGAACTATAAGGAGGTCTGTCTGGCTCGAGGCCTGTATGGTTTATAGGCAAGGGGAAAGTAGTAGGAAAAGTAGGCACAGAGGTGGTGCTCCTAGTTGTCTAGAGCCTTGTGGATCATTGTAAGGACTTTGACTTTTTATGCTGAGTGAGAAGGGAAATTATTGGAAGCCTGAGCAGTAGAGTGATTTAATCCTAGTAACAGGATCACTTTTGGCTGCTTTGTTAGGAATAGATTGTAGGGCGCCTGGGTGGCTCAGTCGTTAAGTGTCTGCCTTTGGCTCAGGTCATGGTCCCAGGGTCCTGGGATCGAGTCCCACATCGGGCTCCCTGCTCGGTGGGAAGCCTGCTTCTCCCTCTCCCACTCTCCCTGCTTGTGTTCCCTCTCTCGCTGTCTCTCTCTCTGTTAAAAAATAAACAAAAAAATCTTAAAAAAAAAAAAAAGAATAGATTGTAGAAGGCAAGGATGGAAGCAGGAAGCCAGAATTAGGCAGCCCTAAGTGGCTATGCAAATAATCCAGAGGAGAGATAGCAGTGGTTTGGATCAGAGTAGTATTGGTGGAGATTATGAGAAATGATTGGATTCCAGATTTATTTGGAATGTATAGCTGACAAGGTTTGCGGATTTGCTGATGGATGCCTCATATGATGTGAGAAAAGTGAAGGGTCAGGTGATTCAGGTCTAAGCAATTGGTAGTTACCATTTACAGAAATGTAGAAGCCTGCAAGAGAAGTTTGGTGAAGCAAATCAGATGGCCATGTTTGGATGTGTTGAGATTCCTCTTAAGCATTCAGGAGAAGATACAGAAGAGGCAATTAGGTAAAAGTTTGGAGGTTGGAGGAAGAGGCCTGGTTGAAATTATAAATTGTGTATGTTTGTGTGCACATGAATGTACATGTGTCACATGGTATGTGTCTGTGTAAATTTATCTTTTGATCCTCAAGTCATTGACTGTTTCTTCAGAATTCCTTTTTTTTCTCCTGTGTGTTTAATCTTTGATTTTAATATTAGTGATTTTGTCAACTGTTTGATGACATTGTCTCCCTTTAACAATGGGATATAAAGAGAGAGTAAGCAGCTGGCTTTCAGGGGACTCTTGTAAGGAAAGAGACAGCTCTTTTTATAAATCATTTTTAACTTTTATTTTGGAATAATTTTATACAAAAAGTTGCAAGAGTAATTTGATAACTTCTGTGACACCTATTTTAATTTATTATTAATTATTATTATTTATTATTTAACTTTTAATTTTGAAATAACTGTGCTTTCACAGAAATTTGCAAAAATAGAGCACAGGGGTTTTATTTATCCTTCATCCAGTTTCTGTGCATGGTAAAATCTTATGTAGCTGTAGTACAGTTGCAAACCCGGAAGTTGATATTGGTACAACCCACAGACCTTATTCACATTTTACCAGTTTTACGTGTACTCATTTGTGTGTGTGTACATGTGCATGCATGCAGGTGTGTATATGTAGTTCTATGCAATTTTATAACTTGTAACCACCATTACAATAAAATACAAAACTGTTTCACCAGCAGAAAGAACCCTCATTCTACCCCTGTATAGTCACTGCTATCTCTCTTCTCTCCCTCCAGCCTACTCTCTCATCCCTAACCCCTGCAACCAGTAATCTTTTCATCATTTCTGTAACTTTTTGAAAATTTTACATAAATGGAATCATACAATGTTACCTTTTGAGATTGGCTTTTTTCCTCAGCATGATTTCCTTAAGATCCCCTAGGGTATTGAGTATATTGATAATTTGTTCCTTTTTATTGCTGGGTAGTATATGTATAACAGTTTGTGTACCATTCACTGGTTGAAGAACATTTAGGTTGCCTTCTTTTGGGGTCTGTTACGAATAAAGCTGTTAATGAACACTGGTGTGCATGTTTTTATGCGGACGGTAGTTTTCTGAATTTCAGTCTCCACATTCGATAAATAAATGTTTTTTCAGTGTAGGTCACTGTCCTAGGGCCCGAATTATACTGGTGTGCCAAACAGGGCCTCTATTGTACACAGTCTTTAATCACAAATGGTTGTATAGATACATTAAAGTGCTCTTAAGGCAACGGGCATGATTAGGATCGCATTGTACATGTGCTTTTGTAACCTCTTTATTTTCTTCCCACATATTAAGATGTCAAATTTCCAACCTTTGGAAATACTGTTTTTGAATGGATATCTAATACTCTATTATGAAATGAACTTTTGCTATTTTTGGACTGCTTATTGCATCATCCAGAGGTCCACTCAGGGAACCAGAAACCACTGCAGGTATTTCCTCAGAAAGTGTTCAGAACTCAAAGAACAAAAGAAAAACATCGTGGGTAGTGTATAGGTAGTAACTGCAGAGACCAGCTTTTACAAATCCTAGGGCCAGGGGAGTGAAGGGATGAAGTTGGGGTTATCAGAAGCTGTAAGTTGGATAGAGAGCCCTGTAGAGTTGGGAGTTGGATCTCTGAAGAGAATGGGTTGCCCACTGGTGCTGGTACCAGTATCACAGGAGCCTTTTGGGACTAAGGCTTAAACCTGAGTTGAAAGGACTGCTTGATTAGAGAGTACTTTCCGAAGCTGAGGCTCAGACATCTGGAGACGGTCTCACTGTTTATCTGCTATCTCAGAAGGAAATGCACTATGCAACTGAGTCTCAGACATCTAGAAGGAAAAGTATACCCAGTATAGTTGGTGCTAATATCTCAGTAGTTTGAAGGGGGATGTTGTAGAGCTCTACTTCGCATATCTAATAAGTGGCCCTTGCACAGTCGATGCTGGTACATCTGAGGTGGCTAGGTGAGTCTGGTTCACGCAGTTCTAAAAGAGGCTGGAGACTGGAACTGATTGTCCCTGCCAGGAGGAAGGACCTTTGCTGGACAGATGATGGAAACAGTATGCGATCAAAAACACAAGTTTTTTTTTCTACCTTCCTCCTGACTTCGTCTCCTTCTAGCATGTTGTCCCTATTGGCAGAACCTAACAAAGGAGACTAGTAGAGGAAAATGTAGTTTGTAGCATCCCAGTAGCAATAGCATAAAACAGTATAAAAGGGTGGATTTAAGAGAGACAATATGATTAATAAGTGGCATGCTCATTATCAAATGAGCTTTTAAAGAATTCCCTACTGTGGGTCTGAGTAGAAGGTCTTCCAAATGAATCTGCAAAAGCCAGATTCTCATTTTCTCCTCTCACCCCAGCATCCCTCCAGCCCATCAACTCCCCTTAATTAGTATATGGGCATCTGAATTAGGCCTAGATTATCAGGCTGCTGTTATGCTACCCTCCCCCACATCTACTGCCCCTTGTCTCCCCCAGCCCTACCTTGATTGTGAAGCAGGATCATAAAGAAAAGCAGACAGGGAATTTTTCTCAGGACACTATTGGCAACTGTAGCATCCAGTTTCTAGTAGCAGCAGTGCCAGTAGTGGCTTCCAAGGCCCAGAAGAGGAAGAGGCCCTTCTCCACACCGATGACACTTGCGGTGTAGTCTCGGAGTTCTCTTACTTAGTCTCCCCTGGCTCCTTTCCATTTTTTGATCTTGTTTATTTATATTTCTTAGCAATATGAGCTGCCTGATACCTTCAAAATCAACCCCAGTGAGCAAGAATCAGTTTCTCTTACTTGTAATTTAGAGCACCTGTTTGATGTATTTTATTCGAATCTGATAGGGTTTATTTAATTCCTTGATTAAGTAATTGAATTGGTTGAACAAAGAAATTTTAATATTTTGTGTTTATTTGTAAAAAAAAAAAAAGAGAGATGTTTGGCTTAGATCATTTTAAGTCTTTGACTTCCATGAGCTCTGGACAGGATATTTGGCAATGAGTAGAATAAGGATGAAATCTCCATTGTGGTGGTACTGGGTGGCTAAAACTTTAACAGAAAAACCAGACAGGCATCTTTTTGACCAACAGAACCTGAGAAAGGTTCTGGTACAACCAGGGCTGATAGAAAATGAGGAGGGAACCCACAAAGGAGAAGCCAGAGAAGGGGAATTCAAAATTGTGTAAAAACTTTACCCAAATCTCTGGTTGACTTCTGAATCATCTATGTGTGAGGCAGATGAAAAGTAGTCTGAAAAGTGATTGGAATAACTTGCCACCTTGGCAGAGATGTGGGGGAGCTAAAACTCCTTTAAAGAACACCTGCCATTTTTTTTTTTAGCTGTAGGTGCCGGTAGAAGGAATGTAGTTAGTGAGGAGATAATCCAGGAAAAAAGAGCTAGAGAAAGGGAACCCCAAATTCTGAATATAAAACTCTGCCCAAGTTTGTACCTGACCCCTCATTTGTGTGTGTTGCAAGCCAGAGTGAAATTACTCTGAACTGAGATCCTAGCTGCTGCCCATTAAACACATGACAGAATTAGCAATTTGGGTCTGAGCATGTTAATTGCCTGCTGAAACAAAAACAGTATTTTTCAGAACAATATAACAGAATCCAGAGTTCACAACCTAACATTCACAATATTCAGGATCAACTCAGAATTACTGAACATACAAAGAGCCGGGAAATAACACATTCTCAAGGGAAAAGACATAAATGCCAAATTCAAGATGAACAAGATGTTAGAATAATCTGACAAGGATTTTAAATTAGGTTTTATAATTATGTGAGGTAAAAGAAAATAGTCTTGTAATGAATGAAAAGGTAGGCCATTTCAGCAAAGAAAAAATATATAAAAAGAACCAATGGGAATTTTAGAAATGCAAAGAACGATATCCGAAATAAAAACCATTCATTCTCTGGGACTTATAGTAGATAAAGATGACAGAGAAAATAATCAGGATTTTGAATACAGATCAAAAGAAGTCGTTCTTAACCCAATTTGGAGGGTTTTTTTGTTTTTGTTTTAAATGAGCAGAATTAAATGGGTTTTTAGGAGTCTTGAAAGAAAAGAAAGTGAAAAAATATTTGAAGAAATTATAGTAAAACTTTCAAAATCTGGTGAAAAATATAAATTTACAGATTCAAGAAGCTCAACAAACAACAAGACAAATAGAAACTTAACACATAGTCAAACTGCTGAAAACCAAAGATAAAAAATCTTGTAGAGAAAATGACACATAAATGGGGAGATTCAAAGTACCATACACTTCTTGGTAAGACATGGAGGCCAGAAGACATCTTATAATGGAACGAAATAAAAAAACATTATCATTCCAGAATTCTGTATTCAGTGAAGATATTCTTCAAAAATGAAGTTAAATAAAGATATGTTTAGATAAAGGAAAACTAAAGAGAACTTGTGGGCAGACCAATATGTCATTAAGAAATGCTAACAGAACTTTTGCAGGCTGAAGGGAAATAACCCCCAGAGGCAAACAGATCTTTAGGAACTAATGAAGAGTATCAGAAAAAGTGAATATGTATCGGTAATTATAGGATTATTTTTTCCCTTTTAATGCTTTTAAGATACAGAAAATATGCATAAGCCAAGGTCTAAAAAAACTGAAGTTGCTAATAACTCCTCCACCGAGAAAACATGCCCACATGACTTCACTGGTGTGTTCTTTAATACATTCAAAGAAATAGTCCCAATATCATGCAAAGTCTTTCCAACACTTGTTATGTTGCCAGCATAACTGTGAAACCTAAACCTAATAAAGACATCACAAGAAAATTAATTACAGCTCTATGGTGGACATAAATACCATATTCCTTTACAAAATATTAGCAAATCAATAGTATATAAAAAGGTTTATGTATCACTTCTCAGCTTTTTGGCTATGATAATGTGTAGTATCTATTCTTATCATTTTAATATCTGATATATACTCTATCCAAGGACAATATAGTAAATGGATTTTGGGAACAGAGAGATGGAATAGGAGCTTGCTCCATCTCCACTTCATGCGTCGACCTTGTATTGTAGTATCTCCAGGAATGGTGCATCCTCTTGGGACAAAAAGAAAGGAGGGGGGATTATATGTCATGACCAAACGGACTTTATCTCAGGAATTCAAGGTTAATTTAATGTTGTAAATCAGTCATTGTAATTTGCCATTTTAACAAACTAAAGACAAAAATTCATAACAAATTTCAGTGGATGCAGAGAAAAAAAAAAGAATCTTGACAAAATCGAACATTCATTTAAATTGAAAAAAAAATTCTTAGGGAACTAGAAGTAGAAAGGAAAATCAGCCTAATGGAGGGCATCTACAAAAACACATAATTTAACATCATACTTAATAGTGAAATATTTTATGCTTATCACCTAAGATTAATGTCAGGGCAAGGATGTCTGCCTTTACCACTTAAACGTTAACCTTGTTTTGAACATCCTAGTCATTTCAATATGGCAAGAAAAAAGATATAAAAAGGCATAAAGATCAGAAAGGCAGAAGGAAAACTATTTGCAGATGGCATCAATGTTTTACAGATTCCTTAGGTGTATTATTTAAACAGCTGGTAGAAGTAATAAGTGAATTTTGCACAGTCATGGAATATAAGGTTAATATACAATTATGAGATGTATTATATATTATAAACAGTGAAATTTTAAAAACAATTTCATGTACAGTAACATAAAAAACACAATACTCAGGAATCAGTCTGTCATCGTGCATTGTACCTGTACAGTAAGGCTAAATGAGATTGCAGAGATAAAGAAGACATGAATAACTGGGGAAATGTCCATGGATTGGAAGGGTCAATATTGTTAAGAGATCACACCGTCCTGTATTACCCTGTAGAAAACCTATCGAATTATTATTCACAACCTGGTACTAAATGTGTCTGGAAATATATATGTAAATGCAAACTACCTAGATTAGCCTAAGCAGTTTTTTAAAGGGGAGTAAAGTTTGAGGATTTAACACTACATGATTTCAGGACTATTAGGCAGCAATAATTTAGCGTTTTTGGAGTAAGAATACACATTTTTTTAAAAAGCTTTTATTTTTAAGTAATCTCTATACCCAACGTGGGACTTGAACTTACAACCCGCAGATCAAGAGTTGCATGCTCTCCTGACTGAGCCAACCAGGTGCCCCAAGAATAGACATTTAGATCAGATGGAACAGAATAGAGTCCAAAAGTAAGCCCAAACAAGGATGTGGAGTAACTGGATTTTGATAGACTGCTGGTGAGAATTTACAACTATTTTTGGCAGTTCCTTAAATGTATACCTACTTTATGAGTTAGGCATTCTACTCCTAGGTCAGAAGTGAAAATATATATTCATACAAAGATATGAATTTTCACAACAAATGTTTTCAAAATAAAAAAGTGGAAAAAAATTTTTCATCAACAGGTGAATAAGCAAAATATGCTATGTTTATTATAATTCTACTCAGCAATAAAAAGAATCAGTTACTGGTAAGACATAACAAAATGGATATATATATGTAATATCAAAATAGACTAAGTAAAACCACTGAAGCACAAGAGTACAAACTGATTTCATTTACAGAAATTTATTTAAAAATGCAAACTAATAAATAGCAGATGAAAGCAGATCCCTGGTTTCTGGAAGGTGTTGTCAGAGGGAGGGATTTTACATAGAGAGGATGAGGAATCTTCACAAGGGCTCATGTAAATGAAAACCTTTCCATCTTGATTGTGGCAGTGATTAAAATGGATAAAGTTTACTATATATTAATGATAAAAGTTCGTTAAAATTTTGGTTGACTTTCTTTGAATTTCTAAGTCTTCTTACATTCTGTCCGCTGAATTTAACCTTTTAGATAGTCTTTTCATTCTACTCTTGCCTCCACCAGAGAAATCTTTTCTAAAGCACCCTGTCATACTTTTCTAATGTTGGCTTTTGCGTCTTCTCCAGAACTCTGGTTCTGGCATTTTCCTTGTTGTCTTCCTGGGAAGTCCCTTTCTGCTTCTTTTCCTGGATCTCAAATGCTTCTTAATTCTCTTGGTTACTCTCTCATTTTGGTTACACATATCTACCAGATTTGAAAGGTGAATTTTTATTTATCTTCATGGTTTAGAACTGTCATACTGATTAAGTGGCTGGGTGTAAAACCCTTAAATATCATTACTATACACTTTTTTCTTGGACTACTTAATTTTCTCATAGAAGAATCTTCGTGCAGGCAGAATGGGAGCGAAGGAACAAGTGTGGGTGCTGGCTCTCTGGGAGTCAAATAGGGGAAAGAAATGAATATGAATACTTCCTTAATATGAGTATTTCCGTATCTGCTTTTTTTTTGTTTTTCCTTTCCCCACACCCACTGCTGTGTAGGACTGTCCTTACTTCTTAAACGTGTCTGATATCATCTCTCTGAGAGGTAAGGGTGGGGCCTCTAATATTGCACACTGGTAGAGCAATAGGTGAGTAGTCACCAATGCTTGGGATTACAGGGATTTAGTTGCGTCTTTTAATGACTTGATCAATTTTGTTTTCAGCTACACGCTTACCTTTACCTTTATGGCTACCTGATGCCTCCAGTTCCCTTGCTTTTCCATCATTGCATACAAATTGGCTTGATTTCTTTTTTCTTGTAGATATTTAATTTTTAGCTTTCTCAAGCCTGCTAACTCAATTACCACATTCCATCTTGTCAAGAGGCGCCTGGGTAGCTCAGCTGGTTAAGCGTCTGACTTTGACTCAGGTTATGATCTCATGGTTCTGGGATGGAGCCAGCGTCAGGCTCCCTGCTCATTGGGAGTCTGCTTGTCTCTCTCCCCCTCTCTCTGCCCCTCTTTCCACTTCTACGCACGTGCTCTCTCTTTCTAATAAATAAATACAATAATAAGTATTGTCGGAAATTTTTGTTTATTTTTCTCTGTGGATTTATGCCTCTTGTTCCTATAAGGTTATTTTGATTGATAGTGGAAGCTTTGGACTGAATGTGTCCTCCCAAAATTCATGTTAGGCTTTAATTTCTCATTGTGATAGTATTCAGAGGTGAGACCTTTGGGAGGTAATTGGGTTTAGATAAGATCATGAGAGTGAAGCCCACATGATGAAATTGGCACCCTTCTGAGGGGATGAGGAGACCAGAGAGCTCTCTCTCTTTTATATGAGGACACAGCTAGAAAGCAGCCATCTGCAAACCAGAAAGAGGGCCCTCACAAACACCCTACCATGCTGACACTAAGATCTGGACTTGTAGCCTCCAGAACTGTGAGAAATTTCTGTTTAAGCTACCCAATGGTATTTTTGTTATAGAAGTCCAAAGAACTAAGACAAACCAAGACAGTAGATATAAGTGCCATTTCACCTTTTGATAAATTTTTTTGTCCCTAACAATGAATTTTGACAGGGTAAAGTATGAGGCCCACCTACATTTTCCTTGATATTTTCCTTTCTGTTGTTGGCTTTATTCTATAGCATGCATTCTCAGTGGGGACACAACTTGGTTTTTGGGAGAGTAAAGTAATCTGACTTGTGTTCATTGCATTTGTGTTTGAATCAAGCAATTATCTGTTACATGTTGGGAGGTGTTGTATGTGCATTGACACATGTGAGCTTGGTTGTCTAGACTTCAATATTCTCTGAAACACATCCTTTTGAGAAGTCTGTCATTTTCTTTGCCCTGTAGACTTACCTTGCCTTGCTTTTACACATTTTGGAAACTCAAGGCTTCTGTGTTTACAAACTCTGTATCCCCTGACAATTGGTTCATCACTCTTTTATGCCACCAACCGGTCAGATTGTTGATGGTAGAACTCGCTACCTTTTTTTTTGGTACATTTTCTGTCAACCACCATCTCTGTATATAGGTATGGAGATACTGCATCTCATAGTAATGGGTGACATTCCATTGAAGTTTTCAAATTCTTTAATTCCAGCTTTCTAGACTGTCATTTTATTCTATCTCTATGCAACTCTATCAAAAGCTTGAATTTTCCACATTTCTAAACTTTGAAACAAGGAGAAGAAATCATAAGTGGTATACTTGGTAGATTTAGAAATTTGGCAAATTTTACATACTGATTTTAGATTTTATTAAGTCACACATATCCAGAGGAAGCCTAGTGGTAGGTTTCTGTTTTCAGGAATATTTTAAATGTGGCACTGTACTCACTGGAAGATGGTGAGGAGGTTTTGGAAGATGTCAAGGAGGAAAAAGTGTTTGCTGGAAAAACTAGTAAATTTTGAACTAATATGTATTTTATTTTCTAAAGCTTTAATGAGGTTACTAAACAACAATACAAACTGTAAAACATTTTCAGGAATGGTAGCTAGAAATATAATGAGAATGATTATGAAGTGAAAGTTTAAAAACTTCTGGGCTATTTAGAACAATAGACTGATCAGTTAAAATTATTTACTTGGTTGTTCTTTGCTCCCTCCAAGGAAACTCTTTCAGTAGCTGGATTCCATTCTTAAGGCTTGAATATTTGGCATTTCATTAAATTTATAGTCATTATTGATGAGTGTTTAAATGTTGTCTATTATGTGTTTCTATATTCATAATTACTGAAGCAGGGTATGCATTCTTGTTTTTTCCTTTTTCTTCTTTCTATTATATTCTATCCCCACCATAGTCCAAACTATGATGTCGAGCTCATTGTGATTCAGAAAATGCTTAACTTATATCTTTAGCCAGTCAGAACTATGATTTGTTGTTTTAATCTTAAAAGAGAAACTGTTTTGTAATCAAAAGAACATTGTGAAGTTACAATGTTTTTGCTAAACAGATAGGAGATAAAAGATTGATGCTGTTAAAAGGAGGAAAGAATAAAGAATAAATCTTGGAAATGCAATATGTAGAATCAGTTCATCAAATAAGTTTATTATTACTTTGACCAGAGAGGACTTTCTCCCCTCTAAGAATAAGATTATTCACAGGAGAAGAAATTGGTTGACTATACTCTGTCTGGGAGAAGAAGAGGTGGTATATGTGATGTGATCCTGTCATATTTGAATGCATTTACTTAGCAAAAATCAAGGATATAAAATATTCATTTTATATATTCTTAGGAAGAATGTAAAAGACAACCAAATAATTGATATTTTCACTGGATGTTTACTTTTTGTTGCAGGCAGCTTCTTCTATCTAACATAGGTCTAATGTAATGTTTATTTTATTTTTGCTTTTCACTGGAAGCTCTCCTGGCTGTTATTATCAAAGACATTTAAAAAGTTAGAAGTTAATTTGAGATACTTTGAAGGAAATGTTAACATTATTTTGTGATAGAATGTAAAAATATTTTGTTTATCACATTTGATGAAATACAACTATTCATGATGAGAATTTACTTTTGAATAATGGAGGCAGGAAAAAAAGTAGTAAACACCTTCCCTAAAACTTATTTTGGTGGGTTTTTTTGTGCTTATGGTGACGTTCCCACTGGTTAAGCTAACTGAAAGCATTTGATGAAAATGTTAGCTCTGTTTTTTGAAATAAATTTATGTATCAACTCATTTGTAGGAATAGTTGGGTGAAACTTAGTTTTTGGAGCTCTTGTTGTGCTCTTTATCTGAGACATCTTCAAAAAAGTTATTTGAGTAGAAAAATATAAAAAAAATAACAGGAGTCTCCCACCAGCCAGAATGGATATGTTCATGTTTTTGCTCTTGGGTATAACACTTCTAAGAATATAATTAGCTTTGCTTTTTATTTTCTACTTTTTTCTCCACAGCCTCATGATTTTGATGAGTGCCGATTTGATATTAGTGTAAATGATAGCGTTTGGTATCTTCGTGCTCAGGATGCAGATCACAGACAGCAGTGGATAGATGCCATCGAACAGCACAAGGTAGGGGCTCCAGTGTCTACCTGTCCATGGAGGGTTAGGCAAGAGATTGATAGTAACTCCTTTAAAAAGTTTTGAGATGTAGGGGCGCCTGGGAGGCTCAGTCCTTAGGCATCTGCCTTCGGCTCAGGTCATGATCCCAGGGTCCTGGGATCGAGCCCCACAGCGGGCTCCTTGCTCAGTGGGAAGCCTGCTTCTCCCTCTCCCACTCCCTCTGCTTGTGTTCCTGCTCTTGCTATCTCTCTCTCTCTCAAATAAATAAATAAATTCTTTTTTAAAAAAAGGTTTTGAGATGTAATATGTGTTATTAAAAAGTTGAACATTGGGGCGCCTGGGTGGCTCAGTCGGTTAAGCGTCTGCCTTCGGCTCAGGTCATGATCCCAGGGTCCTGGGATCGAGTCCTGTATCGGGCTCCTTGCTCAGTGGGGAGCCTGCTTCTCCCTTTCCCTCTGCCTTGCTGCTCTGTCTACTGTGCTCTGTCTCTCTCTCTGTCAGATAAATAAATAAAATCTTTAAAAAAAAAAAAAGTTGATTATTTGGGTGGTAAAGATTAAAGCAGTCCAGATATAAATTTTTGAAATAATTTTTTTCTAACACTTCAGTTGCTCTAAGGGAGTTTGTTATGACAAATATTTTTAATTGGTTTTTTTTTTGAAGATCTAATTGGCCTTATTAAATGATTCATGAGTTGGGCGGCACTCCATCTAGCAAGTTGAGAGGCACACCGACAAATGTTCTTCATTGTTAATTAAAACAAAATATACCCTTTTTTTAATAAAACAAATCTTGATTTTTATACTTAGGATTTGCTTCATAGTGAATGCCTTTTGTATGATCTGGATAAAAGGTTTTGAAATAATATTGGATGTATAACCCTAATATTTAGAAGCTTCAGTGTTAATTTTTGTAATTATGCATGCATTGTTATATTGATAATTCAAAATTAATACCAAATTGTTAAAGCATGATGATAGCCATTTGGGTAATTTCATAGTGTAAACATTTGTAAATCATTTAATTTTTTCAAATAGGGAGCTGTTTAATAATAAACCTTTAGCAAGTATTTCCTTTGTAAATGTATAAGCCACATTCTTGTTATTTAAAGTGTGAATAAGGGGCACCTGGGTGTCTCAGTCAGTTAAGTGTCTGCCTTCCGCTCAGGTCATGATCTCAACTCAAGTCCTGGGATGGAGCCCTGTATGGGCTCCTTCCCTGATCAGCGAGGAGTCTGCTTCTCCCTTTCCCTCTGTCCCCCTCCCCCGTGCTCTCTCTTTCTCTCTCTCTCTGCCTCTCTCAAAAGAATAAATAAAATGTTTAACAAAAAAAGTGAATAAGTGCTATGTAGACTAAAGAAACGTGTGATATCAAATCTGCATTATTAGCTATTTTAGTTTATTATGATAAAACAAGGAATAGGGAAAGGTGTAAATTCATGATGCCATTCCTGAGTGTGACTTAAAAGAACTTTGTACTTACTCATATGCTTGTCTGTACTTGTTTGTTTGGGTTTCACAGAGTTGTAGTTGAAACACCTGTTTTGGTCATTTAACAGGTGCAAAACATGTACCCACACAACACACACACACTAAAACAAGAAAAACCTGTCTTGTTTGAGGTATCACAGGTATATTCTTTTTGATACTGATCATGCATTAGCTTTTATTTCTTGATTATTGATTATGAATTTTTCCTGGCATAAAGAAAACTGGCTGATGCCCATTTTTTCCCCTCTGTTTTAGCTTTAATATTATACTGATTTAAAATTCTGTTAATGTTGGGGCACCTGGCTGGCTCGGTCACAAGAACATGCGACTCTGGATTTCAAGGTTGTGAGTTCAAGCCCCATGTTGGGTGTAGAAATTACTTAAAATAAGATCTTAAAATTTTGTGAATGTTAGTTATCTTTATTACTTCAGAAAAGAGTCTAAAAATGGGAAGCAGTTTTCTTTTATGTAAAAGAGATGAGCTAGAATTCCAGATTCTGAATGCTTTGGATCTAGGCTGACCTTAATTCAGACACTACATCCTCTGCTGTGTACCATATGCGACTTTGGGTGTATGGTAATTTACCTCTTCTTGGTGTATATAAGGAATACATGAGGTAATAGATGTAAGGTTACTTACCAGAGTGGCTGATATATTTTCTCATTTATGACAGTAGAAAAAGAAAGGGCTTTGGAGTGACAATTAAATTTACTAGATTATACCTGTTGTTTTTGGATGAAGAATTCTGCATTCAGTGAGTTACTAATGTGCATGTAAAGAGACAGTATTGTGTATTTAATCAGGGCCAGCCCTCTTACTAATGATTAAAGATGTTATTAAGTAGAACTAATTTTTACATTTTTAACTTATGACTTAAAGGCTTAATCAGCTAATATAGATTACAGGGCTGGTTTTTCTGTTTTAATTAAGCATATTTTATTTTGCTTGTTTTGCTTAGTAAAGCCAAACCAGAATTCTCTGCAAGTTCCCATTTTGTATTTTCTCCTTGAGTGAAGAAGGATGCATAAAGCATATTATTTCTTCCCTATCATTGATTTCTTTGCATCTTTGAACAATGGATAGGTATAATCTTTGGGTCTCAGGGGCATCTGGGTGGGTTAGTCAGTTAAGCAGCTGACTTTTGGTTTTCGCTTAGGTCATGATCTCAGGGTCCTGGGATCAAGCCCCGTTCAGTGGGAAGTCTGCTTGAGAATTTTCTCTCTCCCTCTCCCCCCATGCACATGCGCACTCCCTCCCTCTCTCTCTCAGATAAATAAATCTTTTAAAAAAAATAATAATAGTAATAATCTTTGGGTCCAGAGCAGTGTGACTTAAACTGAGATAACAGATTTTGGGTGAATTTAAGTTCTTAGAAAAAGGTTCAAAAAAAAAAAAAGATTCAACAGCAGGATTTCAGATACATCGTACAGACTTTTCCTTTCTGATTTCTAAAAATAGTTGATTAATAGACAGTGAAGGAGATATCATGTTAATTGTTATTAATAGTTATTTAATTGTAATATAAATTATGTGATATGTGCCAACTAAGCAACATATCAATGAATATTTAAATTGAATATGAATTCCAAAAATAAATTGCCTGAGTTACTAAACTAATTCTTAGGAGGGAGAAAATTCAAATGCAATCACTATACATATTCAACAAAGTTTTTTCCCCCATAGACCAGGAAGGGAGGTAGTGAGGAAATGTTTCCTAATTCATTCTTCAGTATCACTAAAGAATATTGAATGTGGAACCTAAATTTAGTAATTTTACTATTTATGCATGCATTGTTATATTGATAATTCAAAATTAATACCAAATTGTTAAAGCATGATGATGATGATTATGATGATAACGACGACGATAAGAGCTCCTACTTACTGAGGATCACCCAAGTACTAATCATTGCATTATGTACTTCATGTGTTTATTTTCTCCCTACTCTCCTGAGAGGTGAGGGAAGTGCTGTTTTATAGTTTTATAGTAGAGGAAACGAGGTTTAGATTAAATTTAAGTAACTTGCCTGAGATTCTACTACCTTTTAGTTCATGGATTCTTTGGATTCAATTTTATGTTGATTCTGCTTTCTATCAGTTCCACTGGGAGATTCTGAATATTTGGAGGGGCAACTTGGTGATTCATTCAGTTAAGCATCCAACTCTATTTCAACTCAGGTCTTGATCTCAGGATTGTGAGTTCAAGCCCTGCGTTGGGCTCCAAGCTGGATGTGGAGCCTACTTAACAAAAAAAAAAGCCAAGTGAATATTTGGAAATAGTTCCCATAAGCTTACCTCCTTTAGATTGTATCATTTGAGTTCTGCCATATATGTGAAAGACAAATAGGAACTCATCTTTCTGCCCATGGACTGTCAAAAAGGGCATTATATTGTTTTGGTTAGTGTTGGAGTGGTGGATTCTGAGGTCTGATAAATATGGGAATGAATCTTGGCACTACTGCTTATACTTCTTAATAGCTGGGTGACCTTGTTCAGTCACTTAGAGGAGGAAAGATGACAGTATGCTGTTTGTGTGCCTTCCCCCTCACACCACCCTCACCACCCCCACAAAAACAGAACAAAAACAAAGCAAGCAAAGTAACTCAACCAAATTTGTTGTACTTCAAAGTTGATGAGTTCCCGTCCTTCCAGCTCATACAGTTCTATTTACACTTACTTCCTCATTACACCACCTGCCCTTACAGTGACACAAGACACTTGGAACAGTGGGCCTTTTTCTCTTCTGATGTCATCAGGTGGGCCTTCATTCCTTTTCTTGTTCTTAAGCCTTTGTTAGGGCTTCCCTGACAGGTTTTAGTAATTTTTAGTATCTGGAAGAAGTTGGAGGTTTCTGTTCTTTCCTTCCCAGGTGGCCCTTTTACTCATTCTAATAACTGTGTATCAATCTGTTTAACACACACTCATATACACCAAAAGTTCTATCTTATAGGACTTCTTTAATAATAATAATAATGTGGTGGTGGTGGTGATAATGGCTAACATTTATGAGGATTAATGTACGTCAGATATGGTGATAAACATACTTTATCTCCATTTACTCTCACAGTCTTATAAAGTTAACATTATTATCCTATTTTTATAGATGAAGAAATTGAGACAGAAGTTAAGTAATTTGTCCAAGGTCAAATTGCTAATTAGTTAAAGGAGCCAGCATTCAGACCCAGGTCTGTCTGACCTGAGAACCAGAGCTTTTGGCCAACAAGCACTTCTGCCATCCTATAATATGTATTTATGTGAAATATATTTTATTGACTTAAACCATCAGACTTCTTGAATCACAATATTCCCATAGTTTTTATAGTTCTTCGTATCTCTAGTGTTTATTTTAGACCATAAGCTCCTTAAAGACTCAGATACACAACTTTGTAGGAATCAGCAAAGCATTGGACACATAAATTTTCCAGTTGAAATAATTTACAGTATTTTGTAAAACAGATTTTATGGAAGGAATTTATGATATTTGAAGTTTTTGTTTTTCCTTTAATCTTCATGTTTGCTGTTAGAATGATTTCTGACAGAAATACAGCAGGTTCTATATTCTCTGTCTGCTGCTGTTTTTTTCTCCTTGGTATTCATTCCAAAATAACTTGCTCACTAGAAGAAAAGTTTTAAAAAGATGATTCTTTGATTTAAATGTTGGCATTATATTGGAAGTTGCATAATTCATTGTGACATTAGACAAGTAGCCCCTGTGAAAGAAAGATATTCCTGAGGTTATTCTTAAATTCAAAGATTCTGTTTCGACTTAAAATATACCAAGGGGTGTATGTATACCAGACCAGTAATTTTATTTTGATATAGTGTGCTCACTTTATTGTGTGGAGTGCATTTGTATTCTGCATTTCTCCTTAAGATTTGAGACACTACTAAGTAAACGATTTTTATTTTATTTTATTTTGAGAGAGAGAGAGACCTAGCAGGGGGAGGGACAAAGGGAGAGATCGATAGAGAACCTCAGGAGGCTCCATGCCCAGTGGGCTCCATCCCATGACCCTGAGATCATGACCTGAGGTGAAATCAAGAGTTAGACCCTTAACCAACTGAACCACCCAGGCACACCTAAGTAAATGATTTTTAAAAGATAAGGTTTTTATTGCTGTTTTTTTAATCTCTTGGCCATCTCTCATGTTGTCTTGAGTTCCATTGAGATGGTGTTTGTGAAAATTATTTGAAAACTAAAAGCTGTCTGAATGTAAAGATTAAGGTGTTGTTTTTATTGGTTATTTTATTTGGGTTTTATTTGGGTTATTTGGGAAACATACTTTTCTACTAGATGTGTCTGTGTATTGTCAAAGGGCCTCTGTGAACATTTTTTGCATGATTAGCTTATCAAAGAAATGTGATAAGCTATTTGTTGATGCTATTATTTAAAAGAATCATAAGATTATTCCTAGGATCTTCAATTGCAATAAATGTGATTTTGACTAAACATAGTTTCTTCTTACCAGGAAAGAAATATACTCCCCCACCCCTCAAAAAAACTAGCAGGAAGGTTCTCCTGGTACTAGCGGATTTAAGAATCATGTTGAGAAAGTTATGCTGTTTGGCTCTGACAGTTTGTTTGTGGTAATCATGACATTCCTTTATTTCCATAAGGGAGAACCTTAGTAGATCTGAAATTTTGGTGATCATGGGCCACGCAGACTTTCCCCACATTTTGGAAATTATCCAAAGATTGAGGAATCATAGGAAGATACGTAGTTAGGGAGGAAGAATCCAAATGGTAATTATTATTAGTGTTTATTTTCTGTAATGGGAATCTGCAGGCAGTTGTTTTGTAATTTAATGTTTATAAATTTATTCATATCCCTTTGTGAAGGCCCACTAATTCATATCTGAAGCTCTGATGAATACTTTCAGAAGAAAGGTTTATTCTCAGCCTGAGAAGTTTAGGGATTTCTGAGGAAATGAAGTGGAAAACAATTTTTGGAAAGAAGTTACATATTTTGCTTGAAATGAGATGGAGTATGAGAAAAGTTTCTTACCAAAATACTCTCATGGTTGAGCCACCTAAATGATGCCCAAAACTCACTTTAAAGACCTCTTAAAAACTGTGTTCTTTGCCATAATGAAATAATTTTTCCCATACTGTCTCAGGGTCAACTTGATTTTGGTGCTTATTCTCTGTTTTTAAGAGCAGTTTCTGCTTATTTGACACTTTAATTTCTTTTGTCTTAAGTTTGACATAAGCTTATTAGGAAACTATTTTAGAATAGCTAGATGGCAGAATATACTTGTTAGTTCTTAGCACTTCTTAAATATCAAAGTCATGTAAAGTCATAGTATCTCTGCCATATTTAATCAACTGTAATACTGGAAAATGTTCTTAACAGATACTAGAAATTTTTCTATACTTGTCTGCTTTATAAATGATTATCGTATAAACTTAGCTTTGCATTTTGAGTCTGATTTACTTGGCAAAGACTTAAGAATGCAGATACAACTTTTTAACCACTATTTTTAGCTTAGTTTAGTTTTTATTTATTTAAGTAATCTCTACACCCAACATGGGGCTTGAACTCATGCCCCCGAGATCAAGAGTCACACGCTCCTCTGAGCCACCCAGGCGCCCCTAGTGTATTATTCTTTGTGTAAGTAATTTCATGTGACTGGTGGATTACAGCCAGTTCTCTGTTTACCTGTTTGCGTCATATTATGGTGATAGAGGGAAGAAGAATGGAATCAAATTTTACTTTTCCTTTACATTCACGAGTTCTCATTTTTGAGAGAAGTACAAGTCTAGCAGCTGCCAGAGTAGTCAAGGGTCTGTCATCTTCTCATAGAAGTTGTAGAAAAACCAAGTAGTTGGGATCACAACTGGACTACATTAACTAGCAAAAAAACTTCCTTATGTTTCTGGATGTTTCTCTCCTTAAGATCAAGAATTTGGTCAGTTCCTACCAGTGGGAGTTAGTTGCTAAATTGTTTACAGTAGTAATCTATACATGGTTAGTAAATTTTTTTTAACACCTAAGTGTAGATCCTGCACACTACCAGCCAGCACTTTTGAGGTTTGAGGTGAAATCAACAAAACAAAATACCAACCTTCTTTAATATTCTTAGTGTTCTGGAATAAAAATAATTTAACTGTCAAGGGCTTTTAAAATAACTTTGTAAGTTTTTGTTACCTGGAATTTTTGAAAGCTGAATTCTCCTGAGCTGACATCTGCATTTTGTACTTCCATATGATGCCTAAATACTCAGTAAAGTATATCATATAGAAGAGAGGGAATGTCATTAATTTATATCAGCCATGCTCTTCTATCTGTGGAAGGTGTTTACCTTTTACCAAGATGGTAAAAGAGGAATCCAAGGATTATACGTTGGTGAAAAAAACGAAGATATTTAGGTAGCTAATCATACTAACTTCGTAGCCAGTTGAGATATAGCTTGACAACATTTTATGTCAAAAAGACAGGGAGAGCCCTATAGATCAGTAAGAAAAGTTTACACAGCTCAAATAAAAACAAAATTAGCCAAAAGACTTGAACTGGCACTTCATAAAACAGGATATTCAAATGGATAATAAACATATGAAAAGGTATTCTCTGCTGTTAGTCATCAGGAAAATGCAAATTTAAACCACAGTGAGGTACCACTATCCACCAGGCAGTGTAACTTTAAAAAATAAGAAGAAGAAGAAATAAAAAGAAAAAAAGGACTTAATACCAGTGTTGGTGAGGATGTGGAGCAACAGGTGTAAAATGGTGCAAACACTTTGGGAAACACTTTTGCAATATCTGCTAACGCTGAACATAGTTGTCCAGATCAGATGAATATTGAAAATTTGAGAAGATCACACAGGTATTGATGTCATAGGTCCATTTATTTTAATTAAGGTTTTTAGGTTACAGGGAATACAGGCCAATCCATGTTAACCTTGAGAAATGGGAATATTGCCATGAACCAAGAAAAATTATAGTGCGCTACCTGCAAAGAAAACTGGATCTGTATACTTAACTCTGAGTGTTGTTATTGTTAACAAAACTCAGTTACTCTATCACTTGCCTCTCCCACCTACAGTTAATGTAGCTTAGTTTCATTCTGTTTTCCTCTTTCATAGTTCCTGTTTAACAATAACTTTTGCTCTCTCATCCTCTCAGTTTCTTTTTTCTTGGTTTGTCATGACCTTTTCCTGTTTGGCTTCTTTTCAGCTTCAGCTCCTACTCCTCACTGCTCGAATCTCTTGGCATTTCTCAAAGTGAATGTCTTAAGAAAATCTCATTGCCTTTTCACTCCAGGTTACTATGAATTGGCCACTCTTAGTCCATTTATAATTAATTGCATATTTACTTGTGCTTAAAAGGTAGGGTGGGATTGGCAGTTATACAAATAATAATGTTCTGAAAATGTAATGTATAATTTTGTATAGCATTTACCAAATTTGCAAGGTTTTATAATACCACATATTTGCTGACGTGGGAAACAAAGGCAAAAGAAAAAAATTAAATTTCCTTACTGCCTACAGCCCATTGACAAGTCCTTAAAACAGGCAGAGTGACATTTCTCTAGGAACTTGGCTGCCTCGATGTTAATACTTTGCTAAGGGCAAGGGTGCCTGGGTGGCTCAGTCGTTAAGCGTCTGCCTTCAGCTCAGGTCATGATCCCAGGGTCCTGGGATCGAGCCTCATATCGGGCTCCCTGTTCAGAGGGAAGCCTGCTTCTCCCTCTCCCACCCCCTCGCCCCCGCTTGTGTTCCCTCTCTCGCTGTCAAATAAATAAATAAAATCTTAAAAAAAAAAAAAAAAAAGTACATCAATAGGATGATTACCAACATGTATCTTGGGGGGGTAGAGATAAAGGAAGTTTCCAATGGAATTTTTATATGTTAAGGGAGACTTACAGGATCCTGCAGGATCAGGATAATGTTAAGCTAAGATTACCTTTTGCCTTTATCAAAGTTTTTTTTTTTTTTTTTAAGATTTTATTTATTTATTTGACAGAGAGAAACAGAGAGGGAACACAAGCAGGGGGTCAGTCACACATCACAACCCCAGTGCAGGTCTTGCTGCCCACCAGGCCCTGTCCCTGTGCTTTAATAAAACTACCTTTTTGCACCAGAGACATCTCAAGAATTCTCTCTTGGCTGTTGGCTCCGAACCGCATTTTCTACATCACTTGCCACTGACAATTTAGATGAATATTACTCTATTCTTTATTAGTCTATAATTAGCTTACAAAATGTTTCTTTAGATAAGGTTTTTAAAAGATAATCTAGAGTTCAGTAACTGTCCTATATTATAACTGTAGAAATTATTAAAATGAGGCTTTATGCTACAAAAGTCATTTTTTTACAGTTTTTGTATTTGAATTTTTATTTAATCAGGAGAGAATATTTCTGACAGTCACCAAGACAGATGGGATTCTGTTTTTTCTGGTTGATGTAGAAAAGTAATGGTGGGTGGCATGGCTTACGCATTTGACATCAGTGGAAACTATTCTCTAATTTTACTTGCTGAGTTTATTGGACATTATCTGGGAGAAAATACTTCTTAAATCAAAGAACACAAAACAGCTCTTCTTCATCAAATCTTTTTAGCTAATAGCCTAAAAAAAAGATTTTGCTCACATGGTCTTTATTGTCTGGTAAATATTCTGGGTTGGTTTGGAATTAGAAACAGTAAGAATAGGTAGCAAAATAAATGAGTATCCTACAGGTTAAAATGTTATCCTAGCTGAAAACAATTCTTGTCATTTTTCATTCATGGAAAGCCCATGACCTTGACAGACAAGATAAGATGGTTGATAGGAATTCTATCACTGTTCATTTTCTAGCCCCTTTTTCTTTTCAGAAACATCCCTTTGGTCTGTAGAGGGATAGAGGAGTAATTAGGTATTGTCATCATTTAATTCCCTTTCTCTGTTTTCCCATTGCCATTCTTTAGTTCTGGTCTCTGAGTGACTCGTTTGGATAAATTCTCCAGCTTTCTAACTGCTTTTAAGTTTTGTTCCTCTTAAAATCCTATCTAGTATAGCCAGAGTAATTCTTTAAAAATAGATATCTGATTCTTTACTTCCGGTTTTAAATCCTGTTTGGCTTCCTATTTCCCATAAGATCAAGTCCATACTATGCTTATAAGGCACTGTTAGAGGGAGAAGTAGAATTATACTAAACTCCTATCAGCATCCATATTCATTTACTATCCATTATTTAAAATGTGTTACATCAGGATTGCTGTAATGGGAGTCTTTTGTTCTAGCATATCTCTGTTGTAAGGAGATATTACCTGTTTTGAAATAGTGGAACTTGAAGAAATAGACAAGGAAGTAAGAAGTGTGCCTCACAGTGAAGAAATCTTTAACAATACTTTGTAGTATTTATATTATATCATAAGTGCTTGATAAATGTTAGCTACTGTATTCCCCCTTCACCCCCAACACAGGCAGGATATTCCTTTATATTGCTACTCTAGGAACACTTAATAGGGGAAAATAAATTTTTAAAAAGCTAGCAGCAGATGTAACAAAGTATCAGTACTACTCTTTTACCTTTCTTACTTTATGGTTTGCCCCCCCCAAAAAACGGGCCAATGCGTATTTTCTTTCAGAAGGAAATTCCGCAGGTGTGGGATAAAAAAGTCATAATTCTATTCTTTTTATCTAATTGCAAAGAGGGGATAGTGGCAAAACAGTTATTGTTGCTTTTTGAAGCTCCCTTAAATGTCCCAGTAAGAGAAAAATCAGGTTTTACAAATGTTTAAGCAGTATTTGCAGGTTTATTGAAATGTAAGATTATAATTAGCCAAGGAAACTGGAGTTCTTAGAACCATAAATTCTTCTCCGCAAAGATCCTAAAAGAAATACATGCACATAAAATGGTCAGCAGATGAACATTCTTTATTATTCTGGGACTTTGGCCCCAAACCTAAAATTTCCAAAAAAGGTATGTATTCCTTTTTTAGGGGGTAGGGGAGAAATTGAGATCTCTATCAAATATGAAAAAATACCCATAACTTATTACTGAGTGGAAGAAAAGCTACAAAACAGTATAGTATCATTTATGTACAAATGTGAGGCTATACATGCAAAGAAGTATCTGGAAGAAGGAACATTGGTCATTTCTAAATGGCCTAAATTTTCATTTTCTTTTTTGTAGTTTTCAGTATTGTCTATATTCGAAATATTTACAGTAAACATATATCACTTGTACAAAAATAAAAAAGTAATAGAACACATTTTTAATCTACCTCACTTAAAAAGGGTCATAAAAACGAATAGTACTGGTAAAGTTAGAGTGAAACGAAGACCTGCATATTCTGCACATGGAATGTACATCAGTGCAGTCTTTTTGGAAAGTACATGACAAGAGATATCAAAAGTGCTCATACCCTTAAATCTAGCAATTCTACTTCTGAGAAACTATCATAAAAACACAGCTCACCTGCAGAAAAATGCTTTATGTAGGAAGGCAATAAATACTAAATGCAAAGACAAAAAAAATCCACAGGCCTAATAATTGGCCTAATAAATACCAAAATTATAGTACAATAAAACACTAACAAAGCTATATTATAAGGAGAAAATTATATTAGATGGAAAGGAAAACAGGATATAAACTTTATCTCAGGGGCTCCTGGATGGCTCAGTCAGTTGAGCGTCTGCCTTCGGCTCAGGTCATGATCCCGGAGTCCTGGGATCGGGCTCCCTGCTCAGCAAGGAGTCTGCTTCTCCCTCTCTGCTGCTCCCTCTGCTTGTGTTCCCTCTCTCGCTGTGTCTCTCTCTGTCAAATAAATAAAATCTTAAAAAAAAAAAAAAAAGAAAAAAAAACTTTATCTCAATAAGGTTTTGAGGGGGAAATGTACAGAGAATAAGGAAACACACCACAGTGAAGAATAACTCTCTCAGTTAAAAAGATTGAAGGTAGTTTTGTATTTTTTTCCTTATAACAGGCAGGTACTACTTTTAAAAACTAGAGTGGGAGTGGGGCAATAAAATCTAATCAGTAGAACTATTCTCAGGATTGGTTTTAAAAAGAGATTTGAAAGAAATAGAAGCAAAGTCTCTGGATATTGAGACAGTATAGCATAATGATTAACATCATGGGCACTTGAATCTGGAATTAAATCCTGGCTCCCTTACTTACCTGTTGTGTGACTCTGAAGACATTAAATAAAATCACCTGTAAAATGGGTATAGTAATAGTACCCATTTCACATAGGCTATTATAAGAATTAAATGAGATAATGTACTTAAAGTGTTGGCATCGTGCCTGGTACGAAGTAAATATCCCAAGTTTAGCTTTTACTGTTGTTAAAATGCATTCAAGGTGGCTTTCTGGAATTAATATCTAAAACTTTTTTTTTAGAAAGTTACTCAACCCTCTAACACTAGGGTAGAAAAATTGTTTAACAGACTGTCTTTATACCACTTAATTTGATAGTTATCTAGTTATTTCTTACCTCCATTTTAATGTCAGAAAAAAGACAGTTGGACCTCCAGACTCCCTTAAAGGAGGAATTTTTTTAAAAGATAAGTCTGAATTTCAGAGTGTCAAAATTCTTTAGAATCATGATTATCTTTTGTGTCACTGATTGTGACAAACAGCTTTTAGTACAGAGGAAGTACTTGGTAGCTTACTAATTTCCCCTTTAGCTATGAGAATGTATTATGGAATCCAAAGCCCTAAATTATAAGTGCAAGAAACGGAGTTCTGAAGTCAAGAAAAGAGTGGGGGTAGCTGTTGTTACTCTCTACTTCTACGGTACCGTATTGTATTTGGGCATTTTTGTAATACTTTGGATTGTAACAGGCAGTGTCTAATTTCCTTATTTAACATTCTTTTAACACTTAACTAGGGTGTGTGACAAGGCCCTGTTTAACACCTCCAGTTTCATCTCACTACAACACTTGGCCTGTTTAGATATTTCTGTAAAGGAAAGTTCATCTCATGTTCCAGTAGAAGAAAATGCAAAATAAATAACCAAGTTCCATAAATGACCTTCAAATGATCTGTTTGATACTGGGTTTTAAATTATGATACAAGAATGGGATCTGAAAAGAAAATCTTTCTGGGACTAATCTGAGCAAATGTTCTATTTTCCAGTATTATTTGAAAAAAAAATATCTCGAGAATAAGCAAATATTCTACTTAGTGGAGTGCTGCTGGGATTTAGGCAGTTAGAATATGATAAAATCCTCTCTAATACCATTTTCTTAAATATATTTTAAATTTTCTTTGATTCATAAGGTGATGTAATTCCTGGAAATTATTCTGAGTTGACCTTCTCCTCATATGGAGGAGAGTTGATTATATATATCAGTGAGTTGTTTTATCTTTCCATCTGGTTCAACAAAGGACTGCCTTACATTTGGCCTCCACTGCATATGTGCATTTTTAGCCTATGTTTAGGTATTCAGGTTTAATACAGAGAATTACAGTCCTAGACTACCCATATCATTTTAAAGATAAGAAAATTAAGCCCAAGAAGGTAGTGACTGACTTGTAGAGTTTTCAGTGGTTATAGTGATACTAGAACCTTCTCTTTTATCCTTGGGTTCTTGCAACTTCGGAGGCAGCTGCTCTGTGGGGCAGTGGGGGTGGTGGTGTCCATAAGTATTTAAAAGGCTAAGTAGATGAGATTTTAGTGTTTATGGGCATGAAATTGTTATGCCAAATTTTCTTATCTCAAATAATATGTTTATGTTTACTTAGACAAAAATAGAATTGTTGCCACTGGAACTTATATATTTTAAATCACAGTTATATTGGTTAGTGTCTTGCTTCTCATGTGGTTTGCTTTAAAATAATCCTGAATGTAAGGTGTATGGATGCTCATAGCTTAGCAAGCTTATTTGGTTTTATTATGGGTTTCAGAATTTTAATTTCTGGAAAATGCTCCATTGTTTTTATGTTAGCATTTAATCTTGTATATTCTCTCTTTCCATAGTTAAAATGGAAGGAGACAGCGTAGTTGGGGGCAGAGGGAACTATGCCACTAATAACTAGATGATTTTTGACACCATAAGGAAGTTACTTCATTTCTGTCTCAATTTCTTTGCTGTGTTTCTTGCTGGAGAGTATTATTAGGAAAAAGAATAAGCTTTTCAAAAGGTGGATGCTGTTAAAATAAGTCAGCCTTTTTGCTATATTTTTTAACCACTGCCTTTGGAGTCTAGATGGGATGATGAACAGATTGTATAAAATTATAATATATGTTTCTCTCTCACGTGATTAAGCCAAAATACAAAATTTAATTGTGACTTTGAGGAAGTTTTCTTTTCAAAGCAGTTCTTAGGTATTTCTGTTGTTTTATTAAATTCATAACTTTGAACCATATGATTTAATTTATCATGCCTTTAATTTTTCTCGAAAAGTCAAGATACAGAGGGTAAAGGTACACATAAAGGAATTAATCTAGAGGTTACTATTGTACTTTGACCAGTAGTAACCTTTGTATCAGTTTTCCAAGTATACTGCTACTTGGAAAATGCTACTGATCCCCTCTAGTGGCCAAAAGATTGTGGGTTTTTTTTGTTGTGAGGGTTTTTTTGGTTTTAATAAAAAGGAATATATAATAAAGGTGTGGTCTCATTGTATTTAAAAGCAATAAACCTTGTTCTATATAGGACGTATACAATTAAGTGTTTCACTGAGCAAAAATAGCATTCTATGTTTATGCAAAACGTTCAGGAATCTGGCTTATAAACACGCAAATTGGGAAAGAAGGATATTTTTGCAAAGTAACTGTATTTGAATTCTACATTATTAATTTTAGATAGAATTTTGTGTTTTCAAAATATTATATATTGGTAATTAGTGGTTTTAAGTAAGCTCAACTTCTTTTTTCTTGTGGAACAGTGAGTGGGATTAAGAAAAAGCTAGCATACCTTTGAAGTATTAGTCCCAAAATCATACCAATGAGGTTTTGAAAGCATGTTACAATTTTTAAGAACATTTAACAGAATATCAGTTGTGGCAATAAAGTAATTTTTTCCCATTTCCATCCTTGCTTCCCTCACCCCACTTAGCCTTCAAAAAGCATACCTTATAAATTCAGGATGTATTGTTACCTTCAGAGTGAACATCTTGGGAAGCCAAAGGAGATGTCAGAAACATTGTCCCTTTTCAGAATAGTTTTATAACTTTTCTTTTAGAAATATTTTTAGCACCTATGACCAAATATTTTTAAAATATTGGTATCTTTGATGATAGATTAGATTTTTTTAGAGAAATCTAAAACTAAATGAGAGCCACATTATGTGAATAAGAAAGGCAGTCAAGCTTAACTATACAGTTTGACGATATTTCTTTTTTTTTTTAAAGATTTTATTTATTTATTTGACAGAGAGAGACACAGTGAGAGAGGGAACACAAGCAGGGGGAGTGGAATAGGGAGAAGCAGGCCTCCCGCGGAGCAGGGAGCCCAATGCGGGGCTCGATCCCAGGACCCCGGGATCACGACCTGAGCCGAAGGCAGACACTTAACGACTGAGCCACCCAGGCACCCCGAATATCTTTCTTTAAAGTAATGAGAGTACTCTTTTTTTTTTTTTTTTAAGATTTTATTTAGTTATTTGACAGAGACACAGTGAGAGAGAGAACACAGGCGGGGGTGGGGGGGAGTGGTAGAGGGAGAAGCAGGCTTCCCAGCGGAGCGGAGAGCCCGATGTGGGGCTTGATCCCAGGACCCTGGAATCATGACCTGAGCCGAAGGCAGACGCTTAACGACTGAGCCACTCAGGCCCCCAGTAGTGAGAGTATTCTTTAATTTTGATTCTGTGACTCCCAAAAATGATTTGATCCATTTTGTGGCTATGTCATAAAATTACTCTAAACATTGTGGTAATACCGTCAGGAATGTTTTCTGCAGTGTCAGTATCATTGGCACAATTATAGACATTTCCAGAATGACTAGATTTTAAACAGTGAGGATACATCTGTGTGAATATATGTATATTTAACATTAATTTGTATTTAAGTTACCTTTGTGCAGTTGTTGACTGAAATAGTGTGACAAATGAATCTCCATTATTTAAATTGGATAATAGCGCAATTGCTTATAGTTTATTTCTTTTTCCTTGGAATGACTTTTTATGCTTCATAATGGAATTTATTTAAGTGAAACTTTATTAGAGGTAGAAATACAATTACATTAAACTCTTAGCCTCCACATTCAGTTATTAGCCATTACTTAAAATGTACAACACTATCAGTTATTGCTGTAGTAGAGTCTTTTTTCTATCATGTCTTAGTTGTGAGGAAATATTACTTGTTTTGAAATAGTGGAACCTGAAAAAATACACGAGGAGATAAGTATGTTTTATGGTGAACAAACCTTTAGAAAAACGTGGTATTTCTGTTTTGTTTCAAGATCTTAAAAGAAAAGATCTTTAAAAAATAAGCAGTTTTTACTTCCTCTAAGACTCATTGACAAAAAGCAACTAGATAGAGAGTGTAGATTTATTTGGATTTAAATTTCAAATTGTTTGGTTTTGAATATTTTGCAAATAAATAATCCAAAATCTGTTTTAATACTATAAAATTTCGATTGTAAATCAGAGGATGGTTCTGTATTTAAATAGGAAATTCAGATTAATTTCTGTTTAGAAATGAATGACACGTAGGTATCTAAACAACTAAGAAGTACCTTATGTTTTTAGTGTGTTACTGATAGATTCTTATTTTTAACTCCAGTCTTCAATATTTAAATCTAATGAGAAACTTTACCAAACCAATACGATTAAAGTGTAGAAAGACTACAGTTAGAAAGTTAGTGTTATTGTCAAAAGAGAGGAGAAGAAACTAGAGCCATTTTAGGTAAAGAACCTAGTAGCTTAGGACACAGTATTTCAAAAGTCTTACTTTTTGTGAGCTATATGATTGGTGTAATTAGAATTCTCTTTTGGTGGGATTCTATTATATGGAAACAAGCTTACCTTTTTTTTTTTTTTATTTTATTGAAGTACAATTTACATTCTTAAAATGTATCCATTTTAATTGGACCGTTGAGTTTGGACAGTTGTAATCTGTACCCCCAAATTTTCTTGTGCCTCTTTGTAACCATTGCCCCCATTGCTCCCTGGCCTACTTCTTTTGTCATAGATTAGTTTTATCTTCTTCTAAAAAAAAAATCAATTTTCTTGAGATACAATTTACATAAAGGGCATGCTTTACCCTTTCATTAATTTTTTCTGGCACAAAAATACTTATTTTGCTTCATCACTAAAACATTGCTTTGCTTTGAGATGAGGAGTGGTAAGTCTTGGAGAAGAGCTTTGATTCCAGGCAGTCTTAAGTTTATATGTAATTTGTTAGTAAATTGATAGTTAAAAATGTATTGCAGTATCTTTCATAGAGTTTTTATATAAACAAGCATTATTGAAGTATGACAATTTCACTTTGAATGTTTGGCAACCAGTATATCCTGGAAGTTAGAATTTTAGGAGACTACTGGTTTTCACATGGATAAATTTCTAGTCTCTTTGCCTAAGATATTTATTTCTTTTCCATGAGCTGTTGTGTGCTCTTTTGGTTGTGGATTCCTCTTCCTCCTTTCTCACTCTTCCTCCCTCCTTTTCCTCTTCTTCGTAGAATAATAAACTTAAGTTAAATGAGGTGTTACTGAACTGGAAAAATGTTCTGAACTAGTATTAATATCATTTACATAAAAATGATAGCACGAACATTTTATTAATTAGTATAAAAACTTAATGTTCTTATACCTAAAAGAATGTTTTTCAGTTAGAATGATATCTTGGGCTGATGAATGGGTAAAGAAGAGGTCGTGTGTGTGCACGCACACACACACACACACACACACACACACAGACGCACACACACACTGGAATATTACTCAGCCATCAAAAAGAATGGAATCTTTCCATTTGCAGTGATGGGGATGGAGCTAGAGTGTATTATGCTAAGTGAAATAAGTCAGAGAAAGACATACCATATGGTTTCACCTCATATGTGGAATTTAAGGAACAAAACAGATGAACATATGGGAGGGGGTTAAAAAGAGAGGGAAACAAACCATAAAAGACTCTTACCAATAGAGAACAAACTGAGGGTTGATGGAGGGAGGTGGATGGGGGATGGGCTAGATGGGTGGTGGGTGTTAAGGAGGGCACTTGTGATGAGCACTGGGTGTTGTATGTAAGTTTTGAATCACTGCATTCTACTCCTGAAACCAATATTGTACCATATGTTAACTAACTAGAATTTAAATTAAAAATTTGAAAAGGGAAAAAAAAGAATGATGTCTTGGGTAAACCAGTAGCTGTATAGGAAATGTAATGGATTTTCAGGAACTAGAACACAGAGGATGTAAAATGTCAGTGGAAATAGTTTCTATAATACATTGTACTTAATTTTAATGATTCCTAATCTTAATCTTGAAAATCAAATAAGCTAAAAAAAACTTCTAATTGTTGCTACTAGGTGTGATGCCAAAAATGATTAGATATTATTTTACCTGTTAAGTTTAGTGACTAGAACTAAAGTTATTCATAGTTGTTTTTAAAAATAACTGTAGAAAGTAAGCAGAGATCCAGAACACTTGAGCAGGTTTTTCAGTAAAGTAAAGTAAAGTAACTTGGAAGTTACTTTTTTCAAATGTTCAATTCTTTTGTCTATATCATTAGTACTGCTTTTGTCTTAACAAAGGTGGGCTATAAAATTGGTGCTCTGAAGAATGCCAACCCCAAGTATTATTACAGTGCGGAGTTTAACTGTACTCCAATGTCCAGGAGTTCAATTAATTATCTTCCATGGTGTGATTACTTAACAGACTGACAAAATTGACAACTTTCTCTTTTTTTTTATTTTTTAAAGACTTTATTTATTGGGGCGCCGGGGTGGCTCAGTCATTTGGCGTCTGCCTTCAGCTCAGGTCATGGTCCCAGGGTCCTGGGATCGAGCCCCGCATCAGGCTCCCTGCTCAGCGGGAAGCCTGCTTCTCCCTCTCCCACTCCCACTGCTTGTGTTCCCTCTCCCGCTGTGTCTCTCTCTGTCAAATAAATAAATAAAATCTTAAAAAAAAAAAGATTTTATTTATTTGAGAGAGAGAGCAGGTGCACAAGGTCAGGGGGGAGGGGCAGAGGGAGAGGGATAAGTAGCCCCATGCAGAGATCGACACAGGGACATGGGAATCAATTCCAGGACCCTGAGATCATGACTGGAGCCGAAATCAGACACTTAACTGACTGAGCCACCCAGGCACCCCAAAATTGGAAACTTTCTTTCTGCCATGAACTGTTGAAGTGACTACAAAAATTTTTAAAAGATACAGTCTTCTAGAAGATCCAACTCCGGTTGTAATTACAAAATGTAAGCTATAATAATCGAGTGGTAAATGCCATATCAATATATAGAATGGTTGAGAATATGGAGACAAACTGCCGGGTATAAAAAGAAAGGCTTTGGGGTGCCTGGGTGGCTCACTCGTAAAGCATCTGCCTTCGGTCATGATCCCAGGGTCCTTGCATCGGGCTCCCTGCTCAGTGGGAAGCCTGCTTCTCTCTCCCCCACTCCCCCTGCTTGTGTTCCCTCTCTCGCTGTCTCTCTCTGTCATATAAATAAATAAAATCTAAAAAAAAATTTTTTTAAATGCTAGTAATAAAAAAAAAAGGCTTCACTGAGACAGTATATTTGAGCTGTGTCAGGATAAGTGATTAGCCTATAAAGAAATAGTACTGAAAGTTTTTTCATTATCTTTTTAGCCTTATTCTGTCCCATTTTTTTTATTGTAAAATATACATAACAATTTGTCATTTTAGCCATGTTTAAGTGTACAATTCTGTGACATGAAATCCACTCATGTTGAACATCACCATCCATCTCCAGAACTTTTTCATCTTCTCCAACAAAAACCCTGTGCCTGTTAAATTCCATCTCATTTCCCCCTCCCTCTAGTCCCTAGTAACTACCGTCCTACTTCATCCTTATGAATTTGCCTACTCTAGGTAGTTTTCCTGTTATTAAACACTCTCAGCCCACTAGCCCAACATGTAGTTGTTATTCAGTAAATCTCTAAATTAAATGGCAATTAGGAATGGAAAGGCATTACTTATGCCAGTGGCTTGGTAATATTTCTTGAATGGACTCAAAACTGCTAATTATTGTCATTAATAGCCCTATTGATTTGTGGGAAAACTTTTGTTTTCTCCTGTTTTTTTTTTTCCAGTTTTATTGATATATAATTGACATGTAACATTGTATTAAAGTATACAACATAATGATTTGATATATGTATATATTGTGAAATGATTACCATGGTAATTTTAGTTAACATCCAACACCTCACAGAGGTAGAACTTCTCTTCTTGTGATGATTAAGTACTTTTTGCTTAATTTTTTTTCACCTAGTTTACTTTCATTTTTAGACTGAATCCGGGTATGGGTCTGAATCCAGCTTACGTCGACATGGCTCTATGGTGTCACTGGTGTCTGGAGCAAGTGGGTATTCTGCAACATCCACCTCTTCATTCAAGGTTTGTGCTTATGTAGGCTTTAAGGCAGCATAAATTGAGTTTAGTACTGAATGTCGTGAAAAGAACTTATGTGATAGTTTTTTGAAAGACATTTTCTACAATGTAATTTATTTGATGTTGTTATAGAATAGTTTTTAAGGGGCAAAATCATGATTCTTAGAAATATAAAATGAACATATCAGATTTTATTTCATTCATTAATGAGTTAAGATATAAAGAAAAAATTGGTTCAAGGGAGAATATAAGGAATATTGAAATGATTTTGCTAATATATGCAAAGCTGGTCAGTATTCAGAGATTAGTAACTAAGTATATCCACTGGACAAAGTTCATTTGTACCTATATGGAATCGAATCATTTACATTACTCTCAGTTTTCTGCTACTTAAAGAGTTGTAGGGGCGCCTGGGTGGCTCAGTTGGTTAAGCGACTGCCTTCGGCTCAGGTCATGATCCTAGAGTCCTAGGATCGAGTCCCGCATCGGACTCCCTGCTTGGCCGGGAGTCGGCTTCTCCCTCTGACCCTCCCCCCTCTCATGCTCTCTCTCTCTCATTCTTTCTCTCTCAAATAAATAAATCTTTAAAAAAAAAAAAAAAGTTGTAAAGTAGCTCCAATGCAACGAAATCAAAGATTCTGTATGACCAAACAACACCCTCTTAAGAGTTGTGTAGATGACACTCACCGTTCCTTTGGAAGGTCACCCAGTAACATATTTGCCCAATCAAAGTCTTTCACAATTTTTCCTCACAGTGTTTAATTTGAAAATATTAAATGTTATATTAGCAAATTGCCAGACTTACTGCTCTCTTATTTCCTTCAAGCTTATCACTGTCAAGCCACTAATTATTAGTCATGTTCAAGTCTATTCCTGGGAGTATTATGTTGAACCTGACAGCTCTCCTTACCCCATTCCCTCAATAATAAGATGTACACCTTAAAAGGTGATGAAATATCATAGGAGTAAATCATTTCCAGTTTTGTTAACTTGGATTACATGCCCCCTTTTATGTGTTTTTCAGAAAGGCCACAGTTTACGTGAAAAACTGGCTGAAATGGAAACCTTTAGAGATATCCTATGTAGACAAGTTGATACTTTACAGAAGTACTTTGATGCCTGTGCTGATGCTGTCTCCAAGGATGAACTTCAAAGGGATAAAGGTTAATTAGGCTATTACCACTATTTTTACTTGGAGAATGAATGGATTTAAAGCCTCTTGATCTTAAAGGGTAATGTCTTTAAGTGATAAAGGTAATTATAGTCACTTTTGCTGAAAACTCCCAATGTAACAGATTTTGGTGTCCATATAACTTATATACTTTAATAATGCATCCTAAGTAATCTGATCCCCCCCATACCAGATACGACTGAAATTTTTTTAGGTGATTTTTAAACTCTTTATTCCATTAAAAAATATATCTATCATCTTGGTAACATGGGGCATTTCACATGAGTATGTCTAATAAATTTACCCCATGGGGCACCTGGCTGGTTCATTCAGTAGAGCATATGACTCCTGATCTCAGGGTCATGAATTCAAGGCCCGCATTGGGCCTAGAGCTTATTAAAAAAAAAAAAAAAGATTGTACCCCATCATGAGTCTTAGAGAGAAGCATGTTTATGTTAAATCCTCCAAATCTGAAATCATTCCATCTCTTTATTGCACTCTCTTCCTTCTCTTCTTCTCCCTTTCTTTTTCTCTTCACTTTTCTCTCTCTCCATCCCTTCCTCTGGCCTTTTTCTCATAGAAGAAGAAACTAATAATGGAGCTACATAGAGATTTAAAAATAATATTTAGTGAATTTTTTTTATTTAAGCAAGATGATCTTCTTTTAACTTACTCATAATGTGAGTTTTTAAGTTATTTTTTCGTTGTTACTGCTAAAGATATTACTGTTAACATTTCTTCTTCATTTTTCCTTTTATTTGCCATGAAGGCAAAAATGAATTACTCATAGCAGTATTACTAAATAGCACGAAGTTCATTCCCAGTATAACTAGGTTACTTGACATGGTTTCATTTCTTGGTTTTATTAAATATGTTTGATCTGAGTTCAGATTCTTTTTGTCTTCTGTCTTCTTTTTCCTCCTTTTGCCTTCATTTGGATTGAGTATTTTTAAAATGATTTTATTTGTTAATTCCTTTGTTGGCTTTTTAGTTATAACTCTTTGTTATTTTAGTGGCTACTTTAGGGTTATAGTATGTACATTTAACTTATCATAGTCTGCCTTCAGGTAACATACCACTTCCAACATAGTATAAGAACCTTACAATTATGTCTTTTAATTTTTCCCCACTACTGAGGCAAGAGTCTTCAGTGTTCTCTAACCAGTAGCCTATGAATTACAAGTTTTCCAGTCTGTGTTGTGGAAACAGGAACTTTTCCCTGTACCATGTAGGTTTTGGATACTGTCCCTGGAATTTTTTCATATGGTTCTTTCCCTGACCTCTATAGTTTCTTCACTTGTATGTGCTAACAGTACTCTACTGAATTCTCAAGGGGACCTTCTGCTGATCTCTGGAATTCTTTCTCTGTACAGGTCTCTCGTCTGTAGTCCTCTGTCTTGACCTCCAGTTGCCTTTGCTTTCTGTACTGTCATCTACTCCTCACCTTAGAGAGTCTGCCAGACTCCTGCTTTCCTCCTTATTCTACCACTTGGAAATTCTCCTGAGACAGTAACCTAGAGCAATCATAGGGCTCATTTATTTGTTTTCTGACTCTCAGGAATCACTGTCCTTTGTTGCCTAATATCCAATGTCTTGAAAACCATTGTTTTGTGTAGTGTTTCCAGTTTTTTAGTTTCATGCTAGAGGGTAAGCCTATTTATTCTACCTTGGTCAGAAGCAGAAGCCCATATTCCTCTTAAAGTACTTAATTTTGTCTAAATTAAGTAGCCTTGAAGTTCTTTATATTTGATACACTAAGTTTTAGGCTCTTTAACATTTAATATTTATTTCTCTAAAAATAAAGGCAGTTGAACTTCTCTTTCTCCTTCATTCAGAAAAATGTGTGTATTCCTTTTTAATCAAATTAAACACTACACATCATCTTTCATTTGCTTGTAGATGGCCTTTTAAATAAAAACAGGATATATACGGAATTGATTTCTTTTTAAGTGATCATATCAATAGTATATAACGTGTCAAGGGTAAAAGTGGTAGTGGAAGGAGTAGAAGTTGGGATGCAGTGATAACCAGGTTGTATAGAAGTTTTGAAAAATAATTTTAAACTATTCATGTTTGAATAAATAGCATCAGTGGTAGACTAACGTATATCACAAAGTACTACAGACTAGGTGGCTTAAACAACAGAAATTTATTTTCTCACAGTTCTGGAGGCTAGAAGTCTGAGATGAGTTGTAACCAAGGTTGGTTTCTTCTGAGGGCCATGAGGGAAGGATCTCATTTAGGTCTCTCTCCTCGGCTGCCTTCTCCCTTTGTCTTCATATCATCTTCCTCCTATAAGTGCCTGTGTTTAAGTTTCATTCTCTTACAAGGACACTGGTCGTATTGGATTAGGACCCACCCTAATGACCTCTGTAAAGATGCTGTATCCAGATAGAGTCACATTCAGAGGTATGGAAGGTTAGGACTTCAACATATGAATGTTGCAGCTACACAGTTCAACCCATAACAACTGATGTCCCTATAAATGCTATCTTAAGAAATACTGATGCTTTTAAGAATACGTATTGGGTAAAGATGAAATAAGGACTTGGACCATAGTTTCCTACTTTGTAGGTCAGAGTTGATGAACTGAGTCTAAAGATCTTTCATTAAATTATCAATACTAAGTCTATGACAGCAGTGGATTATGGGTAGTGAATTCATCTACTTTTGTTTGTTTAGCCTTCATGCTAACTTGATAAGTGATTAATCCACTACCTTTACTCTGTATTTACCTTTCCAGTGAGATTTATTCTTTCATATTTTTTTTTGTTGATAATGAGAGCACTTTCTTTTCAGCCTACAGAAGTCCCTTTAACATTTCCTGTAAGGCTGATTTAGTGGTGATGAACTCCTTTAGCTTTTGCTTGTGTGGAAAACTCTATCTCTCCATCAGTTCTGAATGATAACTTTCCTGGGTTGAATGTTTTTGGTTTGAAGTCTTTTTTTATGGCTTAAAGAATTTTAAGAATCGCTGTTCTTTATTAAGTGTGTCATTGAAATAATAATAGCAAATTCTCATTTTATTTTAGGTGTTCAGTGTTTTTATATAAAATGTTTTATCAGAACTGTTAGTAAGACACTTTCAGCCCAACTTCCTCCCTACCATTCCCACACATGCTTCAGTAGGATTTAATTAACCCTTAAAATCATAGATATATGGGTTTACAGAAATAGAAGACATTATCTCTAACCTAAACTTACTGTTTAATTTTAAAGGAAGACAGGTATCACATTAAAGGAAAGTTTCTATTAATCTTGTTCTTTTGTTCATTGTTAGTTTGATGACTTGAAATAGATTACTTAACATTTTTCCACATCTCTTTTCTCAAGTGTAAAGTGGATATTATATCCCGCACATATGACTGTGAGAATTAAGTGAGAATATATAGATTAGCACTGTGCCCAAGAGCAAAACTTCAGTAAATAATAGCTGCTATTTTTAATGTGGTTCATTTGGATTACTGCAAGGATAAGGAAAGCAGGAATGATTGGGTTGGGGGATTTGTATTAGGGCAGTAGTTTCAAACCATGTCAGATATCCCTTAAAGGTGCCTCAGGGAAGGACAAGGAGTGCTTGGTTGGGAAGGAAAGGGGAAGTCTACTCTGTTAGCCAGAACAGCTCTTGTTTTCATCAATTTTATATATTAAGTGTTGGGCTAGAAAAAGAAAGTTGAAAATCCCTGTTTGGTGGTACTAGGCTATTAGATGGTTAGAGATACGAAACCCAAAGTAGATACTAATGAGATAAGTGAGGCACAAACCTCTCAGTAATATTTAAGAACAGTTCATACGAGTAGTATTGAATCAAGGTCAGGATCTTGTCTGGTGGTAAGTACTGATTTAAAAGCAGAGCACTATGCTGTGGATTTCTTAGAATTGACCATATGAATTGTCTGTTCATTCATAGAAATGAATAGTAGGTGTTAGTAAATAATAGTTTATGATTTGAAAACGTTGTTGCAGATGAGTAGCAAAATTTTTAAGTGATGAAAAAATGAAATAGCCTAGTAACTAGAAAATGGCAGCACAGAACAAAAGTATTTTCCGTGGTGATTGCTACCATTTAGGGGAGGATTAAGGAACAGGAGTGGGCTCTGCATCTATTGGAGAGAGAGAGCACGAGCTAAAGTAGGTGAAATGTTTGTTGTAGAGCGAAATTACTCTTGATGTAGAGATACAGACAAGAAGTAAGACATTAATTTAGAATGAAGACTTCTTAATGTAGAAAGGGAGTACCTAAGAAAGAAAGAAAGAAAGCTAGAAGCCGGGGCACCTGGGTGGCTTAGTCGTGAAGCGTCTGCCTTTGGCTCAGGTCATGATCCCAGGGTCCTGGGATCGAGCCCCGCGTCGGGCTCCCTGCTCCGCGGGAAGCCTGTTTCTCCCTCTCCCACTCCCCCTGCTTGTGTTCCCTCTCGCTGTGTCTCTCTCTGTCAAATAAATAAAAAAAAAAAAGAAGAAGAAGCCATTAAAAAGTGTGATAGAAAGCAGAGAATAAGGTTGGGGGCTAAGGTTTATAAATTTGCATTAAAAGTGGAATACAGAATACAGAGGATTAAAGTATGTTAGGCAGTAGAAAAAGGGATAGTAAATAGAAAAAAAGGTATGCAGAAGGAAAACATGGGGGATTCTGTTTTTTCTAGAATTGGGTAAGTTAAAAGGGATGTCCAGGCACAGACACATTAGGATGAATGAAAACTGATATCACACCTGTAAGTCATTCTGTTTTCCCTATATATCCAGAAATAGTAAATTTAAGAACTCCCAGAGGCAAGTTAAGGCATCTTCTGCATGCAAGTTATTTTACATTCCTTTTCAGCCCTTGCAGGCCTCTGGTAGAATTATGAAATTGCCCAAGCTAGGTAGGAAGGGATAGGAAGACTAAAGGACAAAATAATTCATGTCTCAGTACTATCCCTTACACAAATGAGAATGGGTACAGTTTTTATAATAATGTATTGTATTTAAAGACATTCCACAGCATGTTTATTAGGCATACCTTGACAACCACTGAAAATACAAAGGTAAATAAGGTCTTGTACTCACAGAATCCAGGATATATTGACTCATTCGAACATAAGAATAAACTGGTTAATTCCTATTTCCTTTCACCCTAATATCCTTAAATATATTTTATTTAGTTGTAGAAGATGATGAAGATGACTTTCCTACAACACGTTCTGATGGAGACTTCTTGCATAACACTAATGGCAATAAGGAAAAGTGTAAGTAGTACATTTTTTTCCTCTCAGCTACGTAAAGTGTTTTTTCTAAAGTTATATAATAACTATATAACAAGAATAATTATCTAATTGAGCAATTTTTTAAAAGCAGTGTAACTACTGGAAAATGAAAGTTCCTTCTAGGAAAAGACATGTAAGTAAAATATATATTCTGACATTAAATAATAATGGCCACTCATTATCTAACAAGACTCATTCTGAATTCCAGACATTGGCCCACTTATTTCAGCAGTATTTGGTAAAATCAGTTTCTAGTACTGAAAGTTTATTTCTTGGGGGAAGCATTATAATGGAATTTGAATGTTTATTTAGAGTATATTTCTCTGTTTAACATTCTTTTCTGTCTCCACTCAATAAACTGGTGTTGAAAAGTACATATTCAGTGTTATTAAAGGAAAATTAAAAATAGCTCTGATTTCATAGTGCAGTTGTTTACAGACCCAGGAGCAGGGTGGCTTATTTCATATACTCACTTATTGTTGCTCTGTTTATAACGGCTAACTTATTAGATGGAATTCTGAATTGTTCATTTGAAACCTGTGATTTGCGAGTCCCTGCATAGGGGCTCCTTGCTCAGCAGGGAGCCTGCTTCTCCCTCTGCCTGCCCCTCCCCCTGCTTGTGCTCTCTCTGTCTCTCCCTCTCTCTCTGACAAATAAATGGAATCTTTGAAAAAAAAAAGAAAGAAAGCTGTGCTTTGTGACAACATGGATGAACCTCAAGGGCCTTGTAGTAAAAGAAATAAACCAAAGACAAATACTGCATGGTATCACTTACATGAGGAATCTTAAACAAACAAAACCAGGAACCTGTGATTCATAGTCAGTACTCTTCTTTTGACATACCTTAAGAAAAAATGAGTAGGTTTGCAAAAAAATTTTTTTAATTACAAAAATAAGACTTTGTGAAAAAATAAGTTAATCTAATTGTGCTTATTTTTGCTAAAGTTGTGAAAGAATGTGAAGTATAATTTATACCTATTTTCAAATAATTTTTCGAATTGTTGTATTCATGGCATTAATTTTCTATTTCAGAGATCACAGTGGAATATTCCATTATTGATACTAAAGTCTGATGCTTCTTTCTCCCCATTTTATCCTTCTTTCCCTCTTCCTGTTTCTTATTTTCATCATGGCTCTCTTCCTCCTTATGACCTGCCCCCTCCTAGTCTTGCAAAATACTAGCTTCTTACTACAAACTGGTCCTTCCAACTTGGAACTAAAATATTGAACCTTACTGAGTCATCTAGATTTGCCTTTATGAAATTAGAGGATTATTTTGGAAAGATTCTTTCAAATTACATTTAAATTTCACAATGTATAATCTGCTTTAATAGAAAAAAGATTTTGTTTGGACATTGAAAAAATTATTGAAAAAATTGTAAAACTTTCAGGTCCAGTCTTCCGTCCTGGTCAGCTCCCCTGCCTACATTCCCCAGAATTGAAGGGAAACTTACTTTCTGTAGAAATTGAACTGGAGGGTTCTAGATTCAGGAATACCTGACATAGTAAAGGATAGGTGTATTGGCCTATGTTAAAGGGATTACGTGGAAATTTACAAACTGATTGTTGAAATTTATCCGAGAACCCTAAGCCAGGCACTAAATGAAAGTCTACTTACTGCAGCTCCTTTCTTCTACTGTGTTTCCAGAATACGCATCAACCAAGCATATATTTTCTGATACGAAATTAGAACATAACTCTGTAGATGCTGAATGACCACAAAGAAAGGACCTATAAATAGAGATTTTCTATGTCTACCATGAAAAAGCTGTCTCACTACCAGATCACCCTTTGATTAAGTCCACTAATTAAAAAACCCTGCTAATGCTTACAGAGCTTCCAGTAATTTACTCTTAAATATGAACAGATAGCCAGATTTCCAGACATTTGAGGAAAGCCTCCAGTCTCTCTTTTTTTGAAAAGAGCCTTGAAACCAAGCAACAGAAGACAGGGTTATTAAAGTCATTTTGAGAAATATCCTACAAGATGTTTGTATAATTTTTTAAATCATGAGTCATGTTTTAAGTACACTTCTGGAATTCACTGTTTAAAGTAATTCCTTTCTTAGTGTTGATGAAAATTAACTCTTGTTAATCACCATAGATGGAAAGTATCTTTCTGTGGTTAACCTCTAGAAATAAGTTGGAAGCTTTGTATATAATCTGGTAAAGTGAACAAAACATGAAGTCTTTAAAAACCTGGTACTACTTAATCATAGCCTGGGATTAGGGTGTCAGTCATCTCTCAAATAAAGACAGGGTCTTTCTGCTAGATCCAACAAGCATCAGAAAAAGGAGAAATGATACTTCATTCTTGAGAGTGGTCATTATAATGATACTCACCATTATAGCCATCATTTGGTTTAGATCACATATTGTGATAGCAATATGTTAAGTTTTTAAAAATGTAAAACTAGTATACCAACCTGATAGTAAGTTGTATGTATTTCAAGAATAGGATTAGGGGTGGGTTTTGAAGAGTAGAGTAAAACATCCACAGGTTCTAAGATGAGAAGAAAGGCAATTAAAGTAATTTGAATTTTAGACCAGAGGAGGAGTTTTTGGTTACAAAAACACCTTCCTTAGTTAAAGACCTCAGGAGTTTAGATCATGGCAGAAGGACTGCTCAATCTTTTGTGAATAAACTTCTTATTTACCTCTAATGTAAATTTTCTTCTGTTATATGCTGTGTCATCTTTTCTTAATTTATATTTCTAGGGTCAAAAGGGGAGACTTTATGATGACAGTTTCAATTCATCAGAAAGATATAACAATTGTAACATGTAGTTGCATGTAATAACAGAACCCCAAAATACATGGACCAAAACCTGACCAAATTGAAGAGGAAAAAAAAAGACAATTCAGTAGTAATAGTTTGAGACTTAAATATCTAGCTTTCAACAATTGATAGAAAAAGTAGGAAAAAGACCAATAAGGAAATAAAATACTTATAAACAATCAGACCTGGTAGACATGTACAGAATACTCCACTTAACAATAGGAGAATATATGTTCTTCTCAGTAGTACATGTAACATTCTTCAGGAGAGAGCTTATTCTTGGCCATAAAACAAGCTCCAACTAATTTAAAAGAATTGAAATCATACAAAGTACATCCACAATGGGATAAAATTTGAGATCAATGACAGAAATTTAGAAAATTCATAAATACATAGAAATTAACACACTCCTACATAACCAGTGAATTAAAGACAAAAATCACAAAGGAAATTAGAAAATATTGTGAGATGAATGAAAGCAAAAATACAAGATACCAAAACAGATGGGCTGCAGCTAAAGCTGTGCTTAGAGGGAAATGTATAGTTGAAACACCTTTATTATAAAAGAAGAAAGAGGGTCGCCTGGGTGGCTCACATGGTTAAGCATCTACCATGGGTTCAGGTTGTGCCTGGGATCAAGCCCCTCATCGGGCTCCCTGCTCAGTGGGGAGTCTGCTTCTCCCTCTCCCTCTGCCCCTCCCCCCACCTATTCTCTCTGTCTCACTCTCTCTCAAATGAATAAAATCTTTAAAAAAAAAGAGAGACTCAAAAAACAACAGAAACTATAAATTGGTTCTTTGAAAAGATACCAAATTAACAAAATTAAAGATACCAAAATTAAATTTTGATGAATTAATCAAAAAACACAAACTATAACTTCATTCTTTGAAAAGATACCAAATTTTTTTTTTAAAGATTTTATTTATTTACTTGAGAGAGACCAAGAGAGAGAACATGAGCGGGGGTGGGGGGAGCAGAGGGAGAAGCAGACTCCCCACTGAGCAGGGAGCCCAATGTGGGGCTCGATCCCAGGATCATGACCAGAGCCGAAGGCAGACGCTCAACCCACTGAGCTGCCCAGGCACCCCAAAAAGATATTAAAATTATTAGCTAAACTGATCAAAATAAAGAGAAGATTCAAATTACTAAAATCAGAAATGAAAGGAAGGTTATTACTACTGATTATTAAGGATTATTAAGGATTAAAGGGGAAGGCAATAAATAAATGTATGCCGACAAATTTGATAACTTAGATGAAATGGACAGAAGTCTTAGAAAGGCACAAACTACTGAACTTGACTCAAGTAGACATAGAAAATGCAAATAGACCAATAATAAATAAAGAGATATAATTAGTAAAAACTTCCCACAAAGAAAAGCCCAGCCTCAGATGGCCTCACTGCTTAATTCTAAACATTTAAAGAAGAATTAATGCTATTTCTTCACAAATTCTTCCAAACTTTAGGAGGAATACTTCTTAAATTGTTTGCTGAGGCCAGTTTTACCTTGATACCAAAACAAGACAAAGATATCGCAAAACTATAGACCAATATCTCTTATGAATATAGATACAAATACTCAATAAAGTACTGGCAAACCAAATCCAGCAACATCTAAAAAGGATTATACACCATTACCAGAAGGGATTTATCCCAGAATGCAGTTAGCTTAACATGAGAAAATCAGTTGATAAAATAATCATATCAGTAGAATAAAGGCCAAAACTGGTGGTCATCTCAGTAGATGTTGAAAAAACATTTGACAAAATCTAATACTCTTTCATGATAAAAACACTCAAAAAACTAGGAATGACTACCCAAAGTATCTGTGAAAAACCCACAATGAACATCACATTTAATGGTGAAAGAGTGAATGCTTTTCCCCTGATATCAGGAACATGTCCATTCTTGCCACTTCTGTTCAGCGCTGCATTAAAGATTCTAGCTAGGACAACTGGACAAGAAAAATAAATAAAAGGCATCCCAATTCAGAAGGAAGAATTAAGACTATTTCTATTTGAAGATGCCATTATCTTGTATAGCAAAAAAGCATAAGAAATCCACTAAAAAACTATTAGAACTAACATGAGTTCAGCAAGATTGCAGGGAATAAGATCAATATATAAAAAATCAATTGTGGGGTGCTTGGCTGGCTCATTTAATGGAGTATGTGACTCTTGATCTTGGAGTCATGAGTTCAAGCTCACATTGGATATAGAGCTTACTTAAAAAAAAAATTGTATTTATACACTAGCAATGAACAATGTGAAGGTTAAGGTAATGGTTTCATTTATGGTAGTATCTTTATGGCAGTTTATAAAAAGAATTAAATGCTTGGGAATAAACTTAACAAAAGAAGCAAAAACCTTATACTCTGAAGACTGTAAATTGGTGAGTAGGTGTAGGACTGGGAAGTGACTGCTAATGTGTATGGGATTTTTCAGGGTGGTTTGTGAAAATGTCCTGAACTTGATTGTTGTGATGCTTGTACAAACCTATGAATATACTAAAAACTGTTTAATTGTACATGTTGAGTCCATTTTGTGGTATGTGAATTATATCTCAATAAAACTGTTATTAAAAAATAGACTAAATAGCTGACTTAATACGCTTAGATTTTTTCGCCTTTAGTTTAGATTAAAGCAATCTAAAATCAAAAATTCCCTACCTAAACCCTCATTTCTTATGATTAAATTGTATTAAATGTTGAAGATGGCCACATATGTGGATTTTTTGTGTCTTTTATATTTTCCAGTTGTTACCATTTAGCTATATTTTCTGACCAGTTTCCTAACTTACATCTCTTCATATTTTGTAAATAATATACAAGAACATTTTGTCATGTCATCAACTATATAAAAGAATGACTATAGATATTAACTGATCTATCAAATCAAGGTATACTCTCGATGAAACTCACTAAGAGGAAAAGTGTTAATGAAACATGCATTACTCTAGGAAACATGAGCAATACGCTGTTCTTTCTTTCAACCTAATCTGTGTGCCTGTGCATTAACTGCCCAAACAGAAAATTTGTACCACCAGTCACTTTCATCCCCATTTAGCTCGGAGACTTTTTTCATGTGAAAATATTTTAAATTCAGTTTTTTAGCCAACTGTATCTTAGAGAAAGCACGTCTGCAATAGGCCACTAGTCCAGAACTAACTGATTGTTGACCCTAGTGTGATTGATATCAGTGTCATAGTCTTCAACCATGTTTCTTCTTTATCATAGTAGACAGGTGAGAGATTTAAACAAATTGCCATCCTGTATGTTCAGAAGGACTTACGTGCCAATATTTTTCTGTTCCTGTGTGTCTGTGTACCACACACACACACATACAGACACATATACAATCTTTCTGATGTAAGGAAATGAGAAAAACTCACTACAGAAACTGGGGATTCCCCCTTATGTTGCCTACTATTCAAAAATAGTGTTTGAGAGTCTTAATGAAATGAAAGGATTTCAAATAGCTCAGCCTCTCTCAGCATTTGTTTTTATTTTTGACATGTTGATGTGAATTTATAGGTTCCTTAATTTTCTGAGTGTTCATACCTTTAAAAGAGTTTTAAAGTATATAAGGTTAAGAGTTCAACTGAAAGAACTATAAATCTGAATGGTAATCTTTGGAGCCTAATACTTACAAATCTAGATTTACAGGTCATTTTCTGATTTCTTCCATTTTTGCCTTTCATTGACATGGTTACAGTCACATATTTTTTATTTCCTTATATTCCAGTGTATCATTTTCCCAGAGGAAACTATGGCATGTCACTTTGTCTCTTTTAAGAGTTCCCCCCCCTTCCCTCTCTAAAAAAAAAAGGGAAGGAAGAAGAGGAGAAAAGAAAGAAAGTAAAGTGGCGGGGGTGTGGGTAGGGCACATGGGTGGCTCAGTCAGTTAAGCGTCCAACTCCTGATTTCGGCTCAGGTTATGATCTCAAGGTGTGAGATCAAGCCCTGCATCAGGCTCTGGGCTGGGCATGGAGCCTGCTTAAGATTCTCTGTTTCCCTCTCCGCCTCCCCCCACCCCTTCCTTTCTCTCTCCCCTTCTCTAAAAAAGAAAAAAAAATAAAATAGTCACTTCCTTGTTTTTAGCTGAGATATTTAGATGAGTATGCTCATCTAAAATTACCAAGTATTTCAGAGTTCTACTTAAGTTTTCCCATCAAGATTGATACAGTTCTACAGTATAAGGTATAAGAGACTTGGAGGAAAAATCAAAGTAACCAGTACTTAGAGGAGCCCAGTGGATAACAGATTAAGGTGAGGTTTTGTCATCATGACTTTCATTTACTAACAGATGTAACATGAGAGATTTATTTCAGAGACATTACTGTGTGTGAGACACTAAAATAAAGTGTTGAAAATATCAACTGTTTGAAAGCTTAGTCTATGACATAATCACTGTATCATTCTGAAAAGGATTTTAGGTGGCTGCTTCTGAAAGTAGTAAGTACAGCTGAAGATGTACATTTCTGTATTTCTAGAGTTTTTTCAAAAACATTTCATGTCACTCTTTCATCTTCTATATAAAGTTTATATATATTAAGTATATAAATTAGCATTCAGCAGAAGAGGACACATTATTTTAGTTGTACACATTCTTTTATGCAGAACACAGATGACCTTTGATTTCATTACATTAATAAAAATAGTTTATAATGAAACTGCAATCTTGGTAAGAGTGATAGAAAATATAGAATTTACAATGATAGAAAGGCTTTTCAGAAAATATAAGAAAAAAATTTTTAACAGCTTTATTGAGATATAATTAACCTACAGTAAACTGCACATTATTTAAAGTGCATGATTTGGTCAGTTTTTATATTATCCTGAAGATATTATAATCAAGATCATTATCATATCTATCACCCTCAAAAGTTTGCTCCATCTCTTTGTCATCCCTCCTCTCCCTATTCCCAAACAACCATTCTGATCTCTTTTTTTGTCGCTATAGGTTAGTTTGCATATTCTCAGGTTTAATATAAATGGACTCATGCAGTATGTGGGAGGGTTTTGGCCTGGTTTCTTTCTTAGAGATTCATCATGTTACTGTTTGTATTAGTATTTGATTTCTTTTCATTGCTAAGTAGTATTCCCTTGTGTTGATACAACACAGTTTGCTTATCCATTCATCTCTTGATGGACATTTGGGTTTTTATAGTTTTTGGCTATTACAAATAATGCTGCTATGAGCATTCATGTGCAGTGTTTTTATAGACATATATTTTATTTGAGGTCAATACTCAGTAGTGGAATGGCTGAATCATAGGGTAGGTGTATATTTAACTTTTTAAAAAACCACCAAGAGGGGCACCTGGGTGGCTCAGTTATTTAAGTGGCTGCCTTAGGCTCAGGTCATGATCCTGGAGTCCCAGGATCAAGTCCCGCATCAGGCTCCCAGCTCAGCAGGGAGTCTGCTTCTCCCTCTGACCCTCTCCCCTCTCATGCTCTCTCTCACTCTCTCTCAAATAAATAAATAAAATCTTTAAAAAAACAAACAGCCACCAAGGTTCATTTTACCAGCCATATAGGATAGTCCTGGTTCCTCCAAATCCCCACCAACACTTGGCATGGTCAGTCTTTAAATTTTAGTCTTGGGATGCCTAGGTGGCTCAGTTGGTTAAGTGGCCAACTCTTGGTTTCCACTCAGATGATGGTGTCAGGGTCCTGGGATCCAGCCCTGTGTGGGACTCCATGCTCAGAGGGGGGTCTGCTCAGGGATTCTCCCTCTCCCTCTGCTCCTCCCCTGCTCACGTGTCCGTGCTCTCTCTCTCTCTCTCTCAAATAAATAAATCTTTTAAAACATAAAACAAATTTTAGTCTTACAGTAGGTATGTAGTGGTGTCTTGTTATGGTTTTTTTTTTTTGTATTTCCCTAGTAACTAATGGTATTGAGCATCTTTTCATGTGCTTATTTGCTGTCCATATCTCTGTTGAAGAGTGTTCAAATCTTTTGTCCAATTTTTTAGTTGGGTTATATATTTTCTTATCATTAAGTTTTGAGATGACAGTGTATATTCTATATTGAAGTATAGAATGTGTCAATATTCTATATTAATATATGTTATATGTAACATATATTGATAAAGGATACAAATCCTTTATTAGCTATATGCTGTGCAAAGATTTTCTTGTAGTCTGTGGCTTGTCTCTTCATTCTCTTTTTGTAAGTATTTTAAAATGGAAATTATATGTATTTAAGATATATAACATGATTTGATATTCATAGTGAAATGATTCCTGCAGTCAAGCTGTTTAACATATCATCTCCTCACATAGTTACCATTTTTGTTTGTAATGACCGTACCTGAAATCTGTCTCAGCAAATTTCTAGTATTCAGCACAGTATTATTAATTATAGTGATAGTGCCATACATTAGACCTGTAGACTTATTCATTCTACATAACCTTCATTCTTTTAACAATACTTTTAAGAGCAGAAATTTTAAATTTTGATGAAGTTCACTCTATCGGTTTTTCTTTTGTGGATTATACCTTTGCTGTCGTATCTACATGAGTTTTTAAAGTTGAAAGTATCATTATTTCACCTATAAGTGTTCTATTGGAATGATTTCTTATTAGGTAAGAGTATAAGATATTGTGCTGTCTTGCTTGCATCTTGTTGAGTTGTAAGATTTTTCATTAATTCAAAGGCGAACTCTGAGTTAAAATTATAAAATGTAAACATAAGAGCCATTTAATATGTGCATTGGTCTCAAACTTAATTGTGGATATTTATTTAAAAGTTTTACATGACCGTATTCAGTTCTATAGTTTATTGTCAGGTGTTTTTTCAATTTTAGGTCTCTCAGAATGTAAGGTAGTTCTTGCCGTAATTTGGTCCCGCTTTAAGCTGGCAGGGTGTTATTGTTAAAGTATTATTCCTCCTACCACTTTGTTCACTGGGTGCAGTACAGCAAATAGATTTTAGGAAACAGAACCCAGAAAAAAAGATATGAAAGTACATATGCTGCTGCAAGCTTCTTTGCTTATGGAGTATGGAATGGGAATTTTTATATGTTGGCCAACAAGAGGGAAATTATAATCCAAAAGCCTGCTCTGGCTTGCTGGGTTTTAAACATTTTCTAGTTTTAAGTTGTGATGAAGAGTTATTTCTTCATTAGAAACACTTCCAGTGAGTAACCTTTCCCCTCCGCCCCCGCCCCCCCCCCAGTATTTCCACATGTAACACCAAGAGGAATTAATGGCATAGACTTTAAAGGGGAGGCAATAACTTTTAAAGCAACTACTGCGGGAATCCTTGCTACACTTTCTCATTGTATCGAACTAATGGTAAAACGTGAGGACAGCTGGCAAAAGAGACTGGATAAGGTAAGTCTCATTTTTCTTCCTCTTAAAAAATGATCTGATTTTATTTCAGCTTTATATATTGATTGAACATTTAAACTAACTTCTTAGGGAAAAACCTATTGGGATTGATAGAAGTAGCCGGGGGTACTACTCCTCTGAAAGTTTGTAGGCATCTTAAACTCATTTTCCTAGTGAGATTTACCAGTTATGTATTCAGTTACTATACAACACAAATTTGTGGTAGGATTTTAATAGAGAAATTTTTGTAGTAGTAATAGTAATGCCTTGGAATAGAAATGATGAGCCACTTCACATTACCTAGCTTTATTGTGAAATATGTGAAGCTGCATTTAAGTTATATGAACTGAAACACCAATTTATCAAGTTAAACATTAACTTACTGCATTTGTAGCCATATATACTTTCCAGGGTCATTGTGCTATTATTTAACACATGTTGTTCATGGAACATTTGCCTCATGTTCACCTGCTTCCACCTTTGTTTAAACTTCAGCACTGATAGTAACATTACAATATGAATCTTTAGTTCCTAATGTCAACTATGGCTCAGTAAATTTGTTTAGTAGGAAAACTTCTATTTAGAATTCAACATCAGGAAAATAATAAAATGTTAGAACTATAACATATCTTAGAAGATTTAGTTCTTGTCTAATGCCAGCATTTTATACAAGGAACTGAGAGGCCCAGAGACTGGTCCAGAGATGCTAAGTAGCAGTTGGAAGAATTTTACTCTATTTTATATTACAGCTCTGAATACTAGGCCAGACATTAGTCAGAATCCTGTCATTCTTGAATGAGTCAAATTGCTTTTAGTGTTTGAAGGTCTAATCAATTTGAGCAGGAAACTAGGTAAAGCAATGTTACCACTGATGATTAATGGCAGGATGGCCAGGGGTTTGATTAGTACTGTGTATTTAAGGAAGTCCCCCTGTGTAGAAGAAAAGAATTCTCAAGTGTAGGTGACAGTAAACCATATTGACTGGTAATACATATTCTTTAAAAACAAGCAGTGAAAATGTATATTTAAGGTACAGACATTTCATTATTCTGGAGTCAAACTATTTTATCTTCAGAGATTTCAACTCTCTAACAGTGTGAATCAAATTTATTTTTTAGAAGATTCCATGTACACACAAAAATAATGTGTTGAGAAAACAGGACAACCCCTTAACTCATTAGACGTAGCTCAAGAGAATCGTTCAACTTGTCCAGACTAGCTTATTTTAAACTTTGTCGCACTTTTCTCTTAAGGTTTCAGTCTCTTGTCTTTTTATCCTTCACTAAGGGATCATCATCTTCATTCATATATTCTAATCAAAATACCTAAAAAATATTCATTAAAAATGAAACCTGGCTTTCCCATCCTTTCAGCAATCAAGTTTCTTACTTGCAGTGCTGAAAAGGGAAGTAAACTTTTGCTTAACTTCACTGTTGTCAGTCTTATCTATTCTTTTTCTTCATTGAGGAGCAATAAAGGATCTGTGAAAAAATAATTTTGTTGCTTTTCTGTGCAACATCTAAGCAAAGAAAAGCCACAAAAGATGGCAATATTAATTGAAATTGAGAAACTACTGCATTTTATAGTCTTTTACAGGTCTGATGTCAAATCTTATTCACTATAATTTTTTCTCTAAGTTGAAATAGGATCCCAGTTACATTTTATATGAAATGTAAGAGTGTGGGTATGTTTGATATGCAGTATGTATGTGTGTGTGTATACCTATGTTATATGTATATGTGTGGTGTTCATACATGTATATGTGTGTGTGTTATACACACACTCTATAAGGAATAGAAAGTTCTTGAATAGAGAGTGTTGTTTATCAACAAATTTTTAAGTAATTTATATATTTGGGAAGGAAAGTACAGTGATAATTTAATATTGTTTAATTGAAATTTCTGTTTCATTCGAAAAGTATTTATATGCTTATACTGTGCTAAGCTCTAAGCTAGAAATGGGGAAACAGCAATAAACAGGAAATTGTCCCTCAAGGAGCTTAATCTAAGGAGAGCAATTAAATAGGTAATAGGTGATATAATAACAGCTGTTTGATAGCAGAATTGTTTATACTTTGATTTCTAATGTCAGTTCCATTATTCTTTCAGCTGAATAATAGAAAATTAATATCTAGTGGTGATGATTTTACTTGGTTACCTGTAATAATAATCCCTTCTATTATAGAAGTATACTTAATTGTTAGCTAGACAGGTCCAAGAAGACCAAAAATTGTGAGATTAAACAATTTTAGTTATTAACAATGTTAGCAAGAGAAAATCTATTCGTTGAAGATGTTTGCTTACATTAATAGGCTCTCATGTGTGTAATTTCATATGCTTTTTTCATTTTCCCTTAAATCCTTTGAATATTATAGCTGTGCTGTATGTTTTTGTTGTGTTCAGTTTTGAAAATTAAGGTATAGCATAAATACAGTGAGATGCACCAAGTGTACTGCTTGCTCATTTTTGCGCTATGTATACACCCCTGTAACCACAACTTAGATTAGATAAGGAATTTTTATAGCACCTAGAAGTTTCCTGCATGCCTCCCTGGTCCATACCATACCACCATCTCAGGACGTGACCATATATACACTTGTGTTTGACTTTTTTTCCCCCTCAACATTGACCGTGAGACTCATTCGTGTTGTTACATTTACTGGTAGTTTATTCTTTTTCATTATATTTCATTGTAAGCCTTCAATTTGTTTATCAGATTTCCTGTTGATAGACACTTAGGTTTTTTTATATTTTGGCTATTGTGAATAAAGCTGCAGTGAGCATTCGTGTATCTAGCTTTTGGTGGATATAGGTACATACCTAGCAGTAGAATTGTTGGTTCATGGGATGTATGCTGGCTGCAATGGATATTGCAAACAATTTTCCAAAGTGGTTATATCAGTTTATACTTCTACCAGCAATAGATGAGAATTCATTTGCTCTTCACCCTTGGCAACACTTGGTATTGTCAGGTTTTTGTGGGTATTTCTTCATTTTGTTTTGTAATTTTAGCTATTCTGGTGGGTCTATAGACCTGCTTTCTCTTGAGTATGCAGAAATTACCCTTTGGTTCTAATGAACTAATTCACTGATTTGCATGAACTTTAATTCAGATAGGTATTTGGAAGTAGTTAGCTTTGTGTGAGTTCATGTGGACTTTAATTTAGCCCTTAGGTATTTGAGGTAAGGGAATAAAGGCATTAGGTTCCTTACAAGCTTGTTAGACTTCAGTTATCAGATTTGACCAGTGCAATCCATTGTTGTAGAAATAAGTTTGAGATTGGTGTCAGAGCCAGCCTTTCTAAATTGACCTTGGGTCTTTTAACCTCTTAGAACTACAGATTGAAGGAGAGGGTTAAAGTAGAAATCTGAGCTCTTTTTCATCCCTGAAATAGTTTTAACCAGCAGTGGGAAAGTACCAGAAATTTATCTTTCTTAGAATATATTTTAACATTCATTGATTTCACCTGTTAATTGAGTTATTTTCTTCCTGGTATCCATTGCTTTTTTTCTTGAAAGCAAAATAGATACAGCTTTTACTGGGGGTGGGGTGGGGTAAGCAAACACATGAATACCTTGTAGGCATTTCTGTGGTGTTAATTTATCTTTTTTCTTTGTTTTTGTTTTTTTTAAGTATAGATGCTTTGGCAGTTACTTAATCCATCTAAATCCATAACCTAGGGCTCCAGGTGGCTCACTTGGTTAGTCATGATACCAGGGTGCTGGGATCTAGTCCCACAAAGGGCTCCCTGCTCAGCGGGAAGCCTGCTTCTCCCTCTCCCGCTCCCCCTGCTTGTGTTCCCTCTCTCGCTGTGTGTCTTTCTTGTCAAATAAATAAATAAAATGTTTAAAAAAATAAATCCATAACCTACCTATAAGATGGATCTTAGTAGTGATTTAAATGGTATCTTGTGTGTAATGTATAGCTCAGAGAAAAACTGTTTTCTATGGCCGAATCAAGCTCATTTTTCACAGGAATAGAGTGGGGTTTTTGTTATTGTTGTTTGGCCAAATTATAAAATTTCAGTGAAATGCAGAGAAAATCCCCACCCTAAATGATAATTTTTCACTTGCTTCTTTTTAAAACAAAACAGGAAAGTGAGAAGAGAAGAAGAACAGAGGAAGCATACAAAAATGCCATGACAGAACTGAAGAAAAAATCCCACTTTGGAGGGCCAGATTATGAGGTATGAAGTTATATTTTTATTTTAGAAGGAGGAAAATATAGGCCATATCTTTCTCAAAAGTGATTAATTTTTAAATAATACTTTTACAGCCTTTAAATATTCTAGATATGTAGTATGTTCTTCAGTGTTTAATTAAATGTATATTTCATAATATATAAATGTTAGGCTTATTCTGAAATAGATTTTTTTTTTAATTGACTACAAAATTTAGTGTAGGCTTTTCAAAGACTCATTTATTAGGCCTGTCTGCATTATAGGACAAGTTTTTATGTTTCCTGTGGAGGACGATAATTTTTAATGTTGTCTTCTGATTTTTTTTTTTTTTAATAAAAGCAACTTATGGAGGAACAGACAAAAAGATTTTAGTGTGTGCTGTATATACTGTGGGGTCCTGTCCATAGCAGAGCTCGAACTGTCCTCATTGCCTTGTCCTTCTTGTTTGAAAATACCTGAAACCAACTTCTTTCCTCTTTTGTTTCTTTGTTGAACGATTAATAAATTCTCCCTCTCTATACACACACATAGATATTAATATTTTATAAACTGTTTTTTCACTGTATTTCTTTAGAGGGAAAAAGGTATAAGAAATATATTTGGTAATAGTCACTAATATTGTTGATATTCCTGAAATGCATTTTAAAAATGAAGTGGTAAAGGGTATCATTGAGATAAAAGTAGAATGTTAAAATAATTATGTTTAGGGGCGCCTCAGTGGCTCAATCAGTTGGGCATCTGCCTTTGGCTTGAGTTGTGATCCCAGGGACCTGGGATCCAGCCCCACTTCTAGCTCCCTGCTCAGCAGGGAGTCTGCTTCTCCCTCTGCCCCTCCCCGCGCGCGTGTGTGCACGCACGCACACTCCCTCTCTCTCTCTCTCTCTCAAATAAATAAAATATTTAAAAAAATAATTATGGTTAGTTTATATTTTAAAAAATAGGAAAGAGGGGCTCCTGAGTGGCTCAGTCAGCTAAGCTAAACTCTTGGTTTCAGCTCAGGTCAGGATCTCATGGATCTTTTTTCTTTTTTTTTTTTTTAAAGATTTTATTTATTTATTTGACAGAGAGAGACACAGCGAGAGAGGGAACACAAGCAGGGGGAGTGCGGGGCTTGATCCCAGCACCCTGGGATCATGACCTGAGCCGAAGGCAGACGCTTAACGACTGAGCCACCCAGGCACCCCAGGATCCCATCCAAGTTGGGCTCTGTGCTCAACAGGAATTCTGCTTAAAGATTCTCTCCCTCTGCCACTCCCCCACTCTTTTGCACTCACTCTCTCTCTCGCAAATAAATGGATAAATCTTTTAAAAAAAAAAAAAATTGAAGAAAAATTTCTCGCTGTTTTTAGAAAGGAAAAAAATAGAGTTGCTATTGACTGAGTATGTTTTATGTTGGAATTGATTTCCAGGTGTGGAAATTCATAATGATGAGGCTTGAGCTGTAATACATCACAGTTATTGAGCTGTCAATTATTCCTTCTAGAATGTGTAAAAATCATATAATTAGCTACCCTCGGGGTTTTAAAAAATAAGTTACTGGAATATAAGCTATTACAATTTTAATTTTTATTCTGAAGCTAAGCACATTGTTTTTGCTATTTTTGGTTTATTTTGGGGGTAAACTGTCAACTCTTAAAATTACCTATTTTTTTCATATTATAAGTAAAACCAGATGTTCATGTAGGAAGATTATAGGAAATACAAAAAGCCCATGTGTTTAACAATATATGGTATCTCCTACCAGCCATATACAAGTGTAATTGTATGCTTGTTTATCTTCACTTTGTCAACAAGGGTTTTGGGGGAAGGAAGGTGGGGAAAAAGGAAGATGGAAAAAGGAGGTGATGTGGTTTTGGAATATAGGTGAAGTTTGGTGGGGGGAGGTCTGGAGTCAACAGCCAAGAAAGAATTCTCTGGTGCAAAATGGTGGTTTTATTAAAGCACAGGGACAGGACCCTTGGGCAGAAAGAGCTGCTGCCCCTGCGGTTGTGAGGGGTGGCTGATTATATACTATGGGGTTGGGGGAGGTTAGGAAAAAGGGAGGCTTCAAAAGGATTTTCGTATGTTAAAGAAGACTCACAGGATACTGGAGGCCTTGCCATTGTCAAGTTAAGGTTGTTTTTCCCCTAACAAGGCATTAACATTAAGATAGTTGGGAGATTCCTGGAAGGATGTCACACATGTCCCACCCAGGAATAGGGGGTGGAGGGAGGTTGCAGAGTGTCAGCTTGTGCTTTGTCTTCAGCTTGCCTTCTGTTCCCTCACCATTTACCCCCTGAACAATTTTGACCCTTAAATCTTTAAGGTTGTTGAAGGTGGAAGATCTCATCTTCTGTAACGTCTTCCTGCTGAATAGGGCATAGAGATGTCCCTACATATGAGTCAATATTGGTCAGTTGGGGAACATATAGGGGAGTTATGAAAGGGGAGGCAGCTGAATCCAACGAGGTCAACAGAGATGAACCTCCTTGAGTAGAAAGGATCTGTTAGCTGGAAGTTATGGCAATGAAGAAGTCTTCACACTAGGAAGGGAGACACCGGAAATGACAAAATAAGGTTAATATTGTTCTGAATAAAAGACCTTGGATAGTTGACCTTTGATAATTTTCCTCCAGTTTAGGAGTTTTAAGCAATCACTAAAGGAAAGAGATCATTTAAAGTGCCAACTTGAGTATCATGTCAGTTAGAAACCCAGAAATATTTTTGTGGTAATCTAGAATGTATACACAGCATTGTTTTTATGATAGCGCAAGTTTTGTAAAACTACTTTGCGCATTTGTATTACTTTAGTATTTAATAGAGAAATGCTATTTTGAGTGTCATTTAGGGCTTTGACCATGTACTTAAGAGTTTTCATGTGCCAAACAATCTCCAGTCTCAAAGAGGGAACAAAGATGGATGCTAGGTGGTCATACCAATGTCACACAAAACATGTCCACCATTGTTTTAAATTTGGAAGGTTAGCTGGGTTGGTAATTGTTTTAATAATGTGTCTGTGCCTCCAGGCAAAACCCAGAGTACAATGACCTGTCCAGCCTGGGGGAAGCTATGGACAAGTTAGAGTCTCATAGCCATTGGGTCCCAGCAAGGAGCCAGTCATATAATACTGGGCCTCTTTGAAGTGCAGTCGGGATTTCAAGGGCTACTCGATTTCAAGGGCTATTCGGTTTGGGAGAGCCATCCTTTAAATTTGTGTAATAATCTCAAGCCCATATTTGATTGGGGAGTTATGTCTTGACAATAATCCCCTTTTCTTTAAGTTGCTCCATATGGCATATGGTACTAGGAAGGCATATTTGGAGTCACCGTAGATACTAATTTTTAAGACTTCTCCCAATTGTAAAGCACAGGTGGGCGCTATTAATTCTGCTTTGGGGAGGTGTATTTGCTGACAGGGCTTTGGCCTCAGCAGTCTGAGTTAAGACTGACTATAGCATACCCGGTTTTTCTTACCCCTCTTTTCCATGAAGCTACTGCCATTGGTAAACCAACTGTCACCTGCATTTTTAATAGGGGCATCTTAAATCTGGTCGACTAGAATAAACAAGATCAATAACCTCTTAACGGTTATGTTCTATACTACAGAAGTATGATGGTCAGGTCCAGGGCTAAGGGTAGCTGGGTTTAAAGTTTGACAGGTTTTAAATATATTTCAGGCATATCTATAAGCATTGCCTAGTGTTTAATAAGTCAGTTTCCCATAATCTCTTGGTGGCTTTTGGTTTCTAAGACACTCTGGACCTGATGTGAGGTCATTACAGTCAGTCATTGTCCCAAAGTAAGCTTTGAGGCTCCTACCGAAAAGACTGTTATATGCTTGGCTAAAGCCTCTATTTGCATTTGTACCTCAATAGAGGTGGCTTCTAGGATAAATATGACTAAGGGATAATTCCATCTGTTTGAGGTAAGGCATTAATATCCTAATTACAATGAATTACTGGCAAATGAGAGAAGACTTATCAAGAGATAAGGGCATCCAAGTACATCATCCAATCCAGTCATAAAGAAAGTAGGGCCATCCATTATCTCCACAGGTCCATAGTTAACCCTATGAAGTGGGGTGTGCTCTGGCTTTTAGGGAAGGATTTTGTCATCTCAGCCACACAGAACTGGTCAAGGTGCTAGTTGAGTTATATAATTTTTGGGAAATTAATCCTAAATAATCGTATGCCCATGGGGTCCTGTTATTATCCCCACAGAATAACATGCAATAAGATTATCTATACAGGAGCTATTGTGTAGAAACAGAAAAGCTATTTCTGTGAAGTTTACCTCAAGTTCTCTAGCTTAAGCAAACAACATCTAAGGACAATTAAAACTAAAGGTGCGTTATTGAAACATAATTTTTCTCTTTAATCCAGAGATAGCCAAATCAAGACTAATTCGTTTGTAAAACAAGTCCAATTTTAACAAACCTGGCATAATTATTTACATAAGCTCAGCAAGAATAATGATCGTATACATCTTTTAGAATCTGCTCTGCTGGAACCTTTATGAGGAATCTCTAGGTTGAACTTTTAGTAGCCTCTCCAGGCCAGAAGCCAAGCCAAGTACTTGCCATCAGACATGCCTGCAATACCTGTAGATTTGAGCGAATTCCTCTTCACGAGGTCCCCAGAGTATCCTGCGGTTCCTGCACCTGCCAGGAAGTGACATTCTTTACTCACCTGGTGAGGCTGCTGGTAACTCTGTAAAGCAAGGTATCAGGCCAACATTTCCAAGCGGCTTTATGGCTCCAGGTTTCATAAAGTCAGTCTTAGTTCCTTAAAGGTGTTTGGTCAGGGGCGCCTGGGTGGCTCAGTCGTTAAGCGTCTGCCTTCGGCTCTGATCATGATCCCAGGGTCCTGGGATTGAGTCCCACATGGGGCTCCCTGCTTGGTGGGAAGCCTGCTTCTCCCTCTCCCACTCCCCCTGCTTGTGTTCCTGCTCTCACTCTCTCTTTCTCTGTCAAATAAATAAATAAAATCTTAAAAAAAAAAAAAAGGTGTTTGGTCATATCTGAGTCTATGCATGTCTCTCAAATATGACATTCCAGTCAGAGCCTTGGTAAAATAACCAACATTTCCAGTGGTGTCCTGTTACAAGGAGAAGATTCTTACTGAACTTACGCAAATGATTATGATTGCCATGGAAGAACGAATACTTCCTGAGACCTTTTGAATGAGAGGGTTCAGATAGACAGAAAAGTTAAATGTTTTAATTTGCTTTATTATAATTTCTGTATATTACTGATGTCTTAAGAGAAAGTCTTAGTCTGGAAGAGCAAATAGTAAAGAGCCAGCAGTGTTTCAAACGAGAGTCACAACACTATAATCTTTTAGTTCATTTAGTCCCATGTTACTAATTCTTGTTTAGTTTGAATGCAGCCTTAGTTCTCCTTGAAGATGAAACATTTTACAAGAGAATAACTATAAATGACAAGACTAAAAAATGGACATGGTTAAACATCTGATGAGAGGTTACAATGTAGCTGGCAAGGAAATCCAGTTATTTCTGTGACACATAACACTTTAATAATCAAAATAAGAGTGATGATGACCTTTTACCAGAAGGTAACATACCAAACAAACAAGCCTAATTAGTCAACGAGACTTTGTTCATGATTTAAATCTTGGGCAAGTTTGTTAAAACCTTAGAAAGTTTTAAAGCACATACCTAAATAGGATTAGGATGTTAAAGACCTGATAAAGGCAAAACATAAACTGGTTTTCTGAGCAGACAAAAGAGAAAAAACCTTTGTTTACATTCTTATCAAGAGCAGACAACAATTCAAGAAAACTTGTCTTTTTGAACAGAGAGAAAGCAGACTTTCAACCTTATACCAATGTACTTTAAAATCCACTCATTTCAATCTTAAGGTCCATCCTGACCACACCTAAAATTCCGTTCCAGAGTTTTCCCATCACAAACCTTCTACAACTTTCTTTTGCGTTCAGATTTTGTCCCAAGCCATCTCTCCAAACAACCATCTTATTTAGGACAAAATTACCTTCTTTTACCTTCATTCCCGTTCCTTATATCTTCCTTACATATCTTCTACATTTCTATATACAGAGTTGTTTCCCTTATTTCCATCAGTCTTAATTACATTTAGCAGAATTTTCCACTCTTAGAAACCTTAGTCTCCAGTGAAGACTAAGTAGTAACCAATTGTGGACTGTTACACCAGAATTCTTTAGATGGCAAATTTATGAATCAATTAAGCACAAAACATGCTTACCAACAGATTTAAACATCCTTAGTTTCTTTGCAATAAGAAGTCAAAAGCACAAACCTACATCTAGTTATCAATGATTTAGCCCTTTTATGCTATTTGGAAGAGACCTAGATGTCCAACAAATTTAATCCCATTTATCATCCAAGCAAAACTTTAAAATTTCAGGTTACCAGAGACTTTGAAAGCTATCTTAACAATTACCCATGAAAACTTTGAGACAATCATCATTTTAGTCATCTTTTTGCTAAACAATTTGCAAAGAGATAACACGAGCTTATTTGACCTTCAGCAAACCTGGATAGAATAAAAGTTTCACGTTTACTGCTGATAACTTAAAAGACATATCTATCTTAATTAAACCAATAACCTTAAATTAGTTTAAATATTGAATTATGTTCCACCTGGATCCTCTCCATTGTCAATTTTTACCTGAGACACTAGTGGGGAAATCTGGAGTAGGTGGTATTAAGTCCAGGGGGTGCTCTTCTTGCTCCTTGACAGTGAAGGGAGAAGGAGCCATGGTGCCTGAGGCACTGAGGATGGTCTAGAAGCCAGTTATGCAGGTCGCACCCAAGGTGGTGCAAAAACAGGAGAAGGGGGAGGGGGAGATAGAAGAGGCAAAGTGCTGGGGCACCTGGGTGGCGTCTGCCTTCGGCTCAGGTCATGATCCCAGGGTCCTGGGATCAAGCCCCGCATCGGGCTCCCTGCTCCATGGGAAGCCTGCTTCTCCCTCTCCCACTCCCCCTGCTTGTGTTCCCTCTCTCGCTGTGTCTCTCTCTGTCAAATAAATAAAATCTTTAAAAAAAAAAAAAAGAGGCAAAGTGCTGCCAGAAGGCAGAGAAGAGGGTTCCTGGTTCTAGAGCTCACCGGCTCCAACAGAGGAGCAGACACCATGTTTCCCCGCCAGCAAGGGGGGGAATAAGCAGTCCATGTCCGACAGAAGACAGGGAATTTCCCCAAAACAAAGGGAGTTTCAGCAGCTGCTTGGGAATATTCCTTAAGATCCTTGTCCTGAGGTAGACTAACCACAGATGGCTCCAGTTATAGCCATTAACCCAGGAAATAGGGAGAAGCCCCTACATCTATTAGGAAGAACAGTGAGAGAGAGTCAGAGTCCCCTTTGGGGTGGCCTGTGTTTCCTCCAGCAAACCTGGGTTTACTTGGAGGGGCCTATTTAGATAATTATCATCCAATATGTTGGGGAGGGTGGGTTACAAGCCAACACATTCGGGCAGACACATTCTGCAAGAGGCCCTTAGGTCGGGGTCCTGGTGTAGAGCAGTGAAGGCCTACGTACAAGCAGTGAAGGTACCGTAGGTCCATTTGCCCTGTTTCCTGCAGAAGAGATCTAACTGACAGATCCTGAGGCCATGCAGTGTTACAGGAGCTCAGTACTTTCCTAAATTTTGCAATCTGAATTGTTTCCAGTAGGTTAAAAGGCACCCTTCCTTGGGAACCGAAGAAGAAGCCTACTGAAGCCATGCTCCCAGAAAAGTAAAGGAGGTCCATTACCAAATCCCCCCTGACTCCCAGGTGGCGTCCCACACAGGTTATGTCAGAGGTTTCGTGTGTCAAAACTGACCAGAGTCGTCCCTCAAACAAAAATCGCTGTTGATCACCATCCTGCCTTCCTGTGAAGGCATTCCTGCCATAAAAGGCCCTGAAGGGATGCCGGCGTCCCTCCCCCCCACCCCCTAATCACATCCTAGACTGCCTATGGGTGCCTGGTGAATGGACTGAAAAACCGTGCTGTGCCGTCCTGTGCCCTGATGGTTGCATACTGCCCTGCCATTTCTAACCCATGGAAAATACTGGAAAAGTTTTACAAGGGGGAAATTACCAAATTTTGTAGCTTTAAGTAGTTAGTAGAGGACATTGACGGTGAATAGTAAAGATGGAAATCCATCATGGTCTAAGTGACATTCCAACACATGTGGTCTTTATAAAGTCAACTTCCCTAGGAAGTGGTCCCCAGTTGGGTTTTAATTCCATCTGGTACTGGTTTCAGCTGGCTCCCAGTGGAGGTCCCACGGCCAGAAGCAGCTAGACCAGGGATGTGGAGGGGATCACATTAGATCAGTCAGGAGGAAACTTCACATGGGAGTCTTAAGGTTGGCAGCCATCCTGGTGACTTAGGTGTCCCCAAGACAGACAACTTTGTATAAGGACAGGAATAAAGAGTGGGCATCAAGTTTCTGGGTCTTATTACCACCCCGGACAGGGCACTAACTTCCAGCCAAAAGGCAGGCTTTCTCCTCCCCATAGAGTAGCCATGGGCTAGAGGATTACAGCCTGAGCTATTGACATGAAAATGTTCCAATAAGACCATACTCCTTGAAGAGCTACAGAAATTGAAAGTAAAGGAAAAGAGAAAGTACTCACCAAGTTCGTACCGAAGCTCAGAGTTCAGATGCAAAGACTCAAAGCCCCACTTTGGGCACCATATGATGTGGTTTTGGAATATAGGTGAAGTTTGGTGGGGGGAGGTCTCGAGTCAACAGCCAAGAAAGAATTCTTGAGAGTCTCTGGTGTAGAATGGTGGTTTTATTAAAGCACAGAGACAGGACCCTTGGGCAGAAAGAGCTGCTGCCCCTGGGGTTGTGAGGGGGCTGATAATATACTATGGGGTCGGGGAGGTTAGGAAAAAGGGAGGTTTCAAAAGGATTTTCATGTGTTAAAGAAGACTCGGGATACTGGAGGCCTTGCCATTGTCAAAGTTGTTTTCTCCTCTAGCAAGGCATTAACATTAAGATAGTTGGGAGATTCCTGGAAGGATGTCATACATGTCCCACCCAGGAATAGGGGGTGGGGGGAGGTTGCAGGGTGTCAGCTTGTGCTTTGTCTTCAGCTTGCCTTCTGTTCCCTCATCAGAGGTACGTTGTGCTAATAAGTACATTTGTTAACTAGTTTCAGATTTTTTAAAATTGTTTATTGATATGATTAGGTAGACTTTCTTAAAAAAAAAAAAAAGTTTACTGGTCATTTGCATTTCTTCTTTAATGACTCACTTATCCATGCCCCTTAATATTTTTATCTGGTTTTAGGGTTTTTTTTCCTCTGTTGATTTAGAAGATACGAAAGATTAGCTTTTCATTTTTCAATTATTTTTTTCCTTTTTTAGTTTTTTAAACTTTTGATTGTTGTTTTTGTCATATAAAAGTTTTATACTTTCATGTAATTAATCCCTCAGTCTTTTGATGTACTTATTTCTACATTTGGTATCATGCTTAAAAAAACATTCCCTACTTTAAATAATTATATTTACTGGGTTTTTAATGGTTTCTTCTAAATATATTGTTAGTACATCTGGATTTTTTAAGATTATGGTATAATGTAGGAATCTGTATTTTATTTTAGTGGCATTTGTTGAATAAACGATCATTTTTCCATCCATCTAAAATGTACTTCCCTCTTTCTCTTTTAATGAAGAAAATGGTTAAGGGTACTTCAGTTTTTTTCTCACTGACCCCCTGTGGTATCAAGTTAAATATCCAGTTCTTAAGTGAACTAGGGCCTTTAGGGCCTCTGTTTTTATACTTTTTTTTCCCTTCCTTTTGATATTTTGAGCCTTCTATGTTCTTTTTTTTTTAGATTTTTTTTTTTTAATTTATTTATTTGACAGAGATATAGCGAGAGAGGGAACACAAGCAGGGGGAATGGGAGAGGAGGAAGCAGGCTTCCTGCTGAGCAGGGAGTCTGAGATGTGAAGCTCCATCCCAGGACCCTGGGATCACGACCTGAGCCGGAAGTAGACGCTTAATGACTGAGCCACCCAGGCGCCCCTATATTCTAAATTATTCTATATTCTTGTGTGAGTACTACGTTTGCATGGATTTTAGACACTGATTCAGATTATGACCTTATTTTGGTTCTTATCAAACATTTACGATGTTCTCATTATTGAACAAAACCTAAATGTTTCTGTCATCTGTAGCTTCAGAAATTACTTTTTAATCTTAAATTCATTCCTTAAGGTTTACTGTATATGTAAGACACTGTACTAGGCATGGGGATATACATGATCCTGCCTGAGGTCCCTACCTATGTAATGGGAAAACAGGCTAGTTAACAGGCAGTTATGAAGCACTGTTAGCACTAAGGTTTTTGAGGCGGGGATGATGGCCTCCCAGAGAAAACAACATCTTAGGTAAAACCGTAAGAATGAGTAGGCTGAGTAGCTATTAACCAGGTGAGTAGCCTAGAGTGTTTGCTTGTAGGGGCTGAGAAGAAGGAAAAAATTTGGAAACCAGAAGCAAAAAAAAAAAAAAAAGGCATTTTCCCCGGGGGAAACTGAAAGGCCTTATCTTTGGAGGGTGGAGCTGATGGAGAGGAGGGAGTGGTTAGACTGGCTAGCAAGTTACAGAAGAATCCTTATAGAGCCTCAGGCAGTGGATTTTAAGCAAGTGAAGTTTTCAGATTTACAGTCTAGAAAAATCATTCTTGGTCCCTGCAGTGAGGAGAGTGGATTGAAGTTGACAGTTGTGAACTGGGGGCTTCCCAAACTTTTTCAGTCTTGCAGGTTAGAATTAAAGATAGCCTAAATTAACATAGAGCAGTAGGAATAGACACTGATAAACTTAGATATCTAGAAAGTAAGATTAAAGGGTGTGGTGAATGAATGAGGGGAGCGGGAGGAATCCAGGACAGGCCCAGCAGTCTGCTTTCAATTGGTGTAGAGGTAGGGGAAGAAACAGGTTTTAGACATGTTGCATGTGAACTGCATCATTAACCTGAGGAGGTCTTAAGTATTATTGGATGCAAAGGTCTAACACTTAGGAGAGAGATGGATAACCTATGAATTTGGGAATCACCTCATGATGACCAAAGCCTTAGAAATGAGTAAGTGCTGTGGGGAGAGCAAGTGTGGAACCCTGAGGAACACCCACATTTAATTCCAAAGAAGAGGCTTGGGTAGAGAGGAACTGGGAAATTAGGATCCAAGTGGGGAGAGAGCTCTTCAAAGAGAGTCATTCACATAAATGCTGCTAATGGGGCAAATAAGCATAAAGATTGGTGTGTCCTGTAGATTTAGTAATGAATAGTTCTTTTGCTTGGTAAGCATGATGAGATAAAAGGGTTTTTTTCTTTAAGTTGCTTTTTAATAAGGGAAATTTTTTCTGTTTTCTTTAAGTGATTTTTTTCTCCCATGTGTTTGAATAATAGGAAGGTCCAAACAGTCTGATTAATGAGGAAGAGTTCTTTGATGCTGTGGAAGCTGCTCTTGACAGACAAGATAAAATAGAGGAACAGGTATATCTTTTATTAAAAATTCTAACACTAGGCATTCCTTGATGTATGTTATTTTTTATAAATGGAATTTGAAAACTGTGAACCTAATAGAAATGAACTGTGAACCTAGAAAATGAACGTGTCTACACTGAGTCACAAATGTAGAGGAATCTTTACAAGTCAGTTCCTTCATTGATGAATTTTTAAGCAGTAGAAAGGAGACTGCTGATCACTTAAAGGAATCATGCATAATTAACATGAAACTAAATGGAAATATTCTGCCTATTCCCCTTGAAGTATCCAACTTTATTGTCTATTAAGAACAAGCATATGTTTAATCTGAGTGAAACAGTCTGAATTTCTCTGTATCACAGTTACCAACCATATGAATTCACAAGGAAGATGACCAAGAATTAACTCCTTTATTGCTTTCACCACCCTCACCTTCGATATCTTCCTCACTTTTAACTTTGCTCAGTATTTTATCATTATCAAATTCACAGCAGTTATACCCAGCTATTTCTGTGGAAATTGAAGGAAAACATTTCTTAAATCCTTCAACTCTAGTCTCAGGATTAATTTGATCCTTTGCATCCTTTTAATTCTGTAACAATGCAGTTACCATATATTACCACTAGATGGTACTTAAGGGTGAATTTTAGTTACTCTTCCCAGGGCTTTAAGTATCTTGCAAATAAATTCGTTTTAAGTGTATCGGTTATACTACAAATGAACTTGCATAGAAAAGTTGGCTTTTTCATTCCTGTCATTGCTAAGGTAGTCATGGCCATTATGCCTATTCACTGGTCTGTCTCCCTGAGGGTAAATCACCTGCAATAGTGACTTTTGCTTTTCATGTTTATCTTTCATTATTTTTTTTCTAAATCAGTGATAAAAAGTTTTTGTTACATTCATTTATAAAGCTTATTAGTCATTTTTTATGCTGAAAAAAGATGCTATGGAGCATTCAATAAGAATGGAAGCTTTCAGTTCCTAAATGAGCTCCATTTTTAGATGCCTAAAGTATTACCTGAAGAAGTATCTTAATGTTGGCTTTTTAAATGTTTTTTTTTCTTCTTCTTCTTCACGTTGATGTTTTTTTGTTTTGTTTTTGTTTTAATCTAAGTTGTGGTATTTTGGGGAGAGTAGGTCAAGACAACTTCAGTCTTGCCAGTGACTATGTGGCTGTAAACTTACTGCTTAAATTCTCTGGGCCTTGGTTTTCTAATATGTAAAACAAGGAGTTACACAAGATGGTTCAAATCATCGCTTCTGACTCTAAAATGCTACTCTACCAAATACGGTGGTTGAGTTGGAGTTTAAGAGGATTGATGAAAACTTTTGTAAACTTTAGAAAAAAAAATATTCATGGGTCTATTTGATTTTAGTCTGTTCTTGACACTGTGGTAGATACTCTGCAAAATGGGTCACTAAACAGACCATGATCTCATGATCTCACCTCATGGGCATGTTGATATTACAAGGGTAATTATAGTGTGGTAATGCTCTAGAATAGTAAGCGTCAGTAATCCATGAAATTAGTTCCAAAGATTCAGATCATTTCCCTCGTTGTATACAGTAAATTTTGCACAGGACTCCCAGCAGCACAGCCACTACTAAGGTATTCTTCAGTGACACATTTTTGAGTTTACATAGTTCTACATTATTTACCAACATAAGGAAAGAAATTTTCAGTGAAGTGGTGAGTGAGAAATGAGATCTTAGCAGTTCTGTTCAGATAGTGTTGAATAGAAATTAGCACTTGTCTTCTGCATAGTTAGAAGATGAGCACACAACACAGCACGGCTTCTGGTAGTTTATATTTAGTAGATATTGAGTAAGTGAGAAGAAACTGGGCAAGTTCAGGAGGAGGAAGGAAGTTAAGTGGCAGTTTAACAGGAGTGACACAGTGGGTTGAAGGCTGAACACGTTCATGGAAAGGAGATAAAGATATCCGTGCTATGTTCTTTGTAACACAACTGAAGCAAATGACAATGGTTCAAATGGTATGGCCCTGCACAACCCTGATGAAGTGGAATGATTAGAATAATTTGGCCAGAGTTTAGATATAAGAAATTACTTCAACAGCAGTGTTAATACGGATTCGTGGTAAATAATGCCATACCGGTATTGGAGAGTCTGGCAAATTCAAAGAACCAATCCCTACTCAAAGTGGTATGTATGGAATCTGAAAGAAGAGATTGAATTAGAATACATGAAGTAAGTGTCAGGACATGGCAAGGCTTGAACCTTCAGAGTATTTTTGTAATTCAAATATTTATAAGTACTGAAGTGTTCAGTCATTAAATGTTGGTAGTTTCAGGTTATAGTATTCATTCTTAAGCTGCAAGGTATACCTTAAAACCCTCCCACCTAATGTTATATGTTTTCTTAGTCACAGAGTGAAAAGGTCAGATTACACTGGCCTACGTCCATGCCATCTGGAGATGCCTTTTCTTCTGTGGGGACTCATAGATTTGTCCAAAAGGTAAGCTAATGTCAGAGTTTCCTGAAAATATATATTGTTCTTCACTGTTGATGGAACTATCTTGTTGTATAAGTTTTCCCTTTTCTTGAATTTAGGAATGAGATTTTTTTGGTATTGTATACTTTCTTCCATATACATCCTCCAAAACAGTTAGAAATTTTCTTCTGAATATGTTCTTTCTTTTTTGTTTAAGGGGAAAGGGGGGATGGGGGATATAGGGAATGGCTAGTCCAAAATAGTTAACCAGAAGCAGAACCAGTTATGTTAAACCACTTTTTCTTTGGGGTTAAGTGATACTATTTTGTATTATTGGAAGCACTGCATTCTTTTTAGAAAGATTTTGGAGCATAAACCATAATAGGTGCATGAAGTCAGCACTTGCTGCTAAGCTTGTTTCATATAGTGCTTTGTTCTCTCTTTCTTTATCTTGTGTTTGGAAGTTGGTACTGAATGCTCTGTTGTGCCTTTGTTCTGATTACTTGGTTTTTTCTTTGTCTGTCTCTGGTAGCCCTATAGTCGCTCTTCCTCCATGTCTTCCATTGATCTAGTCAGTGCCTCTGACGATGTTCACAGATTCAGCTCCCAGGTACTGTATGACTGTATAGAGTGGACTTGAGTCTGTCTGTGCTATATTTCAGCCTGCTTTCCCAGTTCCTAGATATCTTTTGGTTAGGCCACTTGTTTTGGTTTTGAGTTTTAAATAGTAACAATAAGCATTAAAAAGGCAAAAAAAAGGCCTTCCTTATCTACTAAATAGTTCCTCTGTCAGGCTTGCATGTGCCCTTTGTATCCTCTGCTGTGAATAGCTTGGAATTTTGCCATATAGGAGGTACTCCTGAAAGATTTCAAATTGAAGTGAAACAAGTAGAAGATACCTGGTTTTTAAATACCATGTAGTATCTATTTCTTCAGACAGGATTCAGCAACTTTGATGAGCATGGTTTACAGGATACGTTACAGCATAAAAGCAGGTTTAAGCAGCCCCACTTCTAATCTAATTTAAAGTAACTCATAATTCAACAAGGAAGTTTCTTTTTAAAATATTTGTCTCATTACTCTTGTCATACTAAGCTCCATTGAACTGATTTTATTTTTGTTATGCAAATTACCCTTGGATGTTGTAAATTAATATTCTTGTTCAGATGCATTATTAAGTATTTAGGAATTTAAGACAGGAAGCTAGATGATTGCAGTCCCTGCCTCCATAATAAAGTCAAAGTATTATCGAAGGAATGTTTTTTAATATCAGCATTAGTTTTTAAAGTTTTTCAATCCTTATATCTTTGCCATTCAGCTTTGTATTTTTATGGTGATTGTATTTTACATTATGTTAGCTTATGTTAAGAAGCTGAGCTCTCTAGTGTGAATGACTGAGTTTAAATCCTGGTTAGTTGTATGATCATGGACAACTTTTTTAACTCTTCTGTGCTTCACTTCTGTGATTTAGCTAGGACTGTGATCTCGCTAAAGCCTGGCATTTTGTAAATGCTAGGTAAGTGTGAGCTTTTATTAGCTATTATATAGCTATTTATTAGCTATTATTATAATACAATTTCTTTGAATAATCAAAATTTTCTACATTATTTTTTCTCTATCAGAGTATACTCGACCCTTGGATAACGTGGGGGTTGGAGCACCGACCCCCCCTCAGTCAAAAATCCACATACAACTTTTGCTTCCCCAAAAATTTAACTACTAATAGTTCATAATAGTTTATAATAATATAAACAGTTGATTAACATATATTTTATGTTATATGTATCATATACTGTATTCTTACAATAAGGTAACTTAGAGAAAGAAAAATGTTATTAAGAAAATTGTAAAGAAGAGAAAATACATTTACAGTACTGCTCTATATTTATTAAAACAAATCCACATATAAGTGGACCTGTGCAATTCAAACTCGTATTGTTCAAGGGTCAACTGTATTCCGTAATTGTTTTTTAAAGTCATAATTTAGAACAGATTTCTCAGTTTACACTTATGAATAAAATTTACATTTGTTTTTTAACTATGCAGTAAAGAAGAAAATGAAGGTTAAGACTCAAAGTGTATTTTTTTACTTTTGCTGCTTTTTTTCTCCTTGAACTTTTTTGAGAAAGAGATGTATCAGTTCTGCATCAGAAATCGCCCAGAACCAAACTTATTCCAGTATTTCTTAATTTTGTTCATTTATGAAAGCTTTTTAAAAGCATCTCATATTCGCAATAAATCAGTGACAAAACTAGATAATATTGGGATACTTTGGTTTATTCTGCTACACTCCACCTGGCATTAAAATAATAAAGTAACAGACTAAAGCTCATCAGTACTGGTCACCGTTTACCCTTAAATTATACAAATACACAGGCTATAAATGAAAATGTAATGAGAGCAGTAAAAGAGGGTAAGCCACAATAGATGCCTAAGAATTAAGGCTTCAGAATGCACACCTTGGACCCAAGCTATAGAGCTTTAAAATTCTGAACCTGAAATTCTTCAAGTATAGATGAATATATTAGAGACACAGGAGCCCAGATTTTTACAAGACTTTGCCAAATTGTAGCATACTTTTTAATATTTTGTGTAACTTGTGTATAAGTTGAGAAAGATCTTTCTGGTGAAATTTTTTTAATATATGATGCTCATGATAATTCAGATTCTGTTTTTAGCTTTTAATTATTGTACTGTTTTATATGCCAAAAGAGGCAAAATTGCAGAAAAAATGACATTGAGCTCTTTAAGTATTTATTGTCCTTGCTAAAGTATTTGTTGTCATTAGCAGACTTGGGCTCTGGCAGTTAAGCTCTTTCCCCCCTTTATGTCCATAGTGACACTTTATTATTGTGGTAATTATTTATTTAACCCCTCCGCTGTTTATTGTACAATAATACCTTCTAATTTAGCAGAACTAGAAAGTAGAGTAGATAAAATCACATACTGATAAACACACACACTTTAGTAATTGTCTTTTTCTACCAAAGTAGGCAATTTCATATATACTATTTTGTAAGCAGCTTTTTTTTGTTTTGTTTTTTGGTGTTGTGTTTATAATTAAGCCCATTTTCCCATCGGTAAACATGGGTCCTAATCTCCTTGTCTGTTACTATGGATGTGCATACAGGACTTACCTACTCACCTAATATTGAACATTTATTTTCAGTTTGTCTCTATTATAAATAAATATTATAAATAGTGTTACAGGAGCATCCTGATATACAGACCATCCATGTGTGTGTATATATATATCTTTGTACAGTTATTTCCTTAGAATACATTTCTAGAAGTAGAATTGTTAAGACAAAAGCCATAAACACTTCTGAGGTTTTTTTATTCTTAATGCCAAACTGTTCATTTAAAAAGTTGAACCAGCTACACTCCCAGTTCAGTTTTCTTTTGTTATGTTGACACTGAGTATTATAATTCAGCTAATTTTTGCCAGTCTGATAGACTAAAAGTAGTATTTTTGCTTCTTGGCCTTTTGCATTTCTTCGGTGAATTGACTCTTCATGTCCTGTCCATTTTTCTTTTGGGTTAACAGTACACTGTTAATTTGTTATTAATAAATTATTCTATCCAACAAATCCCTCTGACTCTGTAACAATAAGCATGGTTGTATTCCTTTCACATGAGTAAGAGAAAAGAGGTCTGAGCAGTCTTTGGATCCTTCTGGACTTCTGTTCATTAGAATTTTGTTCGTTACATTTTTGTTTTATCATCAATAAAAATTTCTGTATTGATAATGTTAGAAAAATCCAGTTAGCCTCCATTTGACATACTGAGTGACTCAAATGGGAGGTGGAAGAAAAGACTAGAATTGGTGTGCCATCATCTCTTATTTTAAATGTGCTTTATCTCCATTTTTCATAGTTCATTTGCTAAGATGCTGTGTATGTCAGCTTATTTTCAACTCTAGGTCCAAAAAAATCGAGGGCATGATTCCTGAAATTATTTTAGTCTGATTAAAACTAGTGAACACTATTAAAGCAGATGAAACCTGCCTTAGTGATTTTGATCCAGTCTTTTGTTTTTTAAAGTGATAGCAGATGTTACTAGTAATAATATTTCCTAGTGTATCAAATTTTGAGCCTACTAAAATGGTAAATTTGGCTTGTGTTTATTCTTGTCATCCAACTTAATGGCCCCTTGTTTCCCAATTATTTTTGATATGCAGTCTTAACTAAAAACAATAAACAGAGCAGATCATTAGGGTAGATTCGAATTGTCAGTGTGGTCACGAATGCCCGAGTCACTGCCCCAATAGTAACACTTACTACTTCAGATTTTATTGCGGTGAACGTGAAATTCATTATTATAGTGAGATTTTACCTGTATCACCTCTCTTCTTAATCTCAGTGATATTACCTCAAGGAAGATGCCATAATGGATAAAGATACCATGATGAAAGCTTTGCAGAGATGGTTACTACAGTAATTGGGTACTTCAATTTCTTTAATTTCCTAGAAGCACAGCACTAAATTCATCTTGTTTATTTCTTTGTTGAACTTTTTCAAGCCCTCTTAAGTCAGGGAAGTACGTAAGAACAAAAGGCTGAACACTTCTCCGTAGGTGCGGTGGTAACACAGTAGTAATACTATTTTTCATCTGTCTAAGAAGATGATATTAAATGTGCTTACTGTACATTCTTTTAACCTATGTAAATAGCTTTCACTTCATATTTGTGGAATCTAGTTTCTTTGGGATCAAAACACAAAAATATCTTCTTGTTATTCAAACATTTGAAATAAGTTAGCAGGAATCATCTCCCAAACAAAAATACAATTACCTGCATACTTTCTGACAAAAGAGCTTAAACTGGCACTAAATTTTTTTGAAACAGAACTCTTTTTTAACAGAGTAAAATCCTTTACATTCTTCTTTCACAAGTGGTCTTTTTCTGGGAAGCATTTCTTTCTGCTTCTAATCTCATAATAAATGTTCTCTTAGGTGTTCTCAACTCCTAGTATCCCACCTACAAAGTACATATTCATATCTAAAAATTTTTAAGATCTTTGGATCTAAAAAGGGTAAAAGTTTTTCCCAATCACAGTGGACACAGACAAATGAGTCAAGCCAGTGCTACAGCAGTTGTTCAATTTATGCATACTAACTGGAACTCTCTTTGTTCCTTCCTCTTTGGGAACTCGGGTACATTTTGTATGTCTTCATAACTTGGAAATCCTGCATTAGTCCTCCTTATTCTCTCAGAGCAGATTTCAAAATTAGAGAGGCACACAGATTTTTCCAGGCAGCCCCTGGAGTTATATTTTCTAATGAAGCCTTTATACAATTACAGAATATGGAGTGCCTGGCTGGTATGCACCTCTTGATCTGGGGGTCATGAGTTCAAGCTCTGCATTGGATGTAGAGATTACTTAAATACATAAACATTGTAAAAAAATTTTTTTTAAGTTTTTAAATTATAGAATGTACTATTTGTCACATTTTTAAATTTCAAGTCTGTAGCCCAACACCATTCACAGTGTTTTGAGGATTATGACTAAAGATATAAAATGTTACGTTAGTGCTTTATTTGGTACAAAAATAGATTGTAGAACCTCAGTATAAAATTTTTATCAAAAACTTTTATGATTATTACCAATTAGGGAGATTCTTAAAGTCATACCTACAAGCAAAAATGCGTTCTGAAATCTAGAAAACTTTATGTCGACGTACATGTCACTGTAACATATTGATAACATCCTTTTGTGTAGAAAAGTTATACCCCCAGAGTTAATAATTTTAGCAATTTTTGCCCTCAAACCATTACTGTATTTATTTCAAAATATGTGTAAACCTGGTTCTTATTCTGTATCCCTAATGAATGCAGTAGATTTTATGTAAAATAAGTAGTTAAACTTAAGAATAAATTAAGTGGAAGTATATTATACACATTTCCAACTCTTCCCTGCCTTCTCTTAATGTACTTATTATATAAAACAAAATTATGATGTAAAGGTTAGAAAATGGAACTTAGAAAAAGTGTCTCTGCGTACATGATTAAAGTAGAAAGTCCTTCAGAAACCATCTTTTTATCACTTCACTTCTGTTTAAAAACACGTTTCAAACTAGGAGAGTTTGCAAATAGCACTCACATGAAATTTTACCAGCGAATGTGATTGTGGATTCTAGGAGTGTGAAATACTCAGTTTTATTTGCTTATATAAAATGTGTAGGAGTAATTTGTGATAGTTAAAAGCACAGGTTTTATTTAAATTTCGGTAAAAAAGACTAATTCATAATTTAAAGGAAGACACTAAAAGGTGATTATTTGTAAATGTTTGCATATATCAATATTTGCATTTTCTCTAAAAGAATGTGAAACAGTGAAATTGGAGTCAAAAAGATGGGGGATTGGTTATTTTTTAATGTGGCGTATATTCATGGTAGAAGTGAAATTTATCAGTGAAGTAATGAAAATTTTCTTATCTTTTCGTAGGGAAATCTTGCCATATAACAAACTTTCTATTATCTTTGTAGTCTTAAACATAGAAACTGGACTAGATCATCTCTTCGTGTCCCTTTTACCCTTAGTGTCACGTGATTTTATGTTTTAAGACATTATCTCTGTAAGGAAGCATTTTATGGTAAAGGAAGGAATTTTTTTTTTCCAGAAAATGCTTATTTTGCTCACTTTATGCACATTAGACCAATATATGTTATTTGAGTGAAGCATCTTCTTTCTCTCCGTTTCTCCCCCCCTGTCATTAACCTGGATATGATATCTGGAATGTGGACTAAACTCTTCAACTCTATATAAAATCTACTAACCTTTGTGCATTTGGTTGCTCAGCTTTCTCAGAACATTTCTGAACTGAAACAAACTGAATACCATTCTGTTTTAGAGATTATGTCATGGCTATTCATTGGATATGGATTCTTATGGCTTTATTTTTCTTTCCAAGGTTGAAGAGATGGTGCAAAACCACATGACTTACTCATTACAGGATGTGGGTGGAGATGCTAATTGGCAGTTGGTTGTAGAAGAAGGAGAAATGAAGGTAATTCCCAGTAAAATGTTATAGGTTGCTAACTGCAGCTCTGTTACAGTCATAGTATCATTACTAACCATTGATGTGAATGAGGGTAGCATTTTAAAATTCCTTTTAAACAAATTACTACATATGATCAAAGAAACACCAGATATTAAGAAGTAAAATGTACTTTGGTTTTTATAGAGTTTATTTTTTATTAATTTTTATTTTTTAAAAGATTTTATTTATTTATTTGATAGAGACAGCGAGAGAGGGAACACAAGCAGGGGGAGTGGGAGAGGGAGAAGCACGCTTCCCGCTGAGCAGGGAGCCCAACTCAGGGCTTGATCCCAGGACCCCAGCATGATGACCCGAGCCGAAGGCAGATGCTTAACAGCTGAGCCACCCAGGCACCCCTTTACACAGTTTCTTTATGATCACAATAAAAATCTGTGTACAAACTGTTCTGTTTTGCCTGGGCCATTGAGAAAATAAAATTTGGGTGTTTAGGTATGAATAAGACATAATTAGTTGATGGCTCTCTATTTGGATATTTCTCTTTATTTTTTAATATACTAAATATTGTACCCACATGTCACTTTGTTCCCCTTTTTCATCTATCCCTCACTTCTTGTCCTTTCTCTCATTGCATCCTGTTTCAATATTTGGAGATGGGTCTGCTAATCTTGTTCACATCCTTAAACACAAGAGACAGAGAATAAGAGCAAGGAATAAGATTTAGAGATGGATTCAAAACAACAGCTGCATTGAATTTTGGAATACCTTATGCCCAAGGCACTATGCTAAAGATAAAGAGATTTTTAATAAGACTTTCTCCAAGGTGAAACTTTCGTTGGGGAAGGAGGATATTGACATTATTTGTTTCTGTCTGATAATGTATTCAACGAAGAGCACAGATAAGTAGTGGAGAAAATTGGAAAAGAAAGATCTCTGTGATTTGAAACAGATTGTTTTATACTGAGGAGAAGCATTTGAACTATGTCTGGAAATGGAAGCAAGATTGTGACAAAGGTGAGGCAAGGATATTTTAGATAAAAAATATAAACACAAGCGAAAACTTGAAAGCGAACTTCTTATTCAGGAGTTTTGCATAGACTGTGTTGACCAGAATTATTCTAGCAGTAGAGATACAATATGAGATGTTGGAATTTATTTTCCTCCTGAATAGGGAACTAATTAAGAAATAAGAAATAAGCAGATGAAATGCTAAAATATTAGCTATATATCTAATAAGCTGATTGGAGAATATAACTTCAGAGTAGCAGTGACAAGGTCTTGCTAATATGTTACCTGAGAATTAACATAATGTTTCTGACATAGCTAGATAATCACAGGCCTTCCCCACAAGAGTAAGCCCCAGAAGAAAACCAAGACACATGCTCTCTTTAAAAAAAAGGGGTGAGCCAAGCCTTCCAGTCCTTATTCTATACTCAACATTCCAATAAATCATTGTTGCCTCCCGAGGGAAGAGAAAGTGAAGGGATGAAGAGAAACCAGGAGTGATAGTCTAGATAAAGTCCCTCCATGTGGAATGAGAAATAGAGACTAAGTGTTCCTACAGCCCACATCCTTAGAGAGGGATTGGATCATGGAGAGTATAAAATAGCCCACCAAGGAGAATAGTCTGTTGTCTGTAGCAATAGGTTAGCCACTGTGTGCAAAGTAACATTTTAGGAAGACGAAGCTGATAAGGAAGAAACTAGAGACCAAGTATACCACTTAAGAGAATCAAGTACATGGGGATGAAAGCCTACCCAGAAGAAGTAACCAGTAGTATAAAAGTCAAGCTGTTGGATGTCTTACAGAATTTTAGTGACGAGCTTAAGAGCTATGTGAAGTGTGAGGGGAGGAGTTAAAAGTCTAAAGTTTCCAATATGGGTGATTGGGAAAATAGCAGTCCCAATAACATGAATAAATAAGCATGTAGGGAAAAGTAGTTTGGTGAGAGAGATTTTAAGAGAGAAACTATATGTGAAATGCCTAACAGTGTCTGGACCCATAAAGCACTCCATAAATTGAGAGCTGGTTCTTCCTATAGTAACATGATTACTCATTTCTCAAAAGAACTTAATACAAAACTCCCTAAAGTAACAAACCTATAATTTTGAGCTAATTAATTTTACTTAGCACTTTAGGTACGCAACTTCAGTATTTAAAAGAAGATATATTGAATGGAGCACTGGGTGTTATACGCAAACAATGAATCATGGAACACTACATCAAAAACTAATGATGTAATGTATGGTGATTAACATAACATAATAAAATAAAAAAAATAAATAAAAGAAGATATATAGCATAGGGGCTCATGGGAGGCTCAGTCGGGTAAGCCTCCGACTCTTGATTTTGGTCAAGGTCATGATCTCGGGGTCGTGAGATCAAGCCCTGCGTTGGGCTCTACCCTAGGAGTGGAGCCTGCTTAAAATTCTCTCTCCCTCTCCCTCCCTTCTGCCTCTCCCCACCACTTGCATGCTCGCTTGCACGCGCGCGCTCTCTCTCTCTTCCTAAAAAAAATAAAAAATAAAAAGCAAGATAGCATAGATCTTCATGCCATTTTAGCTTTGAGTCATTCAACAAATAATTGAGAGCCTGCTGTGTTTCAGATACTATTCTAGATGCGGGGTATATAGCATTGAACAAAACTGCCTTAAATCAGTATCCTTAAGGAGATTTTGTTCTAACCAGGCTTAATTTAACCACTCATGTAATTAGGTGTTCGTTGCATATGCATGTTTTTCATTGTTGAAGTTTACCCCAAATTTGTAGTTTTAAGTATTTTTATGTGTTATCAATAATTTGAGATTTTAAATTTTCTTTTAGCAGAATATTTATATACCATAAATAGATTTTCAAAAATGAAATTCTAAAAAGCAGCAAAACTTAAAATCCTGCTTTCAGGTTTGTACTTTAGGAGTTTGATTTTTATTTTTTAAACAGGTTTTTAAATATATCCTCTTTAGGTATATAGAAGGGAAGTAGAAGAAAACGGAATTGTTCTGGATCCTTTGAAAGCTACCCATGCAGTGAAAGGTGTTACAGGACATGAGGTCTGCAATTACTTCTGGAATGTTGATGTTCGCAATGATTGGGAAAGTAAGCTGCCATTATTAATATATCCTAATATAATTATTATTTTGAATTTATTTTGAATAAACCCAGTGTTTGCATCTCATCTACAGTTTATAAAGTTAGTGTAGAAAATATCTGGAAAATCTGATAATAGCTTGCATTTACTTTTTTTTTTTTTAACTTACATTTAAATAGAGCTTTACAGTGAAATAGAGCTTGTACAGTGAAAACACTGTACAAAATGCTTCTAACTATATTATAGCATTTGATCCAGTACTTCAATAATCCTGCATGATAGGTAGGTAAAAAAGTAAAATTCAGATAGGTTAAGTGACTTGTCAGAAGCCACAGAGCCTAATTAGTAGAAGGGCCAGGACTAAAATTAAAGGTTTCTGTTTTATCATCTACTTTCCCAGACTGTTTTGTTTCCTTAGTAAACCCTAGACAAGTCCTGCTGTGATCTGTTTAGAGTTATTCTTGGGGTATGTGTGTTGTGTGTGTGTTGTTTGTGTGTGTGTGTGTGTGTGTTTCCTCTTAGGCACCAAATTTCATAAATACAGGTAGTTTTGAACATCTTAAGATGTTTATCAATGACAGTTTGACATTCTTTTTTCACAAATATAGTCACCTAAACCTTATATAGAACAGCTTATTCAGCTTCAGTAAATTAGAGATTACAGGAAACGGTCATAGTATTAGATAGGAATTTGTGTTTTGAATAATGCAATGTGATTAGAATTGCTTTCTTGTTGTGGAAGCTAGATATTGGGCCAAAGAAGTGAGATTTCCTGGTGATCAGGTCTCATGGCCACTGTCTGTAGCCCTAATACGAAGTATTAACTCCCTTCCCTTTGGACTTAGCCAAGATAGGGCAGAATCCTGCTCATGTTATCACAGTGTCCATCAGTATAACTGAAGTTAATCACATTCTAGGAAGAGGTAATATATCTTTTTGGCTACTAATGTTTTCTCTTCATTTCAGCAACTATAGAAAACTTTCATGTGGTGGAAACATTAGCTGATAATGCAATCATCATTTATCAAACGCACAAGGTAAAGATCTCTTCATCCCAAAAGGATTTCACTGTAGTTCAAACTGAGACATAGAAATTCTCTAAAGTGGGGCGCCTGGGTGGCTCAGTCGTTAGGCATCTGCCTTCGGCTCAGGTTGTGATCCCAGCGTCCTGGGATCGGGCCCCGCATCGGGCTCCCTGCTCCGCAGGAGGCCTGCTTCTCCCTCTCCCCCTCCCCCTGCTTGTGTTCCCTCTTGCTGTGTCTCTCTCTGTCAAATAAATAAATAAAATCTTTAAAAGAAAAAAAAAGAAATTCTCTAAAGTAAAATTTGGTAGGAAATTAAATTCCATAAAAGATCCAAAGACTTTTTTAATGATGCATGAATGTCACCTATTTGAAAGGATATCAGCTCCTTTAAAGAGAACCTGAGACAAGAACCTGAGAAATATCCAGGAACAGTGTGTTTGATAAAGATCTTCAGCTAGTTATGTGCCCTTAAATTTAGAAAATACTGATACTCTGCTAAATGTTTTTGTAGCATCTAGTATTTATAGGAGATGAGTGATCGTTACCAAATACAAAAGTGAATCATAGTTTCCTGTGACCATAGTAATGAGGGGAATGGAAAGTATGTTATTAATATATGTTAAGACTGGTAGATAATGAAAGTCATCTAAGTGGATTATCTGAAAGCAAGTGAAAATTGCTAAGCATAACTATTAAGGAATTGGTCATATATCAGAGAATACAGAAACGTTGTCATTTAAATTGGTTCACCTTTCATTTCACTTTTACTTCATCTCTTCCTCTGCTATTCTAGATGTTTAAAATGGAAGAATTAGTATTTCTCTTACCTTATTCTGCTCTGTTCCCTGAAAATTGCCAAATAATATATTGTGTAAAGAACAATAAACAGGGGTGGTACATGGGAGGATGAGCAAAATAAATGAAGGGAATTAAGAGGTACAAACTTCTGGTTATAAAATAAATAAATCACAGAGATGAAAAGTACAGCATAGGGAATGTAGTCAGTAATACTGTAATAAGGTTACAGTAACAGATGGTGACTACACTTACTGTGGTGAGCACTGAGTAATGTATAAAATTGTCAAATTCAATATGTTGTACACCTGAAACTAATATAACATTCAATTTTAAAAAGGAACTATAATTTTGGAAAGATCCATTCAGCGTAATATTGTAGGTTATATAAGAAATACAATAATTCAGTAGGTACTTCATTTTTCTCTTCTTTATTTAAAGCTTTTTAATTGAGCTGAATATATGACAATATTGTGGGTTCTGTATTTCTTGAACTCAGTTTTGTCATGGGAGGCATCTTGTATGTAATGATTTTGAGCTGGGCTTGATTTTACATGGTAGCTGCTCAAGAAATGTATAAAAAATAAATTATAGGTCAACTTTGCTTCAATTAAAAAAGAAGTGTGTAACAATGAAGATTCTGCTTCAGCGTACAGATTTGGGGAGTCTAAGGGAAACTTAAAATTCAATAAATGTTAAAAATACCAATTAATTGCCTTATAATTTAGAATGAATAGAAATCACCAATAATTTAGAGTCAGAAGAATCTTACAATCTGAAGATAATTGATCTTGGAAAACAATCTGCTGGCAGTATTTCATTTCATAAAAAACCATCAAAAAGGATTTATATAGGTTGTATTACGATCACTTTTTGAAAAATAAAGCTAAAAACTATTAAAATAATGTCACTTAAATGTAATAAAATTTAAGTTAGAGTTATAAGTGTTTGAATAATTCAAACAAATTGTCCTGGCATAATTTTTTTTCAACAAAATTCAGTAATGCTATACAACTTTCCCTTTAAATTTGGCTTATTTTATAATCTCATCTTAAAGAGGGCTACTTTTCTCCTGATACTTAAGTCATTCTCATTCTTTAAATTTTCATCTTACTGTCATCCTTGTGGATTTGCATTCATTAGTTCTAACACAGCCAAATTTTCCTTTATTATTGGCTTCATATAGATTTGCTCAGCCTGCTTTCTTCTATTTTTGAAATTTAGCATCTTTAAAATATGAACCATTTCACTTTCCGAATGATTTGTGTTGTATTGACACTGTTGTTGGCTATTTATTATACTCAACAATTAGGAAAGGCATTGCCCATATTTTCTCTCATTAAAAGTACATAGTCTCACTTTTCATAGACCTTGTTGCCATATCATTTCAACATGATATGTTTCCTTACATACCATAAAGTTGAAAGATTCAATCTAATTGATTTGGTATTCTTCAGATGTGATTGTGGTATAAAAAGGAGCAGTCTTCTTACACTGAAATCTTAGCTTTTAAGTCTCTGAACACTTTAAACAGAGGTTTAATACTGTACTTAGAAGCAGAACATTACCAGGGACTTGGGGAGGGGGAAATGGGGAATTAATTGTTTGCTGAGTACAAAGTTTCTATTCGGGATGATAAAAAATTTTGGAAATAGTGGTGATGTTTACATAATATTATGAATGTAATGTCACTGAATTGTACACTTAAAAATGCTTTAAATGGCAAAAATTTTGTTACATATAAACATATGTATACATTTATAACATATATACATATAAACATACACAGTTTAAAAAATTTTTAAAAATAGATTATTCCTTTGATGCTATTATTCTGCAAAGCCATTAATTCATTGTTCATAATTCTTGGCTGAGTACTTTCAGATGCTTTCCATTTAAAATTTGACAGATTTTACCTTTGCCTAAGATATTTATTGGTTTTACATTTGTTTCTCTGTTAGTTCCATATTACATATGAATTTAAAAGTGGTTTATATTTTCAAAAGATATTTTACTTCTTCCACAGAGAGTGTGGCCTGCTTCTCAGCGAGATGTATTATATCTTTCTGCCATTCGAAAGATCCCAGCCTTGACTGAAAATGACCCTGAAACCTGGATAGTGTGTAATTTTTCTGTGGATCATGACAGTGCTCCTGTAAGTGCACTTGTATAAATGTGTATAGTCGTACAGTATAAAGCTAAACAGTGCAGAACAAGAGAGATAAGCACATACGACACACATTTCTTAGATTTTGTTTTATGTCCGATTGGCTCCTTGGAACAGTATAGCCCGTGTTTTACCCAAGGGCATCAGTGATGGCTGTGAACACCCGGCAGGGGCTGTTTTCCTTTCCTCCTGAGGTTAGATGACACAGAACTGAAGAGGTAGATAGTGGAAGGCTGCTTCCACAGTTCTCTCTCAAGCCATGATCAACTGCTAGCAAAACCTCTGGGTTTCTACCTCGGTTTAGGTCCATCTACTACTTAAGAGGAGAGAAAATTATTCCTGCTGTCATAGCAGCTTGGCATGTGTTAGCTATTGGTACTTATAAGATTTGGTTGGAGAGGTTGGTGATGAGCTGTGGTTTTGGATAACCTAATGTACTATTAGACCAGTAGGGATTATAAAATACTAGGCATCTCCTATACTGATGTTTCGTTTCTGTTATTTGTTTTGGCAGCTGAACAATCGATGTGTCCGTGCCAAGATAAATATTGCTATGATTTGTCAGACCTTGGTAAGCCCACCAGAGGGGAACCAGGAGATCAGCAGGGACAATATCCTATGCAAGATTACATATGTAGCTAATGGTATGTATCTGGGGGTTCTTTTTGCAACTTGGTCATACAGATTTTCTTTTTCCTTCTTCTTTTCTTTTTTTTTTACTATTTTTTTTTTTAAAGATTTTATTCATTTATTTGACAGAGAGAAACACAGCAAGAGAGGGAACACAAGCAGGGGGAGTGGGAGAGGGAGAAGCAGGCCTCCCACCGAGCAGGGAGCCCGATGTGGGGCTTGATCCTAGGACCCTGGGATCATGACCTGAGCCGAAGGCAGACGCTTAACAACTGAGCCACCCAGGCACCCCTTTACTATTATTTTTAGTAATCTCTACACCCAACATGGGGCTCAAACTCACAACCCCGAGATCAAGAGTCACATGCTCTTCTAACGGAGCCAGCCAGGCGCCCCTTGATCTTCTTACTATGATCTAAATGTCTTTTTAGTTTTTTTATCATTTAGATTAATGATTTTTAATTTGGAGAGATGTGTATCAAAATTATCAGGAAACTTGAAAATACCCATGTCTGAATTTCACCCCGGAACTACTCTATCAGAATTTCTGAGACTGGGGCTGGGTAGATAAATTTTAATATTTCATCTCTAGATCACTTTCACATATGCTTGGCTTTAAGAACCATCTTATTATATATTTGTCTAATAAAATATATGTATAACTGGGAGTATAAGCAATAATGATTAAGGAAATTAACAGTTCTTTTTCTCATTGTCAGGCTTTTTTGTTTTCTGAATCATTGCCTGCTTAGGTTTCTTACTACATCCATTTCCGACCTGCAAGAGTCACTGGAGTCCCTTTAATCAAATCCTCAAATCTTCTTTTATACAGGGACATAACTGCTACTACATTTAAAGAGACAGTTTGATTATAGTAGAGTTTGACAAATCTAACATAACCTAAAATGTTGCTATATTAATATTTGCATATAATTTAGGGAGCCAGGAACATTTTAGCCAGGTAATAAATGCTTTCTTATTTGCTGTGTGTTCTTGTCTGGTGGTAGCATGAAGGATTTAATGGTCAGGTCAGGACTTTAAGAGATGTTAACTATTCCAACATGAGAAATTTTTTAAAAGCAAAGGAACAAAATGAGTGCTTCACATACATTTGGAGAATTGTATCTTAACAGGTTTTAGTTTTCCTTTATCTTGCAGTGAACCCTGGAGGATGGGCACCAGCCTCAGTGTTAAGGGCAGTGGCAAAGCGAGAGTATCCAAAGTTTCTAAAACGTTTTACTTCTTACGTCCAAGAAAAAACTGCGGGAAAACCCATTTTATTCTAGTATTAACAGGTACTGGAAGATATATATTATCCTTTTTTAAAAACTTTAATATAACCTTGCAGATATTAAAATTTAGTTAATTGTTGGAAGTAGTTTCTGTATTTTATGATGTTCCCAGACAAAGTTGTAGTAGTTTTGGCCTTTAAAATGTGTTTTTTTCATGCTTATGTTAGATAGTATCTGCTTATGCAAAGAGATTTTAACATTATGGAGCCATAGAATTCCAGAAGGACAAATTCCCCATATTTTTCCCTTCCCAGAAATTACTTTAGGTTCGTTGTTTATTCTTCCATACTTTTGTATGTATGTTGTGAGTGACGTATATTATTATTTTTTTAAAATGTGTTTATTCTATACTTACTGTTTGCAGCTTGCTTTTTCTACCTAACAATATATCTTGACTGTTACTGCATATAAAGATATGAGACATATAAAACTATCTCATTCCTTTAAAATCTGTTATATGAATGTTGCAGAATATATTAGCCAGTCCCACATTAATGTCTGGATCGGTTCCATATTTTGACTGCCAAATATGCGCTGAACGTCTTTGCACAAAGAGCTGGAATGTTTATTATTATTATTATTTTTAAAGATTTTATTTATTTTTTTGACAGAGACACAGCGAGAGAGGAACACAAGCAGGGGGAGTGGGAGAGGGAGCAGGGAGCCCGAGGCGGGGCTCAATCCCAGGACCCTGGGATCATGCTTATTATTATTTTTAATAAAGATTTTATTTATTTATTTGGGGGAGAGAGAGAGAGAGAGAGAGCATGCGCAAGCACGGGGGGAGGGGGAGAGGGAGGAGCAGACTCCCCACTGAGCAGGGAGCCCAATGCGGGACTCGATCCCAAGACCCTGGGATAATGACCTGAGCTATGTTAACATGGTTCATAGTCTGAAAAGATAAACAGTGACATTTATCCCTTGTCCCCTACTCACCCAGTTTTGCCCTCCCTCCAGCCCCAAAGAGAAGAGCAAAACTGATACTACTAGTTTCTTGAGTATGTTTTCAGAGAATTTTTTATGCCTGAACAAGCAAATACACGTGTATTCCTCCCACACATACACTTTTTTGTTGTTGTTTAAGAAAACACGCTGTTCTGCATCTTGTTTTTGCACTTGCTTTACTTTAAAGGTCTTTGCATAACACTATGGACCTCCCTCCTTATTTTTTTGCGGCTACACAGTATCCCAGCATACGGATGCACATAATTTATCTAACCACTACTAGACATTGAGGTTGTTCCCAGTTTTTGCTAGAACGGTGTTATAATTATATCCACTTGCAAGTTGATATGTGGGATAAATTACTAGATATGACACTGCCAGCACCTCTAGGGGGTTTGTGCATTTATAATTTAGGTATCACCCCCTATAGAGGTTGTAGTAACTTACTGTCTCACCAGCAATAGCGTATTGGAGTGCCTATTTCCCTGGACCCTCTCATTCGGTGTATGAAATAGAACTTGGATTGTTCCACCTTGGTAGGTAAAAAATACTCTCTCAGTGTAGTTTTTGTTGTATTTCTCTTCAGTTTGAACATTTCTTGGTCCGTTTGAGAACAATTTGTATAATTCTGTTGCTGTGAACTCTCAGTATGTGTTAACATTTAAATTTTTGATAGAGATTACCAAAGTATAACTCATAAGTCACAAGTATTTATGAATGTCCTCTCATTCTCTCCTATATTGAGTATTAAGTTATTGGCTGAGAAATGTATATTCTTGAGTCACTTTCTTTAGATAAAAGTGATACATTCAATAATTATATAATGACTGATATTTTTAACTAATTCTGATTTCTGATGCTGTTTTTGGTATGCCTTTCTTAAAGGAAAAAAAAACCTCAAAGACTAAATTTATTGTCATATACTAACACAAGAGTTGTGGCAGTGATGTCGCAGAGACTTAGCTTTTCCCAGGAAAAAGCTTACCTGAAAATGTTAAACAGATTCTGGTCTTATCTGAATGCTTAGTGTTTTGGGATACAGCCTAAGCTTTGAGAGACTCTTTCTTCAAGCATAAGTGCACTGCATAAATGTGCTGGCAGTTTTTAGAATATCTTGTACTTTAGAATTGTTACGGCTAGATCTGGACATGAAATGTGCTGGTTTTGTCTCTGCACTGTTATCTCAAATAAACCAGAAACGCGATGCCACGTGATGGCAGCAGGCTTGTCACCTGACTTAGCTGGATGTCTCTCCCCACAGCCTTAAGATGGCTAAAGAATGCTGTTTGCTCTAATCAAGACCAAGTGTGCAGCTGTAATCTGCTTTCTCTCTTCTTCACCTCTACCCTGAGCGTTGCTGATAAGCAGGGCAGAAAATATAACTGTGTATTAAGCAAAAGAAATGAAAATGCAGTTACAACTAGAACATGCTCTCAACTGTGTTCGAAAAGAAGAATTTTCTTAAGAATTTGAAAAATACATGCTAATAGTCTTAACAATATTTGCCTCAGAACTGTTGGATTTGGAGCATTGTTTTATTGACTGTGTGAGTGTGTGTCTGTGTGTGCACACGCATACATATGCACACAGGACCTGGAGGGGAGGGGCTTGAAATTCATCTCAGAGGAAGGAGGAAGCATTGTTTTGGGGTGAATGTGAGTGTATGTAAAGAGAGACCTGAAAAGATTCACTGGCCAAAAGTTAGCTCTGGCCTTGAATCCAGTTGAGCTTTCTGACAAAGAACCAAATTCAAACCTTAACACATGGTGAAAAATCTTTGTTTACCTATAGTAGTATTTGTTTCACAATGTTTGGGAAGATGTATGTATGAAGTGGATCCTAACATAGAGTGGGGGTGGGGGGGGGAGAGAGAGAATCTTAAGCAGGCTCCATGCTCAGTGCAGAGCCCAATGCAGGGCTTGATCTCAGTACCCCAAGATCACGACGTGAGCCGAAATTGAGAGACGCTTAACCAACTAAGCCACCCAGGCGCCCCTCATAGTCAGAACTCTAAAACTTATGTGACAATGTCTGAGTATGTTTGTTTAAGATAAGACAGACCTTTTTCCCAGAGCTTAAATAAAACTTGTAAATTCTTTTTTTTTAAGTTTTTTTTTTTTTTTTGAGAGAGAGATAATGATAGAGAGCATGAGAGGGGGGAGAGTCAGGGAGAAGCAGACTCCCCACTGAGCAGGGAGCCTGATGCGGGACTCGATGCCGGGACTCCAGGATCATGACCTGAGCCGAAGGCAGTCGCTTAAACAACTAAGCCACCCAGGCACCCAAAACTTGTAAATTCTTGATAAATGGTATTGTATAGCATAATTTTTATTGAAGGCTAAGAAGAAAGAAATGCTGGATTGGGGGCTACAAATCCAGAGACTTCTGATTGATTCCCTCTTTGCTTATTTATCTTTGGCGTATTTCCTTTTTTTTTTTTTTTCTAGCTTTCAAAATATTCCTTAGGCCTTCTATTCCTTGCTGATGAGATAAGTTTTAAATATGTAAGGTTAATAAGTTTGTATTTTTAAAGGTGGAAATCTTTAAAGCATAAATTTCTAATAGAGAGCTATGCATTCCATGAATTCAGAGGGTAGGAGGAACCTGTTTGGGTAGTCTTGCAGCTGTTAGTAATAATATATTGCTTAATTTTTTACTTGTTTTCTTTCCTGCAGTGACTGAAGCAAGGCTGTGTGACATTCCATGTTGGAGGAAAAAATAAAAAACAAAATTGAATGCTCTAAGCTGGAACATAGGATCTATAGCCTTGTCTGTGGCCCAACACCCTGGCCTTGTGTACAAAAATGAAGAAATACTGCAATAGCAAAGGTGAACATCTAACACTAGCTGTCTCCTGTTAGATCTCCTCGCTCAGCATATAACTATAAATACATGTAAAATTACATGTATATGGCTATATTTTTATTTGCTTGCTCCTAGAAGAGAAAAAAATCAACTTTGAATCACAATTAGGAATTGATGCTTTAATTTTTGGAAACTTTTTCAGAATTTTTAATTTACTATGGTCCGGCCTAAGATCCTCATTTGTATCAGGTTTTGTGCACAAAAGAAAAGCACAAAAGTTGAATGCACATGGGGCATGTGTTTTCTGTGCACCACATACCTGGATGGGGCTCTTTTTTCAGGCCTATGGTTAAATCTGTGTTCAGAATTTTTTGACTTTTTTGCTTTGTATAATCATAGAATTCATTGCTGCTGATTTCTATAATGATTCATGTTGTTACCTAGTGTCTCTTAATAACTGAGGGCTGTCAGTAACCTGTGATTTTGCCTTTTCTATAGTCTTACTCCTATGAAGAACCTTGGTTCTGATGGAGAAAGAGTGAAAAGCTTTATTTTTTCCCCCAGGTATCTTTCTATTTCTATTGTATTTTTAGTTGTGTACTGTGTGCTACAGATTTTTTTTCAGTTTGTTTACAAACACAATTTGGTAATTCCTCAATTGGTTCTGCCTGCCTCCAAACAGAAACATACAAATCTTGTGGGTATAAACTGCTTTCTGGTACAATGGTAAGGATAAAACAAGCTCATGTTTTCTTGAAATTTGTTAGAAGATACACGGTATTTCTCATTAAGGTAAATCAGGCTGTCTGGGTTTGACATTTGATTCAGTGTCTCTGGTATTCGTAACAGGCATGTTAGCTCTTCTAATTTGGGTCCATTTAAAGGCTTTGTTGCAAGATGTGCATAGAAAACGTGAGCAGTGCTCCTCTTTGCCTCTTGCTCAGAATTTTCAGCAAAGCAGTAAAGGATTCCATGTGATTCAAACTGAAATTCTTCCTTTAGTTGCTGTAAGAACTTAAATGTAAAATACCTTCTTTAGTTTTAGGCCTCTGAAAAACCTTGAAGCATGGAGTTGAGGCAAGGAATGGGACTCACTGAAGTAGAAATGACTGCCCACTTCAAAATCTTCATTGTGTTTATACACAAATGTGCTTACATATGTCAGAGGCATTTTTAGATGCTTTGCTGATTTGTTCATCTCTGTAGAAACACAGAAATCAGACCCATTTTGTAAAGCAGAAAGTCATGTCACTTGGAACATGTCCTGTATATATTTCATACATGGTAATGGAGTCTTAATGATGAATGCAAGGTGATAATTTAATGATGGGATTAGTCTGATCACTTAATATGCACAATCCTGGAAGTGAATTACTTGCATCAGATATAGTGGTATTTATTATTCTGTACAGAGAGAAATAATACATATAAAACATATGCTTATATTACATGCACGCAGATTTCATGCTCCATAAATCTTTTCTATTTTTTAATTTACCTTTCTCTAAATGATGTGCATGGAATATGCCTTATTACAGAAAAACGCTGTTCATAATTTGACTGTGTGGAAAAGTGCCTATATGGTGGTAATGCTAGTAAGGCAAATAAGACAAATTATCATATGAGTTTACTACATCACCAGTTAACATTTTATATTGTGATGTTTAAAAAAGAAAAGTTTATACCTCAAATGTGTATTTTATTTTACAATCAGCTGTGGGTTTGGGATGGGATATGGGAGGGTTGGGGGGGAGGGTTTATTCACCATAGCCGCTGATGGGAATCTTCAAAAAAATTCTCTATGCCCACTATAAATGTTTCTCTGTTTGCCATGTCTGGTAACTCTCATGAACACGGACAAGTAACTTTTTCATGACTAAATTGGATAGCTTCATTTTACAAAGATATGGAAAGCTTACAAAGCAGTGTCTATAATTACCTTTAGTTGCATTTGCACTAAATGTTAATGATACACTTTTGCAATTCTGTAAATGAAATGATTACACTAAAAATACTTGTATTAAAAAAAGAAGAAAAAGACATGTTTACCTTTAGATAAGTGTACAGGTACTTCACTAGAGTTTAATCCCATCCGATCAGATTTAGAAATCAGTTGGGGAATACGAAAAGAGTTTTAAAGAGGTCAAAATTTGGAGAGGTACTAGCCGTTTTAAAAAATATTCAGACCCTCTAGGATTATATCTGTATGACTAATTCCTAGTCATTGTCTGAATGGACATGATGTTTTCCCAAACACAGTAATTTCTTCTCTTCCCCAAACAAAACAAAATACCCTTTTACTCTCTTTTCTACTCACTCTTTTGTACTGTGATAGAAACTTGAAAAATATTGGTAATGATGGGTTTGTCCCTGAGTGCCCACTGTACAGGACAAGAGAGCACAGTGTTTCGCTTGGAAATGAGGACTCCTAATTTTGATCACAGCAGCTCTTGGTTTGGGATTGCCACAAAGACAGCCAGACTAAGGAGGGGATGGCTGGGAGAGAGGCGTAAGAATACAAAATAAGGGAAAGGAGCAACAGGTTTTCCTCTTGTTCAGTTTCATTGGCTAATTTGTACCCCTGTACAAACATCAGTGTCAGCTGCTATTAAAATTTTAGTTGGGCTGAGCTGGTTCTCTTGTGAAATTGTGCTGGTTATCTTTAAGCTTATCAGTTTTTTGTCCAGTTAAACACTTTCACCAGTATTTAGTCCAAGTTGTACAGACAGTGTATTTGGAATACTGTCATTGTTCATCTACAAACTCAAAACATAATCATTTTAAAGTACCTTGGGAGTGTGTAGAGTATAACTATTCTATAATAGCTTTATGATCCTGATGATGTTTTTAAAAAATAATAAAGTTGGATCTTCCATGTTACAATCACAAAATTAAAACCAGTATTTAAAAGTGGAAAAGTATTAAAATATTATGGACAAATGTATTTGCTTGATTGTTTTCCTTAACCCCAAGATACTGCCTGCATAATTCTGAGTAGTTAAGAGCTTAAAATAACTCGACTTCAGTAGTTTTTAAACTGGATTGTAACCCAGTTAGGGATCAAGAAAACCAACATAAATTTTTTTTAAACAAAATAGAACAGAATGGAATAGATCAAGTACATAACGTGAATATTTCATATTTTGTGGGTCTTTATACATATGTATATATATACACACATGAGCGTAGTGGATTACAGTGTGAAATGAATTTCTTACTAAGGAAGCTGGTCCAGAATTTTTTCAAATTGCTAAAAAGTAAAGCCATATGCAGTTGGGTATTTCTAAAATGAAAGCACAGTGCCAGCCGTGCACACTTATAATTCAACTACATGTACTTAGCCATAAATAAATCATCTCATTTATTTATTTAAATAATGTGGCCAACTCCACTTGTTAACACTTAGGAAATATATGCTCTAGAACAACCACAAGATGGGAAGTGTGGATTTGCAATTCACTCAGTCAGTGAGTTCCTCCATGGGTTATATTGAAAGGCACTGAGCATATTTCTCTCCTAGTGCTCAAAGATACATGCCATCTTAAAAGGACGTGACCTCTAAACACAGGCCGACTACTTAATCTGGTGGGGTGCTGGAGAGAAAATCTGGCTGTTGTATTGGACTTCTTTTTTTAATGTGTTACATTTATTGACAAATAGTATGTGGTCCTCATGGCACACTTGTAAGTAGTTTTTAAAGAGTGATCTTAAGTACAGGCACTTTTTGCCTTAGGCTTGACCTGAAATATAACGTGCAAATAAGTATAGTTCTAACTAGCTACTTCAGATTGAGTTGGTTTTATGGCATCTTCTAGATTTTGCCATTGTTTGAACTAGATTACAACAGGACTCATTTTGTTAGCATTTGCATTGTTTACCCATTAAAACAAATTTTCTATGAACCTTCCATGTCTGTATACTTTGGATAGCCTTAAACAAATATAAAGGTACTTTTTGGCCTCTTCACTCTCTTCCACAGAATTCAAGTTTAGTACTAGAACAAATGTTAACAGTCTTTAAACATACTAAAAGATGTCCAGCCAGGATTTTTTTACCCAGGTTTTTTGATTGTTGAGGTGCTGAATGAGGACGTCTCCATTCAGTGTCTGTACCATGCACCATTCCTGCCTTCTAATGAACTTCTTCCCTTATAGGGCTGCTGCTGCCGGTTGATGGTGGGGCCAGCCCTATTCTACCATGAGGGACCAGGGGGCTGCCAAGGGTTCCAGGCCCATTGAGTGACTCCGAAGTCTTGTCTTTTCATTAGATTCTGCTGATTTTTACTGCCTTAGGTATTTAATATCTAGAGTATAGGGTTTGTCAGACTAGAAAGAACTGACATCCTTGAAGACTAGCGTTTTTGGGATATGGGTCTTAACATACTTCACTATTGGCTTCACAAAAATCCCAAATACCTATGTGTCATAAAATCCCACCAGATGTATAAATTTTATCTTAAAGCATAAATTTGACCATCATTAAATGCCTTAACTGCCTTCCTGTCCTCTAGCTCAGAGGGGTAAGACAGGGAACTCTTATCATTAAAAAAACAAAAACAAAAAACCACCAAGCAGCCCAAGGAGGTTTTTATTGAATTTTTCAATCCAAGGACAACCTCCAACATAGCTATCACTGTTGGTGTGAGCCACCTACTGCTCCAAATGACCACTGAGGTAGCAACTAAAGCAAGCTGTAGATCCCCCTCGGGTCAGTTCGCTGTGGTTCTTCCATAGTACTCTTCCTTGGAATTGGGAGGCCAGAGCGGGAATGGGGTCCGGCAGAGGGGAGTCTGTGTGCAGCAGCTACATTAGGATATAGTCAACGTCCACGGCATATTAGCCATGTGTACAAACAGTATAGATGGCATTAATTCTCCGGCACTCAGCAACAATTCCCAGAGCAAATATTTATTGAGCACCTACTACATGCCACACAGTGTTACAGGAGTGGAGATATAACAATAAACAGAACATCTGGCCTATGTTGTTTTTGTCATAACCAAGCTTCTTAGAAATGTATCTAAGAGGAAATAGGCTTTGTAATCAGAAGCATTTGAGTAAGGTGCATTGAATGGTATATTTAGCCACATTTAAGATGTGCAGAAGTGTTTCTGTTGTTTTTTTGATTCTTGGTTCTCAGCTGTGTTCTCAAGTTAGGTAGGATATGGGTTGTTGCTGTGTTTTAACAAGTCCACCAACTTCGGTCCATGTTGATAGCACCAAATTAATTGGTAAATTGTCTAATTATTCACTTTAATTTAAAACTGCTATTATTTGTGGTTTATGACTTTTCATTTTTCATTCCTAATATCTGGTAGAGTTTCTGTTATTTTTAAGTGAATTTCTTACCAGGTTCTGGTTACCATGTGTTTAACGTACCAAAAAGGAATGGCTTAGAAGACGGAAGACGGAGTTTTTCAGGCTCTCTCAAACAGTTTTGATCTTGCCAAGTCATTTCAGTGTCTGAATCTCTTTTCTATGAAGGAATACAAAATCACCTACGTCACAGGGTTGTTTGGGGAAGAGTGAGATAATGTATTTAGAACTTTTTGAAAACTTAATCTAAAGCACTCTGCAGGGAGCCTGGGTGGCTCAGTCATTGGGCGTCTGCCTTCGGCTCAGGTCATGATCCCAGGGTCCTGGGATCGAGCCCCGCATTGGGCTCCCTGCTCTGCGGGAAGCCTGCTTCTCCCTCTTCTAATCCCCCTGCTTGTGTTCCCTCTCGCTGTGTCTCTCTCTGTCAAATAAATAAGTAAAATCTTTAAAAAAATAAATAAAGCACTCTGCAAATGACAGGAATTATTTAGTCAACCACAGACTTACTAGGTATTGTCTTTTGAGCTGAATGACAAGATGCAAACATTTGGGGGCTTAGGGCCGAACTGTAAGTTACTTGGCTTGTCCACGGTTTTGCGTGCAGGTGTATGTCCAGGAAGGGAGAAAACGAGAGGCAGAAGGCAGTTCGTGGAAAACCTCTAAGGCTATGTGAAATAGTTGGGAGTTGATTCATTCTACCAGCACTGAAGGGCTTTTTTGAGCATTACTGTTTGACACATCTAAGAAAAATCAATGGGGCTTGGTGCCTGGTTTTGTTTGGATGTGGAATTAAGTCGATTGCTAATGTCATTTTTCCTTGTAAATAATTCTCATGCCAATGTCAGAAATGGGGAGGGGAAATAACGAGTTTTTAAAACTGAAGAAATGGAAGTGCTAGCATTGTGCTTCAAACTGGAGAAGGCAGTCAGTCCCATGTTTATAAAATAGCAGCTGAATGGGGAAGAGTTCCAAGCTGGAGAATCGCATAGAGAGTCTCCTCAGTGATGTCTTTGCCTTTCTCCTACGGTCAGTTCTTTCCTCTGCCACTGTCAAATTATCCTGTAATACCTAATGCCTCTTGCTTTTAAATGTTTTACCAGTGCTGTTATCTCTAGAACAGAGTCCACACTCCCTGACTTCAGTCTGATATCAAAGTTACTTGTAAGAGTTTGGCCGCACCTTGTCTGCCTTGCCAGCCTGACTCGCCTTGGTCCCCTCTATGAATCCATCACCCCAGTCAGGTGGATTTCCTCCATGTCTGTCAGCAGTCAGAAGCAAGTTACCTTCTAAGGAACTTCTCTCTCCTCCCTTCAGTCAACATTCAAAACCTACTTCGGGGTTCTAATTTCTGACCTTAATTATACCAGCCCCTCAACTCTCCCTCTTCAGTTCTGTTGTGCTTTTCTTCCTCCAGAGTTGGATTCTGGAACTACTGTGACATTGTTGTATTAGTCTAGCAGCTGTGCTAATAAGCTAGATTCCAGCTTAGCCCCACTGGCTTATAAGCCTAAGAACACAGCCCCCCCACCACCACCCTAAAATCAGCAGTTTCAATAGAATGTATGTTTGAGGCAGTAAATAGGTACTGAAAAAGAAGAGATGGATAGGTTGTAAAACATAGTCAATGGAGCTGAGAGGGGCAGAGGGTTTTTAACTTCAACCAAAGGTATGTATTTGAAAACGGGGGATAAATGGAGGAGGGGGTAAAGCTGCCAAGAAGGGTATGTCACATACAAAAGGAGGAGACCCAGGAAGAGGGACACCACTATCATCTTTTCCCCTGGGATGTAAACTTTAGGAAGCCATGCAGCTCTCACAGCCAGGGATGGTAGCATCACAGAGCCAGTGTGGCAGCCCAGAGGGGTCTAGCTGAGCAGCTGCCGAGACCTCACGAAAAGGGAGGCCACTGGCTAAGCTGCCACTGCCCACAGCCCCTGTGGTGTTCTGCAGAAGGTACTGGGCTGTTCCCTAAACTAGACAGACGTGAGATCCATCCCACAGCCACTGACAAAATACCTCCTGTTTCCACCGCTGGGTAATAGAATGATTCTGTTTATACAGAAGAGCCTAAATACAGTGTTTCATAGAATAGGTACAGCTACATAAGGCCTTAGAAGCCACTAATGCCATTGTCTCATTTCATAAATAAGAAAAAGAGGAAGAGACATGAAGCAAATAACCTAAGGTCTCTCAACTAGTTAGCACCAGAGCCACGGCTGGAATGGAGGTCTCTGAATTCCCATCTCCCTCCACACTGCCGTCCTCTTCCCCTGTGAATGACTATTTTCTCTTTGGAATCAGTCTTGATTATACTTACTGTGTCAGCCATTCAACAGCATTGAGGACCTTTAAATGTAAGGTACTGCACTAAGATAACAAGAGAAGGCATGGTCCCATCCCTGTCTTCAAGAGACCTCCATTCAGTCTAGAGGAAAATGTGGGCAGAATTTACCACTGGAATACAGAAAAGATCTCCAGTTTTTATTTGTATATATTTTTTATCATTTTAGTCCTTTGTTTGGCAATGTACATAATTCAATGTAATCAAGAAATACACATTTATTGGAGATATGTGTCCAGAATTATTTTTGATGGTGTTCAAGGTGTGTAATCTACTGGCCTAGGTAGGCACTGTCCTAAACAAGTTAAAAGATAGGCCTTTCCCCAAGAGCTTTCCATTTAAAATTACAATTATCCAGCAAGCCAACTTTAAGCTTTTGCTACTTACCAAGGATTGTAGTGTGGGTGAGAGCATCCAGATGGCCAGAGGTGAGTGGGCTGCTCCATACAGATCTGAGTGTATTAATTTCTTATGAGCAATAAAGGTTTAAGAATGAGGTAGAACTCTCACAGGTTATATATACCCTAGATCAGAAAAGACTAAGGCATGGGGCGCCTGGGTGGCTCAGTCGTTAAGTGTCTGCCTTCGGCTCAGGTCATGATCCTGGGGTCCTGGGATCAAGCCCCGCGTCGGGCTCCGTGCTCGGCGGGAAGCCTGCTTCTCCCTCTCCCACTCCCCCTGCTTGTGTTCCCTCTCTCACTGTCTCTCTCTCTCTCATATAAATAAAATCTTTAAAAAAAAAAAAAAAAGACTAAGGCAGACAATGCATTAAAACTTGATGGTTTTGTGATATAGAAGACCAAATGATGGAAAATAAGCTGGGAAAAAGAGATAAACAACTACTGGATCACGAGGGCAGAATTCGAGAGATGAGCGATACCATAAGACGAAACAACATTAGAATAATTGGGATCCCAGAAAAAGAAGAAAGAGAGAGAGGGGCAGAAGGTATATTGGAGCAAATTATAGCAGAGAACTTCTCTAATTTGGGGAAGGAAACAGGCATCAAAATCCAGGAGGCACAGAGAACCCCTCTCAAAATCAATAAAAATAGGTCAACACCCCAACATCTAATCATAAAACTTACGAGTCTCAGAGACAGAGAAAATCCTGAAAGCAGCTTGGGAAAAGAGATCTGTAACCTACAATGGTAGAAACATTAGATTGGCAACAGACCTATCCACAGAGACCTGGCAGGCCAGAAAGGACTGGCATGATATATTCAGAGCACTAAATGAGAAAAATATGCAGCCAAGAATACTATATCCAGCTAGGCTGTCATTGAAAATAGAAGGAGAGATAAAAAGCTTCCAGGACAAACAAAAACTAAAGGAATTTGCAAACATGAAACCAGCTGTACAAGAAATGTTGAAAGGGGTCCTCTAAGCAAAGAGAGAGCCTAAAAGCAACATAGACCAGGAAGGAACACAGACAATATGCAGTAACAGTCACCTTACAGGCAATACAATGGCACTAAATTCATATCTTTCAGTAGTTACCCTGAATGTAAATGGGCTAAATGCCCCAATCAAAAGACACAGGCTATCAGATTGGATAAAAAAACAAGACCCATCGATACGCTGTCTGCAAGAGACTCATTTTAGACCCAAAGACACCCCCAGATTGAAAGTGAGGGGGTGGAAAACCATTTACCACGCTAATGGACACCAAAAGAAAGCTGGGGTGGCAATCCTTATATCAGACAAATTAGATTTTAAACCAAAGACTGTAATAAGAGATGAGGAAGGACACTATATCCTATTTAAAGGGTCTATCCAACAAGAAGATCTAACAGTTGTGAATATCTATGCCCCTAACATGGGAGCAGCCAATTATATAAGGCAATTAATAACAAAAGCAAAGAAACACATTGACAACAATACAATAATAGTGGGGGACTTTAACACCCCTCTCACTGAAATGGACAGATCATCTAAGCAAAAGATCAACAAGGAAATACTTTAAATGACTCACTGGACCAAATGGACTTCACAGACATATTCAGAACATTCCATCCCAAAGCAACAGAATACACATTCTTCTCTAGTGCCCATGGAACGTTCTCCAGAATAGATCACATCCTAGGTCACAAATCAGGTCTCAACCAGTACCAAAAGATTGGGATCATTCTGTGCCTATTTTCAGACCACAATGCTTTGAAACTAGAACTCAATCACAAGAGGAAAGTTGGAAAGAACTCAAATACATGGAGGCTAAAGAGCATCCTACTAAAGAATGAATGGGTCAACCAGGAAATTAAAGAAGAATTAAAAAAATTCATGGAAACCAATGAAAATGAAAACACAACTGTTCAAAATCTTGGGGATGCAGCAAAGGCAGTCCTAAGAGGAAAGTATATAGCAATACAAGCCTTTCTCAAGAAACAAGAAAGGTCTCAAATACACAACCTAACCCTACACCTAAAGGAGCTGGAGAAAGAACAGCAAATAAAGTCTAAACCCAGCAGGAGAAGAGAAATAATAAAGATCAGAGCAGAAATCAATGAAATAGAAACCAAAAGAACAGTAGAACAGATCAACGAAACTAGGAGCTGGTTCTTTGAAAGAATTAACAAGATTGATAAACCCCTGGCTAGACTTATCAAAAAGAAGAGAGAAATGACCCAAATCAACAAAATCATGAATGAAAGAGGAGATCACAACCAACACCAAAGAAATACAAACAAGTATAAGAACATACTATGAGCAACTCTATGCCAGCAAATTAGATAACCTGGAAGAAATGGATGCATTCCTAGAGATGTATCAACTACCAAAACTGAACCAGGAAGAAACAGAAAACCTGAACAGACCTATAACCACTAAGGAAATTGAAGCAGTCATCAAAAATCTCCCAACGAACAAAAGCCCAGGGCCAGATGGCTTCCCAGGGGAATTCTACCAAACATTTAAAGAAGAATTAATACCTATTCTTCTGAAACTGTTTCAAAAAATAGAAATGGAAAACTTCCAAACTCATTTTATGAGGCCAGCATTACCTTGATCCCAAAACCAGACAAAGACCCCATCAAAAAGGAGAATTACAGACCAATATCCTTGATGAACATGGATGCAAAAATTCTCACCAAAATACTAGCCAATAGGATCCAACAGTATATTAAAAGGATTATTCACCAGGACCAAGTGGGATTTATCCCTGGGCTGCAAGGTTGGTTCAACATCCGCAAATCAATCAACGTGATACAATACATTAACAAAAGAAAGAACAAGAATCATATGATCCTCTCAATAGATGCAGAAAAAGCATTTGACAAAGTACAGCATCCTTTCTTGATCAAAACTCTTCAGAGTATAGGGATAGAGGGTACATACCTCAATATCATAAAAGCCATCTATGAAAAACCTACAGCAAATATCATTCTCAATGGGGAAAAACTGAGAGCTTTCTCCCTAAGGTCAGGAACACGGCAGGGATGTCCACTATCACCACTGCTATTCAACATAGTATTAGAAGTCCTAGCCACAGCAATCAGACAACAAAAAGAAAGGCATCCAAATCAGCAAAGAAGAAGTCAAACTCACTCTTTGCAGATGATATGATACTTTATGTGGAAAACCCAACAGACTCCACCCCAAAACTGCTAGAACTCATACAGGAATTCAGTAAAGTGGCAGGATATAAAATCAATGCACAGAAATCAGTGGCATTCCTATACAACAACAAGACAGAAGAAAGAGAAATTAAGCAGTCGATCCCATTTACAATTGTACCCAAAACCATAAGATACCTAGGAATAAATCTAACCAAAGAGGCAAAGAATCTCTACTCAGAAAACTATAAAATACTCATGAAATAAATTGAGGAAGACACAAAGAAATGGAAAAACGTTCCATGCCCATGGATTGGAAGAACAAATATTGTGAAGATGTCAATGCTACCTAGAGCAATCTACACATTCAATGCAATCCCCATCAAAATACCATCCACTTTTTTCAAAGAAATGGGACAAATAATCCCAAAATTTGTACGGAAGCAGAAAAGACCCCGAACAGCCAGAGGAATGTTGAAAAAGAAAAGCAAAGCTGGCGGCATCACAATTCTGGATTTCCAGCTCTATTACAAAGCTGTCATCATCAAGACAGTATGGTACTAGCACAAAAAACAGACACATAGATCAATGGAACAGAATAGAGAGCCCAGAAATGGACCCTCAACTCTATGGTCAACTCATCTTTGACAAAGCAGGAAAGAATGTCCAATGGAAAAAAGACAGTCTCTTCAACAAATGGTGTTGGGAAAATTGGACAGCCACATGCAGAAGAATGAAACTGGACCATTTCCTTACACCACACACAAAAATAGACTCAAAATGGATAAAAGATCTAAATGTGAGACAGGAATCCTTCAAAATCCTTGAGGAGAACACAGGCAGCAACCTCTTCGACCTCAGCCGCAGCAACTTCTTCCTAGAAACATCCCCAAAGGCAAGGGAAGCAAGGGCAAAAATGAACTATTGGGACTTCATCAAGATCTAAAGCTTTTGCACAGCAAAGGAAACAGTCAACAAAACCAAAAGACAGCCGACAGAATGGGAGAAGATATTTGCAAATGACATATCAGATAAAGGGCTAGTATCCAAAATCTATAAAGAACTTATCAAACTCAACACCCAAAGAACAAAGAATCCAATCAAGAAATGGGCAGAAGACATGAACAGACATTTTTCCAAAGAAGACATCCAAATGGCCAACAGGCACATGAAAAAGTGCTCAACACTGCTCGGCATCAGGGAACTCCAAATCAAAACCTCAATGAGATACCACCTCACCCTAGTCAGAATGGCTAAAATTAACAAGTCAGGAAATGACAGATGTTGGCGGGGATGCAGAGAAAGGGGAACCCTCCTACACTGTTGATGGGAATGCAATTTGGTGCAGCCACTCTAGAAAACAGTATGGAGGTTCCTCAAAAAGTTGAAAATAGAGCTACCATACAACCCAGCAATTGCACTACTGGGTATTTACCCCAAAGATACAAATGTAGGGATCCGAAGGGGTACATGCACCCCGATGTTTATAGCAGCAATGTCCACAATAGCCAAACTGTGGAAAGAGCCAAGATGTCCATCGACAGATGAATGGATAAAGAAGAGGTGGTATATATATACAATGGAATATTATGCAGCCATCAAAAGGAATGAGATCTTGCCATTTGCAACGACATGGATGGAACTGGAGGGTGTTATGCTGAGCGAAATAAGTCAATCAGAGAAAGACATGTATCATATGACCTCACTGATATGAGGAATTCTTAATCTCAGGAAACAAACTGAGGGTTGCTGGAGTGGTGGGGGGTGGGAGGGATGGGGTGGCTGGGTGATAGACACTGGGGAGGGTATATGCTATGGTGAGCGCTGTGAATTGTGCAAGACTGTTGAACCACAGGTCTGTACCTCTGAAACAATGCAATATATGTTAAGAAAAAAAAAAAGAAGATAGCAGGAGGGGAAGGATGAAGGGTGGGAAATCGGAGGGGGCAACGAACCATGAGAGACGATGGACTCTGAAACTGAGGGTTCTAGAGGGGAGGGGGGGTGGGGGATGGGTTAGCCTGGTGATGGGTATTAAAGAGGGCACGTACTGCATGGAGCACTGGGTATTATGCACAAACAATGAATCATGGAACACTACATCAAAAACTAATGATGTAATGTATGGTGATTAACATAACAATAAAAAATTTTTTTAAAAAACCAAAAACTTGATGGTTTTACTCTAAGAGCCCTTTGAGGCTACAGTGAAATGGGCAGGGAGGAAGAGGTTCCTGTGTTTTATCTCCTTTGTGAGCTTCAGGGGTAGGAGCGAGCTGGGAAGGGAGGTTCTTCCATCACACACTACTGAACACTAACAGTACTCTGGATTTGCTTTATTGTGTCCAACGCTTCTAACATATGCAATCCCAGATAATTTCAAAATGGAGATTCAGACAGAATTGCTCCCTCAACTGTCCCCTATCCCCACCCCAATCCACTTCTTGCTAAGAGTTGCCTCAACAAAACATATGAGGTACTCTGTGTTGGCACCTGGCACAAGGCCCTTCTCCCTTTATGCTTGCTGACAACTGGCTTCAGAATTCACCAGCTAGAATGGTCTGTCGAATCAACTTTTTGCATGAGTAATCCTGCTCCAGGGCTGCAATCCTCAGAAGTTAAACTACAAAGAAGTCAAACTTTGGGGCTACAAGGTCAGTGAGGTGAGGCTAGTGAGTAGATAGTGGTAGTTGCAAACCTCTTTTAAAATACACTTGTCTGTTTCTTTTCCTTTCCCCACACTCTTACTTGGCCCCTTCGGAGAGAAAGCAGGGACCAAGGGGTAGGAGAGGGAGGCGAATAGGCTGCTAACACTGGAGATGTGGAGACTTTATTGTGGGGGGGAGGGCTGTCTCACCAAATCCAAATAACACACTTTGTAGTAGGTTAGTTGTTAGATTAACTATATTAATTAATCTCTAGGATCCATTCTAATTAAGTCTTATTGACCAGTACTTGGTTCCTCCATAGGTGTTTTCCAACTGTGTGCTTCTGAATCAACAATTTTCTAATACCCTCATTCACAGGAATGCCAGGCACCTCATAGTGAAATCTGAAACTGTTAGAGCAGCGGCAACATTAATGTAACTGCTCACTTCCTAGCCCGGCCCAGACCAAGAGAACGAAAACCCGGGGGGCGGGGCCCAGCAATCTGTGTTGCGACAAGTCCTCCAGGTGTGTGTGCTGCACACTCAAGTGGGAGAACCACTGGATGAAAACACTCTTGTGTTCTGCCTCCTGAGGCCAGCCGTTAGCACAAGGCTCTAACACTGGCCTTCGGGAGCAGCTGCTTGAAAACGTCCCACCTCCTGACACAAGAGCCCATGCCTCCGTCAGTGGCTCTCAAACCTGCTCAGGAGGAAAAGAAAAAAAAGGGGGTGGCAGGTTCCATGTACATCACGATGAAAAAGTAATCTGTTAAAATAGAATTGTAAACTAAATCATTTGCGATCCTCTCAGCTTCCAGTGTAGAGGTTATTCGTTAATTATTTTTGCTAACTGGGTAAAGTTAATTATTAATAAATTCAAGTCTTATCCATAGCAGATACTTTCTGAAAAACATTAGTCTTTAAAAACAGTTCTATAATGAGTTTACCGCTCTTATTTCAACCTTACGTACACAGTGGGTTTGTACTGTTGTGTTTTGCTGTTCTGTGTCCTCTTGTTTAACTCAGACCCTTTAACATGAGACGTTCCTTTCAATGTAATTCTCTGTCCTCTCCTAAGATGAAGAAAAATCCTGTCCTGTCATATGCGTCCCACTGCTCATCAGATTCCAAGCAGAAAAGGGCATGCAAACTCTCCACTGTCACCTGTCCAGCCTGCTCCGCTCTGGAAGGGGCTGACCATACACGTGATCACATGTCATTTCAGGAGAAAAATTCAAACTGATTTTCTAGTGTCTGGGTCTTGGTTCTTAAGTGGTTCACACACACTTTTCACTTCTAACTATAGCGGAGGGCAGTCAGCCTTTAAAGAGGCCAGCTCCAGCTGTGCTAAGATTTACTCCCCACGGAAGCTGAGGCAGCTTTGATGTCCAACAAACAGCCATTTGGTTTTGGCTGCCCGGTCTTTATGCCCTCCTCCTCTCAACCAACCCTCATGCCCCCAAATCCAAAAGTAGTCCAGCTGAGATGAGATAAAGCTGAACTAATCAAATTCTCTTACGTATAAAAAAAGTTATTTTAGTATACATACAACAGTAGCCTGCCATTAATGTTGTAGGAATTGGAGCATATAACGGAAAATAATAAATGGTCACAGGACACTTAGCAGGAGTTATTAGATTACCACTCTGGCCAGACTTGATTTCAAGCTTCCTGGGCCTCAGGCCAAGGGTTAATCCAAACAAAAAAAAAAGGTTACTGCTTACACTGAACAGCATTAACTTCCTTTTCATAATTTACTGGAACTGAGCAAAAAGTATAACAAAATGTATACAATTTAGTAATTGTACAAAACATTAATTTAGCAAGACAATATTGGTTACAGTCACCAGAATGAAGACTCACACTTCACTGCCACTTCCATGAAAAGTTCAGATAAATAAGAAGTCACTGGCTGAAAGTCACAACAGAAGCAATTTAAACTTTACATACAACAGCAAAGGTCAATCCTCCACAACAGTACTGCAGACACAATCACTCAGAGGCTCTCCATGCTGCCACGGCATTACTGGAATGTTCTTCAGAGTCCATCTTCTCTCTCCAAGACCAATACTTGAAGCATTAGATGTAATATAAAATAAGGAGTTCTTTATTATTTATACAAAACTTGTACATTAAAAAAAAAAATTAAGATTCAACAACTCTGCTGACCCCCCTGAGGAAGCTAAGAGCTTTTATGGGTCTATCAAAGAGCCCTGTGTGAATGTTTCAGTCTCCAACCTCCTGGCCGCAGGAACGAAGCACACTCCTCCAGGGCCATTCACGTGGCACCTTCACTGGCTCTGAAAGCTGATTTCCCTTTCAATGGGCTCCACGAGCAAGCCAGGGTTTCCTGGACAACATTAAAGAAAACTATCTTCTCTGGCCCAAGCTTAGAATGTTTTATCAGTATACAAGTTGATTTTTATTTATTTCTTTAACACTTTCAATAAACTCCTAGCAGAAGAAGCTTTATTACAACATATACAGCTTTGATACAGTTCTTTACAAAAACCCACCTAGATTTTTCCGCTAAATAAATTCAATTGTCTTTTAAGTAATTAAAGTTGGCTTAGAGAAATGGTATTTTTCTTTCAAACCTGTGTTTTCCACCCTCTGAGCTCTGAGAGGTCACAGACTTACATGTTCTTGAGGAAGAGAGTCACCTTTGTCTAGGCGATATTAAAAGCTCTTGTATCTTTAACAAAGAATGCAAAACTCTGTTCCTTAAAGCCTTATGCTAGAAGATACGTTCTAGCAATCTAGACATTTATACTTAGACAAAAGGCCTCTCTGAACAGTCTGCAGAGATTAATGCAGTGATTTGTTTTCTTGACAGAGAACGATTTAGCACTGCTTAGCACATAATTCAGTAGTTGGGGAATAAGAGTAATTCTTCCCTTGAAGAAAGGAAGTCCCCTCCTGAAGAATCACAATGACTACCCCCCAAAAAATCAAAATAGACCAGCACCAAATGAAGTATTAGTTTACAAAAAAATAAACTTAGCTCTTATCTCTTAAAGTCCTATAACCCAGACTTAATAAATTAACTATGAAATCAGTTTGTCAGCTAGAGTATAATTTAAAAACCCACTTTCAACCAGAGGGGAAGGGAGGATGGAGAGGGTCAATCTCACACTGATCATCACGAACTCCATGGATTTCATCAAAAGAAAACACTTTTTTCCAGCCTGTATTCTCTTTCAGAAGTGAGCTGTAGATTACCATCTGTGGATGCTTTAAAGCATGGTGTTCATGTTGAGATCCTTCCAGAGAGCACAGCATGTAAAGTACTACCCTATTTTTAGATCTGAGAAATCTGCATGGAAAGAAGGATCTCAGACCTTTCTGAAACAGCCAAACACCAAGCAGTCGGCTCACAGATCATGTCTATTCATCCTCAACATGTTAACACCGCATTGAGCTTTTTAATTCACAGATTTTATGTTAGTCCTTTAGAACCCAACGCCCATGTTTCAGTTCAGAGCTGCCGGGCTATTCAAGCAGCCTTCTTAGTGCAAGTTCCTTGGAGGTCTTGTAAATTTATTTTTGACCTAGGGCAGAAAAAGACAAAGTAGAGATATACAAAATATCAAGAATGCAGAATTTTAAGTTAGGACTATTGTACCTGCATAGTAGGTCTTTGTACTGCAGATCTTAAGTATAGGGAAAACAAGTTAAATAGATCTTTAAGTCTTACCTGTTGTGAATCATGTGACTTTTGACAAGATGTCCGGCTGCCAACGCTGCCATCAGTGACAGTTCCCCAGCCATTACTGTACCGCACACGATCCTGGCAAGCTGCCGGGCATTTTCCCCAGGATTGTCTTTGCATGCTCCTTGAACGCCTAGCATCTGCAGCCAGGGAGAGACACAGCAGGACTCACCCTTAAAGTCACGGCAACAACTTCCTTCTCTACCAGCTGAAATAAGGGCAACTACAATGGCATCAGAATAGAACCAGACCCCAGCAGAAGTACTCAGTTTCCAAGATTTGATAGCCAGTACCGACAATAGAGACCACAGTGCACATAACATCCACCACCTGGTTTGCAGGGCACTTACTCAGTGTGGATGGACATTCACTCGCTCTCTTAAACTACTTTCTCAATTTACTAAGCATATGCCTCAGCATGCTTACTTGGACACACTAGATTAGGCTGGTGTGAGAAGCAAAAGAATGAAAAGACCAGCTAAAATACAGGTGATTGAGAAGTGATGTCAGGCAGAAATAGAGGATCCCCGGAAGTCAGAACGAGGCTTGAGGTCAGCCGACTTTGGGGCCGAGGTGTCATACCTGCAAGCAGGCTTGCTGAGGGGGCAGGTTGGTGCCGCCACCCACAGTTCCTAGTTCTATAGACGGCATGGTGCAACTGATATATAAATCTTCATTTGTGGGACCACTTGCTTCCATTAAAGTAATACAGTTTGAACTACCAACATTTTGTGCTGCATCCTGAAAAAAATAAAAAGGAAAAGTATAGAACTTCTCTTCCTTAGAAGTACAAAAGAGAAGAGAAGTGGAGGCTGAGCCCTCACCTGTCCGCAGGCAATGTAGATGGCAGTTACAATGTTCGCCGCGTGCGCATTGTAGCCTCCAATACTCCCGGCCATGGCAGAGCCCACCAGATTCTTACTAATGTTGACCTCAATCAGAGCTTCTGTCGTAGTCTTTAATACCTAGCAAACAGAGTTGTGGACATTTTACATGTTCCACCGGAAGATTCAGGGCACACTACCCAGATCTATCTTTCCGTAAAGCAAGAGAGTTTAGATATGGTCCCACTTAAGTCTTGTCCTCAACAAAGAGTATCAGTTAAGTTTGTTCAAGTGAATACCACACACAGATGGGCAAGATACAACAGTCATCTTTAACATAAAACACACCCATATATTAAGCTTTACTTAAAATGTTAATATTCCTTTCCCCAATCTTTAACCCAATTAAAGATTAACAAAATAAAATAATCATCTAGTCACTCACTTCTCTGACAACCTTGGCTGGAATGACAGCTTCACAAACCACAGACTTCCCTCTTCCCTCTATCCAATTTATAGCAGCAGGTTTCTTGTCAGTACAGTAGTTACCGCTAACTGCTACAATCTGCATTTCAGGGAAATATTCATGAAGCTTTGAAAGTGCCTTCTCTGTGCCCTGCCAACAACACAATAAAATTAAAATGCATAGATCAGAAGCTTTATTTGTATCTAATAATACTAATAAGTACAATAACTATAATATTTCTAAATACAAGAAAGTGAGCATAAAATAAAAACAGCTTTATTAGCCATCACAGTCATGAAGTTCTCAGTCAGGTATAGACTCCTAGTGTTTCTTTCTAGGAGTGAAAACTAAGTTCTTTGTAGTCACTGATGAACAGGGATGTAAATGAGAATATAATGAGAATATTAAAATGGGAGAAGATATTTGCAAATGACTTATCAGATCAGGCTACTATCCAAAATCTATGAAGAACTTATCAAACTCAACACCCAAAAAACAAAAAAGCCAGTCAAGAAATGGGCAGAAGACATGAACAGACACTTCTCAAAAGAAGACATACAAATGGCCAACAGACACATGAAAAAGTGCTCAACAACACTTGGCATCAGGGAAATACAAATCAAAACCTCAGTGAGATACCACCTCACACCAGTCAGAATGGCTAAAACTAACAAGTCAGGAAACAACAGATGTTGGCGGGGATGCGGAGAAAGGGGAACCCTCCTATACTGTTGGTGGGAATGCAAGCTGGTACAGCAGCTCTGGAAACCAGTATGGAGGTTCCTCAAAAAGTTAAAAATAGAGCTACCTTATGACCCAGCAATTGCACTACCGGGTATTTATCCAAAAGATACAAATGTAGTGATCCAAAAGGGTACGTGCACCCCAATGTTTATAGCAGCAATGTCCATAATAGCCAAACTATGGAAAGAGCCCAGATGTCCATCAACAGATGAATGGATAAAGAAGATGTGGTGTGTGTACATACATACAAACACACACACACACACACACACACACACACACACACACACACACACAGGAATATTACTCAGCCATCAAAAAGAATGAAATCTTGCCATTTGCAATGACATGGATGGAACTAGAGGGTGTTATGCTAAGCAAGATAAGTCCATCAGAGAAAGACAAATACTGTATGATTTCACTCATGTGGAATTTAAGAAACAAAACAGATGAACATAGGGGAATGGAAGGAAAAAATAAGATGAAACAGAGAGGGAGACAAACCATAAGAGAGGCTGAACTCTAGGAAACACAACTGAGGGTTTCTGGAGGGGAGGTGGGTGGGGAGGGATAATTGGGTGATGGGCATTAAGGAGGGCGCTTGATGTAATGAGCACTGGGTGGTATATGCAACTGATGAATCACTAAATTCTAGCCCTGAAACTAATAATACAGTATATGTTAACTAAATTGAATTTAAATAAAAATTTTTTAATTAAATTTAAAAATGAATTTAAAAATACTCAGTGAGAACATTAATACTCATAATCATGTCACTGGGAGAAACTCAACCCATGATTGATGTGTAATAAATTACCTCTTCTAGTTATTCAAGTGTTACCCAAAAGCCCAAGTTACCAAGTCAGTAAAGAGAAATCAGACATAAAAGTAAATTCTATTATAAATGAAAGTCATTGGGATTAACCTTACAAAAATGTAAACAAGACTTCCAATTAAGTGAAATTAATTCAATTACCAACTCGTACCTCAATAACCGAAAACATACTTACTGGCAATTAAAAAAAAAATGTGTTTTACTTGTGGTTAAAATACATGTGACATAGAACTTACCATCTTAACTATTTTTAAGTGTACAGGTAAGTAGTGTTAAGTACATCCACACTGTGGTACAGCCCATCTCCACAACTCTTTTCATCTTACAAAACTGAAACTCCAAACCCATTAAACAGCAACTCTGTTTCCTTTCTCCTCAACCCCTGGTAACCACCCTTCCACTTCCTTTCTCTATGAATTTAACTAATCTAGGTCCCTCATAAGTGTAATTTTGCATAGTATTTGTCTTTTTTGTTAACCAGATTATTTAACTTAGCAAGTGATCCTCATTTAGCATATGTGAGAATTTCCTATTTTTTTAGGGTTTAATAATATCTCATTTATGTACTCACCACATTTTATTTATCCATTCATCTGTCCATGAACACTTAGGTTGCTTCTACCTTCAGGCTATTGTGAATAATGCTGCCATGAACATGGCTGTACAAATATGTCTCTGAAACCCTCTTTTCAATTCTTTTGGGGAAATACCCAGAAGTGAAATTGCTGGATCATAATTCTCTTTTTAATTTTTTGAGAACCACTGTATTGTTTATTTTTAAGAACTTTTAAAAACTACATATTTAGTCACTATTCTCTTTCTTTTCAAACAGTTCTCATATACAGGTAAACCACAAAATAAATTTTGCTAACCTAATTGACTTTAACACATTTGGGAATGTGTTAATATTCACATTTGTGAATATTTGTAAATAACAAATATCAGTAGAATAAAATGTAAGCCATATACAATCTTCTTATAAGGATATAATTAAAATAAATGGATTATACAAATGAACTTGGCCTCTTACATAAAAGTCTTGGGGTCTCCTAGAAGAGGTGAGCTTTTAAGGCTTATAGGACAATGTTAAGAAACATTACCCCAAGATTCTTCCCAGCCCTTCTGAGTAGACCCAGAACATGTATAATGCCAAATCTAAATTAAACATATCAAATACAAATACTATTCAAGAAACGCCTGATGACACTAATCAATGTGACTGAAGAAAGAGAAATTAAGGAATCGATTCTATTTACAATAGCACCAAAAACCCTAAGATACTTAGGAATAAACCTAACCAAAGAGGCAAAGAATCTGTACTCTAGAAACTACAGAACACTTATGAAGGAAATTGAGGAAGACACAAAGAGATGGAAAAACATTCCATGCTCATGGACTGGAAGAATAAACATTGCGAAAATGTCCATGCTGCCCAGAGCAATCTACACTTTCAGTGCAATCCCTATCAAAATACCATCGACGTTTTTCACAGAGCTGGAACAAACAATCCTAAAATTTGTATGGAACCAGAAAAGAACCCAAATCGCCAGGGGATTGTTGAAAAAGAAAACCAAAGCTGGGGGCATCACAATGCCTGACTTCAAGCTATATTACACAGCTGTGATCATCAAGACAGCATGGTACTGGCACAAAAACAGATACATAGATCAATGGGCCAGATTAGAGACCCCAGAAATGGACCCTCAACTCTATGGTCAACTAATCTTCGACAAATCAGGAAAGAATATCCAATGGAAAAAAGACAGTCTCTTCAATAAATGGCGTTGGGAAAACTGGACAGCCACATGCAGAAGAATGAAACTGGACCATTTCCTTACACCACACACAAAAATAGACCCAAAATGGATAAAAGACCTAAATGTGAGGCAGGAATCCATCAAAATACTTGAGGAGAACACAGGCAGCAACCTCTTCGACCTCAGCTGCAGCAACTTCTTGCTAGACACGTCCCCAAAGGCAAGGGAAACAAAGGCAAAAGTGAACTATTGGGACTTCATCAAGATAAAAAGCTTCTGCACAGCAAAGGAAACAGTCAACAAAACTAAGAGGCAATCCACAGAATGGGAGAAGACATTTGCAAATGACATTACGGATAAAGGGCTGGTATCCATGATATATAAAGAACTTCTCAAACCCAACAACCAAAAAACAAATAATCCAGTCAGTAAATGGGCAGAAGACATGAACAGACACTTCTCCAAAAAAGACATACAAAAGGCTAACAGACACATGAAAACATGTTCAACATCACTAGCCATCAGGGACATACAAATCAAAACCACAATGAGATACCACCTCACACCAGTTAGACTGGCAAAAATTAACAAGACAGGAAACAACAAGTGTTGGCGAGGATGTGGAGAAAGGGGACCCCTCTGACACTGTTGGTGGAAACGCAAGCTGGTACAGCCACTCTGGAAAATATATGGATGTTCCTCAAGACGTTAAAAATAGAGATACCCTATGACCCAGCAATTGCACTACTAGGTGTTTACCCCAAAGATACAGAATGTAGTGAAAAGAAGGGGCACATGCACCCCAATGTTCATAGCAGCAATGTCCACAATAGCCAAACTGTAGAAGGAGCCGAGATGCCCTTTACGGATGAATGGATAAAGAGGATGTGGTTCATATATACAATGGACTATTACTCAACCATCAGAAAGGAGGACTACCCACCATTTGCATCAACATGGATGGACATGGAGGGGATTATGTTAAGTGAAATAAGTCAAGCAGAGAAAGACAATTATCATATGGTTTCACTCATATGTGGAACATAAGGAATAGCAGGGGACCACAGGGGAAGGGAGGGAAAACTGAATGGGAAGAAATCAGAGAGGGAGACAAACCAAGAGAGACTCTGGACTCTGGGAACCACACTGAGGATTACAGAAGGGGGGGAGGTGGGAGGGGATGGGGTAACCGGGTGATGGGTATTAAGGAAGGCATGTGTGGTGATGAGCACTGGGTGTTATACGCAACTAATGAATCGCTGAACACTACATCAAAAACTAATGATGTACTATATGCTGGCTAATTGAACATAATAAAAATAAATAAGTAAGTAAATAAAATAAAATAAAATATAAACCCTCTTCAAAACCTAAAAAAAAAAAATGCCTGATGAGTTATATGAATCAATATTTAGCTTTCAATAAAAATCTTTCAATCAATTAACTCTTTGAGTAAGTAGTATATATACATGAACAAAATTCAAAAATACAGGACATAAACAGCAAGTCTGCTCCCCACTCTTATCTCCCTGACACCCCATTCCCCTCCCCTGGGACAATCAGTCTTGCAAGTTCTAATATAGTCTATCCAGGCTCACCTTTGAAATCATGTTCATCCCCATGGCATCACCTGACCTGGACTGGAAACGAATATAAAGATTGCGACCAGCCATACTCATATGAAGTTTCTGTAGACGTGCAAATCTGTAAACAAAAGCAAAGATTTTTTATTTTGTTATTTTTTTGAGAAGATGGAAGTTATCTTTTTTTTTTAATTTTTTTATTGTTATGTTAATCCCCATACATTACATCATTAGTTTTAGATATAGTGTTCCATGATTCATTGTTTGTGCATAACACCCAGTGCTCCATGCAGTACGTGCCCTCTTTAATACCCATCACCAGGCTAACCCATCCTCCCACCCCCCTCCCCTCTAGAACCCTCAGTTTGTTTTTCAGAGAAGATGGAAGTTATCTTAAAATATCCAGTTCAGCTGATTTATTTTATACATAAGAGAACGCTCACGGAGATTACTTATTAAATGTATTTTCTTCTTTAACTAAACATTACGTTAGAACACTAATTCAACTGTCTCATTCTTATATGCCACAAGAAGAGAGGGCTGCTGCAGATAGCCATCATCACAGACACACATTAAAAGTCAAAAAATAAATAATTAAACAAAGATATGAGCTTGAACTAAAATGGAGCTATCAATGGCGCGCCTGGGTGGCTCAGTCGGTTAAGCGTCCAACTCTTGGTTTCAGCTTGGGTCATGATCTCAGAGTCCTGGGACGCAGCCCCACGTCAGACTCCATGCACTATGGAACCTGCTTGAGATTCTCTCTCTCCTTCTCCCTCTGCCCCTCGCCCCACTCATACACACACGCTCTCTCTAAAAAAAATAATAATAAATAAAATAAAAAAATAAAACGGGGCTATCATTTGTACTGATTATGCTTCTTTATAAATTTAATTTTATGTATTCAAAGTAAATCTACTATACAAATATTTACTTCTATCCTGCTTGGAAAATATTTTTTTCAGGCAACTCCTCCCTAGGGCAATTCTAAAGCAATGCTCTTCTAGGACAAAGTAACACTCTAATCAAAGTGAACCTTGTAAAACCAACACACAAACTTACTAGCTCACACTATTTTTTTCTATTTACTCCTATGGAGGTATTCATTTGGATCAACATTATGTCCTCACCCACATCCCCCAAACCAAGCATAAATATTACTCATTTTGTAGGTTTTTTTTTAAAGATTTTATTTATTTATTCATGAGAGACAGAGAGAGAGAGAGAGAGGCAGAGGGGGAAGCAGGCTCCCAAGGAGCAGGAAGCCCGATGCGGGACTCGACCCCAGGACCCCGAGATCACGATCTGAGCTGAAGGCAGACGCTCAACCATCTGAGCCACCCAGGCGCCCTCTTTGTAGGTCTTTACATGAATCAAATATATGTAACAAATTCAAATAATCACTACTGTGAGATAATTATTACTCATTTTGAATAAATGGACTTCAAGTTAATATTTTGTTAGGTCACCTGAAGCAGACAATATATGTTAATAGTTACATTTACCGATCACAGAAGATGACACTGGCTCTGAAATAAACATAAATGCATATACAACCCCCCGCCCCCCATACCTGCTGGTACTGTCAAAAGCCTCCTTTATCACTGTGAACCCTTCAGGTGTCTCAAGCCAGGCCTTCACTTCCGCAGAGTCACAAGCACGGGGAAGACGCACCACGGGGCCTCGAGTCATTCCATCTGCGAGGATTCGACTGCTGGCACCTCCACCAAGCTACACAGAGGATGTTACAGAAGCACGTTAATCCTGCAAACACTTCTGCTTGTCGCAAAAGGTGTCCTTGATTGTCCCCAAATCTTTTCTCATTGCCTAGCCTCAGGGCCTATCTTAAAACAGGCAAATATATAAATGCCAACTTACACCTATTGCTCTGCAGCCTCTATTAGTGCTGGCCACCAGACAACCTTCTGTTGTTGCCATTGGAACCTGAAATTCTTTTCCATCCAAGCACAGAGGTCCTGCCACTCCAACAGGGATGGGCATATATCCAATAACGTTCTCACAACAAGCTCCCATCACCTAAAAGGTAAAGTCAGGCACCAGGTGACAATCTGTATCGCAAATACACAACCCTTGTCATTAATAATTTTCTTCAAACTTAAACCTTTAGTGTATTTTTCAACAAAATCTTTTATTTACTTTTTTTTAAAAGATTTTATTCATTTTGGGGGGCGGGGCACGCGCAAGCCGGGAGGGGCAAAGGGTGGGAGAATCTCAAGCAGACTCCCTGCTGAGCATGGAGGCCAACGCAGGGCTTGATCTCATGATGCTGAGATCACCACCTGAGCTGAAACCAAGAGTTGGGATGCTCAACCAACTGAGCCACCCAGGCGCCCCTTTTATTTACTCTTTAGTATTTAAAAAGTATTGGGACGCCTGGATGGCTCAGTCGGTTAAGCATCTGCCTTCAGCTCAAGTCATGATCCCAGGGTCCTTGCTCAGTGGAGAGCCTGCTTCTCCCTCTGCGTGCCGCTCCCCCTTGCTTGTGCTCTCACACACACACACACACACACAGACACACACTCTCTCTCGCTCTCTCATAAATAAATAAATAAGTACTTAAAAAAAAAGGAAGTATGTAAAAGTACTAAAATCACTGAGTAATGACTACAAGCAACAGGAAAAATATTTTTACTTTCTAGGGCCTATAATCATAAAGAGAATACAAAATTAAAGTACAATGATTTTAAAAAATGTTTTATAACACTATGTACATATAAAAGACTAGTCAAGAAAAACACTAAAAAGCTAAAGAGTAAAGCTACAAGAATAAAAGCTTCAAAGCAAACTTTCCCAAACCAAGAAAACAACATACCAAGGAGTAATTATAGTCCCTGTACGGTAGATACTGGAGAGAAGAAGGCTCTGGAAGTTTTCTGGAAAGTAACTGTCGGCGAATAGATACACCTCGTTCATGGGTTTCCATCAGAGTTTCTAATTTGTAAGCTGGGATGTGCTTAGCATTGACTAATTGGATGATTTCAGCATCACTAAGGAATTTTGCACCTTTCTAAAGAAATGAAACAAAAAAATTGGGAGGGATTGGTGGGAAGGGGAGGACAAAAAAACCTGAAGAAGTGCATTTCATATTCTTCATAACAAATAAGGCATTTAATACAAACAATGTTCTCAGTAGAGGAGAATTCAAAGAACTTTGGAGTTCTAAAGGAGATGATTTGAATGGAAATAAGAATATCAAAATGAAAGCAAATTCTTTTTTTTTTTTGAAGATTTTATTTATTTATTTGACAGAGACAGAGATAGTGAGAGTAGGAACACAAGCAGGGGGAGTGGGCGTGGGAGAAGCAGGCTTCCCGCTGAGCAGGGAGCCCAATGCGGGACTCAATCCCAGGACCATGGGATCAGGACCTGAGCCGAAGGCAGACACTTAACGACTGAGCCACCCAGGTGCCCGAAAGCAAATTCTTTATAAAAAATGACACTAAACAAATGTAAAACCAAAACACTAAATTTCGCAAGTGAAGTTCGTAGGAAAAAAAATTCACAATTAAGATTCTGAATCCCACCCTCTAAATTTTGTTAACCCTGTATATAAGGAAGACAGTTGAAATTATCGATACACATTTTAAGAGGAACGAGGAAAAGTGAAAAAAATAACAAACCTGATGCTACTCTCACTCATGTGCACATAAATTAAGAATGAACCAGATTAAGCGGATACAGATGGAACACAATATTCACACTAAAGCATGAATGGACTCATATGGTCATGTAGGCAGAACATCCATTCACATGTCAGAAAGGAAAACAAGTTTCCTTGTGAGCATCAAGCTTATTTTCAAAGCAAACAAAAAACAAACAAAAAAAACTTTCTTCTGTCTTTGAAGCTCATTTTTGAGTTAAGCCTTTTCTAGGCCCCAAAACTCACGAGAATAGAGTAGTGGCTTATCTCTCTGGCAAACACTAATAAAGTACAAAGAGCACTGACCTTGAGTCAGTAAATCTTGGACTCTTGATCTGAGCCTTCCCATTTCCTAAATGTATTACTTTGGGAAATACTTAAGCCTCCTAGAGCCTGAGCTTTCTCTTTCTTATCTGAAAAATGGAGGTAATTCCAACTATCTCACAAGGTTGTGGGGAATAAATAAATAAGGCCACTACCTGCAAACCACACAACACAATGCCCAGAATTTAGCAGGTACTCAGGAGCTATGACTTCCTTCCTTCCTCTAATAAAAAAAAAAAAAAAAAAGCTCCTTTTCTTAAGAAAGATACAAACCTTGAGTTAATTTTATTTTCCTCACCTCCGAATTCCCAAGTATCTGTAGACATTCTTCATTAGGCCGAGGCTCCATGGGAAGTTCAATTTCAGGTTCCTGTGTCTCTAGTTCCAGTGAAGTATCAAGTAAGGAGTTACCAACCACAAACGTAGCTCTGTTTGGGCTGTCAGCTTCTGCCACTAAGGGTTTTATGACCTCAACTGTTCAAGAGATCAAAAGGAATCTCACAACTGTGAACATACGTTTTGTTTTCTTTTTTCTTTCCCCCAACCCGCACCCTGGAGACCCTGAGCCCAGTCCCAGGAGATGGTGGGAAGGATATGAATATAAGTTTTAAAATGAACCCAACTTCTTGACAAATCAGAATTGGAAGAATAGAAAATAAAGAGAACAAGAAATCACCTTTTCTTTCTCTGTTTATCCCTGTCTCCTCCTCCGCTGCATGGACTTTCTGGCTATTTCTGACCAGTACAGGCTTACGTCTACAACAATCATCTGGGACTTTTTTGGGAGTCACTACAGGAGATGTGATAGGGTTTTTTAATGAGAGTGTAGATTCTGTCTCAGCCTGTTCAAAGAAGATGTACTTGACAGCCAGAAGGAGAGCTAAACTTAGGGTAATAACTTGTTCAATATCCATGCTGATCATTCTAAAGAAAAGAAAGCAAATTAAAATGTTATTACTCAGAAGTAAAAAAGGCACAACTAACTTTTAGTAACAAAGAGTGCTATGATTAATACACAACAAAGCAGGTCTCAGGTGACTTACTTAGAGAGATAAAACTGCCAGAGGGAAACACTTGGTTCAATTCTCTTGGATACATTTTCATCCAATCCTAAAGAAACCTTAGAATTTTCTGCCGTACTGTTTTGAGGAGAAGGATCAGCTATCCAGCGACTATGGGCATGAACAAGAACCAAGCCTAGAGACTGAAATAAAATGTTATAAATTATGTATCCTCTGCATATCAACGGCACCTCAACTTCTCATCCTTAGCATCTGGATAACCAGATACTATCTCCCATGGCCTCCCCCTTAGCATGAAATGAGAGCCCCACGCTTGTGACTAAAGCAGTGGCCCACTGAACTACTGGAAACATTGCAAACAACAGGTTTTCAAAGAGCAAAGAACAGGTTTTCAAAGAGACATAAAGTGGAGGAACTTGAAAAATCTATTTAGGGGAGAGAGATGAGGAGTCTCAAAGAAATGAGAAACAAGAAAAAAAAAAGGAAGAGGAACATCAATGAAAGAGACAATTGTAGAAAGATAACCAGAAGGAGAGAAAAAAGTCAAAAAGCAGAATATGACACTGAACTAAAGATACTAAAAGGAGAAGAAAACTATGTAATTACCATAATCATCTTAACCCTCTGAGTAACAGGATTTGGTTTATTTTCTTCTTCTTCTAAAACTCGAGCAAAATGGCTCAGTTGCCAAATTGGACGACCCTCGCGGCTTTCCCGAGAAAGCTATGAAGTAAACCAGTGTTACATTAGAAGGTACTGATTTTATCTATGTGAACGGATGTGATAAGAAACATCACTCTTCTATTGATGCCATACGTAGGAACTGCTCTTACCTCTAAAACCAAGGAAACGCAAGCTGGGAAGAAAGTCATGAACACAAAGTAGTTGGCAAGAACTGACATGCAGCCGAAGCAGCACATAATTTCAAGTTGACGCACCCCTGGTTAGAGAAAAATTAAATGTATAATTAGTAAAGTACATGTATTTTTGATAGAGCATACATCACAGGGACTTTTCCTCTAAGCAGACAAATACAAGAAAATATTAGTGGGCACCTGGGTGGCTCAGTCGTTAAGCATCTGCCTTCAGCTCAGGTCATGATCATGGAGTCCCGGGATCAAGTCCCAGGTCAGGCTCCCTGCTCAGCAGGGAGTCTGCATCTCCCTCTGACCCTCACCCCATTTGTGCTCTCTCTCTCTAAGAAATAAATAAAATCTTTAAAAAAAGAAAATATTAGTATATTAAGCTCTTTGCTGTCTACTGGAAGAAGAAGGAGGAACTCCAAGGTGATGCCAAGCCTTACAGCACAGCAGGAATAGCTCCCTCAAGGAAGGAGAACTTGTCTTCTCCCATGTCTCAAATCCGTCACGATGCCAGGCACAGTTGCTGTACGTAATTATACATCTGATAATCCCCTTTTATTAAATGGTAGTACTCTGTTTTGAAATAAGAATAACAAGGCCAGGCTATACTAATGTGCAAACCTCCCACAGTTAGGACCCAATTCCACTCTTTACCAGAAAAGCAATTCACCTGTGGACCAAAGACTTTTTATTAAAGTAAACCTTACTACCAGCTATGCCATTCCTGATACAGTATCATAATAAAGACGTCATGTGTACTACTGAACTCTCATTTCAATATAACCTCTATTGTATCTATTTATGTTCTTATAATTTTGGTTAATTTCACTAATCTATCTGAAAAATTAAATAATGTGCAAAGGCAACTCAAGATCCAAAATTAACAAACATTCCACTATAAAATGTTTAAGATATCACTCGGTAATCTTCTCAAATAGAAGGTAACAGAATTTTAGAGCTGAAGAAGACCTCTGATTACCAAATTCTATTCCCTCAACATTACAAGTAAACTTGAATATAAAACATATTTCTGATGTCACTCATATTAAATATAAAAATGTTTTGAAATGTAAATAAAGTTATTCCCTCCCGTTACAAAACTGCTAATTAGAATACAAGAAACTCAACAGTATATTGTTTTTGAATTATTATAGATCATTTGACTAAATAATAGAACGAAAGCATACACTGTATTGTTCTTAAAATTCTACAGCATCGTGTCAACTATACTTCAAAAGAAATCTACAGCAATTACTCTCAAACGTGGAAATTCAAGAGAATATACAGCTGTAACAAAAGCATTGCAAACAACCTATACTTTAGATAGTAGCCAGATGTAATCTTTTCAGACTTGAGAGCACAGAAACAATACTTGACCAATGCTTTTACAACTTAGTTATCAGCCGTTTCCGCCTGCACACAGTAACTACTGTTGTTGCCATATGCTCTGCATTCTTCCTCACTCCATCCCAGAACAGTCTCTCTGTGCCACTCGGCTACTACAGGAAGAGACAGCACCAATCTATGTATTTCCAAGAAGTTAAGACTTTTTTTTTTAGTGGATTTCCAAAGGGCTACTTCCTCATTAATATGTGTTAAACCTGTCCTCTTCTACCCTAAGCCAAATCCCTAATTATATCATTTCTGTATAGCTGTACATGTCTCCTAATTTCCAACTATAAATCTTATCACGTCCTTTGTCTACTTCTCTGACCCAGCATGCCAAAATTCATCACCCTACTTTCCACATCAATTTCAAATGAATAATCCTTGGTTTCATGGCTTACTGCCAGTTCCTGGCTAATCTTCCTCACCTTCCTACATACTCTTTTATTTGAATAAAATCACATAGGTATGTTTTCACCTAATCAAAAACATTTTTCTTGATTGTGGTGGTGATTTAATAATTTTTTTTTTTTAAGATTTTATTTATTTGACAGAGAGAGTGAAACAGCACAAGCAGGGGGAGGGAGCAGCAGAAGGAGAAGAAGAAGCAGGCCCCCCTCCGAGTAGGGAGCCTGATGCGGGACTCAATCCCAGGACGCTGGGATCATGACCTGAGCCGAAGGCAGATGCTTAACCATCTGAGCCACCCAGGTGCCCGTGATTTAATAATTTTATCTTTGTCAAAACTCAAAACTATACCTCAAAAGTAGATTTTAAGGAATATTCATTTTTTTTTTAAAGTTTTTGTTTATTTATTTGTCAGAAAGAGAGAGAGAGCACAAGCAAGGGCAGTAGCAGGCAGAGGGAGAACCAGAACTCGATCCCAGAATGCTGGGATCATGACCTGAGCCGAAGGCAGACGCTTAACCGACTAAGCCACCCAGGCCTCCCAAGGAATAGACTAGAACTGTAGTTACAAAGGGTAGCTCCCTGAGAAAACCATAAAGTCTAGTCTTAGTGATTAGGAAACCTTAACAACAGCATGATATATTCATTCTGGCAAATTTCCATGCCAGGCCACAATATTTGTCCTGTATAATGGAGTCCTATGTTTGATATTTAACATCTAACTCTCTACTATCCAATTAAGGATTAAGAAACATGTGTTGAGACTAATGCTAGGTACTCACGAAGATGTACTGCATACCATCTGATTAAATCTTCCCAACCAGCCTATTAGGTGGATCTAACTTAGATCTGGCCCACTCCTGACTCTTCACTGTCTCCTACATGACAATTAAAACACAAGGAACCAAGTCACTAATTTAGTCTGGGTAACAGCAGGGACTGGAAGGTGCTTTCCAGATGAACCTTGGAATACAATCTTGGTTAAAAACTAAATAAAAAAAAAAAAAACACAAACACTACAAAGTCATCAAAAGAGTGGAGCATAGAAAGAGAAGGTGGCATTAGTGAAAAATCAGTAACCTGCTACTAAGTTTTCACTAAAGCAGACAGACATAAGGTCAGATAAACCCATATACTCATTCAATTAAAACCTTTTTAAGAGTAATGTCAGACTTTTAAAGTCAGAATTTAAGAATAATCAATGCAATCTAAGATGTTCCTTTTTCCCTTCATCTACAAACTTATTTTAAAATATATTAAAAATTGCTTACAAACCTGACATGGTACCAACTCCAATCACCAGACATTCTACAAGAGCATCAAGGGTGAATGTGGGACCTAAAATTGCCATTCCACGAGCGATGTTTTCCCGCACTTCATCCTAAAACACAGACCAAACATATCAATGAGAATAAAGTACAAAACAACTTTCAAAAACGTTAGAGAGCATCCCAGGACCTCTACTAAAATCTAATTTGCTATACAAAGAGTAAAACAGACAATGTAATACCACTAACAGGCATTCCAGATGCAAAGGATTAAGAAAAAGGTCATGTACAGTGCCCTGCTTTCCCTTTCCACTAAGTGAGATGCTACTTGGGAAGATTCCTCTGAGGCGTGCATCAATCCTGCCATTTAAATACTGCATAATGAAATACTGTAACATTTTATATTTGGCTACTATTGATCGTTCTTAGTTGCAAATTTTTTGAGACCTTAATACTATGAAACCTAAACCATATGTTTGTCAACATGCGCAAGGGGTCTAGACATTCATCAAATACATAATCAAGGCAGAATTACATGCTATTTTATACTAAGGTACTCTGATGCAAGATTATTAAAAATGTTTATTTAAAGTGACTAATGAACATCAAGATAAAACTTTAGATGGAAAATAACGCTAGGGTTAATGCTAAAGTTTTAGAAATAAATCTACCCTGAGCCTCTCTTCCATTACATCCTGTCCTGTTCTCTGATAGGTTTCAGTAGGTAGATACTCTTACTTATCCAAAAGTCTTACTACCTTAGTTTCTAAAACCTTCACATAGGAAAATGGGGAAGATTCCAAATTCCAGGAGCTACGGAATTATAATTAAGTTGTCAGGTAAATGGGACAGTTCCTGGGGCACCTAGGAAGACCAGTGTTAAGTCTTGACAAGTAAACTTAAAACTGCGGGTAAATCCTGAATCTTGAACTATGAAGAAACTATTAATGCTTCCTATTAATGTAAACAAACTGAAAGAAAGGAATACTATTAACATTCATGTCTTAAAAATAATACTTACCTGTGAGTTGGAACTGAGAGCAAACTTTGCTAGAGCACTTGCTCTGGAAAGGTCAATCAAAAGTAGGAAAAATGGCAAAGCTTCACTGGAAAAAAAATCAAGATGATGAGGTACATTTAACAGGAAAAAAATGTGGCTTAAAAATGCTTTCTAGGGGCGCCTGGGTGGCTCAGTCATTAAGCGGCTGCCTTTGGCTCGGGTCATGATCTCAGGGTCCTGGGATCAAGCCCCACATCAGGGAGCCCGCTTCTCCCTCTCCCACTCCCCCTGCTTGTGTTCCCTCTCTAGCTGTCTCTCTCTGTCAAATAAATAAATAAAATCTTTAAAAAAATAAAAAAAAATAAAAAATAAAAATGCTTTCTAAAATAAAACAACCGCCTCATACACTGTACGATTCCTTAGTATGTATACCTTTCTGCAGCCTAAAAGGTACACCTTATACTCACTCCCCTTTGACATCCTGAAAGCTAAACATATGAATTGCTCAAAATATTTGTAATGTTAAAAAATGTAAATGCATTTACACAGAAATACTTTTTGATAATTTTATAGCAAAATATCATCCTAAGTAAAAAATATATCCTTGAATTAACATGGGAAAAAAAGCGGAATATACACAATTTTTAAACATTAATCACTATTTGTGGAAGGATAAACTGAACAAGTTTTCTGGAGAGACAGTTGGCAATATCAAAAGCCCTAAAAACTTAACACAGCCACTGTCTCACTCCTAGGAATATATCCTAAGAATGAATATGAACACAAGTTTAGCCACAGAGACATTAAATAACCTAACAATCCAATCCTGGAGAATTAAGTAAATGAACTACAATATATTCACCCAGGGGAATACTAGACAACGAATACAAATAATTTAGTTTAGCATTAAGAACATGCAAAGATGTTGATAAACTATTATTAGGCATAAAGAAATTATAAAGACATAAAGAAGTTGTATGATCTCAGAATTTTTGTTTAAATGTAAAAAAAAAAGTAGTAAAGAATATATACCAAAATGTTAACAGGTATTAACATTAGCTAAATGACAGCATGAAAATTTTCCCCGTATTTCCTATAAACTTTTTAAAATGTATATATTATAATACTTTATAACTTGGAGAAGAACAGTTCTTAATAATATATTTTGAAAAAAAGTGTATTTATGTTTTAAATACTTACTTCAAGCCTGTCAATTCTTTATCTAAGAAATGAATGACAACTGTACTGAACACAAAACTTGAGAAAATTGTGAAGAGGCCAGCAATACCTAAAATGACAAAATTCAAACGGAAAAAAATCATCCTTTATTACAAAAATAATAACGCACAGTCCCCTACAATATTCTGAAAGAAATATTATTTTCGATGATTAAGATCTTAAATATCAAAATGTTTACTCCCAATTGGGAAATCACTAAATGCGTGCAGTGCACTTTAAGCAATATACACACTTCCATATACATGATTTGAACAAACAAAATTATGTATTTCCATAGCAAATCAAAAATTTGATAGCACAAGAAATTAAATGTATAAAATGATTACCCAAAATATATTTTGATCCAAGTTGACGTAAATTCTGGAACTGGAAGTAAATATACAGGATTGCTATGCATCGTGTTATTGTCAGAATTATAATGTCACTGCTTAACACATCCTATTGGAAGAGATAGAAAAAAAATCCCAATAGCTTTACCTTTTAAAATAAGCAACTAAAAGAATTTTTATTTTGTATGTATCATTAGTTTGTATATTACCATGAAAATATAAATATAGGCACAATACAAGTCAAATAAAAATATTAAACATGCAAATCAAAAATTAAATCCAATTTTTAAACAATCTGTTTAAAGCCAATCATTTTTCTGTTAGTCACTTTTAAAGCTATTATTTTCTCAAGTAAAGTCAATTACACTCATTTTATGCAGAAAAGGCAAAAAGTGTATTTCCAAACTATACAAGTAAATAGAAATTTGAGGTATGTTCATGAATACTAAAAGATTTTACTTGTAACTTTTTTTTTTTTTTAAGATTTTATTTATTTATTTGACAGAGAGATAGAGCGCACAAGCAGGCAGAGCAGCAGGCAGAGGGAGAGGGAGAAGCAGGCTCTCCACTGAGCAGGGAGCCCGATGCGGGGCTCGATCCCAGGACCCTGAGATCATGACCCGAGCCAAAGGCAGCCGCTTAACCGACTGAGCCACCCAGGCGCCCCTACTTGTAACTTTTTTGATTATATGGTCACTAAGAGGAAATGCTCTTCAGAAACTGAAAATGAAATTTAGTGAATATCAAATTAATTTCACAAACCTCTTCAAACTTTGGGCACTCATAATTCCAACCACAGATCTTATTGTTACCAGTAAACATGTTCATGGACATCATACAGATGGTCAGTGTCACTGTCCCCACTATGACTTCCCACGGATGGGAGGCCACAAAAAGGCCGTGCATTCGGAAAAGTCTTGACAACATTGTAGTTACAGAATTCTTGGATCCTGAAAGGAATATCAAGTGTGAACACTCAGTACACAGCTCACTGTATTTTTAGGAAAAGATTTTAAGATTTTGCACTGTAAACCCTGCTTTTGTAGGCACAGTGTCTTATACATATGTATAACACTATTTGACAGTGTTCCTTATTAGTTCCGTAAAATAATTATAAAACTAAAATAAGAGGACTCTGATATTACTTTTTTACTCACAAAACTTAAAACCTCTATCAGTCACTAGCAACCAACTTAAAAACTAGCTATTTCTTACAAGTTGTATGAATTCAAGCATTTATGATGAAACCAAATAAATATCTCAGCCCACGATATTATCTGAGCCAAGGAGGAGAGCAATAAAGCAGGGGGAAAAAAGTGAGAAACAACTATTAACATTTGTTTTCTAATTACCCTGGTATAAAATGCCCATAAGCACCCTCTACATTCTCCATTCTGGTTACACAAAAGGCAGATACCAAACAATCTACTTGTTGAGTGTCCTCCTCAAAGGAGGGGTCCATTACATTTTTCCATCCCATCTAACATATGGCATAATGTTACTAGCAAAATGATGTTTAATAAAACTTCCTACTCTTGCTGTCACCAGAGAAAAAAGTCTTTTCCAAATTTTACAGCTAATAAAATGCCACTACAGTACTGGAAAAAGAGGATGGCTGGCCAAAGTAGATGTCTATGACATTCAAAAATTCCCAACAGATGGGGCGCCTGGGTGGCTCAGTTGGTTAAGCGGCTGCCTTCGGCTCAGGTCATGATCCCAGGGTCCTGGGATCGAGCCCCGCATCGGGCTCCCTGCTCGGCGGGAAGCCTGCTTCTCCCTCTCCCACTCCCCCTGCTTGTGTTCCCTCTCTCGCTGTCTCTCTCTGTCAAATAAATAAATAAAATCTTTAAAAAAAAAAAAAAAAACAAAACAAAAATTCCCAACAGAACATACAGGTAATTTTTTTTTTTAAAGATTATTTGAGAGAGAGAGAGAAAAAAAGAGGGCGCGCACGCAGAGGGGGAGGGGCCGAAGGGAGGGAGAGAGAATCCCAAGCAGACTCCCCACTGAGCACGGAGCCTGACACAGGGCTCAATCTCAAGACCCTTAGATCACCATCTGAGCTGAAATCAAGAGTCAGACGCTTAACAAACTGAGCCACCCAGGCGCCCCTGGAGAACATACAGGTAATTTTGACCTAATGACTACCATGACTAAACTTCCTCATGTCTGTTGGCTAAATTACAATAATTTTGATATTCTGATTTTTTAAAAAATCTGACATAGTCACTGGTCTCTAATACAGGAACTTGTAAACCTACTTATATTAAAATTAATGTTTACAATAAAGCATATTTAACTACCCATAAAAATCTATTTCAAATTAAGATTTAAAAAGTAAGGCTACTGATTGAGACACTAGCAGGAATTCAAATGAATCTCATGTTTGTGGTAATAACTAAGAAAATGACTCATTTATTGAAGACAGAAAATTAAAAGGCAACAAATGAAGAAAAACAAAGTTACTCTATCTAAAGGGTTAAGGGAAAGAAAATAAGAGTAGCTTTTAGGAACCAAAGCAATTCCTGAACATCATCCCCCACTGTGTCACACGATGTTCTCCCCATTTCAGCTGCACCAGGCCCCGACTGGACAGCTGGCTTTCCCACTGTAGGTGACAACCTTTCATTGGATCAATTCAATCATGAAATCAATTTTGTAAGTAAGAACAAACATTGTTTAATAAAATAAAATAGAAAAAAATAGCTGTAAGAATATAGTATAGGTAGGTTTTGTTTTTTTTTTTAAGGTTTTATTTATTTATTCGACAGAGAGACACAGCGAGAAAGGGAACACAAGCAGGGGGAGCAAGAAAGGGAGAAGCAGGCTTCCTGCAGAGCAGGGAGCCCAATGTGGGGCTCGATCCCAGGACCCTGGGACCCTGGGATCATGACCTGAGCCGAAGGCAGATGCTGAATGACTGAGCCACCCAGGTGCCCCAGTAGGTATTATTTCTTAAAACTTGATGTTTCATGAAACTATATATATATATATATATATGAGTGTGTATAGTTCCAACATAACATGTATTACTTACTGTGGGTCTCAATTTTAAAAGGCTGGCAGTCACTAAGTTCTATAAATGTGGCATGCATCTGCCTGTTTATTCATGCTTTTTCAACCTTCTTCCCTGAGCCTTGTTCCTCGTTTTATCCTCCAGAACCTTGCACCCACACACAGCAGTTGCTCAACAAATACCTGCTTAATTAAAAATAAACTCATAAACTACAGTAGCATGTATTTTATTGATCCATCTTGAAATAGACCTAAAAATGACTTTAAGCCAACAAGATATAAATACAACTGCCCACCTGCTAGCACACCCCCACCCCCCTACCCCCCCACCCCCGGTTAAAGGCAGAATGTGGAGCATTCAGTGAACATATTAAAGGGGAATGGGGTAGGGAAGAGAGGCTACAGTCTATACACTGTTTCCAAAAATGAACAATAACAAAAATAGTTTCTATTAAATGAGCAGGGACTTCGACTTAAAGCTTTGGAGAGTATTAATCATATCTTAGATTTGAATCCTACTTCATTATAACCAAAAGCCTCATAAAAGCCTAGATTTTCAGGATAGTTTTCCTTTTTTTTTTTTTTTTTTAAGATTTTATTTATTATCTGACAGAGAGAGACACAGCAAGAGAGGGAACACAAGCAGGGGGAGTGGGAGAGGGAGAAGCAGGGTCAAAGGGAGAGGGAGAAGCAGGCTTCCCGCTGAGCAGGGAGCCCGATGTGGGGCTCGATCCCAGGACCCTGGGATCATGACCTGAGCCAAAGGCAGACACTAACGACTGAGCCACCCAGGCGCCCCTCAGGATAGTTTTCTATCACATAACATCTTTCTTATATTCAAAAACAAGAAACAAAATACTACAAACTGGTCTAAAGGATCAACTAGCATCAATGTTCCAGAAAACGAACCAACTAAAAATACATATCAATACTAGGTCAAAACGATTTCTAACATTCTCTCCCCGCCAAAAAACTCTCAACTTAGGTTATTCCCTATTAAGTGAATGTATTCTTCACTATTAAAAAGTTAATTCAGTTCAATTAAAATATGAGCTGCTAGCAGGAAGACACCCCAATTTGATCACAAATTGGTTTAGCATCATTAACCCATAATTGTATATTAGGCACATTATGTTGTCCCTTTAAAAGATTTCATGGGGGGGTGGGGTGGGAGGATGGGTTAGCCTGGTGATGGGTATTAAAGAGGGCACATTCTGCATGGAGCACTGGGTGTTATGCACAGACAATGAATCATGGAACACTACATCAAAAACTAATGATGTAATGTATGGTGATTAACATAACAATAAAAAATTTTAAAAAATAAAAGATTTCATGGTAGCTTTGTCAATTCTGGGACATTTCTTTCCTAGGTATAAACTTTGCAACACTCAGAAAAAAATTACACGATTCTGTGAACCAGCCCCAAACACAGAGAAGCTCACCTATTTGGAAACACAAACTCAGTAAAAGAACGTACAAGGTGTGTCAAAAGTAACCATAATTGTACACGTTCTCATTTCTCATAAGCACCCTACCCATTTCCCTGTGATTATGCAAAGTATTTAAATGCCAAAGAATCCAGTCTTCCACCTTCATCAGCAGTTGCAAGTGGCATTAGCAGGCTATAGGACAGCTCATGCAAATTCAATGGACACTATTCAGGCTATGCTGCAGTAAAAACATTTTACTTAAAAAAAAAAAAAAACAAACAAGCTAAATAGGCAATGTATGCCTTGCTTATGCACACTGAAATATGCCACAAACATTTCACAGATTCTTCAAAAGAAAAGATGATTTAAATTCAATGGAATCCTCAAACTCCAGTCCAATATGTTAAGAAACCACTACCATAGCCAATTGCAGAAAAGGATGCTTTGGCATCCAACTCAATCTCCTTCCTCCTACCCTGCACTCTTCCTGCACTATACATCCTAGCATTTGATTATACCTTACACAGCTCTCAAATTAACTGCTGTGTAAATTTTGACTCTTTGAAGACAAGAACCATGTCTTACATTGTGTCATTTTTACTTCCAACAGGATCTAGCATTCTGTTGCTCAATCTAGTATCCTAGGGGGGAAAAAAATCTTGCACTGGAAATCAGGAAACCTGGATTCTACACCCCATTCTATTACACACTTGTGAGTAAGTCACATCTTTATTTTTGTAAGTCACATCTCTCTTTATTCACTTACTAAGCTAGAGCTCCAAAGTTCTTTGACAAAGACAAGTATTAAGTGGAACCATATGAAACTACTACTTTTGTAGGTAAAAAAAAAAAAAAAGTCAAATTTCAAATACCTGCAATTTCATAGGGGTCAACCTAGATAGATATTGATATACATGTAGTTATCCATCCATGGTTTAAAAAGTAGATCATACAAGAATTAAAAAAGCACACACGAGCACATTACACACTTCATCCTGAAAGGCTCATGCCACACATGAGCCTCATATGTTAATAATTAATCTTTGCACATTTTTTTAACCTCCATGTTATTAAATCCCATTTGTCCTTACTATCAAGTTTATCACAAATCCTGTGAAGACACAACAAAGCAGGCCCTCAAAAACCAGTCAGTCGATCCCATAGTACACTCCAGGCCTTTGCTAGATTACCTCTAAATCAGAAAATGTCTTTCATTGCATGGAGAGTAAAATATATTCATGAGCAAAAAACACATTCTCTGCATTAAGATGCTGAAATTATCCATGATTATTTAGTATAGCCCAGAAACAAATGTTTCTTATGACTTTTCAGGACCAAATCTAAGGCGGCATGCCCTCAACCAAGCTATGAAATATTTCAGACGACCATTTAAGATGGAATACATCTGCCTTCTACGACAGAAACCGACTGTTCTTTTTTTTTTTTTGTCTTTTTTTTTTAAAATTTTTTTTATTGTTATGTTAATCCCCATACATTACATCATTAGTTTTAGATATAGTGTTCCATGATTCATTGTTTGTGCATAACACCCAGTGCTCCATGCAGAACGTGCCCTCCTCAATACCCATCACCAGGCTAACCCATCCTCCCAACCCCCTCCCCTCTAGAACCCTCAGTTTGTTTTTCAGAGTCCATCGTCTCTCATGGTTCTTCTCCCCCTCCGATTTCCCCCCCTTCATTCTTCCCCTCCTGCTACATTCTTCTTCTTCTTTTTTTCTTTCTTAACATATATTGCATTATTTGTTTCAGAGGTACAGATCTGAGATTCAACAGTCTTGCACAATTCACAGTGCTTACCAGAACACATACCCTCCCCAGTGTCCATCACCCAGTCACCCCATCCCTCCCACCCCACCCCCCACTCCAGCAACCCTCAGTTTGTTTCCTGAGATTAAGAATTCCTCATATCAGTGAGGTCATATGATACATGTCTTTCTCTGAGAAACCGACTGTTCTATATGTGAACCTCCAAGGTACGTCTTTCCTAACCCAAACCAAATAATTCCGGAAAGCCTACCAGGTTTGGACCCAACTATATCAGCACCAAGGAGACTAAAGCCCCTTACAAAAAAGAAAACTGGGGCGGGGGGGGGGGGGGCAGTAGAAGAAGAAGAATACTTAAGTCCTTGGGCAAGTCCCTACATTGGGCTCCGCATCCTCTCAACTCGTCTCTCCTGGAAATGACCCGGCACCTCTCTGCAGATCCACGGTTCTTTTCATGGCTCTGTGTGAGTCAGGAGCATTTATGGAAATCTTCCCCATCACTTTAAAGAAAGGTGCTGACGAACAGCAGCGCCTGGGCGTGAACGCCTGCACCTGATAGACCTCGTCGAGGCCTCTCCTCGAGCTGCGGGCCCAGCACATCACACACACGCACTCCCAGCATTTCTCGAATCGAGGGGCTTCCGAGGTCACGCTACCTGGCACCCTTTCCGCCCCGATGATCGTGACTGCCAGCCTACACCGACTACTTCGGACTGGGCGGGCGACCGCGGCTACGCCCCGCCTACGCACCGACGGTGACGACCGCAGCCAAGAAGCCGGCCCGCCGCCCACCCCTCAGGCCCAGGCCGGCCACCGGGCTCCCCCAGCATTGGTGCGGGCCGCCACTCGGCCGGCCGCGCCTCAAGGACGTCTCCTTGTAGTCTCCGCGGGACCGGGCCGCCACACCCGCAAAGCCGCCACTGCAGCTCCCGCCAGGTCCGCAGGAGCTGCCGGCTGCCCCTTCCCAGGGCCAGGAGGAGCCCGAGAACCACCATCAACCCGGCCTTAATCCCGCTTCCACCCACCACTGCCCCGCTCCCCGCCGCCCCGGCCCCCCTTCGCTGCCACCGCCCGCCTCACCTCCGGATCTCACTAGAGGCCACCGAACCCGGGAGCCGGCGCTCCGCCTGTCTCCAGTCAACGGAGACGCGAAGCGGAAGGAACCTTCGACATACGCACACTCGGAGCCGGCTGAGCCTACGACCAATGAGAGAGGATCGTCCGATCGTCTAACCAATCACCTGGGTGCTGCTCGGCCTCACGGCGCTACGTCACGAACGGTCGCCTTAACAACCTCCCACAGCTCTCACTGCTGCGGAGAACGGGCACCGCACCATCTCTCACCATGGCTCGGCCAACCAATAGCCAGTCGAGTCTCAAAACTAGGGTCTGCCTATTGGTCCAAGGGCCATGGGGGCGCAAGCATGGAAGCTGCTCAGGCGAAGGCGATAGGGGATCTGGCGGGTGGAGTGTCCTACAGGCCAGGACCTGACCTGTGGCCGTCCCGGCTGTGAGAGTACTATGGGAAGCACCAGTGGGAAGCAGTGGGCGACAATAAACGCAGGGTCAGGTTGAGGGTAGAAAGCCCAGTTACTTAGTGGAGAGAGAGAGAGATGGAGAGAAGAGGTGAACCTGAAAAAAAGAGAAGGTGGCAGCCAGGTGCAACCCAAACCTCAAAGGTGACTCATATTCAAAAATCTAAAACGACACCTTCCTGCGACTTACCCATCTGTATAAATAGTTCCAGTCACTGGGGCCCCTCAGCACAGTGCTTCTGTGTGGAGCGCTCGCTAGTCACACACCGCTGATTCTGAAATGTGCTTCTCCTGTGTCTTCTGCATTCTCTCTGCGCTACCCCTCGCTGCAGGCCTTTATTTTCTCTTAGACGAAAGAGTGCAATAGCCTCTCCTATCAGGTCTCCCCACTCTTAAGGCACTTCCACCTTAGGATCCTATTATTCCATAGGCCTGCCCCCTGGAATTGCTCATTGTCTACTTGATTAAAGAACCTGACACCACCAATATGTCCCCCCCCCCACATTTCTTGTGTATCTCTCATTACTTACCTGTATCAACCCTACATTTCAGCCAAGGGTAACTAGCCTTTTTTTCAGTCGCACTCAGTACCGTTTTACCTCTCTGCTAATGTTCTCTTTGTTTAATCTGGATATGCCTACCCATTTTAATTGTTGAAATTCTTAACTATCCTTTAAGGACCATTTCATAGGCCACCTCCTTTCTTGATTCCTTCAAACACATGTCATTCCCCCCTACTTTGAACCCTTATATTTCCATAATATTCTGTGACTTGTCTAATATTATTATGTGGAAATTTCTTAAGAATAGGGATTATAGGGGCGCCTGGGTGGTTCAGTTGGTTAATCATCTACCGTTGGCGCAGGTCATGATCTCAGGGTCCTGGGATAGAGCCCCTGCTCAGCGGGGAGCCTGCTTCTCCCTCTCCCTCTGCCGCTCCCCCTGCTTGTTCCCTCTCTCAAAATAAATAAATAAATAAATAAATAAATAAATAAATAAAATTTTTTTTAAAAGAACAGGAATTATAATCCACTGAAGTTTTAAAGCCCTATATTTTGAAATGCAGTCCCTGGAACATACTATACACTCAGTAGGAGTTTTAGTAAACTATCATCTTGCTAAATTTTCATAATCCTTATAAAACAGATATTATCTCCACTTACCTAAAAAAGTTAAGCAACTTGTTATAGACCCCTTGATAATAATTAGGAAAACTTGGATTTGAGCCCACATCTAAAGCTTATGCCGATCCTTCTATACTTCACTGCTTCAGTATAGGACCTTTATTCACATCTCTTTACCTAATACTTTTGGGTCACCCCAATGCACCATGGTTGGCATTGGAGATACAGTGACAAACATGATGGAAACTACCTTTACGAACCTTATATCCCTTCCCAGAATAGATGGTCATTAAATATTTGTTGAATTAATTATAGTAGAAGGAAACAGTTTTTAGTGAAGAAGATTAGGATTAACCAATGATTGCAATATTCTGAGTCTTATCAAAAGGAAGAGGAAGGAGAATGAGAAAAGAATAAGAAAAAGTGGAAGAAGTGAAGAGGAAGAAGAAGAAAGAGGAGGGAAGGAAGGAACGAAGGAACGAAGGAAGAAAAATCTGTAAGTACTGACAGCTCAAAAATTTTGTCACACTTTTAATGTCCCTAGAAACCTAAAGGGCCAGATATTACAGAATTAGAAGTTATAGTTTACACAAATACATACTAATACAAATCCAAATAAAGATTATGAAGGTGTTTCCACAAAGGCTTTAGACCAAGATTTGGAAACTTTTATTCCCAAATTCTGCTTAATTGAGAATTCCAATGAGTATATCAGTTCAAAATCTAGCAATAAAGAAACTTTGTCTGGTTTTATGTTTTATGTACTTAAAATAACTATATGGGTCCCAAAATGTATTTCAAAAGAATCTTTATTGCACTTAACTAGTAATTTGTACTTAATGATAAATCACAAAATTTGGCATGGACACAAGATAGAAGGGGAATGAGGGGGATGGGGCCAAGGGAATCTATGTGTCTTCTGTGGGTTTACTTGCAGAGCAAGGAGTTTATAAAAGCATAATTTTTTTTTAATTTTAGAGTTTATCTATTTGAATAACTGTTTTTTTATTTATTTTATTTTATTATGTTATGTTAGTCCCCATACATTACATCATTAGTTTTTGATGTAGTGTTCCATGATTCATTGTTTGCGTATAACACCCAGTGCTCCATGCAATACGTGCCCTCCTTAATACGCATCACCAGGTTAACCCATCTCCCCACCCCCCTCCCCTCTAAAACCCTCAGTTTGTTTCTCAGAGTCCATAGTCTCTCATGGTTCATCTCCCCCTCTAATTCCCCCCCCTTCATTTTTCCCTTCCCACTATCTTTTTTTTTTTAAACATATAATGTATTATTTGTTTTAGGGGTACAGGTCTGTGATTCATCAGTCTTACACAATTCACAGCACTCACCATAGCACATACCCTCCCCAATGTCCATCACCCGGCCACCCATCCTTCCCACCCCCCACCACTCCAGCAACCCTCAGTTTGTTTCCTGAGATTAAGAGTCTCTTATGGTTTGTCTCCCTCTCTGGTTTCATCCTGTTTCATTTTTTCCTCCCTTCCCCTATGATCCTCTGTCTTGTTTCTCAAATTCCTCATATCAGTGGGATCATATGATACTTGTCTTTCTCTGATTGACTTATTTCATAAAAGCATAATTTTAAGAGCCTCTTTTAAAGTAATGGATGGCCCATATTGCCATCTTAATCCACATTACATTAAGCATTTATTTATGTAAATAATGTATATGTATATATATTATATATGTGTGTGTATATATTTATATATATATAAAACTTCATTTTTCCCTCTTTTTATGGCCATGGTCATGATTTAAGACAGGGAATTATAACAACAACAAAAATAATAATAATAATAAATACTTAAGTAACTCTGTGTATCAGCCACTTTCCTAAGTGTTTTATTTATATTAATTATTATTAATATTATTTATAGTAATTCTCATAACAGTTCTATGAGGAAGGCATGGAGAATCTGCATTTTACAAATTATGAAGCTACAGAAACAGGAAATTAAGTAACTGGCCTAAGTTCACACAGCCTGGAAGTGGCAAACTGGTATATGAACTTTGAAATCTGACTCCCAAGTACATTCTCTAAACAACTCCACTCTACTCTCTTTTGCATTAACATAATATGTACCGCATTGTATGACACATGTAATTATTTAAGCTTCTGGCACTCCATTGCAAAAGACCTTTCATAATATCAATAAAGAGTTGTATTTATTTATTTATTTATTTATTTATTTATTTATTTATTTCTCATTCACAGTTCCCAGCTGTGCTCGGATTTGTATCTTCCAACCTTGGGCAGTTTTCTCTCTGTGTGTCTTACACAACCTTTTTTTTTTCAGGGAATAATTTTTTAACTAGTACATTGTAAGTGATAATTGGCCATTTTGCTTTTGGCAGATACTATGATTGATTGCCTCTCTGCCTAAGGTCAAGAAATATTCACTGAGGGCCTACTCTATGCTAGGCAAAACACTAGGCATCCAAGAAAGCATGGGGCGCCTGAGTGGCTCAGTCGGTTGAGCATCTGACTCTTGGTTTCAGCTCGGGTCATGATCTTGGGGTTATTGGATCGGCCTCATTGGGCTCCATGCTCCACAGGGAGTCTGCTTGGGATTCTTTCTCTCCCTCTGCCTCTCCCCCTCCCCCTAACTCTCCCCCTCCCCCTGTGATTCTCTCTCTCTCTCAAATGAATGGATAAATCTTAAAAAAAGAAAAAAGAAAGGAAAAGAAAAAAAGAAGAGAAAAGAAAAGAAAAGAAAGCAGACACAAATAGAACCTTTCCAGATAACATAGTCAGTGCTCTGAGTGAGATCTGCAGAGGGTCCACTGAGAAAAGGGATAAGGTATGGAGTTTGGGATAAGGACGTGGTTTGAGGAAAGGCTATCCGAGCTAATAGGGCCAAGATTGTGAGAATAAGAATGGTGGTGAGATGGATCAGGAGTGGAAAGTTTAATTAAGCAATATCTTAAAGTACTGTGGAATATGAGAGATTTAAAAGGTGGGGGAAGTCATGAGCAGGTTGGCAGCAAATCCCAAGTTTCTACTGTCACCCAAGGTGACATCTCCCAGTGGCTAAAAGCCTCAGCTACTCCTCTTCTGCTGCTGCTTTAGTTCAGTGGGGAAACTGCTTCTTGTTTGTTCCTAAAACTTCCTAGAACTGCAGCACCTGGATCCTCTCTTGCAGTTAGGAGCAAAGGTCTCCACAGGAACGGGTGCACACGATTCAAGATGTCTTCTGCCCACCGAACCCGCTTTCACTGTTTAACTGAGTTTTTGTTTGTTTTATTCCTCACAGTTCCCCATTCCTCTCTTTAGGCCTTTCCCCAGCTTTGTAGAACCAATTGGGAGTAGGTATATGTTTTGGAATAATTTGTTTTTCTTTTAAAGAAATTTACTCGCCTCAGGAAAAAAGAATGCTCGCGCAATGTAGAAGCAGCCTATCTATAATCAGAAGTGAGTGTCCTCTATCTCCGAGATTCTTAGGGATTCTTAGCTGAGGTGACTGTTTCACAAAGGAGTCAATGAAAGACCAAGAAAGGAGGGGAAAGGAAAGAGGGAAGAATGAATTTTGACCCAAATATGAGCACTCTTTTTTCCTCCCTCAATAACAAGCAGGGTCCTAGTCTCAGTTGTTAAGAGGGGAGTGCACTGTTCATGACACAGGCTGTAGCCAGCTCACTAATCGTGTCCCCATATCTTCCTCCTGTTTACTTTCATCCTCCCAGTGCCATCTTCTCCTTCCAGCTTTGAATGGCTCCCAGTTGAGATACAGCAGAAGAAAATTGTGACAGTGAAGGGGGGAGAAGAGAAGAGCTTGGAAGGAGGTAGAGAAGATCACACCAGGCAAATGTGAAACAAAGGATAATGACCCAAGGAGGCCCTCCTCAGCTTTCCTGAGCAACCCCATTGAAAGAGAAGCCAAAGAGGAATTGCCCAAGGCTGCACACAGTAGGTAATATTTTAATACAAAATTACTGTCACTGATAGGTAAACGTGGCCCAAGCAGTGTATAGGACCCTAACTATATCTGCTAGAAATTGCAATAAACTTAGTTACAAGTAACAGAGAACCTAAACTAGAAGTGGCTTAAACAAAATAAGCGTTTCTTTCTTTCTTGGGTAAAGGAAATTGGAGACAAGTAGTCTAGGATTAACAGGGCAGCCCAGGATGCTTCCAAGGACCCTTCTATTTGTCTGCTCCACCATCCTTAGCATGTCTTCCATCCTCACGGTCACCTTGAGGTTCAAGATGGCAAGTAGAGCTCTGGCCTTCATACCTTCCTTTCAATCCTCTGGAGGGAGCAGAATAAAAACAAGAGGGGGAAAAGGGGCCCTTTGCAGCAGAGTCCACCCCCTTTTCACAGTTTTTATCTCAGTAACCAGGAGTACAAGGTCATATCTAGCAACAAGGGAGCTGGGAATGTGATCTTTATTTTCAGCAGCAATGTGCCCAGCTCAAACCTGAAGAAAGGCTCCCACTTCTCTTACTTCTATGTTGTCCCTCTACACGGTGAGCACACATATTGAGGACCAAATACAATTGCTGACTAATTAACTCAAAAACAGGAAACAAATTTTACTATCAAGAGTATGGGGACATAGGAAAGGACATAAACCTAAGATCAAAGACACATGATTTTATAAACATGAGCTTAAAATGTCAATGGAACTCTCATTAACACCTAGACTTGACTTTTAGCTAAATCCGCCAAAAATATGTACTGTTACAAATGGTCCAATGTAGAGAAGTAATCTGATAAACTAGCAAAGCGGGCTCTCTTCTTAGAATAAATACTGGGCATCAATAGTCCTATTCATTGCTCTGTCTTCAGCACCTATAACACTGAATGAATGAATGAGCTCCAACAACTTTCTAAACAGTTTTATTGTCTTGATTTTCTCATTATCCAGACTCACTGCTTTTTCCTGTGTATTTTAAATACCTAGCATGTCTCCATGTGATTTTAACTCTATACCACAATAGGTTCCCACTCTGAAGTTTCTTCTGCCTGTGGATCTTGCCTCCCTGAGAAGGTTTCCAGCTCTTTCCACATATGTCTCAGCTGGACTAAACTAAAGCTACAGTTAATGATGCTTCCAAAGGCCATTCCTTCAGAGGTCCAGTGAACCCTGATAAATCAGTGTTGGCTCATCTCTAAAAATTGACTTTTATCCTTCCATTTTGCACTTTCTAGGCTTTGGGTAACTTGTGCTACGTCAATGACAGCATGTTATGAGATGTTCTTGGTAAACTCTCCCTAGTTGGGTCCCAGCCTATCTGAAGCTAATTTTCCCCCTCTCATAGGAAGTGAATAGGGTTAGCAAAGTATCCACTGTTCTCAAGACAGGCACTGCCAACGTCTCTGTGCTTCTTTCAGAAAGAGAGGCTGCTCATTGTCCCCAAGGCAAAACATAAAACATCTGCAAATATTCTGCTCAATGCCTCTTTTTGATCTACCACTTGCTTGTTCTTCTGAAATATACTTCACTATAAATAATTTAGGAAGAAATCTGACCCATATACACCAAGAAAAGTTAAGAAAATTATAATTGATGTCACCATGGGCTAATAATTTTACCCTCAAAAAGGTGATGAAAGCAGCCAGGGCAACCCCTCTCCTTCCCTGGCCCTTTATTGAAAAAGTTGTTCTGGAAACTCTAGAGGCTTGGCTCCAGGCTGTGGACAACACCCTGTGTCTCTACCCTACTCCTCACCAAGAGAAACATATTTCTTTTGGAATCTAGGACTGGTTGGACCACCAGATAATCCCAGTTTTGGTAAAGAGCTCAAAGCACAGATGGCAATATGTGGCCATCGTGTGACATTGTGTTTAATAGGGAATAAAGTGAGAGTAAAGCAGTTGGACTGGTCTCTGTCTTTAGGTGGCCTTCTTGCTGCAACAAAAAGAAAAAGAGAGAAGTATAGTGTGGTACAGAGAAGGAAGGCATCCCGACTCTGACAGGCCTCAGGTACGGTGGAGGCATTCCTCTCCACTCTTTTCCTCCTGACATATCCACTTCCCTCTGGTCCACTCTTCTCCAGCAGGCCCAGCTGAGTCTAAAACTTCAACCTGCCTCTTTAGTGGATCCTGTTCCTCCTTTACCATAGGAAAGGAGTAGGGCCATCTTGGTTTGGGTTCCCCAAAGGCAAAGACTGAGTCAAAAACTGGGGCACAATGGCTTCTTCGGGGGATGACCTGGAAAGTCAGAACAAGCATGCAAAGTGTAGAAGAGAAGGAAAGGCCAATATCCAGCTAGTTACCATTGTGGGCAAGTGGGGCTCGATCCTGCTGGGGACCCTCTGAAGAGCCCTGTAGAATGAACCTCTGAAGGATGGCCAGGTGAGGTGGGACCATTTATTCACCAACCCCAGTCCCTCCTTGGTTGAGAAATGCCTTCTGGAGCATACTTCCAGCTGTTGTGTGCAAGGACTGAGATACTAAGGCTTTGGCAAAGCCCCGAGGCAAAAAAGTTGAAAGACCTGACAGTGGGCACTTGAAGAGAGAAGATTTCAGCCTGCCAGGAATTGTCGACCACACTTGCACCTGAAGGTGGCACGTGGTGAAGAGATGTGACCGCAAGTACCTCATCCGCTATGAGGACTGCATTATGAGCTACCTGTCTTCTCATTCTTTTACTTTCTCATTGGGCCTCTTTTGATTACATCCCTAAGGTACTTTAGGAGATGGCCTGAAACTGTTCCCCTGAAATTGTTATGATTCCCTCCTCGTGGCTAGGCAATAGTATTCCATTCATCAATCATGTTCCAAAGGTATCTTGTTTTCTCACTCTGGTTATCCTTGGCCTCTGAGTTGGCCTGGCCCCTGTAACTGGTACCAGTCAAACTTTGTAAGCTTGCCAGTACTCTAGCTTACAAATGGAAAGTGATCAATATATATTTGTTGATGATTCTAACAGGAAAACTCTCTTAGAAACACTGTTAAGCAGGAACTTGTCTAGTCATATGAAATCAACAAACATTTCTTGCAGTAAGTATTTCAAAGAAAGGAAAAGAGAGCAGATGGGTAGTTAAATAGAAATTCATGGAGAATTTATGAACAGATGGAGTTACTATGTTTCCAGTATCTAAATTTTCATCTTTGCCAGACAGAGGAGGCATATTATCTCTGGGGCGGGGAGGGGGGGGCGAGTAGGCTCTAAAATCAGTGTAAAAATGTAAAATTCCAGTAAAATCTCAGGCTTCTTTTTTTTAAACAGCGTGGGGAGGGAAAATGTCAGAGTCAAAAATATTCTTGAAATCTCTTTACATTTCATAAAATATAGTGTGCATATTTTGTTTTTACAGATTTGACAGAAATTCTTATGCACACTATGTCTGAAACCCCTGACTATTGGGAGAGTCTACCTAAAGATAGTTAAGCATTTTCAATCTTTCTGCCTTTAAGATTTAACTATTGAATCCTAAAATGAATGGGAGGTAGGTGGTGAATGCTACTATGTTCCTGCTTGCCCACAGGATTGCTCTAATCTGTGTCACTCCACTCTGTGCTATTAGATTTGAGATGTGCCTGTTGTCAGTATTCACCCATTACTGGTGATATGTTCTGCAAATACCTTCGTCCAGTTGGTCATGTGTACTTTGACTTGGCTTATAGTGATTTTTTGCCATGCAAAAAGATCTTTAAAATTTTTTTAATGCAGTCTTTTCTTTCACGGCATCTGGATTTTGAAATATAGGTAAAAAGCCTTTTCCTACACCTGGGTAGTAAAGGAATTCATGTGCATTTTCCTTTAATACTTATTTGGCTTTATTCTTTATGTCAAGATCTCTACTTCCTTTGGAGTCTATTCTTGTGTGTAGTGTGAGGTGTAGATATAATTTTATCTTTTGTCAAGTGGTTATATTCTGGTTTTCTTATATACAAAACACTGTGTTCTCTGCAGCCACACCTCTGTAAGCTCTCTCATAGGGTGAGTCACTTCTGCCAATAGTGAATCACGCTCATTTTTTTCTTTGGTTTCAAAGGGTACTACTCTCTGGTACTGTTTACAGATTCTAGGGGTGTACCTTATCTGGAGTCCTAGTGCTTCGTGAACAGAATATTGTATTTGGAAAGCACTTTTCTGATGGTCCAGCCCTGCACAGTGATTGTGGGAATTGTAAATAAGGTGGATGGTATGGCTTCCATGTTTTAAGTAGTTCATCTGGTGGAGGGACATGTGGAGTGATTAGAAAACAATTGAAAGCAGCATAGAATTAGTGAAATGTACATTTTGGTTACTGCCTACTACCAGGAAGTATTTCTCTGCACTAAGACCATGGGTGTTTATGGAGGAGCTGCTTTTGAATAGTTCATTTCAGCTGCAGGTAATGGAGAACCTAACTCATAGAGGCCTAAACATATTTTTCCCCTTTTCCCCTTTTATATCAAGAAATTTGGAGGTAGGTGGTTATGAGCATTTCTTCACCAGCTCAGTGTCAGGGATAGCACCTCTACAATTCTGTTGGCCTTTGGCACATGGTTCCAAGATGGTTGCTGAAGCTCCAGGTATTAGATCCAAGTTCTTGAGAGTAGCAGAATATGCCACCTCAAAATATGCCACTTTGGCAGAAAAATTATTTTGAGCTAGAGACACTTGAAAAATACCCCATCAAAAAAGGGCATTCTGACTTTCCCTTTTCTTCTTGAAAGCAGAAGATAAAAATCCCATGTGAAAGATGCTCTCCTTATGCCAGAAGGAAAAGAACATTCTTATGACCAGAGATGAGAAGTTGAGGCCAACGAAAATCTGTACAAACAGACCTTGTTAAAATAACCCTTATCTTCCTTTAGCCTTCCCATATGTTTTAGTTACCTTTTCACCATTACTACTCTTTATTCAACCTAGTATAAAAACACTCGGATCCAACCACTTTTTGGGACTTCATTCTCCTATGAAGTCTCCCTGTAGATATAAATATAAAATTTGCACGCTTTTGTCCTCTTAATCTATCTTATGTCAACTGAAGAGACCAGCCAGAGACCCTAAAAGAGTGGAGGAAAAGTTTTGCCTCTCCTACAGTTCAAAGGAAGAATAAGATGAAGGGGCATGCCAATTGCATCTATCTCTTTAATAAGAAAAAAACTTGCCCTAAACTTCTTCAGAAGCCTTCCGCTTATGTCTTCTTGGTCAGAACTCCATCACATGGCCACCATTAGATGCAAGAGAAGCAGGAAAAAGAATATTTAAGTTTCTTTATCTTATATTCTCTATCAGGAGAAACTGCAAGGGAGAGGGGTTTAGGAATGGCTACTTAAGTCAGCCAATCAGTGGAGCCAGCCACAATGAAGTATCTCTTTTCTGCTTGCCGAAAGCAGTGCTTGGTATGGTACAAATCTGAAAGTGCAAGGCCAGATCTTGTAAAATCTAAGAAAAAGTTTAAATAAGTGGCTTTCAGGGAGGGTAAGAGCTTCACCAGCACGAGTTCGGGGACCTTCTGGTTAAAGTTCTGCTATGACAGTAGTCCCCCCTTATCTGCGGGGAATACGTTCCAAGACCCCCCACAGATGCCTGAAACTGCAGATAGTACCGAACCCTATATATGCAAGGCTTTTCCTATACATACATACCTATGATAAAGTTTAATTTTATAAATTAGGCACAGTAAGAGATTAATGATAACTAATAATAAAATAGAACAATTACAGCAATGTACAGTAATAAAAGTTACGTGAATGTGGCTTTTCTCTCTCTCTCTCAAAATATCTTATACTGTACTCACCCTTCATCTTCTTGTGATGATATGCGATGAAGAATGCCTACATGGTGAGATGCCATGAGGTGAATGAATAGGTACTCTGACATCTGGTGACTCATGAGAAGGAGGCACATCTGCTTTGGGATCCTGATCCAGGTTGACCGCGGGGGGACTGAAACCACAGAAAGCGAAACTGCAGATGACAGAGAAGTACTGTGATGACAGGCAGCTCCCAGCTCCCAGCCTCTATGCCCCACAATTCAAAATCATGCGGAAGAGGCTAGCTGGACCAGCTTGGGTTAACTGCCCATGCCTAGTGAGGTCATAGGCAGGGGACAGGCCTCCGAGTGCAAGCCTGACCGCTGTGGGGTTATCCCTGGGGACACTGAGGCAAAAGCACAGCATATTTTAGTATATGTAAATATAAGTAACATAAACATGTAAACATTGTGGTATGCTCATATGTGATAATTGATGGTATGTTGTCAGATCCAGAAATGCAACGACAACTGCCCTTTAAATAATTTAGGGCAATTTTTTTGCTGTTAGGTAGGAATATCTTGATTCCCAGTTTCAGAAATTTAGCAACTGATGGTTGAATTGGTTAGTTTTTGTTTTGTTTGGGATACTGTGATATAATTAAAAAATAAAGATTAGAGGGACGCCTGGTGGCTCAGTTGGTTAAGCATCTGCCTTTGTCTCAGGTCATGATCCCAGGGTCCTGGGATTGAGTCCCACACAGGGCTCCTTGCTCGGTGGGGAGTCTGCTTCCCCCTCTCCCTCTGCCTGCCGCTCCCCCTGCTTGTGCTCTCTCTCCTTCTGACAAATAAATAAATAAAATCTTTTAGAGACTCCTGGGTGGCTCAGTCGGTTAAGCGTCTGCCTTTGGCTCAGGTCATGATCCCAGCGTCCTGGGATCGAGCCCCGCATTGGGCTCCTTGCTTGGCAGGGAGCCTGCTTCTCCCTCTGCCTGCCGCTCCCCTTCCTTGTGCTCTCTCTCTCTCTAAAATAAATAAATAAAATCTTAAAAAAAATGTTTTAAAAAATAATAAATATTTGATCTTGTCCTGGTCCCTGGCACACAGCTACTAAAATCCTCAGAACCTGTAGAGCAATGAGTCTTTTGTATGCTAATGAGAAGACGAGTAGCTGGGGGCCTCTAGATACCATCAGGATGGAGGCTGGTCACCGGAAAGACCAAGGCATGATTAGAAGGTTAGAATTTTCAGCACCTGCCCCCTTCCTAACCAACCTCCAGGGAGGGAAGAGGGGCTAGAGATTGAGTTAATCACCGATGGCTAATGATTTAATTGATCATATCTGTGTAATGAAATCTCCATAAAAATCCCTAAACGGTGAGGTTCAGAGAGCTTCTGGGGTGCTGAACACATCAAGGTGCTGAGAGAGTCATGTGCCCTGAGAGGTCATGGAAGCTCCCCCATACCTTGCTCCATGTATCTCTTCCATCTGGCTATTCCTGAGCTGTATCCTTTATTAAAAAAAAAACTGGTAAGATAAAGTTCTATGAGTCATTCTAGTGAATTATCAAACCTGAGAAGGGGTTTATAGGAATCCCTGAATTAATAGCGAGTTGGTCAGAAGAGCACATGACTGGTATCTGAAATGGGGGCAATCTTGCAGGACTGTGTCCTTCACTTGCAGAGATCTGACTCTAATGCCCAGTAAATAGTGTCAGAATTGAATTGAATTGTAGGTTACCCAGCTGGTGTCAGAGAGTTGGAGAAGCGTTGTCAGAAAAGACATCACACATTTGGTATCAGAAATGATAGGAGTAAAAACAGCTTAGAGATACCAACAGAGCAAAAAAATGTAGAGGATGAGTTAGAACAACTCTGGAGGCCTCTCACTATAATACAGGAGGACCAGCCTACGCAAGAGAGGGTAGCACCCTTGACCTGTAATAGTGAGTTCAAAAGACAGATAATGGTGGAGTTAAGAACAGTGAGCTTTAACACAAAAAGAGACAATGCTTCAGAGAGATCAACAATGAGAGCTATGAGTAAAAAGGAGTTTAGAAGGACTTCAGGCATGGCAGGCAAGTTGATCAATGGCTCCGTGGTAGACATTTATGGCCATCTATAGGGGTGAGGTCCAAGACCTGAGAAGTAGACTAGGAGCTGGAGCAGGTTGGCAGTGCCAGAGCTCAGAAGGGGTGACATATTAAGGGCTGGTGTAGGTGGTAAAGGACCAGTGTCAAGGAGACAAGTTGGATCCAGGTCATGTTCCTGAAAAGAATTTCTTCAAAAGCCAATTTACCAATTGACCAATTTGCTAAAAGCTGTCAAACACCTTAAATGAGTCTATAACAATGTCAGTTTCCTAACTTTCAGAAACCGAGCTAACTCCAGGACTATTGGGGGTCTGGCCATCTGATTTGGTTAGATCTTCTCAGCCTACGCCAAGTGGGTTAGCCACTGATGGAAATCCAAGAAACACATAGTTACAAAATTATTTTCCCACCATTTTATGGGAGTTTATATAGCTATAGAATTAAACAGATGGAGATAGTCACAGAATTTCTTGAATTTTTTTACAGCCTTCTGGGACCATCAGTGCTTGGGAGGCAGCTGGGGAGAAAAGTGCTAATGCATTTCCTGCCTTTTTATCTTCTGCTCTCTTCTGGCCCACACCTCCAGGAGTGTCTCCCACTTGCGCTGGACCAGCTTTACGTTCCCTCATGAACTATAGCTGTGGAAGGGAAACCCGTAAGCCCAAGGCAGGTATAGATGGCATTGAAGAGTTGGCCCTCTCCTGGATGTGAGAAATGGATATTGATATCTGGCTGCTTGTTCTGTGTTTACCTAGACTAGCAAATTGCAGAGAAGTTCCAAATGCAGCACTTACAGAGAATATAGTGTTTTTGTGGCTCCTTTCTCCCGTGATATTTTGGCTCTTGACTTGGCTGTCCATGTGGAGACATCTGTCTCTTCAATCTTCTTCCCTGGGGCACTTCAGGGCACTTCCCATCCCTGAGGATGGGAAGACTGTATCTATTGACAAATTGTGCCCTACACCCTGTGATTCTCAGTAAATGATTATTAGTGAGCTTAAGTGTTTTGAAGGTACAAAGCTCTCACTGGTGATCAGAACACGCTGTGTACACAGCTATTTGCCATGAATGTTTGAGGGCAGAAAGTGTGGACTCTGATGCACAAATGTCTGTGGATTCCTCCATATATTTTGAAGAGTAATGAGGATGTTTTCTCCATATCATAGATCATACACATATGAACAGATAGCCCTGAATAGGAGTTCTCAACTTGAGCATTTAACAGTTTGGGACTAGATAATTCTTTGTTGTTGGGGACGGAAGGTATCCTGTGCATTATAGAATGTTTAGCAGGCCCATAACTTCTATCTGCTGGATGCTGATAGTAAATACCACACCCTACTCCCCCAACTGCTGCCCCAGTTGTGACAACCAATAATGTCTCCAAATATTATTAAATGTTTTCTGGGATGCAAAATCACCTTAAGTTGAGAACCACTGCTCTAGAGCCCAGACATGACAGACTACTTTAAACATGAGCAAGAAGGGAAAAAATGGCATGGCAACTAGAGAAACATACCATACTAAAACAAAGATGAATTAAGTAAGCTAGCAAGTAAAATATAGACAATGAACTCACTCTAGAAGAAAATACAACTCAAGGTAAAGAACATTCTCCCAACTCTTTCTCATTATAGAATAGTATATTAATATAAATTCAATAGAACAGAAATTCAAAGACTAGATGATTAAATAACAGAATGGACAGAAAAAGGAGGTTGCAGAACTAAGTAAATGAATTGAGCTCCAAAATAAGGCCATTATAGAACTAACAAATTTTAAATATCAGTGAATTGACTAGACAGGATTAAAATATACAATTACTGGTAAAGAGAAAGGTTTGAGATGCCATAGAAAATGCAAAGTGAAAAAACAAATCAATTAAAGCAATGAGATAATAAAATATAAATATGTAGGACATAAAAAAAATTAGCTAACATAAGATTAATTTGCTATCCTTGAAGTAAAGAACTCTCCAAGTGAAACAAAACAAGTATTCAGAAACAAAATGGGGGGATGTTGATAAATGATGATGCTGGATGATGGATACATGGGATTTCATTATACTATTTCCTCTGTATTCATGTATGTTATAATTAAAAGTTTTTTAAAGCAGCAAAAAACATACTAGAAAAACATTTGTGAATTCAATATATTGACATGCCAGGTGAAAGGACATGCAATGGATCAGAAAAAAATTGAAAGAAAGAATGTTGTAATTAAGACATTGTCCGGTTCAGTTGCTAAACTTCACATATAAAGAAAGAAGTCTTTATTTTTTTAAAAAGATTTTATTTATTTATTTTGAGAGAGAGAGAGCACAAGCAAGGGGAGGGGCAGAGGCAGAGGGAGAAGCAGGCTCCTCACCAAGTAAGGAGCCTGATGCGGGACTGGATCCCAGGACCCTGGGATCATGACCTTAGCTGAAGGCAGACGCCTAACCAACTGAGCTACCCAGGTGTCCCAAGAGAATTTTTAGATTCCAGGCACAAAAACCGTAAGAGAAAAAATGTTTAACTTAGATTTCTCTATAGCAACATTTAATGCCAGAAGACAATGGAGTTATGTCTATAAGCTCTTAAAAAAAAAATATGACCCAAAAATATTACACCCAGCCAGGTTGAACTTAATTGTAAATGCAGCAGACAGAAATTCCTAAACATGAAATTACTTAAGGAATGTAACAGTCATTCATAAAAAATGTATAGATGATGAATCCAGCTAATGAAGAGAACATTTGGAAATCAATATTAAGAGGACAAAAGGCAATCCAATGCTGCAGGAAATGGAGCAATATTTACACATTGTTAGAAGGAAAATATATGTGACCAAAATCTACTGAAACCGAGCAAGTTGTCCTCCAGGTATAAAGATAAAAGGCAGACTTTATCAGGATGAAGATACTCATAGAGTACAGCACTCATCAGTGCTCTTGGATATGTTACTTGTTGAAGAAATTCAGTGACCCAAGAAATAAATGAAAACAGAGAGCCCAAGTATGAAGAAAATGCAGTAATAAGACTAGTAAATTTATATCAATTTAAATATAGAATTAAGACTGGGCACCTAGGTGGCTCAGATGGTTAAGTGTCTGCCTTCGGCTCAGGTCATGATCCCAGGGTCCTGGGATTGAGTCCCCCATCGGGCTCCCTCCTCGGCAGGGAGCCTGCTTCTCCCTCTCCCGCTCCCCCTGCTCGTGCTTTCTCTCTCTGTCAAATAAATAAATAAAATCTTTTAAAAATAAATAAATATAGAATTAAGACTAATATTGGCAAAAGTTATGATTCTATAACTATATAAGTATACCTTTAACTATAAATATAACCTCTGATAGTATAAAAATAATATAACTAAGAAAAATGAGGTGATGGGTATAGAGTACAAAAAGAATACATAATCAGTACAATAAGACTGATAATTTTGTCATATTTCCTAGCAAGCTGGAAGTCAATCCATGTTTGATTAGTCAGAGTATTCTTTGACCACTGGAATTTAGCTAGAAGTCACAAAAAATTCCCTATAACCTAAAAATTAAATGATATACTTCAAATATCCATGGGTCAAAGAAATAATCACAAAGCACATTAAAAAAATTGTTTGAGCTGAATGATAATATTCAATATATCCAAACCTTGAAATGTGGCTAAAGTGGCACATAAAGGAAAATTTGTCATCTTAAATGCATATATTTAGAAGAGAAAAAAATGCTAAAAAATCAGTTACTTAAATTTCCTTGTCAAGAGGCTATGAAAAGTATGTCAAATTAAACCTAAAGAAAGTAGAAAGAAGGAAATAATAAAGATGAGAATAAAAATCCATAAAATAAAAAACCTACAATGAAGAAACAAAGCTAAAATTTGGGTGTTTAAAAAGATGAAGAAAGTTGATAAAGCCAACAAGACTGATTAAGAAAAAAAAAGAACAAACAGAAATTAACAATATTCAGGATGAAAAAGGAGATCATTACAACATGTTGATATTAAAAAGATGAGATAATATCATAAACAGCTTTATGCCAATAAATTTGACAATTTACATAAATGAGAAATTTTTTGAGAAACACAATGAAAGTATAATAGAACATCTGAGTAATGTAGTATCTATCAAGGAAATTGAGTCTATCATTAAACACTTTCCCACAAAGAAAATCCCAAGCTCAGGGGCATCTGGGTGGGTCAGTCAGTTAAGTGTCAGCCTTTGGCTCAGGTCATGATCCTGGGGTCCTGGGATAGAGCCCCACGTGGGACTCCCTGCTCAGTGGGGAGTCTGCTTCTCCCTCTACCCCTCCCCCCACTTGTTCTCTCTCTCTCTCTCTCTCTTTCTCACTCTCTTTCTCAAATAAATAAATAAAATTTTTAAAAAAAGAAAAGAAAAGAAAACCCCAAGCCCAGAATACTTCATCAATGAGTTTTCCCAAATATATAGGGAAGAAATAACACCAATCTCACATAAAATATTCAAGAGAATTAAAACAAAAACATTTTCCAACTTTTTTTAATGAGCATAACCACAATACCAAAACTTGAAAATTACAGCCCAATCTCTCTCAAGAACATAAATGCAAAAATCCCAACAAAAAGATTGAAAACTAAATGCTATGAAATAGAAAAAGGATAATACACTACATCCAAGTGAGATTTAATCGAGGAATGCAATAGATGTTTAACATCTGAAAATCAGGCATTTTAATTCACCATACTAAGAGAAAAATTTTATTATTATCTCAATGGATGCAGAACAAATATTTTATAAAATTCAATACTCACCCATGATTAAAATCTCATAACAAACAATAGACAGGAATTCCCTATTCTGGTGAAAAAAAAAAAAAAGAAGAAAATCATTTTAACAAATTTGTATACACATTAAAAATACTTTGCTATAACAAATTTCAAACATACACAAAAATTGATAGGGAAACAGAAGCAATTTTCCTGCACCCTTCAACCATCTTCCTTTGTGGCCAGTCTTATTTCATCTATACCTATATCTGCTTCCCCTACTCTCATTTTTTTTTTTTTTTAATTTAAATTCTAGTTAGTTAACTTTTAGAGCAACATTGGTTTCAGGAGTAGAATTCAGTGATTTATCACATATATAACACTCAGGGCTCTTCACAAGTGCCTTCCTTTATACCATCACCCATTTAACCCCTGCCCTGCCCACCTCCCTCCATCAACCCTCAGTTTGTTCTCTACAGTTAAGAGTCTCTTATAGTTTGTCTCCTTTTCCTACGTTCAGCTGTGTTGTTCTTAAATTCCACATATGAGTGAAATCATATGGTATTTCTCTTTCTCTGACTGACTTATTTCCCTTAGCATAATACACTCTTCCTCCATCCATGTTGTTACAAATGGCAAGATTTCACCCTTTTTGATGGCTGAGTATTATTCCATTGTATACCCACCACATCTTCTTTATCCATTTGTCAGTTGATTGACGTTTGGGCTCTTTCCATAATTTGGCTATTGTTGATAATGCTGCTATAAACATCAGGGTGCATGTGTGCCTTTGAATATGTATTTTTGTATCCCTTGAATAAATACCTAGTAGTGCAATTGCTGAGCTGTAGCAATTTTGTATCAGATATGTCATTTGCAAATATCTTCTCCCATTCCATAGGTTGCCATTTTAATTCTGTTGATTGTTTTCTTTGCTGTGCAGAAGCTTTTTATCTTGAAGTCCCATTAGTTCATTTTTGATTTTGTTTCCCTGCCTCCGGCAACATGTCTAGTAAGAAGGTGCTACCAACTAGGTCAAAGAGGTTGCTGCCTCTGTTCTCCTCTAGGGTTTTGATGGTTTCCTGTCTCCCATATAGGTCTTTAATCCATTTTGAATTTATTTTTGTGTATGGTGTGAGAAAGTGGTCCAGTTTCATTCTTTTGCATGTAGCCATCCAGTTTCCCCAACACCATTTTTTGAAGAGACTGTCTTTTTGCCATTAGATATTCTTTCCTGCTTTGTTGAAGATTAGTTGACCATAGAGTTGTGGGTCCATTTCTGGGTTTTCTAATCTGTGATAGACAAATAATTTGTGATATATTTCCACAATGAAATACTGTACATATAGCAATGAGAACAAATGAGCTGCAACTACAAGCAACAATATGGATAAATTTCACCAACATAATTTTGTAGGAGAAAGCCAACACAAAATAGTAAATACTATGTGACTCAATTTACATGAAGTTTTGAAACAGGTAAAACAAATCTATGCTGTTATAAGTCAGTGCAGTGATTATATGTAGGCAGGAGAGGGATTGGAGGGGTACAGGAAGGGGCTTCTAGGTGCTGGTAAAATTCTATTTCTTTTCTTTTTAAGATTTTATTTATTTGAGAGAGAGAAAGAGAGAGCATGCACACAAGTCAGGGGGAGGGGTAGAAGGAAAGGGAAAGAGAGAATCCCAAGCAGACTCCCCACTGAGCAGGGAGCCCAATGAGGGGCTCGATCCTAGGACCCTAGGATCATGACCTGAGCTGAAGGCAGACGCTTAATTGACTGAACCACCTACGTGCCCCTGAAGTTCTATTTCTTAAGTTGGTTCCATAGATGTCATTTTGTGAAACTCTCTACACCTGTGATTTGGTCACCTGTTTTTTAAGATTTTATTTATTTATTTTAGAGAGAGAGAGAGAGAGAGAGAGCACACATGAGAGCAAGTGGGGCGGGGCAGAAAGGGAGCATGAGGGAGAAAGAATCTGAAGCAGATTCCACAAGCACAGAACCTGATACAGGGCTCAATCCCACAACTGTTTCTTGTCTTTAAAATGAGGATAATAATATTACCTATCAGTAGAATTGTTGTGATGATTAAATAGTTTAAAAAGTGTGAAAGGACTGAAGAGTAGAAACATGTCAATTCAGCCCACATTAATATGTGGATTTAATGTAACCCCTATCAAGTTCCCCACAGGAATTGTTTGGGGAGGAGAGTGCTTGACAAAACAATCCTACAATTCACGTGAAAGAACTGGTAAGAATGACAAGGAAAATTTTGTAAAGAAGAATCTTTAGGGGGACTAGGCCTACCAGATACCAAAATATCAAAAAACCATGATAATGAAAAGTTTAGACACAGCTCAAGAATGCAAAAAATGAATGGAACCAAAAAGTAAACTCCCGTTCCATTATAATATATAATAGTAATTCAACATACCTTATAATTCAATTGAGAAGAAATGAATTGGTCAGTCAATGATTAAGGAGCAAGGGTTAGCTATCGAGGGAAAAAAATCCATCATTTAAGACTTTAATGCCATCTATGTATCTATCTATCTAATGTTTCCCAGACCATAAAAACTGAATGCATTCCTTAATACTTCCCACCCCAGGCCCCAGACCCCAGTCTAAGTGAAGTGCCTCCCATTTCACATACTGCATTGCAAAAATTGGCTTACTTGTGTATCACTGAACTCAGACTGAGACAAGAATGATTATCTATCTGTACCATCCCTGTTTAGTTCATATTAAATGCACAAGAACTTTATTGTTAAGGACGCCTGGGTGGCTCAGTTGGTTAGGCATCTGCCTTCAGCTCAGGTCATGATCCCAGAGTCCTGGGATCGAGTCCTGTATCAGGCTCCTTGCTCAGTGGGGAGCCTGCTTCTCCCTCTGCCTCTGCAGCTCCCCCTGCTTGTGCTCGCCACCCCCCCGACAAATAAATAAAATCTTAAAAAAAAAAAAAGTGTAGCATTAATTACAGAAGGAGGGCCCAGGATTGCAAGCAAGGACCATATGATAGCTTTTATTACCCAACCAAAAGTTGATGGTTGGATTACTTAAGATTTCCTTTGAGCTGTACAAGTCTGAACAATAACAATTTCAAAACCAAGGTATTAAGACAAACACACACACATACTTTTTTTGACTTTTAAAAATGAAGATAAACAATAGTACCCCAAAACAATAGAGAGCTTTCTGCCAAATCCAATCTGTCTCTCCTTTATTCTATGTGAAATAATACCATCTTCTTATGTAATCCTAGACTCCACGCAGTTGTATTTTTTCATCTACAGATTTTAAGAGGAAACTACAAGACTCTTTGGTATTACATATTTTTCCATGGTGGGCTGATAGTGTAAGTTGTCATTACTTAGCTTGTTATAAACATTCATAAAGGTTATTACTTTCCCTGCTATGTTGGAGGGGACAGCTACAATGCATTCCAAAGAACCATGCATCCTCATGATGGTACAACAGAGCAACAATTCATAGTTGTGCAGGGTAGAGGTAAGAGAACATGATGTTATAGCAGATTTTCAAACAATTTAACAGCAACAACAGTGAGGTTTGTATATATGGTAATGGTGGTAGAGTGTTTTTGTTTATTTTGTTTTAATATATATCTGTTTTGGGAAGATCTTTTTATGAAATCTGACAGGCGGACTGTTCCTTGATGAACTTACTGTTATGTGGAAGGAAGTGTTTTTTGCATTAAGTAATCAGGCTGCCACAAGTAATTCAGAAAGAAAATCAATGTTGCAGGGGCGCCTGGGTGGCTCAGTCATTAAGCGTCTGCCTTCGGCTCAGGTCATGATTCCAGGTCCTGGGATCGAGCCCCGCATCGGGCTCCCTGCTCCGCGGGAAGCCTGCTTCTCCCTCTCCCACTCCCCCTGCTTGTGTTCCCTCTCTCGCTGTCTCTCTGTCAAATAAATAAATAAAATCTTTAAAAAATAAAAAATAAAAAAATAAATAAAAAAAAAGAAAATCAATGTTGCAGAACATATATATATTTTTTACATGTATAATCCCTCATTGTCTTCTAAAGGAAGGCAGATGGTCTATGGCTTGTTATTCTCCTCAATATGGTGACCCTTCTCAAATTAAAGACAGTATTAGTATTCATGAGCAGGTGGAATATGCAGACTAGCGTGAGAAGTTGAATAAGAAGGAGAGCTGGTGGCTGCTAGTTGGGGAAAAGAAGATTAGGGAGAAGTCTGAGGAATTTTCTAGAAAATTCTGTGAGCTATGCGATATAAATTCCTTCATCCATCTCTCCTATGAAGTAATCAGTAAAATTTACATCTTTAACTATTGCTGTGGTGAGTGGATTGTTTTCTTTACGAAAACGTCAGGACAGCTTAACATGAAATATCCAAACAATTACATTCTAGATTTTGCCCCTTCCCACTTTCCTGAAACTGCTTTCATTAAAATAGCCAATGATCTGATGATTACTATGGCCAAAATTTAGGGGAGGGGTTGATGGATAACAATTAAGGAGAAAAAGAGAGACTCGTTAGTTATTGGTGGAAAAAAAAGAACAAAGACATGTCTAAAGGGTGTTTTTCAAGTTAAACATTGGATGGGGCAGTGTAAACTTCATTTTTCATTACTTCTCTTTAACATTTTCAGGGGAAAAAGTGCACAATACGGTGCCATTTTGTACCCATAAGAATGTTTACAATTAAAAAGACATGTATTAAGAACATTAATGTAGCTGCTAGAAAGTGTTTTCAGTTTTCAGAAATACTAAGATAAAATCTAAAATATTATGGTACTTCATAAATAAAACACCAATGGTATAAGATGTACCATAACGACAGCATTATCCTTTGACTTGGTGTGACCTTCATCTAGTGATGTGACCCTTTGAAGCAATGGACCTCAATATATCATTAAGGAAAGACCAACAACCTAGCAAGAATGGGCAAAGGATATGAATAAAGAGTTTATAGGAAAAGAAATGCAAATGGTTCTTAAATATCACTTACAGTAAGATAAAAGCATATTAAAACTACTGTAAGATACCATTTTCACCCATAACATTCTGTCTTGTGGCTGGCACATGAACACATGGGCTATTACAAGTCGCTGCTAGTTGGAGTAGAAATTGGTACAGCCGGCATGGAAGTATTAATGGAAATTAAAAATGCATATATAAAGATTTCCATTTCTGGCCAAGAAGGAGTAACTGGTACTGTATTTACCTTCATACCTAGACAAAATTTAGACCAAATGTATGAAACAATGATTTGGAAGATATTTGTGGTCAAGCAGCAAACAACAGTTGTCTGGGAGAGATAAGAAATAAGCAAGGCAAACCTTTTGAGTGTCCAAGCTCACCACTTAGAGAGAGATTCCAGGCTTATACGAGCCAGAGAAACCCAGGCAGAGCCCAGAGGTCTCCCTGAGTTGGGGAATAGAGTTTGGAACATGAAAGGCCTGGGCAGATAGAATTTGTGAGCAGAATATCAGAAAGGAGGAAGTACAGAAAGAGTGGCCAGAGGTCTGCAGTGGAGTCCCCTCAAGTCCGGCTAAGTACTTATCACTGCAAAAGTGTGAGGAAACCAAGTCAGGGAAAGACCCATGATTACACCTCTGGTCCATTCTTAGGGATGTATCTTCTTGACTCATGTGTGCCCAGGGCCACACTGTACTATTGTGCAAGTTGTTCACTGCTTGAGTGTCTTTGGGTCAAGCTGCTGAAATCCAGTCTGTCTTCTTTTTAACTGAGCACCCTGGAACTGGGGCAGAGGTGAGAAGAGCTTAGAGAAAGGAGACTTTTCCGAATTAACACGGAGATGCTATGAGAGGCAAGATCGCCCCAGCTTTGGGTGGAGCACCTTCTTCTAATTTTCTTTCTTTTTTTAAGATTTTATTTATTTGTTTGACAGAGAGAGACAGCACACAAGTAGGGGGGGAGCAGCAGACAGAGGGAGAAGCAGGCTCCCCGCTGAGCAGGGAGCCCAATGCGGGGCTCAATCCCAGGACCCTGGGATCATGAACTGAGCCGAAGGCAGACGCTTAACCGACTGAGCCACCCAGGCGCCCCAACCTTTCTCTAGTTCTCACACAGGCAAATATAACTGATGTTTCTAGTAATCACATCACATAGCTCAGCCATCTCTCAGCCACATCAGAGTGGACAGTTTTATGGTCTCAGGCTCATCTCTGTTGACAGGAGCCTTCTTTGAGCTTTCTTTCCTTAGGGTAAAATTAGTGCTGGGAATGTGAGAGGATAATGCATCAAGGGGCAACCTTTATCCAATGGGGCATGGGAGGCAATGCATAAATGCACCAACCTTCTCTTCTTCTATGAACAATTCTGGGGTGCTCTGTACACTTCTTAGGAGGTCTGAGAAACTTCTAAAGTACACCCTAATATTGGCTTTTCCTCCTCCCCCATCTCACTCTCTCTACTCCCTTACTTCTGCTTCCTGGGATTACATCTCATTAAACTAACTGCACCCAAGCCCTTGTCTTAGTGTCTCTGAAGTAGGGAATAAGGTGGGGTTAACTAAGACAGCACCGATGGGCCAACAGTGGCCTTGCTCTCATGTGGGCAAAGTGATATACACTGTAGTATTAGTCACAGTAGCAAAATATGTTCATCAATAGGAGATTAAAGGAATTTGGTACATCCATACAATGGAATACTATCCATCTTTTAAAAAATGCATAAGGTCTCTCGATGTACTGTTATGAAAAGAGCTCCAAGAGATATTTGCAAAAAGAAAATGCAGAAAGCTCTACAGAGTGTGCCGACCTGGTTATCTGTCCAGTTGTTTGCTAAGTAACTCTATGTAACACAGTCAATGTGGTGTATGTTGTCTCTACCATAAGAAAGGCCCGCCAAGCATTCTGCCTCTTTTAGGAACAGGCAGCGTAAGGGGCAACAACTTATATTCCACCTTTGAAAGAATATGTCAACATGTTCCAGACTGTTGGATCCCCAGAAACTTTACTGAGAGAGCAGGCCCCTATATATTCATGGAGTCCAAATATCCCCTATTAAAATTGAAGAATTAAGCCTTTGGTCAGAAGGCAAGAACAATGTGAGGAATATCACAGTATTGCTTGGCATTGCACTTGATGGGAATAGGTGAGTGGAACCCTATAATAACTCTATATCCCTTATTAAGGCATCTAAGGAACTTACAACTTCTTGATGATTTATTCAACCAATAAATGTAATTGGTGTGGTGGGACCAGTGTAATGCTTTATAGAATTCAAGACCATCAAGATTTCTGCTAATCTGGGCAAACAGCAGATGATCTGACCTATCCCCAAGGCATGACTCTGAAGGTGTATTGCTGGTCCTGCCAGATAAAAATAAAAGTGTACTATTTATTGTCAACTCATTAAATCCAAAATTACTGGTAAATATCCATATCAATACATTTGGCCTGCCAAGTGTTCAATTTTATCCACCTTGGTCAATGATCCTTAGGACCCACTCATACACTTACCTTCATCTTAATCCAAAGAGATGTGCCTATTCCAAGTTTTGTGATCTCAGTCTTTCCTAGCCAATGCCCTAACTTTTACATGAGAGATTTTGTGGCTAGAAGAAAAAAAAAATTAGAGCTACCATAGAAGCTCTCTGGTTCTATGACTATGATTTGAGCTGAGTTTTTTAAAGGCCTGAGTTCATTTTCCATCTGTAACTATCCCTATGCACTCAGAAAAATCTATTCCTCACCATGTCCTTATAGTCATCATTACTGCTATAACAGTATCAACCATAGTTGATCATCTGGGAACTGTAGTATTACTGCATACACTGTGTGGTAGATACACTCTCAGATGACCTTCCCTGGCATGAGTCACACCACTGTATAATTCCTTACCCTGTGTAGAAATGACACCCATCACTTGCTTCTAGTCAATAGAATATGCCAAAGGTGATGTGGTTTTTTTCTCTATGATTATATAAGACTCTATCTTAACAGACTCTCCCTCGCTGGCTTTGAAGACATAAAAGGGCCAATTAGAGGGTCAGGTGTCAAAGAGTTTTGGGTGGCCTCTAGAAGCTGAGAGTGTCCACCAGCTGATAGCTAGCAAGAAAATGTGGGCTGTGGTCCTAAAATCTACTTAGTTCTGCTAATAACCCCATGATCTTGGGAAATGACTTACCTGTGAGGTGCCCAGGCTCTTGACACATAAAAACTGTAGGGTAATAAATGTATGTTGTTGAAGTTGCTAAATTGTGATAGTTTGTTATGCACCCTGGAAAACTAATACAGATTATGGTACCAGAAGTGGGATGATTCTATGGCACATACTTGAGGATGCAGGAGTGCCTGTGGAGCCAGATGGGGGGCACATACTGGAAGAATTTTGAGGAGAATAATAGGGAAACCCTAGATCACCAACTCACTGTTAGTTTGTTACACAGCAATTGAAAACTAAAATACTATGGATTACTAGCATTCCACTTCCCATTGGTAGGGAGCTCAGCAATGCATTTCAGCCCAGGGACATGACTCAATCAATCCTCAAATCTTCTTTGAGGACCTGTTTTCTAGGACCATTCCTAGGACAAGTTTCTATATTTTTCAGGGTCCAGTCAGGAGAAAGAAACCACACCAGTTACTTTAACAGAAAGAACTTAATATAAAGGATTGTTAACTAGGCGTAAAGTTGTTAACTATGCAACAGAAAAGGTAAAACCAGAACGCTTAGGTAAGGAATTATTAAAATTTAGAAGTTTGAAGGAAGGGTCTCATGGAGGTGATACTCAGACCTCTGAGGAAGGGATAGCGCTTGGTTGGTGACGCTGTCTCTGAGTTTGGAGAGTAATCCTTTTGGATCTAGGACCCATCTCTCTTAGGAGGAAGCATAAACTGGCCATTGCTGGTTCCGTGAAGGGAGGTGACAAGGCTGGTTCGATGAGTGACAGAGAAGTTGCAAACTGGTTTCAGCTTCTGCTGTGGGAAATGAATTGCTGCTGTCTGAGTGGGAAAGGTTGCCAAGAGATCTCACAGGAACCGGAAGCAGGAAGGTAGCTGAGGGGAAGCCAACAGGAAAGAGCAAGTCCTCTTTCCTCTTCTAGCCTCAGGGCGCCCCCCTAGCATCTTTATTGGAAGATCTTGCTAGGGAGCCAGCTAGCAAGGCAAAAATGCGATTTGTTGAGTTCCAGGCATTCATCACAAAGGAGGATAGAGAAGGGTGGTTTGGAGCTGAGAGACAATAACTTCATAACTAGCACAGTCACAGAGCTTCATGCATCAGATCTGCAAAAGTCAAGAATGAATGAAGTTATTTTAATAGTAAGTCAGTAACTTAGAAGAAAGGCTCAGGCTTCAAGACCTAGATATAGGGATACCTATTTTTGTTTGTTTTAGTTTATCCTCAGGTGCAAACTGACTGTAAGACATAATGTACACACTTATCCATAATGGAAGGAGGGGAAGGTGTCAGTTTTCCTTCCAAAGATAAAAATTCCGAACGTTTCATTGTTCGTGCAGCTAAGGGTAACCTACTGTTCTTTAGTTCAGTTTTCTTTCTCTTTTCCAGCTCCTTCCCCATCAAAACAAAACAAACAGACAAAAAAGGATTCCTCCTTGTTGGGAAAGAACACAGGTTCATTGGGGAGAGGGAAAATAAAAGTTACTCAGTAGGCCTGAAGCAAGTCTTTGGAAATTAAATGTGTGAGAAGTTCTGGGACTTCGGCAGGATGCAAGAAGTTGCAGAGTTGAGGGAATTGAGGATAGTCAATGTGGGTTACGTAGTGGGTCCTATTAATGTTCCTCAGCATTTGGAGGAAAGAATGGAACCTCTTATTAATTATGTTTGGCTACTTCAGAGTGCTCCAAAAAGCAACTCTGTACTTGTACTGGATGATAAGGGCCACTGGGTTTGCTAGAGTTGCTCAACTTTCTTTTGTTCACAGACACATTGGCTCTCGGCTGAATTCTTGCTTTGGCTGTTTACACCTTGTCTGTAATTGTCCCAGACAGGTTATTGTACTGTTCCTATGAATTCTCATATGACTTATATAGCTCTTTGGAGATGAACAAAATTGCTTTTGCAGAAGATAACTTGGGTGAGTTGGGCCAGGCAGGTGTTAGCTCTCTGATGAAGCCAGTGCCCCAGTATGACATCTGCCTCAGTTTTTTTCACAGGGCTGCAATCAACGTGTCAGCCAGGAGGCAGCCATTTCGGGCCTTGACTGGGAAGAATCCCTTTCAAGCTCACTGTTATGGTTGTTGTCATTTCTCTCTGACTGTTGGACCAAGGCCTTGGCTCCTCATTAGCTGGTGGCTGGAGGCTTCCCTTGGCTTTTTGTCATTGGGCTTCTCCATAGAATATTTCAGAGTATGACACTGGTGTTGTCAGAGTAAGGAAGCAAGAAGGCAAGAGAAAATCAGAAATTTGGATTACTCTTTTATGGCTTCTGCTTTTCTTTAATGCTCCAGAAAACCTCCTTTGTGTTTTATTGTATATTTTCTTCTAACACCTTTATAAAGCACTGTTTTTAAAGCTTTTGAATACAAAGGTAGTGTGTGTGTGTGTGTGTGTGTGTGTGTGTGTGTGTGTGTGTGTGTTGGGATGAGATCAGTTGGTTGAGAAGGTGAAGGAAATGCTTTTTCTCCATTCCTGTTGTGCCCTTCCATGTGGGGATGTCTTTACTTATAGGACACTCCTGGTGCTTTCTGTCTCTTGTTCTGATTTTCCCCCCAAAAGAAAGGATGACCCAACAGATTGGTGGGATTGGTTAAGTGTAAACTGACAATGTTCAGCTCAACTATACCCTCTTCCTCTTGGGAGCAAACTACCCAACAGAACCATAAATTCTGCCCTTTTCCTCTACTCCCTGTGTTTACTGGGAAGGAGATTAGGGGGACCATGGAGGGGCACTATAGTATTCCAGTGCTGGGTGGTTCAGTCCTTTTATTTTATTTTTTTTACTAAAATATTTTATTTATTTGTTAGAGACAGAGAGAGAGCACAAGCAGGGAGAGCGGCAGGCAGAGAGCCCGATGTGGGACTTGATCCCAGGACCCTGGGATCCTGACCTGAGCTGAAGGCAGACGCTTAACTGACTGAGCATCAGTCCCTGGGTAAGTCCTTTTAATTTTGGATTCCATGTTTGGAATTCTATCTGCTTGCAGATGTAAGCAAATTTTCTAGTATTAGCTTTATCACTAATAAATGTGGTATTGTAGTTTTCTATCTGACATATTCATCTGTCTCATTCCTCAATTATTCATAACATGAATAAGGAAAACAGGGATGTCTTTAATTGGGCTCCCTCAAGTCCCAATGTTTAATTTAGCTCCTTTTAAGTCTCATAACCATTTTGTGAGGTAGTCAGGGATGCATTTTCACACCTCATTTATAGATGAGGAAATTGAGACCTAAAGGAGGAAAGCCCGTGGTTTAATAGAACACTTTCCCCCTCAGAACGATAGAGGGAGTAGGTAGCCAGAGAGGCAAAATAAGCCTAAATAAAGGCTAAAGAACCTTACTCTGGGGGAGTAAGTAAACAATCTAGGACAGGAAGTACCCCATTTGACAGTATGATTATTTGTGTTATGCTTTTCTCCTTTTATTGTCTATTGCTTACTTTACCAAATAAAACATTTTAAAGAAGTCAACAGAAAAATACTAGGATTGGACACATTCTAGACTTTTGGTCCTATCAAAAACAGCCCACATTACAGGCTTTCAGATGCTATCTCTGAGATGACTATCTCTCAAGCCAAAAGCAAGGTCACATCAGGGGAAAATGAGGATGAGGCTTGGAGAAGTAATATCAGAGCTTCTTGTCAACTAGAGCTTTCAAAACAGTAGGTGGCCTGAGAAGAAGGAAACAATGACTGTCTCATCCACTGCCCCATGACTTCCATGAGACCACCCATTTCTAGCAGGGGCAATGAGGCAAGTAGTCCTTTACTCTCCTAAGCGTTTGCCTCTTTTTTTTTTTTTAATTTAAATTCAATTAATTGACATATAATATTTGTTTCAGGGGTACAGGTCTGTGATTTGCCTTTTGACCTGCTCAGTATTCTTTCTGATTTCAAGTGAGAGATAATTGGTCTCAGAAACTCTGTTAGTTCTTTGTTTCTTAGGTAATTTTTCTTTTTTTTTTTTTTTTTTTGCATTTGGAGCAAAGGAGCAGTTACTTGGCCGTTAGCAGTTTCAACTGCGTTCTTATTTGTGTTACAACTTTCTTTCTCTTGCTTTTTGTTGTTTTACTTTGATTAGAGCAAGTCTCGACATTTTCTCCTCTTTTTTGAGGCGTTTCAGCTAAATGAATGATTTTTTAAAAAAGATTTTATTTATTTATTTGACAGAGAGAGACCCAGCAAGAAAGGGAACACAAGCAGGGGGAGTGGGAGAGTGAGAAGCAGGCTTCCGGCCGAGCAGGGAGCCTGATGCAGGGCTCGATCCCAGGACCCTGGGATCATGATCTGAGCTGAAGGCAGACACTTAACGACTGAGCTACCCAGGCGCCCCTAAATGAATGATTTTTTTTTTCCTCCAAGACAGTGTTTTCACTCTGGGTTCCTGTCTCCTTGATAATCTTGCTGTCCCATGTTGAACAACCTGGAGGAAAATATGATGGCCCAGCTCTTTTGCCTCTTTCCTTTGAGTATATTATCAACTCCAAGCACTAGATCCCTGTGTCCTTTCCATTAATATTTAAACTCCATTAACCAAGAAAAAAAACTTGCAAGAAAACAAACAAAAATAAACTCCATTAACTATATTATTTCAATAGTGAACTACACAATCATGTATCATAAAATGTTCTTAATGATAAAATATGGTGTATGGGATCTTTCCCCCTCCATAATACAAAGGAATGAGGAAGAGAAAGAAAATCCAATCAGTTTAAGTGACCAATGAACACCTTATTTACCACCTCAGTGGTAGTCATTGATCAATTTTGAGCAGGTCATGGCAATGCTAATGTTACATGGTATTCTTTTTTTTTTTTTAATTTTTTCTATTTATTTGACAGGGAAAGCACAAGTAGGGGAAACAACAGGCAGAGGGAGAAGCAGGTTCCCTGCTGAGCAGGGAGCCCGATGTGGGGCTAGATCCCAGGACCCCAGGATCATGACCTGAGCCAAAGGCAGCTGCTTAACTGACTGAGCCACCTAGGCGTCCCTTAAATGGTGTTATTAATATTGCCCTATCCTAGTGGGTTTCAGGATCATTCAGTTCATTCTTCTCTGACAAGTGTAGGTATATATAAGAAATTCCCACTCATCTAGGTTTCTAGCCACACACACCACGCACCTTTCCTGGACTTCCATATTCCCTGGGTAATGTAATGTAACACTGGGGGTTGAGGGTTGTTGTTCGGGGTTCAGGAACAGGGAAGTTGCCCACTTACAGTGTTATCAGAGACCATTCGAACAATTCCCTAAATGGGACTTGAGACGTATGCCACAACCATATGATGACTATTGTTCTTTTTTTTTTAATGAGGTATGACTGACAAGCAAGAAGTGGTACATATTTAATGTATACAATTTGATGAGTTTAAAGATAAGTATATACCCATGAAACCATTACTTCATTCTGTGCATTAAACATATCCATCACCTCTAAGTTTCCTTCTGTTCTCTTTATTATTATTTTAATTACTTTTTTTTTTTTTTTACAAGAACAGTTAACATAAGATCTACCCTCTTAGCAAATTTTAATGATGACTGTTCTTAAGCAAGGCATGCCAGGGTTGCCCTAGTAAATAAAACCATATATCTATACCCATGGAGCCTCCTACCTCACTTTGCTGTTTTTCCTTGTTAGACTTATGGAAATTTTCCCCTTTTTCTTTTTGTTTCCCTCAGGTTCTGTCTTTCAAATTGTTGTCTCTCTCTAGGTAGTCCCTGAAACCTAGAACCCTGATCATCAGTAACTGAAAAGTGAATCTCTCTTTTCTTGAGAACTGTAAAGTAAGTGTGGCTGGTGGCCTAATCTTCAAATCTTTGAAGGATGTGAAGCATAAATATTTGAATTTTATTTTTCTTGTGCATGAAGGGGAAATATATAAAAATTACATTTTCATATTTAAGACAATCTAAATACTCATACAGATGAGAGAAGAACTCTCTAAAGGTCTGAATATAAGGGAAACAATTTTGGATTTATTTCTAAATCAGCGTGACTGTACATAAACATTGTTTAAACCAAAAGCCTCATTCGTGGCCTGCCAAGCTTTGTAAATGAGTAGCCTAAAGGAAAACCATCTTGTCCTTAAGGTATTCCCTGAGCTCCTTGATGTTAAAACTCGTGATTCCTACTTATATGTTAATCTACAATTTTTTGTGCTTTTATGAGATGTAAAAAAGTATATACCCCATAAAAACCGTTCACTTTCTGGAACACTTGCTTCCCTGTTAAGACCATGTTTCCTAGGGAGTTGTCCTAACTTGGGCTCAACTAGAACTCTCTTTCTTTCTTTTAGAGATTCTAAAAGGTTTGTTCATTTTGCATTGACAATATTGTAGGGGAGGAGACAAAATTTTTTCCCTCTACTCCCCTAGGTTCCCTAACTGAGGTTCTGCAAATTAGACTATAAGAGACCAATTATCAAGAGAAAAACAGAAGTTCACTGACATTGTGCCTAGATGTGGAAGAACTCAGTGATGCGTAACTCAAAGGGGGCAGTTAGACCTTGAGTTTACATACATCTTAACAAAAGAACAGTAAATTTTTAGAGAAATGACAAGACAAAAGAAAAAAATTGAGTTTCTGGGATGGCAAATTGTGGGAAGGTAAATTTTGGGGGAGCCAATGGAAGATAAGGACTAGTTCACAAAATTTGTTATGTAGATTTCTGTGCACACTCTGGGCAGATAAGAGTCTAGAGTTGTCTCTGATGACTACCTTGTGTCCTTCCTTGTAGAGAGGAGTGATAATGTGATATAATATGAAACATATAGTTTGGTCTTTGACCACCATTCTTGGCTCATGGCTCCCCAAACTCTTGTAATTTCCTAAGTTATTAGAGCAATGGGAACATCTTTTGCCATAATATTTGGTCTTTTGTCCTCAAATAGCTCCAGAGTGATTAAGGTGAAAGTGTCTTTTCTTATTCATAACAAGCCCCTTCAACTACACCTGAATTTATGTTAATAAGGTGACTTTTGGAAAGTTCCTAGATAACAACAGGATGGGGGCTGATGGCCTACAGGAACCAACCTTGTGCGTAGAGGGTTGGAACTTTCAGCCCCATCTCCTGACCTACAGTGAGTAGAGAGGGGATGGAGCTTCAATCAATTACAAATGGCCAATGATTTACTCAATAATGCCTGTGTAATGAAGCCTCCATGAAAATCCTAAATGATGAGGTCCAGAGAGCTTCCAGGTTGGTAAATACATGGAGGTGCTAGAAGCGTGGCTCACCTGGACAGGGCATGAAAGTTCAGGCCCTTCCCACATACCTTGCCCTCTGACTCTCTTCCACTTGGTTATTCCTGAGATACAATCTTCTATAATAGACCGATAATCTAGCAAGTAAACTGTTTTCCTGAGTTCTGTGAGCCATACTAGCAAAAGATCTAACCTGAGGAGGGGATCATGGGAACCTTCAATGTGTAGCTTGTTGGTTGTTACCTGGACTTGTGATTAATTTTTGAAGAAGGGGCAGTCTTGTGGGACTAAGCCCTTAACCTGTGGGATCTAAAGCTATCTCCAGGTAATTTCAGAATTGAGTTAAATTGTAGGACACCCAGCTGGTATCTGAGAATTGCTTGGAGGAAAAACCTCCCACATATCTGGTGTCAGAGTGTTCTGAAATTAGAGTGTAAGAGTAAAAAAGAAACATAAGAGTTTTCTCTTTTCAAGAAGGGAGGGGGGACACCTTTACAAATTTATGTCCTGCTTTTAGACAAATGAGGGAGAACAGAGAGCTTTTCTTGTATTTACTTCTTCTCATTTGCCTTTGGCTCAAAATAATCCTTATGCCAGTGTGGAATATTTGGGGGTGGCCTATTTTTCTACCCTTCAATACCTTGCCACATGATATTTCAAGGTTCATCAGAACCCATGGATTCTATTAATTCAGAGCTCTTCTCAATTTTGATATACTCAAGTCTCAGTATTATAAACATTTTTTTTAAAAAGTGTATTCCAGCTTTTAGATTAGCAGTTATAAAAGAGAATGTTCTTTCACTGTTAGAGGAACCCAAACATTACCTTATGCTTGAGTGAAGCTTGCTAGAGGCCGGAATTTTAAGACAGTTTTACTAATTATATATTAATATTTATCACTTCAGGAAAGCTGTGCCTTCTCAACACAATTTGGTTTCAGATCAGTTTAAACTTATTGGAAAGGTCTGTACTCCAGTTACAAAAACTTAAACAATGATTCATACTCAAAATATCTGAATTCTGGGTTTTCAAAAATGGTGATTTAATTGTGGTGCCCACATGGGGTGTCTCTCCATCCATTGGGGCCCCCCAAATGTGGGGCAATGATTGGGTGGAAGTCAGTGGCATAAGCAGTGAAAGAATTCACTTGAGGTAGAACAAAGGAGAAAGAAGTTTATTGAATACATGGCAAGGGAGCTGTGAGCAGGACAGCAGAGGAGAAGAAGTGGGTGGGGACCGTTTTTAAAGGGGGAAGATGAGGAGGTATGGTGACATATGGAATCTTCCCTTTTTTGGGAACTGTACCTAGTTGTAAGTAGCCCATTGGTCAATTAGGGACTATGGACATTTTGAGGTGGGCCCATCTGTATTCAGCCAGGTGTTCAACGTGGCCCTTTCTACATTCCATTGTGCAAGCCTGTTTGCCTACAAGTGGCCTCCACCAAATAGTTCTGCAGTGTTATCAAGACCTGTGATTTCACTGAACTGATAGCAATTAAGCAGTGGGAAATACCTGTGTCTAAAATTTCTTTTTGAATAATCCACCTGTCTGATTTGTGTTTGAATAGCTGCATTTCCTTAAACAACACAGTGAAGTACAATCTTGATCCCCTAGGATCTCGACTGATTTAGTTTCTTAAAGCCCTTCCACTTCAAAATGTCTTGAGTTTAGAAGACTATAGACTGTGGAGTTGGACCTGGGAGCACGCCTAGTCTCCTTCCAATCTCTCCTTCCCCCACTCTCTGTGACTTGGGGCAAGCTGCTTGACTTCTTTAAGTCCCTTTCCTCGCCTATAAAATCAGATGATTTACTTTGCAGAAATGTTGTAAGGTTGAATATATGTATAGTAATTGGCATGTTCTCACTCAGTAAATTGAGATGACTGTAACTGTATCTTAGAACATTCCCAAACAATATCTTCTAGACTTTCTGCAATCTAGCCATCTGACAGCTCGGCAGACAAACTGTACATACACTCTTTGCTGCAACTTCTTCAGAATATGCCATGCAGTGGTAAGCCCAGAATGAGAGCATAACCTATTTATCCTACAGGTTCGAGAAAGTCTTAGTATGGTAGAGCAGAGGGCCGTGAGAATGGCAGAAGTTCCTGGGAAAAAACTCATTCTCAACCTAAGGAGTTAGGGCACGAGAGCTTGGTCTGAAAATATAGGGCCTCTTGGGAAGGGGCAGTTCTGAAGTCAGCAGGATATGCACTGACCTTACCTTTTCCAAGGATTTGAAGAAAAGTAGAGAAGGAAAAAAAAAAATTCAGTGCCACTTTAAGCTCAGTGCTACTCTAGAATGCCTGACATTAAGTAGGGGAAGTGTCGAAGACAGAAGACATGACATCTGTAGTTGAGGGATCTGTACAGTCAATACCTGGAGCCTAAGAAGGCCTCAGAAACCTGGAGTGGAACCACATGGTGGCAGGCAATGTCAAGTAATGGCCTAGGATCCTTCAGTCAACAGTACAGGCAAATAAAAAGAATAGTGAGGCACCCCAGATGACTCCCTGTATAATTTATGAAAGGGATTTGGACTGACGCAGGAGTGTCATTCACCCAGTTTACCAGGGACTACTGAGCAGAGGGCTCCTGTTTGAAATTATTTAGTGCTGGCGTCACTTGGAGAAGGTGGGTTTCATTGTCAGCTGGCACCAGATAAATATATAAATACAAATAACCCTGTCAGAGCCCCTTCCTTTATGACACAATAAATTTGACTTACAAATGTCACAAACTGTACAAAATGAATGGTGCAATGGCAGCTTGGACACCTGATTTTACTTTGACCTGAATAAATGTTGAAATTTAAAGGCTATATATTGCTTATTCTCTTCCACAGCTTTTCCATTTAGTTTAGAGTTTCCTACAAAGTCATAGGAGATGCCTACTAAAAATACAAGTTATTGAACCCTTCTCCTGGGTGATTAGGCCTTACTAATTGACATATGAAAACAACTTATACATTTGAAGTGTTTTACTAAAAACTAACGTGTGTGTTATAACTGAGGTAGGTCATACAAGCAGCACAAAACAAGGCACCAGGAACCCAGTGAAGGGACTCCAGAAAAACACCATCATCCACCTTCACCCTCTGCTCAAAGACTTAAAATTACATTCAGTCATGTGAGGTCTTAACATGGGAAGGAGAGAAGAGAATGTCTCTTTTCCCTCTTTGTCCCAGGGTAGAAGGGCTCATCGTTCTCTTCATCTTTTCTTGACTGATGTATCAAAAAGCTACTTGGCCTTTCTGCATTGGTTCATTAAACCTCTATTTAGTCCAGACTTGGGGCACTTGATTATCACAGAATCCCTCTCTAAAGAGGCCAAATAGAGGGGTATATGTTTTCATGTCTCCAAGTAGATCTAAGCCAGAACAAGTAGAAACTCAATCTCCATTGTCATCAGGATCTATTGCTTGAAACAAAGAGGCTCCTAATGTGTTCAGCTTGGCCAAGATTCATTTTAATCCTACAGGACCCCAAACTAGGTTTAGGAGACCAGAAAATAACACCCCCTCACTTCTTCCTATCTGCGCCACTCACCTGCCATAGAAATATCCTTGTCCTGTATCTTATAGTGCCTGTATCCCTCATGGGTGGACGTGTGGGCCTATTTGGGTCATACTTAAGTTTTCAAGACTTAAAGCTTCTCAAACTGTAGTGTGCCTAACAATATGCTAGGAGAGAGTTGTGTAATATGCACTTTCCTGAGCCTCCCCACCAGATGTTGATTTCCTAGGTGTAGGAAGGGGCCTGAGTAATTTATATTTTTAAAAAAGTACCCCAGGTGATTTGGATGCACAGTATCAGTGGATCTCACTTAGAGAAAAAGAGGCCTGAATGTCCATAGGTAGGTCTAAGTAAAAAGACCACAGGAGAGTTTTAGGAACATAATTCAGAAGCAGAGTAGGAAAGATCAAAATTCCAAAGATTTTGGAAAGCAACTGAAGTATGCTTTTCAAACTTTTTGCTTGGGCCCAACTGTAAAAAAAAAAATACACTTCTCCCATCATCATAATGTATACATAAAAAACACAGAAACATAGGTAGCATTCTTATGAGATGCACATTGCATCTTTATTCTTTTCTATTCTATTTTCAGCAGTTGCCCTCAGTATGGAATTTTGACAGCCTTGTCTGGTTGTCTTTCCAACTTCACATGGCCTAACTGCTTGAGTCCTTTTCAGACTTTACCAAGGACCCTCATACTCATATCCCCTGTTGCATTGGACAACACCCTTCTCCATTTAAATGGATGTTCTGAGATGGGCCCCTCATGCTTTCCAGTGAGTACCCATTGGCTGTTTTGGGGCTTGCCTGTTCTCAGCTCTGTAAGACATCCCTTGTTTCCCTTGGCTTTCTCCTGTACAGATCTGCTACCACACAACTCTTGTGACTGTGGGTGTTTATTTTTACCCATTTGTGTTTTCTGGTCCGTGGAGAGACCTTGTTGTTGGGTTGACTGGTAAGTGTTATCGGTGAGTTTTTGGTTTTGCCATCTAGTTTCTGTCGTTATGTGAGAATTTGGAGGATTAATTAATTTGGATTAAAAAACTGTGCCACTGCCACTTCACCTTGATTGTCTTTATAATGTTATATGATCTGTGTATCTTTGAACAATGTATTTTGAATAGTTTTGGCTTTTCCTTTGGAAGTTATATAAATAGGCATGTTCTTACCATACCTTACTCTTTGGCCAAACTTTATGTTTCTGAGTTATGTGTGTCTTATAACTGTATTCATTCATTTTTGCTGCTACAGTTATTACAGGAATATTTCACAATTTATTTATCTATTCTCCTGTTAATAACTTTTCCCACTTTTTGCTAATTATGAATGAGGCTCTGGTGAATATTCTATACTTGTCTCCTCATACACATTTGTAAGATTTCCAAGGCAATATACTTGGGTAGATATGAACTGAATGACAGGTGAAGTTGAGCATCTTTTCATGTGTTTACCCACCAGTCGGTATCCTCTGTGTGAAATGCCTGTTCATGACCTTTGCACATTTTTCTATGTCATTGCTTGATTTTTTCTTATTGCTATAGAATATTTCTTTATATACTCTGGATATTAATAATTTCTTGGTTATATATTCTACAAATGTTCTTTTTCCAATTTGTGCACTGCCATTTCTACTCTCTCCTTGTCTTTTCAAAGAACATAATTCTTAATTTCTGTGTCATTTTATCAACCTTTTCTTTATTAATTTTGCTTTTTGTATCTTGTTTATGAAAGCCTTCCCTACCTTTAGATTATAAAGATGTTCTACATTTTCTTCTAAACATATTGAAACTTGGCTTTTTCATCGATACATATGGAAGTGATTTTTGTGTATCATTTGAGGTATGGGCTTAAATTTAATATTTTGTACACAAGTAACTGTACCAATGCCATTTCTTAAATATTTCCTTCTTTCTCTATTGATCTGTGTTGCCAAGCATTTTCATACACGCATAGATCTGTTTATGGGGTTCCCATTTTCTTTAACTGAGCTATTTGTCTATCTCTGCTCCAGTGGATCATGCTATTTTCTATTAATTATAGAGCTTTAAAATACATTTGGATGGCTGATAGGGCAAATCCCCCCTATCCCCAGCCCCATTTTTGTTGCCTCTTCACCATACCGCCTCAAGAATTCATCAGTAATGCCTCTATTTCCCTTTCCCACAAGCCACATTGGAACAAAAATGGTCCCAGACTGCAGAACTAGGTTTCTGAACTCATGTGGAACTCAGCCCAGCCTCACATGTTGATAGCTTTAAGGAGAAACTAGTTTCCTACATGTGCATGGGAATGTTAATACTATTATCTTGTCTTTGTGGATTTTTCCTACGAGTAAAAGCATTTTCATAAATAATTGTTAATTGATTAATTGTTAATTGATAAATAATTGTTAATTGATTTTCATAAATAATTGTTAATTGAGAAATGTCTATGAAAATTTCAGGGCCTGGATTAATCTCTACCTAATTTGCAGCTAGAAAATTAAAGCAGAGAGAGGTTAGAGAAAGTTTCTAAGGTAAGAGAGTTAAGAAGTAAAGAGGCTGAAGGGCCCAAGGTGCCTGATCTCAGCTCATCTCTTCCTTGTTACTGGATAATGTTGAGAGAGGGTCCTCATATACTGAAAACATCAAAGTGCAAATTACTTTTAGGAATGTGTCACCAGCTTTCTAGGGAGAGAGCTGTCTTTGATAGGACTCAAGTTTTGGTAAGGACCAGAGGGGTTGCAACCATGTTTTCTTTATCTACATCTAAAGACTGAAATTCAGAGCTGCTTTTCTGTCACTCATCAGCTACTACCCATTACTTATCTAGGTCCAGAACTTTAGTGAAAGTGAGGTGGGAGAGGTAATGCAGCAAGTCAAAGGGGAAAAAAAAAATGGCAAAGATCTTTGGGGAAGTTTATATTCCTGGAAACTTCTATTCCTTATAGATGCCATTCTCCACAAGTTCTTCCTTTTTGCTTTTGGAGGTTTTTACACAACTCTGTAACTCTTGATAATGCCCATTATATGCAGTAACAACCGTCAAGTTCACAGCAGGCCAGATGAGGAGATGCCAGCGATATTTTACCCTAAGTGTTTGCATACACACCCATATATCTAAAGTTATTTAATCCCAGGAGAGATTATTTTGTCTTGAGGACTTAAGACTTATTTTGCTAAGTCAGATTTGCCATCAAAAACTGTTGCTCTTTAAATTAAATAAGAAAATGTTTGTCTTGTCCTGTCTTTAGATACCCACTAGATGTTGCCAAAGGGCTGTGGGAAAAGGAGTCATCATTTTCATTCAAGGCTTCAGTGATAGAATCAGAACTCAAAGGAACCATAGAGCTGTCAGAAATAGTAAAGATAGAACTTAAACACAGAAACAGGTAGTATATCTTCAAAAGATAGAAAGTAAGTAAGACTGACTAGGGAGGACTGAATATTTAAAGGCAATGTTGGCATAGTTGAAATTTGTGCAATAGCATTGTGACATTGTGACATCAAAAAAAATTACTTTTTTTGGTAAAAGTATTATATTAGCATTTAAGCAATTAGGACAATGTAGAAAATTATAATGGGGAAAATAATTACATAGAACTCTACCACTCAGGGTGACTATCTGTTAGCGTTTTAGCACATTTATACCCTTCCATTTTTTCCCTATACTTCTTTAACTATAAAATATTATATATATATAGTATATGTACACAGGTAATTTTTGTTTAATTAAAAATACATATATACTTTTGTGTTTTATTATAAAATATTGCATGTATATTATATTTGTAATATATATAATTTTTTTATTTTCTTATATACATCATATGGAAGCTATGAAACATAATAATAACAGTCAACTGTGATTAACTACACAACTGAAGACATAGGACATTACCAATTCTTTTGAGTTTCCTGTGAACTCTTCCCCATACCACTCATCTGCCTCCCCAGAGAGGTGATCACTACCCTGAATTTTCTTTTTAAATTATCCCTTTAGTTTGAGTTTTATCACATATCAATGGGTTTAAGTAATATACTTTTTATGTGTGTTTTTAAACCTTGTAAGAATGGGTTCTAGAACGTTCATCAGTGTTGGTATGTTCTTTTTTTTTTCTCAGCCATAAGATATCCTATCACATAATATCCCACAATTTATTTATCCATTCTCCTCCTGATAAACATTTAGGTCTATTCTCCCATGGAAGGATAATTGGGTTGTTTATATTTTCGGTTATTATGAGTAATGTTCATGTGTCCTGATACCAATGTGCAGAAATTTCTCTAGCAATAGAATCCCTGGATTACAGGACACTTGTTCTATTATTTACTCCAAATTATTTTTTTGTGTATGTAATAACATAGGGGGCAAGTTTCATTATTTTCTCCCATATTACTATCTAGTTGTTCTAGCACCTTGTGTTAAAAAGGTTAGTGTTTCTTCGTTTAATTGACCTGGCACTTCCATATATTATTAAAACAGTCATGGCATATTCCCTGACATATGACAACTGCCAGTTAAATGCAGATAAAGCATAATTAGACTATATAGTGTTCGTTTCTTCTATCATCTGTATTATGAAAAAAATGTAAATGTGTATTCGTTAGTTTAAAATATCACTGTAGACAGTGATTACAAAAGGAGAGGTGTGGCACAGTAAAGGAAAGCATTAAATGAGACAAAGGAAGATTGAGAAGAGAAAGGGAGAAAGGATATTCTAGGTAGAAAGACCGAATGTCATGGCACAGGCACAGAATGCCATAAAGCTGGAACTGGCTTTTCAGTTGGTAGTGTTTCCTAACAAAGAAAAAAGTAACATGATTTCTTTATGGCAATTCAAAGTTGAGATCTAGTTCATCATTTCACAAGCCAGTTACATAATTAAAGAAGTCGTAGTCAACCCATGTTGGCAAGTTTGACTGAGGTAGATTACGTCTAGGCGATGCAACCACAATTAACATAAGCCCAAATACAGTGGTTGTTGTTATGTTTTGTCACCTTTCTCCTTTAGCAATCATTTCACCTCTGTTTTCTTTCTTGCCTGCCCCCCTTCAGTCCTCTACCTTTTACATGGTCTTCCTACTGTAATATCTACATTGTTGAATGCAGGGCTAATTCACTCTCCCCCAGGTAGGACTCTCAGAGAACTGAGACTTCCAAAACCTATTCTACACATTACTTTTTCTTTCCTGGTTCCCTTGCCCTCATCTAACCATTAAGTCTTACCACTCTGGCCCTGGAGTATGGGGAAGACAGAGAAGGGGGAAGGAGGCCAGGAAGTTCTTACAATGGTGGAGTCAAAGGAGCACTGGACCAGCTTCTACTAGTTTCTAAGAGCCAAGTGTTAAGTTTTCAGGCATTTGTAAGTTATTGAATATAGTCACTATTAAAAATTAAAGTATATAAACTACAATTGAATAAATCATCTTAAAAATAAAGGCAATAAATACCCACAACTCATTAGTTCCTCATTATTCTATTAGATTTTACTATGGGGCCAGACTCTGTGGTTAACAAAGTGAAGGAGGAGGAGAAAGAGGAAAGAAGAAATAATGTGTAGAATAAGTTTTGGAGTATTTACACCACAGAAATCTGCCAATTCTACAAATCAGAACTCCCCATTCCCCTCCCAGAGGGCGGGTTGTTAAACATTTACCAACATAGCATTAAGTGATACTGTTCTAAGGCAGCTTTGCACTTTCTGGGTCCACCGTTTGTTTAAAGCTGACTCTATCATAAGTGATTTTGTAATGTTTTTGGAGACCTGATCCTCCACTGTTGATGTCTCTCCTGCAGTTCCCTTAATCTGGGAGCACATATCCTATTAATGATCCCTTTTCCATTCTTGGAAGACAGAACACAGAAGTCCACTGCTGAGGACTGTTTTCCCTCCAGACAGGATATAACTAGGCTGGTTCTCTTTTGAGCATACCCCCTATCTAGCTTGTGAGAAACACTGTTTTCCCAAACAAATATTGGTAGCACATACTGATTATACCCTGTGATCTACTATCAGAACCAAGCATAGCTTCTTACCCATTAGGTTTCTCAGTTTCCTCTGCTGATTTAATGGACTTCAATATTATGATATACCTTTTGTCATTTATCAGAATAACAGATGCTATTAGTTATTCTCCAGAAGTTTTTCATCACAAAATATTAATTTTCTATTAGGTTACTATCTTAAATTTCATAGTACTTCTGAAGTGTTTTCATATCTATTTTGTGCCATTTTAAAGTTGAGCTTCTATCTTAAATTCTGCACTAAGAAAGGACATACGTACAGGAGTTGTGGTCAGCATATCCCTATACAAGTGAATCAACTATAGTGATGACTAAAAAACAACGAGGGTACTGAACCTGAACCGACATCCAATCCCGTGTAAGCTTGCCTTTGTGTGCTCTCACATTTTGCAGTTTTTGAGAAATGGTTTCAGGTATCCTGATTTTTCTGGTTATGTCTATATCTCATTCACAAAACAGTTCTTTTATTTAAAAAAAAAATTTTTTTTTTAAAGTAAGCTCTAGGCCCACTGTGGGGCTTGACCTTACAAACCTGAGATCAAAGGTCGCATTCTCTACTGACTGAGACTGTCAGGCATCCCTCATTCATAAAACAGTTCTAAGTTGTGCTTGAGTGGCATTTTCTAAAAAATGTTTAAATCTTAGAGTAAATGAAGATTCTCTTGGAAAATGCATTTTAAAATACTATAGAATACTCGGTGAAACACTTTATATAGCTTTATTTTGGGGGGAGAATATTACTTGAGTGAAAAATATCTGCTGGGTTTACTCTTTTGGAGATTCATGTTGTGTTTGGTTATGATAAAACAAATCTTCCATGAAAGTCTCACCTTTCATAGTTCTGGGATCTAAAGCAACCTGGATAGGATGTAAATGATATGAAGCACTAGGCAGAAAAGAATTTTAATTATAAAAGCAAATATATTGTGTAAGTACAAAATAATAAGTTTTCTTTTTTTTTTTTTCAAAATCCATACTTGCAAACAAGTTTCATCACATTACACCTTGTATATACTCTACTTCTTGCTTAGTGCTTGGGCCTCATCTCATACCACTCTCCCCTACTCCCCAGCTCCAGGCACACAAGCCTCCTTTCTGTTCTTCTAGGTTGTCTCGGAACCTCTGCAATTATGTCCAGGCTTTCGGTCTTAGGTCAAATGTCACCTCCTCAGAGAGGCTATCTCTAATCATATTCTCTATCTCAGCAACCTATTTATTTCTTTCAGGCATGCATCACTCTCTGGATTATCTCATTCATTCATGTACTTCTTTGTTGTCTGCTTCATCCATAAGAAGGCTAGGCCAATAAGGGAAAGGCCCTTATTCTCAGCCCTCCTTCAGGGCACTGACCCTCACCAGCATTTGTGGGTTAGCATACATGCTATTGGATATGATTTTGGAATTTTTCTTCCGAATGCAAATTTGAGGTGGTAGAGCTGACATTCTCCTTTTAATTCACCTTTAAAACAAGTAAAGAATTCCCATATAGGACTTTTTATTTAAAGACTTACAGCCTAGGGGCGCCTGGGTGGCTCAGTCGTTAAGCATCTGCCTTCGGCTCAGGTCATGATCCCAGGGTCCTGGGATCGAGCCCCACATCGGGCTCCCTGCTCAGGGGGAAGCCTGCTTCTCCCCCTCCCACTCCCCCTGCTTGTGTTCCCTCTCTCGCTGTTTCTCTCTCTGTCAAATAAATAAATAAAATCTTTAAAAAAAAAAAAAAAGACTTACAGCCTAAATGGAATCAAGCTATAAAATTTGATTATAGTTCTTAAGGATTAATTGGTTTCATGAATCCTCAAAGATTTAAATTTTACTATAATCAAATTTAATTTTATTCTACCTTGTGTTATTCAATTTTTACAAATATTTGTTGGTTTAAAAAGGATATAATGCTCTTCTCAAGGTTTTTTTCTTTTTTTGCTAATTCACTCTGTATTAGTATTTATATTAACAATCAATTTTCCTTTTTAACTACTTGATTTTTTTTCCCTTTTCTTAGGGTCTCTCTCTCTTTTTTTAAAGATTTTATTTATTTTGACAGAGACAGAGACAGCAAGAGAGGGAAAACAAGCAGGGGAGTGAGAGAGGGAGAAGCAGGCTTCCCGCTGAGCAGAGGGCCTGACCCCAGGACCCTGGGATCATGACCTGAGCCAAAGGCAGACGCTTAATGACTGAGCCACCCAGGCGCCCCTCTTAGGGTCTCTGTAAATGTAAAAGAGTTCTCATTCCCTTTTTTTAAATCCCATGATATTTAATTGTTGAAAGAAACCAGGTCATTTGTTCTATAGAATTTCCCATAACCTAGGTTTGGTAAATTTCATCTTCATGGTGTTAGTCTATTCCTCTGCCCCCTCTTCCTGCATATAAATAACTGACAGATCTAGAGGCTTGATTAGATTCAGGTTTTTAACTTTTTTTTTTTTTTTTTTTTTGGCTTAGACTACTTCACAGGTATTAGGTAAGTGCCATTTATTCATATAGTGTTGTGCCAGGAGGTACATATTTGGTTGTCGACTTTTATTGATGTTAAGATTATTATTGGACTTAAGTGTTGTCATCCTGACTTGTCTATTATAAAATTCTCCATCAGCCTTTTACCTAGGAATTTAGGAATGATTTCAACATGGAAGATGTAGGTGTGCAGGTGTGAAAAAACAAAGGTGTAGTTGTTTACTTTACTTTTTTTTTACTGTTCTGCCTAACTATTGCAGCTATTGCTGACCATTGCCTAGATCCATTGCTTCATGGGTTGCAAAATGATGATTTTCTAATTCTATTGTATCTCTTGTATTTGTTAGCTGTGATTTCTCTCTAAGGAAAATTTTCCCTAATCAACAATTTGGTCACCTTGAAATACTGATTGTATAGAAACATCTGGATAAATGCTTTCTTTCCTCCCCTTTATTAATTTTTAAAATAATAAAATGGTACCTATCCACCTTCTAAATTACCAATTATTATTTTAAAATGAAGTTCTGGATTTTTCTCTTGATGAAGTCCCAATAGTTCATTTTTGCCCTTGCTTCCCTTGCCTTTGGCGATGTTTCTAGGAAGAAGTTGCTGCGGCTGAGGTCGAAGAGCCTGTGTTCTCCTCAAGGATTCTGGATTTTTATACATTTGATGTGTTTCAATTTATTTCAGTGTTTAACTAACGAATTCAGAAGAAAGCTGAGCTAAATTTCCTCTCAACCTGGGTACTTATGGATGGTTCAGTTACATGACCCAGCTCACCCTTTTTATCTGCTTAAATCAGTTTGAATTGTATTTTTTCTTGTCATTTGCAACGTAGATTTCTAACACAGATCGGTCATTCTTCTTTCTCTGTCCTGCAGTGAAACTTTGGATTTTATAAAAACAAAAAAAGTTTCCTTTAAAATCATACTGGCATTTATGTGGATCATCTTTGCTATTTCTTCTTTATGCTTTGAATCTTGGCAACTGTCTTGAATAATATAAAAGAACTGAAGATGCAAAAATAACTGACTCTTATCCACCAAAGGAGAAAGTATTTTAAAAAGGAATCTGAATTTCAGACTCCGAGTTTTCTATACTTAGCTAGAGTTACCAGACGCCTGCAGCAAAGTCTTTTATTAGTGCAAAGTCACCTTCTGGCATAGGGCATTTAGAGCCACCCACCAGCCTTTTCATGGATATGCACTTTCCATTGCTGGCAATTAACAGAGTTAGATGATCAAAGGAGTAGGTGAGCAGGAGAGTGGATGGGGATTTAGGACTGATTTAAACATGGAGGATGTAGGTGGAGAGGTGTAAAAACACGGAGAGGTCTAGTTCTGTAAGATAAGAATGGAAAAGCCATTGCATGTAAAGAAAAGAGCAGTGAATTGGGGAGTCAGAAAACCCTAGTTCCATCCATTTATTCAACAAACCTTTAAAGACCCAATATGTGCTAGATGCTGGAGATTTCAAAGTGAATACTAAACACTTGATGGGGGAAGGGGTTCTCATCCTTAATCTACCTCTCTTGGCAAATGGAGTTCACTTGGTTTTGTTTTGAATGTTCAAATATATAAAAATCTAGTACTTCATTCAAAAGTCATAATTGGCTATTCTTGGAAGTTGCTAGACACTATCATTCTAAAAATTTATATAGGAAAAAAAATAAAGCATTTATTCTCCTCTATCTACACAACCTGTATTTCAAGGCAATTAAAGAGTTAATGAGGGAAAAATACAAATACAAAATACATCAGTTAGATGGGTTGATGATCTATAAACTTAGGATAAACATGTTTGTCTTGCCTACCCGAAAGGACACTCGAGGAAGGGGTGTCAAAGGAATTAAGGAGAAAGGCAGCACTTGGTGGACTGCAACAAACACTCTTCCGGTGTAAGGTAACATTCTGGCTTCAGAATGTCAGACGGACAGCGGGGGTACTGGATCGGGCAGAAGCTGACAGTTCTTTCCAGGTCTGGGTCTCACAAGTACGAGGCGCACTGCAGGTAAGGTGACCTAAGTCTCCCTCCTGCCGGTGGCGTTAGGCAGGCTCGGACTGCGGTCTTGTCTGTGGCAGCGCTCCCTTTCTGGTCCCCACAACCGCAACCCCAGTCACTCCGCCCAGCGAATGAATAGGTAAGAAAGCACGGAAAGCGGATGCGGCGGGGGGCGCCACGCCCCGGGCGGCGGGGAAACCCGGAGCGGGCGGGCGCTCCGCCAGGCACTTCCGGCCACCGGCGTCGGGGGGCGGGGCCGCACGCGGCTGAGACGTGCGGCGGGCGGCGAGGGGGCCGAGCGGGACCGCGTCCCCAACGACGAACGTTGCTGCTGCTCTGTTCCAGGCATGTTTCCCGCGTCTCGCCTCGAATTTCATATTTCGCTCAAAGTTCCCCCCGACCCTCAGCGTGCCCTTTCTTTTCGCAGGAAGCGGGGCGTTAGAGAAGGAGAATAAACAAGGCTCCGGACGTGAGGCGAAGATGGAGGAAGGCGCCCAGGCCCCAGACTGGGACAGTGATGAAACTGTGATAGACGGGTCGGTGACGGAGAGCGACCTGGATGACGAGGAGCTGCCCTGGAGAAGGTGACCACCGTTAGCCCCAGGCCTTGGACAAGGCGCCCGCCATTGTGCTGGGTACTGGAGGTGGAGTGGCCCTCGCAGACTGAGTAGAAATTATTACCAGATGAATGTGTAATGAATGGCAGGCGGAATTCGAGTCTTGTGAGGTAGCCAGGCGTGAGCTAAGAACTTGTAAATAAACGAAACACAATCCCCCCAGCCTCCAGTTTAGGACAAAATGAGCTTTATGGTAGATGGCTTTATGGCATCTAAAAAAAAAAAAAACCAGAAACAAACAAAACCCTTTCCTTTTAGCCTGAGGCTAAGTCCTTTTGTACAGGCAAAAAAAGTGTTGGGTCTAGATTTCTGAAATGCATTTTTTCAGAAAATGCTGAAAAGCAACTGAAAGCTGAAAAGCAACTGGAAGCTCTGATCTAGGAGATGGTTAACATAATTTTAGGAAAAGAATGTGTGATGGGGGAACTGTTTACTACTAAATTGGAAACGAATAGTTTTATAAGAATCCAAAAAAGATGGTGGTTCAGTTCATCAAAACCTTGAACATATCTAGTTCTCTGTGCTAGATCCAGGGGAACTATAGAAGAGATGAGTCTTTGAGAAACCTACAGGCCAGGGAGGACACATAAACAGATAATTTCTTTTTCTTTTTTTTTTTTTTAAAGATTTTATTTATTTGACAGAGAGCGAGAGAGGGAACACAAGCAGGGGGGGTGGGAGGGGGAGAAGCAGGCCTCTGGCCGAGCAGGGAGCCTGATGCGGGGCTTGATCCCAGGACCCTGGGATCATGACCTGAGCCGAAGGCAGACGCTTAACGACTGAGCCACCCAGGCGCCCCCTTTCTTTCTTTTTTTATAGGCAGATAATTTCAATAAAATGCGATAGTCCAGGGATGGAAGTATGCTTTGGCTGGTTTAGGAGCCCAGGTAGTCCTTAGAGATTGGTACAGTTGACTTCTGAATAGAGGCTTGAAGGTGGTTTAGGAATTAGGCAGATGAAGAAGAGGTGTTCTAGGCTGAGGGAAATGCATGGGTAAAGGGGACATAGCATTGTGTTGTGTGCTGGAATGTACAAATAGTGAATTCTTACTCAAGTGAAGTGTTAAATGGTGAGGTGGGGAGTGGTGAAAGATGAGCCTGGAGAGGAAAGTAGGGTGAGGTCATGGAAGGCCTCATATATCCTGCGTGTGTCTTTTGTAAAATGTTAAGTGGAGGAAAAGCATAATCAGATTTTCATTCACTCGAGCATGCCCTAGAGCAGGGCTTTTCAAATTTTAATACCCTTGGGGCGACTGGGTGGCTCAGTTGGTTAAGCATCTGCCTTCGGCTCAGGTCATGATCCCAGGGTCCTGGGATCGAGCCCCTCATCGGGCTCCCCACTCTGTGGGGAGCCTGCTTCTCCCTCTCCCACTTCTGCTCCCCCTGCTTGTATTCTCTCTCTCTGTCAAATAAATAAATAAAATCTTTAAATAAATTTAATACCGTTATAAAATCACTCCAGAATCCCATTAAAATGGGGAGTTCCAATTCAGGAGTTCTGGGGTGGGATCCGAAATTCTGCAGTTCTAGCAAGGTTCCAGGTTAAAGTTGGAATTATTTAGAGCAGAGATGATGATACCCAGGTTTTTGGCTCATTTATATATACACACAGTAATATTTGCTCTTGCTGTACAGGCATCATTTCGACTAACACAGTGAGTCTTGTAACAACCATCACAGTTAAGATCCAGAATAGTTCCATCACTCCAAAAAAACCTCCCGTGTGCTGCCCCTTTGTAGTTAAGTCCTCTCACCCATTTAAATCACTATTCTTATATGTATAATGTGTCATTTTTTTTTATCTGATTTCAGTTTTCCCCCATCTTTGGTTCTCAGCAGTTTGATTACAGTATGTCTGGGCATGATTTTGTGTGTGTGTGTTTTTCCTGTTTGGGGTTCATTGAGCTTATTGAATATATAAATGTCTTATTGAATATATAAATGTCTTGTCTTTTAGCAAACTTGGGAAGTTTTCTGTCATGATTGCTTTGTATATTTTTTTCTATACCAATCTCTTTCTCCTCTTTTTAAAAAAAATTTTTTTTTAAGATTTTATTTATTTGACAGAGAGACAGAGAGAGGGAACACAAGCAGGGGGAGTGGGAGAGGGAGAAGCAGGCTTCCCGCTGAGCAGAGAGCCCAGTGTGGGGCTCGATCCCAGGACCCCGGGATCATGACCTGAGCCGAAGGCAGATGCTTAACGACTGAGCCACCCAGGCGCCCTTCTTTCTCTCTTCTTCTGGGACTTCAAATGACATGAATGTTAGACCTTTTGATACTATTTCCCAAATCCCTGAAGCTGTTTTTTTTTGTTTTTTTTTTAAAGAAAATTTTTTTCAAGATTTTATTTATTTATTTGAGAGAGAGAGAGAGAGAAACAGCATGAGAGGGGAGAGGGTCAGAGGGGGAGAATCAGGCTCCCCACTGAGCCGGGAGCCCAATGTGGGACTCAACCCCAGGACTCCGTGATCATGACCCAAGCCGAAGGCAGTCGCTTAACCAACTGAGCCACCCAGGCGCCCCCCTGAAGCTGTTTTAATTTTCTTCTCTCAGTTCTTCAGACTGTATAATTTCTGTTGCTCTATCTCTGAAGTTACTTACTCTCCTTTATCATCTCCATTCTGTTGTTGAGCCCATCCAGTGAATTTTTAATTTCAGATATTATAATTTTCTCTTCTAAAATTTCCATTGATTCTTTATAGTTTTTATATCTCTGCTGCAAACTTCAGTGTTTTCATCTATTTTATGAGTGTTTACCTTTATCTCATAGATAAGTGCTTTAAAGTCTTTGTCTTGTCATTCCAACATTTTGGTCATGGGGGTGTGGTTGGCATCTGTTAATTATCTTTTCTCTCAGGGCACCTGGGTGGCTCAGTCGTTAAGCGTCTGCCTTCTCGGCTCAGGTCATGATCTCAGGGTCCTGGGATCGAGCCCCACATCGGGCTCCCTGCCCGGCAGGAGGCCTGCTTCTCCCTCTCCCACTCCCCCTGCTTGTGTTCCCTCTCTGGCTATGTCTTTATCTGTCAGGTGAATAAATAAAAAATCTTTTAAAAAAAATTATCTTTTCTCTCAAGAATTCGATTTTCCTGTTCTTTGCATGTTGAGTAATTGTGGATTATATCCTATGTATTTTGAATCTTATGTTCTGGATTGTTGGTCCTGTTAAAATCCTCTACAGGGTTGATTTTTGTTTTGACAGGCAATTAGCCTAATGAGTTAGGTTCTCACTGCACATTCTGTTTTGCCTCCTGTGGGTGGTGGTTATATCAGTCCAATTTTCAGAGCCTTTACTATGCTTTTTGAGTCTGACTCTACCACTCAGGGGTTAATCTGGAACTTGAGCAGTAGTTAATATCGTAGTTCAGTTCTCAAAGTCTTTGTCATGTTTCTTTGAATCTGCTTTACATGTGGACAGCTCAGGGTTGAGCCTGAGACTTATGTTGAATCATATATAGAATTAGGTGATTCCCCTTTTCTGCTCTTTTTTTTTTTTTTTTTTTTCCGTGCAGGAGTCTCATGCACCCTTCCTTCCCCATACCCACATGCTGGTTCATATGACCAGAAAGATTTCTCTGGGCTTTCTTACTTCAGAGCAGTCCCTTGCAACTAAGGCCACCTCCAGGGAAAAGGGTTAAGAGAGAGAAGGAAATAAAAGAGATGCTCTCCATACTCGTGAGCATGTGGTTCCTCTAGCAAGAGAGACAGGTTCTCTCTTGGGTTTTAAGTGCCCAAATTGCCACGATTGGTAGCAGTATATTTCTGAGGCTAAAGAGAGAAAACAAATAAAACCCAGAGATTTCCCCCCCATGCTTTCTGGCATTCACAGGGATCCCTTTCCCTAGTCTTCTGGATAGAGATGGGGGTTTCTTCTGGAGTTTTTGCTGTCTGAGCCCACTGTGCAGTTTCAGGATTAGGCCAAAGCTGGAGACAAAGGACTAACAAAACAACAAAAACAAACTCTGAAATTCACCTATTACATGGTGTTTAGATTTTGACTTCAGTCCTCAATCTACCTGCTATTGTTTACTTTTCAAATTAGGTAGCTTTTAAAAAATACTCAGAGTTTTTGTGTAATGAGAGGAGAAATAGGCTTTAGATGGCTCACTCTGTCTTGGCTGGCCAATCTTTTTCTTCCCCCTTAATTCATTTAAAATGCTTCTCTGCAGTACCATACAAACATCTTTTTTTCAGACCTTATAGCTCAAGGTTAAAAACTAGTGTTCTTCTTATTGGCATGGCAATATGGCCAAATTCTGAGCATTGCTGGAGCTGAATTGGTGGGGCCATTGTTTTGTTTTTTGGTTTTTTTCATCTTCTTTGCTTGTGTGCAGTTCACTTTGGCTGTTTTTTTTATGCACAAAGTCTCAACTTTAGTATGAGGGACACAAGTTCTAGTAGAGATCCCCAAGAGGGAAAACATACAGGTTCACGTAGCTAAAAAATCCTTTTTTTTTTTTTTTAAAGATTTTATTTATTTATTTGCCAGAGAGAGAGAGAGAAAGTGTGAGAGCACAAGCAGGGGGAGCGGCAGGCAGAGGGAGAAGCAAGCTCCCCGCTGAGCAGGGAGCCCGATGTGGGGCTCGATCCCAGGACCCTGGGATCATGACCTGAGCCGAAGGCAGACGCTTAACTGACTGAGCCACCCAGGTGTCCCGTAGCTAAAAAATCCGTAAGTGTTGCAGCTATTAAGGTCTTTTTGCTGGGCGCCTGGGTGGCTCAGTGGTTAAGCGTCTGCTTTTGGCTCAGGTCATGATCCCAGGGTCCTGGGATCAAGCCCCGCATCAGGCTCACTGCTCAGTGGCGAGTCTGCTTCTCCCTATCCCACTCCCCCCGCTTGTGTTCCCTCTCTCACTGTCTCTCTCTCTGTCAAAATAAATAAAAATAAAATCTTAAAAAAAAAAAAAAAGGTCTTTTTGCTAAGACTGGAGAAAGGGTTTGATGACCTTTGGGATTAGGAAAGGCAGGGCTATTATAAAGAACCAGGCTGCCAGGTGTGTTAACTGTGTCTGAAAAAACACTCTTTGAGAGTCTGGATTTAGTCCTAGCCTTCCCTCAAAACCATGTCCGAAAATGCATCCAGTGTTTTTTTTTTTTAAAGATTTTATTTATTTATTTGAGAGAGAGAGAGAGCACAAGCAGGGGGAGGGGCAGAGGGAGAAGCAGACTCCCCACTGAGTAGGGAACCCACCATAGGGCTCAATCCCAGGACCCTGAGATCGTGACCTGAGCCGAAGGCAGATGCTTAACCGACTGAGCCACCCAGGCACCCTGCATCCAGTCTTTTTTTGTGGCTTGGTAGGTGTTGCTCTTCATCTTTTATAAAAATTCAAGGTGCTGAGTAGTAATATTTTGTTAGCTTGTAATTTGTTTTCTAAAAGGCATGATCCTTTTTTTCTATGTGTGCCCTGGGAAATTTTTACCAACCTTGTATTCTGTTACAGCCTCTGGTTAGGTTAACTACTCTATAACATGAAGGGATATATCTCAAATTAATCCTATTCAATAGATTAAAACAGAACCACCTTAGTTCATTGTTACATGGATTTCCGTATGTGTTCAGGTCACATGTCTTCTGAACATTATAATTGAATATAGTAAAAAGCTAATTCAACATAATTACCCTGCAAGATGAGTGTTAATTCTGTCCCTCAAGTCAGACCAACACTGTCTTCATGTGAATTGTCTAGATAGAAAAATACTTGTTACAAAGGATATACCTGGGGAAGGAGGAAAAGAAAGCAAAGTACAAGGAGACAAGGATTTAATAACCACATTAAATTGGCTAAAGAAAGCAACATTTGGGGGGCTCCTGGTAGCTCAGTCATTTAAGCGTCTGACTCATAATTTTGGCTCAGGTCATGATCTCATGGGTCGTGAGATTGAGCCCCACCTTGGGCTGCACACTCAGTGGCGAGTCTGTTTGAGATTTTCTCTCTTCCTCTGCTCCTCCCCTCAGTCATGCGTGTGTGTGTGTGTGTGTGTGTGTGTGTGTGTGCGCTCTTGCTCAAATAAATCTTTAGGAGGGCAGCACGTGATGTAATGCGCACTGGGTAGTATATAAGACTGATGAATCACTGACCTCTACCTCTGAAATCAATAATACATTATATGTTAGTTAATTGAATTTAAATAAAAAATAGTGGATGGAAAATAAATAAATAAAACAAAAATAAATCTTTAAAAAACAAAAGGCAACATTTTGGTCAGGGTGTATATCAAAACGGTGGCAACTCCAATGATAAAGCACAGTGGTGCCAAGTACTATGTTTAGAACTGTTAAACTGAAAGGATAATTAATTAGATTTTTTAATGAATCAAAGCCTTAGCATGATATTAGGACTGTGCTATCAAAACTTTGATAACATATAAAGTTGAAACCCCAGTTGTCCCCCAAAATTTTATTTTACTTTTAACAAAACAGTGAAAATTATTTGAAAATTTCAATCAGATTTTTGCCTGCAAGTTTTCCTTTTTTTTTTTTTTTTAAAGATTGTATTTATTTATTTGACAGAGAGAGACACAGTGAGAGAGGGAACATAGGCAGGGGGAGTGGGAGAGGGAGAAGCAGTCCTGATGTGGAGCTCAATCCCAGGACCCTGGGATCATGACCTGAGCCTAAGATGGATGCTTAACGACTGAACCGCCCAGGCGCCCCCCCCCCTTTTTTCTTAAAGAAATTTTCCTTTTAACCCAGCCATCTAATTTCTACTTCCTCTTCTGTTGTTAGTACTTGGTACTATCTCATTTTTCCAGTATTTCAAAATTAAATTTTATTATTAAAATACTGCATCTGTAATGAAGTGGTCAGTGACTTTTAGAGTATTAGTTATTAATGTAGTCTAGTAGTTTGACTAGAATTCACTAAGAAATTAATGTCTATTTTCAGTTAATTTATTGACTGAACATGGATAAGTAATTTTTTCTGGGCCGCACTCTTCATTTTCCTTTTAGTATTAAAAATAGCCCTGACTCCTTTCTTAAAGGAAAAAAAAAAAACCCAAAAATTTATGTATAAGGAAATTATCTCAGAGGCATTGCAATAATGAAAAATTAAAAACAAATGTTTTGGAATTACATAATGCTTAAATAAATTATACCCTCATGCTTAAATAAATAAATCATATATCCTTATGAGGGAGTATTATCAATATTTAATGGTTTTAGGAAGAATTTTAGTGACATTGCAAATATTTAAATATAATGCTAAGTGCAAAATGTAGTTTCTAAAACTTTCTACAGATTGATCCAAATTTTGTGAAAGAATTTATGGTTCTATCATAGATAAGCCTCCATAGAAAGCTGAAAGGAAGTCCACCAAAGTCTTAATACAGGTAGAATCATAGGGGATTTCTATCTTATTATTTATACTTCTCTTTATTGCCCACATTTTCTACAGATTTTGTGAATAGGTAATATATTTACATGGTTCAGGAAAGTTTTTTTTTAAGTATAAAAAGGTATATAGTAAAAATCTCCTTCTCATCCCTATCTCCTCAGCCACTCAGTCTTCTTTTCCACAGGCAACCAATGTATTTGATTTTTTGTCCTCCCAGAGATATTTTCTAAGTTATGTATATATGTTCTCAAACATATATAAAATTGTTTATTTTGACAGAGAAATACTCTGTCAAAGGGTTTGGGTGTTTGTAATCTTAATAATTGAATTATTTGGGTTTATCTCATAATTAGAAAGGCTTTTTTTCCTTCACAATGATAAAAGAATCCCTCCTTGGTTTCTTTTATACTTTTTGTTTCATTTTAAACATTTACATTTTGAGGGATGCCTGGGTAGCTTAGTTGTTAAGCATCTGCCTTCAGCTCAGGTCATGATCCCAGGGTCTTGGGATCGAGCCGTGCATCGGGCTCCCTGCTCGGCCGGAAGCCTGCTTCTCCCTCTCCCTCTTCCACTCCCCCTGCTTGTGTTCCCTCTCTCGCTGTCTCTCTCTCTGTCAAATTTAAAAAAAAAATTCAAAAAAAAATTTACATTTTGAGTCATGTGGGATTTTTCTGGAGTACAGTGTCAAGTATGGATCCAACTAAATTATTTTCCAGATGTCTCCTTCATTGTCCCAATATTATTTTTTTTTTTAGAAATCCTATCTTTTTCTCTGATTTGAGGTGCCACCTTTTTAATATACTAAATTCTTATATGTATGTGAGTTTATTTAAGAGATTTTATTCTGTTCATTGGTCTGTCATTTTATGTGCTAGTTTCACATTTTAAAAACATTTTATATCCAAAAATATTTTAATGTCCTTTTGGTTATTACCTCCTTACTGTTAATTTAAAACATTTTCCTGGCTGTTCTTATTTATTTTACCACATGAACTTTAGAATCAGTTGTCCAGTTCAATAAAAAGTCTTGGTACTTTTATTGGTATAAAGTTAAATTTATAAATTTATTTATGGAAAATTAACATCATCGTGTTACTTTTTTCACTTTTTTATTAACATGCAAATTACATACAGCAGAATTCATTCTTTTTAATGTACAGTTCTGTGTGTTTTGATAAACACATACAGTTGTGTAATAACCATTACCACAATGAAGATATAGAACAGTCCCATTAGCATCCACAATTCCTTCCTGCCTTTTTTGTGTTATTTTTAGATTAAAAAAAAAAAAACCTCAAAAATTTTAAAAAGTAAAATAATTCTGACTTTTAGGGACATTAAGATGAATAGATTTTTTTACTTCTTTTTTTTTAAGATTTTATTTATTTGTCAGAGAGAGAGAGGGGGGAGAGAGACAGCACGAGCACAAACGGGGAGCTGCAGGCAGGAGAAGCAGGCTCTCTGCCAAGCAAGAAGCCTGATGTGGGACTCCATCCCAGGACCCTGGGATCATGACCTGAGCCGAAGGAAGACACTAAAGCAACTGAGCCACCCAGGCATCCCTAGATATTTTTACTTCTTAGAAAAATGTGCTATAGTAATGGTATTACCCATATTTGAATAATAAAATTTTCAATCCTTGGTAATGGCCAGTAGTAATTGAGCCAAAAAAGATGCTTTTTCTCCTTATAACAGGAGCCAGCATTGACTCTCATAGAGGGTGTGTTAGATTAAGGACTGGAGTCCTTTTCATTATTAGTTTTGCTGGTGCTGAGAACTATTAGGAGGTATGGGTTTTGTTGTTGTTGTTGTTGTTGTTATTGATGACTTATTTTTCTTAGTAACCTGTTCTTTCTTCATAATGTATGTGAAATTATATATGTGATATATATTTGTGTTTGGGAATGGAAAACAAGGTAGTTCTGTAAATTTTCTTACTCTCTCCCCATTTTTTTTTTTTTAAACTTCCACAATCATCTTTTACTAAGCTTTTAAAACTGAGAATAGGAGTGCCTGGCTGGCTCAGTTGGAAGTGCAACTCTTAATTTCAGGGTTGTGAGTTCAAGCCCCATGTTGGGTATAGAGATTACTTAGATGAATGAATATTTTTTAAAAAGTGTGTGAGAATCCACACAGTGGTATACTATGAATTAATAAAGAGGAATGAAGAAAGTCTCTTTCCCCTAGACTGATCAATCTACTGGATTTATTGTTAAGAAAAAAAAAAAGAAAGTAAAGAGATATATATAGAATGTTACTGCTTACCTAAGACTGGGTGACGGCATGTATACTCATATTGCTTATATTTTCAAAAACACATTGGAAGGATAAACCATACAATTTTAAAAAATGGGAAGTGAGAGAACAGATGGGTGAAAAGACAAGACGAGACAAGACTAGACTTCTCTAAATAGATCTTGTCTTATACATTTATGGTTTACATAATTATAAAACAAAATTAAACCAACATGAAAAACTTTCTAAAAAGCAAAAATAAAAAAGCAAGATTAAACAGGTGAACCTAATTATATTTTGACTTGATGGCATAATTACACCAAAAGGAACTAAGTGCCTTTTAAACATAGAATTAATCTATACATGCCAGGTAAGATATACTCCAAGGACATAAATAATTACAAAGTAACTTCAGTAATCATACTGTTAATGATAATATTAGTATTGTGGACTCTAAATATTATATGATATCTAAATACGATATGATACCTTATTTTGGGAAGCTAGGGAAGACTAGTTGTGTATTAGTTTGCTCAGGCTGCCATAAAAATACCACAGACTGGATGGCTTACCCAACAGAAATGCATTTTCTTATGGTTCTGGAGGCTGGAAGTCCAAGATCTAGGTGGTGGCAGGCTAGAACAATACTTGACTCATAGAGAAGAGACAAAACAAGATCAGCTTCAGTAGTAGGTATCGGCCCCCACAGCTAGCAGTCACTCTCTGCAGTTGATGCAGGCCATTGGTCTGTACACACTCCTCTTGTGCCACAGAATGACTTCATCTTGTCCCAACAGAGGACATATATATTAGTGGGGTTTTCCAGGTAACCTATGACACACAGAACTTTCACAGCAAAGGAGTACACACCAAGTCTGAAACTGGGAAAGGTATTCTCATTCAAGGTAATAAGTCCAGCACAGGCTGGGAGGACTCTAAATCTTGGTAAGAAAGTGTTCTAGGCCCAAGGCTGAAGGGGGGCTGAAAGACTATGCACAAGACTACCTTTCTCAATACATACTTTATTATTTCCTGTAGGAAGTACACACATGCCTCCCACCCCCAGTTAACTTGATAGATAAAACTTCTAGCTCTAATAACCAGTTTATAGGAAGTATATGGGATAGAAGAACCTGTTAAATGACATGCAGTTAGAAAATTCAAAATGTGGGAGACTGCAGGAAAAAAACAGTCCAGTTACTTCAACTATTAAATTGCAGTGGGAGGGGGGTAATTTATATATTTAAAAAGATACTTAGATATAGTAACCAAAAGCAATGTGGGCACCTTGTTTGGATCTTAATTTGAACAAAACAACTAAAAACAAATAGTTGGGGAAATGTGACAACAATCTGTTTAGTTTTCCTTTGCTGTAGAAAAGCTTAGTCCAAAACTTAGCAACTTATAACAGTAAACATTTATTATCTTGTAGTTTCTGTGGGTCAGAAATTCAGGAGTGGCTTAACTGGGTCATCAGGCTCACAGACTCAGAAGGCTGCAATCGTCTCTAGTTCTAGTCTTTTTGTCGTTGTTGTTGTTGTTACAGATTTTATTTATTTGAGAGAGAACCCAAGTGGGCTGAAAGGCAGAGGGAGAAGCAGACTCCTCACTGAGCAGGGAGTCCAATGCGGAGCTTAGGACTCCAGGATCATGACCTTAGCAGAAGGCAGACGCTTCATCGACTGAGCCACCCAGGCGCCCCTCTAGTCTTGAGAAGGATTCACTTCCTGTATAGTGCTTGTTAAGATTCAGTTCTCTCTGATGGTTGACTGGAGGCCTACCTTGGTTTCTTGCTACATGGGATTCTCCGCAGAGTGTTTCACAACATGGCAAGCTTCCTTTTTAAGGCTGAATAATACTCCATTTCATTTATGTACTGCATTTTGTTTATCTACTTCTCTGTTGATGAACGCTTGGGTTGCTTCCACCTTTTGGCTCCTGTGAATAATGCTTCTCTGAACAGGAGTGTGCAAATATCTTCAAATCCCTGCTTTCAGTTACTTTGTGTACCCAGAAATGGAATTACTAGATCAAATGGTGATTAAAGATCTCTTTTTTGATGAACAACCATACTGTTTTCCACAGTGGTTGTACCATTTTACATTCCCACCAGCAATGCACTTGTTATTTTCTGTTTTGTTTTTGTTTTTTGTTTTTGATCATAACCTAATGGATGTGATGTGGTATCTCACTGTGGTTTTGATTTGCATTTTCCTAATATTTAGTAGTGTTGAGCATCTTTTTGCGTTCTTGTTAGCCATTTGTACATCTTCTTTGGATAAATTTCTTTTCAAGTCCTTTGCCTATTTTTGAATTCTGTAGGGTTTTTTTTTTTTTTTTAACAGAACAGATAAACACTTAAGTCTGCCTACTAGCATACTCACCATGGTGTATCATTGCTGTTTTTTAGTTTTGTATTTGTCACTGGATTTGAAGCTTCTTGAGGGCATGGACTGTGTGTCTTCTCTCTTTGTTACCTTGGTGCTGCTTAGAACATAGTAAGAAGTGAATCCAAAATCTGAAGGAATTCTGTCATTTTGTATTCTGAAAATACACACTCAGATTCAGTCCTTAGATTTTAATCTCAAATTCTCTGTGGTATAGACAAATGTGAAGGAGAAAACCTACCAGCACTGTTCCCTCAAATCATCTCATTTCATCTCTGTTCAGAAACTATATTGATATTCATTCCTTACTCCCAAGTATTCAGAAATAACACGGTATTATAAAAATAAACTTGACCATATAAGTAAGTCTTTATATTTCATCTTATATAAATTTTTAATTAAAGGGTACACATCTGAAAAAATATTTTGGTATAGATATTAATAGTGTGGTGTAACTAAGAATTTTAGCAAGTTTAGATGTAATAAAAAATTGTGGTTAAATTGTTAGTCTATGTTTAGGAAACATAATCTGTATCTTCTGTTTTGGTATTTGAAAGGTTGCTCTTTGATCAAGACACATCTCTTAGATCTGAATTCAGTCTCCATCCTGGTATAAGTGAAATGTACAAAGGTGAGAAATAATTTTTTTTCACTAAGTAGTCCCTTTAATTTGCCAAGTGTTATTATTCTATCAGCTTCTCCTTTTATGGTTAGTTTTGTTTTTAACTTTACACAGAATTAGTTTCTTATACTCATCTGTAATAGACCCTAAGGTCTACTAAGGTCTATTACTATAAGGATAGCAAAGGGAATGATAACTTCTGGAAGATGTTTATGACTCCTAGAGAGGCCGTCAGAGATATGCAAGTGACACCCAGATAGTTCTTCCCCTTTACAAAAATTTCCAGCTTCACCCTAGAACTTGTTTATTTGCAAAAGTGAATAGTACTTTCTAATACCAGTCTGATTATTTCAGAATGAAATACCAAATATCCTTGGTATATTTATATATATTTAATTTTTAATTTTTTTTATTTTTTATTTTTTTTACTAAATTTATTTTATTTTTTTTTAAAGATTTTATTTATTCATTTGACAGAGAGAGACACAGCAAGAGGGGGAACACAAGCAGGGGAGTGGGAGAGGGAGAAGCAGGCTCCCCGCTGAGCAGGGAGCCCGATATGGGGCTCGATCCCAGAACCCTGAGATCATGACCTGAGCTGAAGGCAGATGCTTAATCAACTGAGCCACCCAGGTGCCCCTATATTTAATTTTTTAAACTTGAGTATAGTTGATGCATGATGTTACATTAGTTTCAGGTGTACATCATAGTGATTTAATTTTATGGGTTATGCTAGGCTCACCACGGTTTTAGTACCATCTGTCACATACAGTGTTACTACAATATTATTGACTATATTCCCTATGCTATGCTTTTATTACTGTGACTTATTTATTCCATAGCTGGAAACCTGTATCTTCCACTCCCTTTCACTCATTTTGTCCATTTTCCCAACCCCTGTCTCCTCTGGCAACCATCCGTTTGTTCTCTGTATTTCTAGGTCTGGTTCAGCTTTTTTTGTGTGTGTGTATTCGTTTGTTCTGTTTTTTAGATTCCCTGTATGAGTGAAATCATATGGTATTTGTCTTTCTTAGTCTGGCTTATTATACACTAATAACAAAGTAGCAGAAAGAGAAATTGAGAAAATAATCCCATTCATAATTGCAGCAAAAAGAATAAAACACCTACGAGTAAACTTAACCAAGGAGGTGAAAGACCTATATTGTGGAAACTATGAAATACTGATGAAAGAAATTGGAGATGACACAAATAGAAAGATATTCTATGATCATGGATTGGAAGAATTAATATTGTTAAAATGTCCATGTCACCCAAAGCAATTTACAGAGTCAATGAATGCTTATTGAAATACCAACAACAACATTTTTTACAGAACTAGAACAAATGCTAATATGTATAGAGCCACAAAAGAGTCTGAATAGCCAAAGCAGTCTTGAGAAAGAACAACAAAGCTGGAAGTGTCACAATCCCAGATTTCAAGGTATACTACAAAGCTGTAGTAATCAAAACAGTATAGTATTGGCACAAAAGATTGATGGAACAGAATAGAGAACCCAGAAATAAACCCATACTTTTAGGGTCAATTAATCTATGACAAATTAGGCAAGAATGTGCAATGGGAAAAATAGTCTTTTCAAAAATGGTGCTGGGAAACTGGACAGCTACAAGCAAAAGAATGAAACTGGACTAATTTCTTACACCATACACAAAAATAAACTCAAATGGATTAAAGACTTAATTGTAAGACCTGAAACCATAAAAACCCTAGAAGAGAACACAGGCAGTAATTTTTCTGACATCGGCCCTAGCAGCATTTTTCTAGCTAGTTATGTCTCCAAAAACAAGGGAAACAAAAGCAAAAATAAGCTATTGGAACTACATCAAAATAAACTTTCCTGCAGTAAAGGAAATCATCAACATAATGAAAGGCAACCTACTTAATGGGAGAAGAGATTTGCAAATGATATATCTGATAAGGGGTTAATTTCTAAAATGTATACGACTTATACAACTCGATACCTAAAAAACAATCTAAGTAAAAAATGGGCAGAGGACCCGAATAGACATTTGTTTTAAAGAAGCCATGCAGATGGCCAACAGATATATGAAAAGATGCTCAATATCACTAACCGTCAGGGAAATGCAAATCAAAATCACAAAGCGTTACCACCTTAGACCTGTCAGAATGGCTAAAATCAAAAAGACAAGAAATAACAAGTGTTGGTGAGGATATAGAGAAAAAGGAACCCTTGTGCCCTGATGGTGGTAATGTAAATTGGTACAACTGCAATAGAAGACAGTGTGGAGGTTCCTCAAAAAATTAAAAATAGTAATAACATATCCAGTAATTTCACTACTGGGTATTTACCCAAAGAAAATAAAAACACTATCAAAAAAATATGTGCACTCTTATGCTTATTGCAGCATTATTTACAGTAGCAGGATATGGAAGTAACCTAAGTGTTCATTGATAGACAAATGGATAAAGAAGATGAGCTGTGTATATATAGTGGAATAGTACACAGCCATGAAAAAGATGAGATCATGCCGTTTGTGACAACATGGATGGACCGAGAGGGTATTATGCTCAATGAAAGAAGTCAGACTGAAAAAGGCAAATACCATATGATTTCACTGATATGTGGTATGTATATTTTTTGAAAGTACCTTTTACCTACCAATTTTTTCTACTTCCTGAGTCCACTTCTAGGTCAGTTTAAATGCTTCTAGAAAAATGTATCACTGATCATCACTGTTCAAAAAGATAAATTTTGCAGTAGCTGTTTAAGGGGTACATTATTTCCTTTTATGCTTCCTTCTTGTGAGCCATTTTTTATTTTCAAGGATGTCTGAAAATAGGTATGGGAAAAAAGAAAAATTTCCTAAACGCCACAAAGATCTTTTATATATAGTTCACAGAGTCTTTTCACTGTACATCATCTTACTTGGTACTCCAAAGGCAAGTTGCAGTTTCATTTTGGAGGGATTTTTCCTACATGTAGTTGGAAGAGGCAATGTGTAATAGTAGTCTCCAGAACCTGCTCTTATGTTATATAAAGTACCACTAGGAAGAAGTTAGAGGTATGTTTTAGTATTCCAACCAAGTTTTTTCTTTGCTTTCCTTCTTCTTTTTCTTTCCTTTTCCAAATTGATAGACTTTTATTACTTTTGCTAATTATTAAATGAATAAAAATTTTCTAAATACAAAATTATATAATGTAGAAAGTGTAAAGTCCCACCCCTTACTCTTCCCTATAATTCTACTCCCAACAATTGCCAGTGTTTAGTATTTGTATATTTTTCTAGACTTTTGTATGCCAATATGAATATCTTTTTTCATAATTGGTATTATGTTAAATATATTGATCTTCCTCAACCTTTTAAATTGCTACATGTTATTCTGTATGAATGTACCCTTATTTAATGAATTGATAATATTTTTGGTATTTCTCAATACTGTAATAAATGTGAATATTCTAATATTTACACCTTTGCCTGCTTTTCTGATTATTTCCTTAGTATAACTAGCTAAAATTAGATTTGTTTTTAAAGGATGGGCACATGTCAGATCTTGACACATATTACCCCTAAAAAAGATGGCTTTTTCCTTTAGATCCAACAAAGGATATATTCAGTCTTTGCCAAACTACTAAATAAAAAGTATCTGATTATTTTAATTTGCATTTTTGAAGAATACCAAGGTTAGACATATTTTAATATTGAGTATTCATAGTTTTTGTGTATCTGAATTGCCTTATTTGTCTCCTAAATTATTCTCATTTTATTATTGATTTATAAGACCATTTTATATATTAAAGATAATAAAACTTTGTCATATATATGTTGCAATAGTTTCACTCAGTTCCCTAGTTAACTTTTGATGTTATTCATGATATATTTTGTATGCAGAAATTTTAAGGTTTTTTAAAATTTTACTTATTTTTATTTTTTAAAGATTTTATTTATTTATTTGTCAGAGAGAGAGCACAAGCAGGGGCAGCGGCAGGCAGAGCAGGCCGAGCAGGCAGAGGGAGAAGCAGACTCCCTGCTGAGCAAGGAGCCCAATGTGGGACTTGATCCCAGGACCCTGGGATCATGACCTGAGCTGAAGGCAGGCACTTAACCGACTGAGCCACCCAGGCGTCCCTAAGTTTTTTTTTTTTAAGATTTTATTTGAGAGAGAAAGAGCGAGCATGAGCGGGTGGGGGGTGTGATGGCATGGGGGAAAGGGCAGAGGGAGAGGGAGAAGCAGACTCCCTGCTGGGCAGGGAGCCCGATGCGGGACTCGATCCCTGGACCCTGAGATTGTGACCTGAGCTGAAGGCAGATGTTTAACCGACTAAGCCACCCAGGTGCCCTTAAGTTTTTACATAGTAAAACCTGTCAGTCTTGTCTTCTGGGGTTTCTTGGTTTTTTCAAACTTGGAAATATTTTATCTACCACAAGACTATAAAGGTTTTTCTTTTACCTTTAGTTATCTTTGTTATATTTATTCATCTCGTTGTCACTGTTTAAAATACCATCATTGGGGCGCCTGGGTGGCTCAGTCGTTGAGCGTCTGCCTTTGGCTCAGGTCATGATCCCAGGGTCCTGGGATCGAGCCCCGCATCGGGCTCCCTGCTAGGCGGGAAGCCTGCTTCTCCCTCTCCCGCTCCCCCTGCTTGTGTTCCCTCTCTCGCTGTGTCTCTCTCTGTCAAATAAATAAATAAAATAAAATAAAATAAAATAAAATAAAATAAATAAAATACCATTATTATTTTATATTAACTTCCCAGATATATATAGGTCTGTTTTCTACTTCTTGTTTTGTTTCATTGTTCTATTTAACTATATTTAGTAATGTACCATCACTACGTTATTTTATCAGCCTTAGCTTTTAGTACATTTCTTTATCTGGTAGGGAAGATATCCTCCTACACAAAGTAACTGGCTATAGCATTCATTCTGAGCTCCTTTGGAACAAATAGCAATCTCTGTGAAGTAGGAGAGTACCCATTGCCATCTTCCAGTGTACCCTCTTTCATCTTTGGTTGGTGGGATTTGCTCTGAGCTGGGTGGTTTTCTGAGATTCTCATGGAAGAAATCCATATAGTTATTTCTGAAGGAGCCGCTCCTTTTCCCATGTAGAGTGACATAGTGTTTACCAATGTTTGGTTTCCCTTTAATCCATTATCATCTTCTGACCTATAGTGGGTATATTTCCTTTTTTCTCATTGCTGCTTCAGATTTGCTTTTAAAAAAACGAATTTCAAAAAACAACAACTAATTTCTTTGGATTCTTCTTAGGAACCAGGAAGGGAAGAAAAGTTAAAATATGAGCTCACTTTCCCATCTTAAAAATACAAACTCTGTTTTTGGATTATATACTAGCATTATGAGTTTTTATTTTTATTTTTTTATTTTTTAAAGATTTTATTTATTTATTATAACATATATATTATATTAAGTTATTATATATATATTAAGTTATATATATATATATAACTTACAAACTTTGATATATAAAAATGGCAGTTAGGAAATTATAATTTACAAAATAATTTTTAATGACATTTGTAATTTCTATAAAATCATAGAGTCCTTGTCAAAGCAGAGCAATAAAACTTGCAAGTGATTTATGATTATATTTCATTCTAGGCACACCTTCTCCTGAGATTCAACTTGCGTTCAAATTCAGAGAGGATCCACAAGAGCAAAAGAGTAAAAATAAGATAATGCCTCTTAGTGAGAATGCAGTCTTACAGGTATGTAGCATATTGATTAAATACATACTTATTAAAAATTGGAAATGCTGTTTCAAAGAGCGGTAAATTACTAATGATTAATTCTTTTTGTGTATTATTTTCCTTCTTTCTTCTCTTACTCAGTTTTTACCCTTTCTTAGCTAGTCATTCTGTTTCTTCTTTGCAACTTTGGTGAAAGGCAGTTTTAGAAGGGGATGTTTAAAATATTTCATTTCTTCCTCTCTTTCCTTTTCTCTCTTTCAGGTAGAGATGTGGAAGTGAGAGAAACAGAAGGTTAAAATAGAATATAATAATTATGATTTTCATCTCCATTGTATGTCAGAGATCACTTTAAATTTGTGAAGAAGATGTTAGTCTGCATGGTATAATTTGAGATATGGGCTACTGAAAGTCCCTTCTATTATCTTATGTGTGTGTGAGTGCATGTGTATGTATACACACTTACATACACAAATTTTTATTTGTTTCTTTTTAATGCAGTCACCCTGGGGAAAGATTAGGGGTGATTTAGTTAACACCTGTGGCATAAATAAGTCAGCTAACCAGAGATACCTACAAAGTCTTAAGGAAGGAAGGGATGATAGATATATTTTTTTCCTCTGAGGATAAAAAGTAACATTCCAGTGTGTTCATGTTTTAATTTTCTTCAGAAAAATACCAAGAGGTGGAATTACTGGATTGTATGGTACTTCTATTTTTAATTTTTTTAGTAACCTCCACACTGTTTTCCATTGTGGCTACACCATTTTACATTCCCACCGACAGTGCATGACAGTTCTCTTTTCTCCATATCCTTGCCAACATTGGTTGTTTCTTGTCTTTTTGGTTTCAGCCATTTTGACAGGTGTGAAGAGATATCTCGTTGTGATTGTGATTTGCATTTCCCTGATGGTTAGTGATGTGTATCTTTTCATGTGTCTTCTGGTCACCTGTTTGTCTTCTTTAAAAAAAATGTCTGTTTGGGTCCTCTGCCCACTTTTTAATTGTACTGTTTAGTTTAGGTTTTTTTGTTGTTTTTTGCTGTTGAGTTGTATGAGTTCTTTATCTATTCTGGATGTTAACCTCTTATCAAATATATCCTTTGCAAATATCCTCTCTCATTCTATAGGTTGCCTTTCATTATTCTAATGGTTTCCTTCACTGCATAAAAGCTTTTTATTTTATTTTATTTATTTTTTAGAGAGAGAGTGAGGGGGCGGGGCGGGGAGAAGAGGGAGAGGGACAGAGAAAATCCCAAGCAGGCTTCTTACTCAGTGAGGAGCCTGACACAGGGCTCAATCCCACAATCCTGAGACCATGACCTGAGCTGAAACCAAGAGACAGATGCTTAGCCAACTGAGCCACCCAGGTGCCCCATGATTTCAGTCTTTTAAATCAAGAGTTGTTTTGTGGCCTAACATATGATCTATCCTGGGGAATATTTTATGTGCACTTGAGAAGAATATGTATTCTGTTTTGGGATGGAATATTCTGTATATATCTGTTAGGTCCATCTGTTCTAAGCCATTGTTGGTGTCATTTAAAGCCATTGTTTCCTTGTTGATTTCTTTCCGGAAGATGTATCCATCGATGTAAGTGGGGTGTTAAAGTCTCCTAGTTTTATTGTATACTGTCAATTTGAGAGAAAAGTATTTTAAACAGATGTTATCAGTAACTGATGAATAAATAAAACACTTAATACCGGCAATGTTTATTCTGCTATACTGAATGTGAGGATAGTTTGTGTGAGTATCTGGTGCTTCCTGGCAAGCCAGGGTTGGTTAGGCTGATTTGACTGTCTAGACTTTTTCCACTCCACTCCCAGTGATCCACGATTCAGTTGAAGAGAATGGTTTCAGATATTTTTGGTTGAGGATGTATAAATAGATTTGCCTCTTTTCCAGATCCTCCAAATTAGCACAATTAATTTAAACTCTTTTTCACCTCCTACACCCTACCCCCAACAGATGAAATAAAACAAAACCTGTACAGCTTAAGGGACCATCAAAATATAGGGGTGGTAAGGGCAGAAAAAAAATGACAGACACATGAATCAAAAGGAAAGATAGCAATTTGGATCCCTTAGGAAAGAGTTGATTGAAATGTGTCCTTGCATTTTGTTAATTAACAAATGACCAACTCCAGCCCCCATTATATTCAGAGGCATTAGCTCTTAAGTGTTATTTTTGCCTATGGAGGAGGGGAAAGAAAAAAATGGCTGTCAGGAGCAAACTTCCTTTTTACTTCCTCTCTTATTTTTTGCATTTTTTTTATGTAGGTAGGGTCAAGTCACTGATCTATAGTAAGGGAAATAAACTGGGTATTACAGGTATTTGGATGAATTATTTTGTGAAGATGCAGAAATATCTAGTAAGCATATAAGTATACTCTATTTAGTTAATACCTGGGAGTGTCTAGGTTTACTTCTTGTCTCTGGGCCTCTGAGCTTTGTAAGGTCTGCTTGGGAAGTATATGTATGTGGAACCAATGTGATAACCTTGAAGTATGTAAAGATTCATTATCAGTAAATAACAGTGAATGTTCATTGGAGAAGATTGAAATTCTCACAGTACTTTGTGTTTTCCTGTTATTATAGCTTTTCATTGATTGAACAATGCTTGGAAATTCATGCTAAAGGCTTTATTTTCAGAAAGCTTTGTTACTGATCATAGAAACATAGAAGGCCCTCCAAGAGACATCTTTTTCTAAAGATCCACTTTGATGGTAACAAGATATTAAATGTAAGGATTCCTTTTAAAGTGATGAAAGCCAGTATGCTGTAAAACTTAAAATGAAGTCATTTTATCCGTGCATTTTATCTTTTTTTTGAAAGGGAAACAACTTCAGATTTTCTGGCATGACTTGAGAATTAGGCAAAAGTCATTTAGCACTTAACATTGTAATGCAGAGGTTGTATGATTTTTGGCCCTCAAGAGAAATATTAGAACTGAGAACCTGACAAGAATGGCTTATCAGAACCATTATGGATTAATGAACTAGGAATAAAAACAGGACACACATCCTTTCTCTTTATTTAATTTCCATAAATTCTTTTATGGAAAGAAATTAAGGAAAAAACTAAACACAAGAGCTAAAACTCCTTGAGGAAAACATTGGGAAAAAGTATTGCAACATTGGATTTGGCAATGATTTCTTGGACATGAAAGCCCGGCAACAAAAGAAAAAATAAATAAAGCTAGACTCATGAAAATTAAAAACCTTTGTGCATTAAAGGACACTATCAACAGATGAAAAGGCAACCCAAGGAATGGGAGTAAGTCATGTATCTCATAAGGGATTGCTACCCAGAATATATAAAGACTGTTAAAACTGAGCAACAAAAAAACCAAACAAACTGATTTAAAAATGGACAAAGGGCATGAACAGACATTTCACCAAAGAAGATAGACTAGTGGCCAATAAGCACATGAAAATATGTTCACCATCATTAATCAATAGGGAAATGCACTTCAAAACCACCCTGAGATCCCACCTTACACTCATTATGATAGCTGTTATCAAAAAACCCCAAAATAACCAGTGTTAGTGAGGATGTAGGAAAATTGGAATTCTTTCTCATTGCTGGTAGGAAATGTAGAATGGTGCCACTGCTGTGGAAAATGGTATGGTGATTCCTCCAAAATTAAACATTTTATCATATGATCCAGAAACTCCACTTCTGGGTTTATACCCAAAATAAGTGAAAGCAGGGACTCAAAAATATATTTATACATCCATGTTCATTGAACCGTTATTCACAATAGCCAAAAGGTGATAGGAAACCAAGCATCTACCAAACAGATGAGTGGATAAACAGAATGTGTTACATACAATGTAATTAGAAAGGGAGGAAACAACATGGGGGTGAACCTTAAAGACCTCATGCTAAGTGAAATAAGTTCAGACACAAAAGGACAAATGTTGTATGGTTCCTTTTATATTAGGTACTTAGAGTAGTCACAGTAGAGACTGAGTAGTAGAAAGAAAGGAGCAGGGTAGGTACCAGGGATTAGGAGAGGGGTGAATGGGGAGTTAGTGCTTAGTAGGTGTGAGTTACAGTTGGAAAAGATGAAAAAGTACTCTAGATGGATGCGGGTGATGGTTGTACAACAGTGTGCACAAAATGCCACAGCACTGTATGTGTAAAAATGGTTAAAATGGTGAATTTTATATTATATATATTTTACCACAGCAGAGAAGATGCTAAGAAAGAATAACACAAGAATTATTTTAAATGTTAAATTTTTAATTGTTGCATTGTATTAGCATTTATCAGTTAAAAGAAAACTACCTTTTTCCCCCTAGCAACCTCAAGATGAAATGGAACAAAATGAAGCTCTGTTCCAGTAGGTATACTAATTTTTGGCTTTATTAAATTGTAGTGGTTTTTTTGTTTTGTAATTTTGCACTCTAAAGTGAGTCTTCATTGTCTTAAGAGTTTTAGAATTATTGTGTATTTTTTAATAATTGCCCCTTTAGCAGCATAAATATGTTATTTTTAAACATTCTAGATAAGCTTCATTTCATGAGAAAGATTGGTTCAGATTGAGTTGATTCTCTATTAATATTATTTAAAAAGAAAATTTATAGCATAGCATGAAGGAAGGATTTGTAGACTTTATTGAAATTAGACTTTATAGGACTATTATACTTTAAAAAACTTTATCCTTTCAGTTCTTTTGAAACCGTGGTTCTCAAAATATGGTCTGTGGACCCCTTGGGAGTCCTTGAGACTTTCCAGATGGTCTTTGAGGTCAAAACTATTTTCATAATAATACTAATACATTATTTGCCTATTTCTTAGTACTGACATTTGCACATAGAGTGCTAAAGAAAATGGTAAGTAAAATGCTGAAGCCTTAGTAGGAATCAGGGCAGTGGCACCAGATAGTACTAGTAGTTGCTGTATTTTTCAATGCCATGAACTAGCAGTTAAAAAAGAAAAGGAAGGAAAAAAAGCTAGCTTCACTTAATGCATTTGATGAAGCAGAAAACTTCTTGTTTTATTAAATTTCTACTCTTGAATATGTATCTCTTTGATATGCTGTGTGATGATGGAGGAAGTATGCCTAAGTACTTCTGTGCATACTGAAGTGTGGTCGTTGTCTTGAGAGCACTTGTGTGACTTGTTTGAGTTGTAAACATTGTAAGAAAATTAGCTCACTTTTTCTTTTAACTTGAAAGAATAATTGACAGACAAAATAACATTCACACTTGGGTATATGGCAGACATTTTCTTGAAAATCAATGAAGTAATAAGCCAGTCACTTCAAGGAAAACAGCTGATGGTATTTGTTGCCAATGAAAAAATTCAAGCTTTCATGTGAAAATCAGTGTAGGAAAACTTGTTTTTACCACCTTGACTTTGATGGCTTGCCAGTACTTAAAATTTTCCAGTGAGATCAGTGGTAATATTTACAAAGGTGATCTTTTTGATGTTTAACAGTGTTATCAGTATAAGGAAGATTTGCATAATTCGGTGAATCAGTATTTTCTAAAAGACAAATGCACAATGTCACAATCACACACAGGTGAAAGATTCATTCAAAGTACAAGGTAGACCAATGGGTCATAGTGCGACAGAATACAGAAAGTTCATTGGTGTTGTTTCAATTTTTACATTTCCAGTAACCTTTAAAGAAGTTATTCCTTTTAGAGTTTTGGTATGATATTTGCTTTGGTGTGATACTATAGTTATCCAAAAAGGCTACTAAAATACTCCTTCCTTTTCCAACTGTATATCTGTGAGAGGCCAGATTTTTGTTATAAATAAAACAAAGTATGGCAAAAGATTGAATGCAGTAGCAGATATGAGATGACAGCTGTCTTCTATGAAGCCATATATTTTTTTAAAATGTGAAACAGTGCCATTCTTTTCACTGATTTTTTTTCATTTTGTAAAATATAATAAATTTTCATAAAAATATATTTACATGTTAATGGATTATTACTGTTATTTTTATTTATTTAACTTTAAGTTTTTTATGTTAATTCCAGTATAGTTAATATACAGTTATATTAGTTTCAGATATATAATGTAGTGATTCAGTAATTCTGTATATTATTCAGTGCTCATCATGATAAGTGTTCTTTTACTGTTCTTTTTAAATTAATGATTATTTAAAATTTTTCCTATTTTAACTTCTAGTATGTAAGTGTAATTAAGTATATGTCACATAAATAAAAACTTTGGGTTCCTCAATAATTTTTAAGAGTGTAAAGGAGACCAAAGATCAAAAAGTTTGAGAACCACTGTGTTTAAATAACGCTATTACTGAAGAGATCAGCACTATAAGTTCATCTACAGAAATGGGGGAAACAAGAAAACTAGGGAAGACAAACACAGTATACATAATCTCAGTGCCCAGAGAGAACCATTGTTAGCATTTTCGTACATTTTATTTTAGGCTTTATATATAGCTTTATTTATGTTTTCTATGAAATTAAATCATTCTGCAGATAGTTTTTTGTATCCTATTTTAAAATCTTAAGTAATAATTTATCATAATTATTTTCTCATGTCATATTTTTAAAAACATGAATTTTAATGGCCTCACAATATTTCACTGTATAACTTGACTGTACTATAATGCATTTAATTATTCCTCTACTGTTAGATGTGTACATTGTTTGCTGTCTTGCCTAATATAAATAACTATTTTTTAACAATTTTGTTAAGAGTTTGCTCTATTTTCAGACTTATGTCTTAAATTCTCTTGTAATTAAGGGGGAAAATTCTGTTGTTGACTCAAAGTATGATTCAGTTTTGTTTTAAATCAGCTCGTTCTTCTCAAAGAATTGCATTTTAGGGAAAAAATCAGAATTCTTTTCTATTTGCCTCATAGAAATTATTATATATATATAAATATATATATATATATATATATATGAGCAGTTTCATTTCCATTTTCAAGGTAGCTTATATTGATCACTTCTGGGTTTTTTTTTTTATTAACATATAATGTATTATTTGTTTCAGGGGTACAGGTCTGTGATTCATCAGTCTTACACAATTCACAGCGCTCACCACAACATACCCTCCCCAGTGTTCATCACCCAGCCACCCTATCCCTTCCCCTTCCACCCCCCTCCACTCCAGCAACCTGTTTGTTTCCTGAGATTGAGAGTCTCTTATGGTTTGTCTCCCTCTCTGGTTTCATCTTGCTTCATTTTTCCCTCCCTTCCCCTATGATCCTCTGTCTTGTTTCTCAAATTTCTCGTATCAGAAAAATATGGAACGCTTCATGAATTTGCGTGTCATCCTTGCACAGGGGCCATGCTAATCTTCTCTGTATCGTTCCAGTTTTAGTATATGTGCTGCTGGAGCGAGCACGATCACTTCTGTTTTTAGACAGGAGAGAGTGTTCAATTTATTATTCTTGCTTAGGCTTCAAGTAGCTATACCTGGTATATAAAAACTGCTGTTAAAACAGCTGAAACAAGAGGCTTTTTTTTTTTAAGGGAGTTATCTTGATTGCGTTTGCATATAGTAAATTGGATTGAGGAAAAAAGTAGTTAACTGACTGCTTTTCTTCAATCAACTTTTAATTATCCCAAGGCAGATGATAAAAATTGCAGATTAGGCATGACCCTTATTTTGCTTTCAACCTCTTTCCATCAATATTTCATATATGTTCTTTGCCTACTGTGAAATACAAGAATGATAAATAATACCTGAGAATTTTCTCATTAGTGACTTGCACTTACATCTAAAACTATAATGACAAACTTTCAATGTATTTAAGGATTTAGATAACCAAGATACATAATTCAGAACCAGTTTTTTCTCCTCCACTACCCTTATTTGATACACAGTCATCCCAAAGTGACTTTCACACCTAAACTTAAGGTTATCTTGTTTACACTCCTGAATTTCATCCATTAATTTTTCAGCTTGTTCCTTCATTTTTGCAATCACTTGAAATGTAAATGTTAACAAATTTGTAGTAATTGTAAAAGTAATTGGAAGGATGGAGCAAAAAAAAATTATGCAACTTCGAAATTCCTTTAAATGAAAAAAACCCTTAAATTATATTTGAATGAGAAATAGTGTTTTTTGTTTTCATTTCAAAATTTATATTTATTTATTAAATAATTGATTTATTTTTTAGGAATAAAAAAAGTTTTCCAATGATCACTAGGTCATTTTCCCAGGCTGAACTTTCAGTGAACCACCAAAGCATTCAAGGTATGTTTTTATGGGTAGAGTCATATAAAGTAAATTTGTCTTTGCCTAAAAATAGAAAGCTTAGTTAGATATGGATTTATTTGCATTAATGGCTCTCAAAAGGCCAAATGGGTAGGAGGTTAGAAGTGTGGGAAATGCAGGACATTTGGCATTTTGGGAGCCATTAATGCCATATGATGCTTTTGGCATCTCTGTACTTTTACCACCACCCTATTGAACTTCTAAGTCCTAAGTCCAATTTATGCTTTAACTGGCTGTTCCTTTATAACTTTGTGGTGTTTCTTGCTGCCATAAAGCTGATGTTACTACACCATAGAATTGGTAGTCCCCTTTCCTTCTGATAACTTCATTGCAACTCCCTCTTCCCTTCATTCCTTTCAGAGTGTTCAGAACAAAAGTTCGTTTTATTTTCATCCTCGATTTTAGGTAAATCACATATAAGGAAACTGTTAAATTGTTCACTAGTTTAGCTAACTCTGTTTTAATACAATCCTATCTTCTTCCTCCCAATTCAAAGAGTAATTCTAACCAAATTGTAGAATGGTCAAAATAAACAAATTATCTTTAGTAATTGTTGTATATTGTATATAAGTTAAAATTCCGCTCTCCTGAGCATTTTCTTCTCATTTGGTACTTTAGAATTTTATGTATGTATGTATGTATGTATGTATGTATTTTGAGAGAGAGAAAGAGCACAAGCAGTGGGGGAGGGGCAGAGAGAGAGGTCAGGAGCAGACTCCCCGCTGAGCAGGGAGCCTGACGGTGGGGTTCGATCCCAGGACCCTGTGATCATGACCTGAGCAGAAAACAGACGCTTAACTGACTGAGCCACCCAGGCGCCCTTAGAATTATTTTTTATACATACATACTACTATTACTACCTGTTGTCTCTTTCAGGTGTTAAGTAGAAAATGTACAAAATCTTTTAATAATTTATTAAAGGATAGACAAAAGCTCAAAAAAAATTTTTTTAAGTTTTTTTTTTATTTATTTGAGATAGAGCAGGAGTGAGAGAGAGAGAGAGAGAGAGAGAGAGTGCACACAAGCAGGGAGAGCAGCGGGCAGAAGGAGAAGCAGGCTACCCACTGAGCAGGAAGCCCGACGCAGGCCTCAATCCCAGGACTCTGGGATCATGACCTGGGCCAAAGGCAGATGCTTAACCAACTGAGCCACTCAGGCACCCCCCCCAAATTTTTTTAATTTGTAAAAACTATTTTAAGTGAATTTTGTAGTTAGAAAATGAGAATTCCTTAAATATGTTTATTTTTATAAAGTAGTCAAATTAGCATAATAAATACCAACTTACCAAATTTTAAAAATACCAACTATTGGCATAAAAGAATGATCATTTTGATTATGAGGTGATTAAAAATATAGAAAGAGATGGCTTTGAGGATTTTCTTTGCAATTGAGAGAAGGAGAAAGGAGGATGAAGTCATCTTCTCTTTTTTTAAACTAACCCACCGAGGATCTGACAGTTAAAAAAAAAAGAATATTGAAGATGTATCTATTACAGTGTTTCTTTCATCTGTACTAAATTTTAAGCAATCAGAGATAAAACTTTAAATAACAAGATATACGTAGTAGAACATATTATCATCATTGCTTGGCATAAAGGATTCTAATGCAAGGATAAGTTATTTATTCCAGGGGCGCCTGGGTGGCTCAGTTGTTAAGCGTCTGCCTTCGGCTCAGGTCATGATCCAGGGTCCTGGGATCGAGCCCCACATTGGGCTCCCTGCTCTGCGGGAGGCCTGCTTCTCCCTCTCCCACTCCCCCTGCTTGTGTTCCCTTTCTTGCTGTGTTTCTCTCTGCCAAATAAATAAATAAAATCTTAAAAAAAAAAATTTTTTTTAAAGTTATTTATTCTTAATGTTTTGCTCATCATCCTGTGAGGGTGTGCAATACCATGATGTTAGCCCTCCTAGGTGATTTTCATAGCTTACCATCATCAAATGGCAAAGGTGAAGCAAAACAAAATAAAAACAGAAACAATAAAAAGCAGATTCTTGTACGATATAAAGCTCAGCAAGCATATTTATGCTTATTTTTTTCCCCTGAAAAACCTGTCTTGCTTGTGAGGATGCATGCTAAGGTTCAGCAAATAATTACTTATGCTGTAGCTCTAGATATGGCCTAATCAAAGGAAACCAAAAGAATGACTCAAACATATGCTTGAAACAGCAGTGAGCCCTAAATTCCTACCTAAATACGTCAGAGTGCCTGGGCCTTAATGGTGAAGGTAGGAGGCAAGAGGAGTGGTATAGGAGAACTGTCTTTTTTCCTGATCATCCTTCAACTTCTCTTGGTATGAATGAGGGAGCAGGATGAGGAGGGGATGATAAAGTGGCAGTCACTTAGGACAACCTCCTGATTCCTTTTGGCCCCTACATGGGTTGGTCCTTTTCATGCCTAACTTGACAGCATGATTTTAATTTATATTCTGTTACCTATACTGGAGGAGATAATGACCCTGAGAAAGTAGGTATGATTTTTCCTCCTGTAATTAACCCATACTTAGAATAACCCAGCCAAAACAGTGAGAGGCTTTTAGCTAAACTAATTCTAAATAATTATAATTTTACCGATCTTCACGTAAAGTATTTTTTTAAGAAATGGAAGATTTTTTTTGTAAATTTATTGCCACTGTAATGATACTTTTATATCAATAAATAGGTATGATATTTATAAAATATTTTATATATCACATGAATGCCTGAGAGAACCATTTCAAGTTATTTTGATTAAGAAATGCTAAATGAGAAGGTATGTTTTTAGTGCTTTAATAAAACTGGAGTAAAACATATTGTTGTCTTCTAGGGCCTGAGGCTGAAAATCCTGAAATTTTGCCAAACCCAGATAAGGTTGGTCTATATAACAGACATTACCTTTGCAGATCATGTGTTTAGATTTTATTTAAAAATTATATTGAGGGCGCCTGGGTGGCTCAGTCGTTAAGCGTCTGCCTTCGGCTCAGGTCATGATCCTGGGGTCCTGGGATCAAGCCCCGCGTCGGGCTCCCTGCTCGGCGGGAAGCCTGCTTCTCCCTCTCCCACTCCCCCTGCTTGTGTTCCCTCTCTTGCTGTGTCTCTCTCTGTCAAATAAATAAAATCTTTAAAAAAAATAAAAATAAATAAATAAATAAATAAAAATTATATTGATTAAAGTATCAAGCCCATTAGGTTCTTTCCCTGGGTGAGAATATGACTAAACCATTTCAGTAGATAGAAATGTATTCTTGTCTAAAAACCCCTTCCAATATTTGTTCTTCCCTATCTCTAATGAAATAGTATTTTCTTGATCTGTGTTTCTTTTTTGTATTTTAATTCCAGTATAGTTAACATACAGTGTTTTATTACTTTCAGGTGTACAAAATAGTGATTCAACAATTCTATAAATTACTCAGTGCTAATCAAGATAAGTGTACTCTTAATTCTCTTCATCTATTTCACGCATACCCCCCCATCCACCTCCTCTCTGATAACCATGTTTGTACTCCATTTAAGAGTCTTTTTTTTTTTTCTTGGTTTGTCTGTTTTTTCTTTATTTGTTTGTTTCTTAAATTCCACATAGGAGTAAAATCAATGGTATTTGTCTTTCTCTGACTAACTTATTTCACTTAGCATTACTCTCTCTAGATCCAGGCATGTTATTGGAAATAACAAGATTTCATTCTTTTTTATGGCTAAATAATATTCTTGTGTATGTATATACCACTTCTTCTTTATCCATCTTTCAGTGGACATTTGGGCTCCTTCCATAATTTGGCTATTGTAAATAATGCTGCAATAAACATAGGGATGCATATATCCTTTCAAATTAGTGTTTTCATATTCTTTGGGTAAATGCCCAGTAGTGCAATTAGTGGATCATATGGTAGTTCTGTTTTTAATTTTTTGAGGAACCTTCATCCTGTTTTCCAGAGTGGTTGCCCCAGTTTGCATTCCCACCAATAGTGCAGGAGGGTTCCTTTCTTCCTACATCCTCGCCAACACTTGTTTCTTCTGTTTTGATTTTAGCTCTTCTGACTGGTGTGAGGTGGTATCTCATTGTGGTTTTGATTTGTATTTCCCTGATGCTGAGTGATGTTGAGCATTTTTTCATATATCTGTTGGTCATTTGTAGGTCTTCTTTGGAGAAATGTCTGTTCATGTCTTCTGCCCATTGCTTCATTGAATTATTTATTCTTTGGGTGTTGAGTTTGATAAGTTCTTTATAGATTTTGGATACTAACCCTTTATCTGAAAAGACATTTGCAAATATCTTCTCCCATTCTGTAGGTTGTCTTTTGGTTTTGTCGACTGTTTCCTTTGCTGTGAAAAAGCTTTTTTATCTTGATGAAGTCCCAATAGTTCATTTTCGCCTCTGTTTCCCTTGCCTTTGGAGATGTGTCTAGTGAGAATTTGCTCTGGCTGAGGTCAAAGAGGTTGCTGCCTGTGTTCTCCTCTAGGATTTTGATGGATTCCTGTCTCACATTTAGGTCTTTCATGCATTTTGAGTTTATTTTTACATATGGTGTAAGAAAATGGGTTAATTTCATTCTTCTGCATGTGGCTGTCCAATTTTCCCAACACCATTTGTTGAAGGGACTGTCTTTTTTCCATTGGATATTCTTTCCTGTTTTGTTGAAGATTAGTTGACCATAGAGTTGAGGGTCCATTTCTGGGTTCTCTATTCTGTTCCATTGATCTATGTGTCTGTTTTTGTGCCAGTACCATACTGTCTTGATGCTTACAGCTTTGTAATACAGCTTGAACACATTGGACAAAATAGACTTTAAAACAAAAATTAAAACAAGAGACTAAGAAAGACAGTACATAATCATAAATGGAACAATTCGACAAGAAGATATAACAAATTGTAAATATTTACATACCCAACAAGGGAGCACCCAGATACATAGAGCAGTTAATAACAAACATAAAGGAAGTAATCAATAGTAATACAATAATAGTAGGGAACTTCAACACTCCACTTACATCGATGGACAGATCGTCCAAACAAAAAATCAGCAAGCAAACAGTAGCTGAGAATGAACATTGAACCAGGTGGATCTAACAGAAATATTCAGAACATTCCATCCTAAAACAGCAGGATACACATTGTTTTCAAGTGTACATGGAACATTTTCTAGAACAGTTCACATATTAGGCCACAAAACAAGTCTCAACAAATTAAAAAATGTCAAAGCCATACCATGCATCTTTTCTGACCACGATGCTATGAAACTAAATATCAACCACAAGAAAAAATATGGTAAGACCACAGAAATATGGAAGTTAAAAAATATGCTACCAAACAATTAATGGAACAACCAAAAAAATCAAAGAGGAAATCAAAAGATACATGGAGAGAGGGGCGCCTGGGTGGCGCAGTTGGTTAGTCATCCCACTCTTGGTTTCAGCTCAGGTCATGATCTCCGGATCATGAGATCAAGCCCCATGTTGGGCACCATGCTGAGCTTGGAGTCTGCTTAGAGTTTCTCTCTACTTCTCCCTGTTCCTCTCCTCCCACCTAAAATAAATAAATAAATCTTTAAGAAAAATACATGGAAACAAATGAAAGCACAACAGTTCAAAAGTTTGGGATGCAGCAAAAGCAGTCTAAGAGGGAAGTTTATAGCAATACAGGTGTAACTCAAGAAGAAAGAAAAATCTCAAATAAACAACCTAAACTTACCCCTAAAGGAGCAAGAAAAAGAAGAACAAACAAAACCCAAAACCAGGAGAAGAAAAGAAATAATAAAGATTAGAGCAGAAATAGGCAAAATAGAAACTAAAAAAATAATAGAGCAGATCAATAAAACCAGGAGCTGGTTCTTTGAAAAGATCAACAAAATTGATAAACCTTTAGTCAAACTCATCAGAGAGAGAGAGAGAGAATTCATATAAACAAAATCAGAAATGGAAGAGGAGAAATAACCAACACCACAGAAATACAAAGGATTGTAAGAGAATACTATGAAAAATTATATGCCAACAAGTTGGACAACCTACAAGAAATGGATAAATTCCTAGAAGCATATAATCTCCTAAAACTGAATCAGAAAGAAATAGAAAATTTGACAGACTGATTACCAGCAATGAAATTGAATCAGTAATGAAAAACTCCCAACAACAGAATGTCCAGAACCAGATGGCTTCACAGGTGAATTCTACCAAATTATAGAGTTGATATTTATTCTTCTCAAACTGTTCTAAAAAATTGAAGAGGAGGGAAAGCTTCCAAATTCATCCTATGAGGCCACTGTTACCCTGTTACCAAAACCAGAAAAAGACACCACAATAAAAGAGAACGACAGGCCAGTATCTTTGATGAACATAGATGCAAAAGTCCTCAACAAAATATTAGCAAACTGAACCTAACAATACATTAAAAAATCATTCACCACAATCAAGTGGGCTTTATTCCCAGGATGCAAGGGTGGTTCAGTATTCACAAAACAATCAACATGATACATTACATCAACAAGAAAAAGGGTAAAAACCATGTGAACATTTCAGTAGATGCAGAAAAAGCATTTGACAGAGTACTGTGGGGATTCACAGTGCCTGGATAGATAAAATCTGACTTGTATATACCTCCCTGGATGAGACTAATTGAAAAGCAAAGGAGGAGTGCCCAGAATGCTGGGCGTCCTTTGAAGTTTCTTGGCTGAAAGCGGCCAGATTCTTACTGTGGCTCAAGGTTCTCATCTAGGGAGAAAATGTTTAAATTTTGAAGAAATACAGGTACCTGTAGTGGTCACGTACTTCACGAACTCCTTGCCTTGCACGTATGTCACGAGCACTACTCCTACCACATGCTGCCCCATATATTGCTGTCCTGATCATTAAGGCTACACTTTCCTTCTTGTTTTTCTCTTGCATGTGGTGTATTGATAAAATTAACAATAAAAGTGGAGACAGAGCTTGGCTCGAGACCTTTCGCCATTAGAGTGTCTGTCCCCTCACCCTCTCCTTTCTCCTACTTTGGTGTCTGGAGTAATCTTTTCATTTGCCGTCTCAGGGTTTGCTGGCCAAACCCGACAAACATCCATTCATGATAAAAACCCTCAACAAAGTAGGTTTGGAGGGAACATACCTCAATAATAAAACCTTTATATGAAGACCCATAGCTGACATCATACTCAATGAGGAAAAACTGAGAGCTTTTTCCCTAGGGTTAGGAACAGGGCAAGGATGTCCACTCTCACCACATTTATTCAACATAGTAGTGGAAGTCCTAGCCTCAGCAATCAGACAACAAAAAGGAGTTAAAGGCATCTAAATTGTGAGGAAGAAGTAGAACTTTCACTATTTTCAGATGGCATGATACTATATTTAGAAAATCCTAAAGACTTAACCCAAAAACTACTAGAACTGATAAATAAATTCAGTAAGGTGGTAGGATACAATATCAACATACAGAAATCTGTTGCATTCCATACACTAATAAGCAGCAGAGAGAGAAATTTAAAAAAAAATTCCCATTTACAGCTGCACCCAAAACAATAAAATACCTAGGAATAAGCCTAACCAAGGAGGTGAAAGACTTATGCTCTGAAAACTATAAAACAATGATAAATGGAAGACAAACAAATGGAAAGATATTCAACACTGATGGATAAGAAGAATATTGTTAAAATGTCCATACTACCCGAAAGCAACCTACATATTTAAAGCAATCCCTATCAAAATACCGACAACATTTTCCACAGAACTAGAAAAAAATGATCCTAAAATTTGTATGCAACCACAAAAAATCCCAAATAGCCAGAAGCAATCTTGAAAAAGAAAAACAAAGCTGGAAGTATCACAATCCCAGATTTCAAGTTATACTATAAATCTGTCATAATCAGAACAGTATGGTACTGGCACAAAAACAGAAACATAGATCAATGGAACAGAACAGAGAGCCCAGAAATAAATCCTCGTTTATATGGTCAGTTAATCTTTCACAAAAAAGGCAAGAATATGGAAGGGAAAAAGTCATTTCAACAAGTGGTGTTGGGAAACTGAACAGCTACCTGCCAAAGAATGAAACTGGACCACTTTCTTAAACCACACACAAAAATAAACTAAAAATTAAGAACCTAAATGTGCTGGCTGAGTAGTATTCCATTGTATATTTGCAATGATGTGGTTGGAACTAGAGGTTATTATGCTAAGTGAAATAAGTCAAGAGAAAGACAGTTATCATATGATTTCACTCATATGTGGAATTTAAGAAACAAAACAGAGGAGCATAGAGGAAAGGAGGGAAAAATAAAACAAGATGAAACCAGACAGGGAGACAAACCATAGGAGACTCTTAATCATAGGAAACAAACTGAAGGTTGCTGGAGGGGAGGTGGGTGGGGGAATGGGGTAACTGGGTGATGGGCATTAAGGAGGGCACATGATGTAATGAGCACTGGGTGTTATATGGAACTGATGAATCACTCAACTCTGCCTCTGAAACTAATAATATACTATATGTTAATTAACTGATTTTTAAATTAAAAAAGTGTTTTTTTATGAGCTATTCAAATAAAAGGACAATGAAACTCCACTTGTAAAAAAAAAAATAAAGTCTATTTTGTCCAGTGTATCATTACCCTGGATTTTTGTTCATATCCATTTGTGTGATTAATGCTTCTCCATCCCTTCACTTTCAATCTGCATGTTTCTTTAGGTCTGAAACAAGTCTCTTATAGGCAGCATATAGATGGGTCTAGTTTGTTTTTTTTTATCCATTCTGACACCCTCTGTTTTTTGATAAATGTTTTAGTCCATTTACATTCAAAGTAATTATTAATAGATATGTATTTATTTCCGTTTTGTTATTGTTTTATGGTTGTTTTTGTAGTTCTTTGTTCCTTCTCTTGCTCTCTTCTCTCACGATTGATTGGCTTTCTTTAGTGATATACTTGGATTCCTTTCTCTTTATTTTTTATATATCTATTACTGGTTTCTGATTTGTGGTTACCATTATGTTTGTATATAATATCTTCTTTATATAAGTTGATGGTTGCTTAAGTTTGAACCCATTCTTTATTCCTCTCCCCCTGTGTTTTAGGTATATGGGATCGTACTTACATCTTTTTATTTTGTGAGACCATTGACTGATTTTTACAGATACACTTCTTTTTACTGTGTTTGTGCTTCCTACTTTTCTTACTCCTCCTTATGGTCTCTTGTTTCCACTCAGAGTTCCCTTTAACATTTCTTGTAGGACTGGTTTAGTGGTGATAAATTCCTTTAACTTTTGTTTGTCTGGGAAACTCTTTCTCTCTTCTCCTTTTCTGAATGATAGCCTTGCTGGATAGAGTATTCTTGGCTGCAGGGTTTTTCCTTTCCACACTTTGAATATATCATGCCACTCTCTTCTGGCCTGCAGAGTCTCTGCTGAAAAATCAGCTGATAGTCTTAAGGGGTTTCCCTTGTTTGTAACTATTTTCTTTTCTCTTGCTGCATTTAAAATTCTCTATCACTACTTTTGCCATTTTAATTACTATATGTCTTGGTGTGTACCTCCTTGGGTTGATTTTGTTGGCAGATCTCTATGCCTCCTGGATCTGGATTTCTGTTTCCTTTCCTAGATTCAGGAAGCTTTCAGCTATTATTTGTTCAAGTAAATTTTCTCCTCCCATATCTCTCTCTTCTCCTTCTGGGATTCCTATAATATGAATGTTATTATGCTTGAGAGTGTTGCAGAGTTCCCTGAATCTATTTTCATTTTGTATTTTTTTTTCTCTCACCTGTGTGGCTTGATTCTTTCCATTACTCTGTCCTCCAGGTCACAAATCCATTCTTCTGCTTCTTGTAGTCTACTACTTATTCCATCAAGTGTATTTTTAATTTCAGTGAAATTCTTAATCTCTGATTCTTCTTTATGTTTTCTATGTCTTTGTTAAGGGTCTTACTGAGGTCCTCCACTTGTTTCTCTGGTCCAGCAAGTATCTTTATGACCGTTATTTAAATTCTCTCTCAGGTACATTACTTACCTCTGTTTCATTTGGCTCTCTTTCTGTGATTTTGTCTTGTTCTTTCATTTGGGACATATTCTTCTGTCTCCTCATTTTGTCCGAACTCTGCATCTGTTTCTATGTGTTAGGAAAGTCAGCTACATCTCCTGCTCTTGAAAGCGGTGGCTTTATGAAGAAGAGTTCCTGTAGTGTCCTGCAGTGCAGCGTTCTCCAGAACCTGGTGCGTTGGGGGCGTCTTCTGTGTGTGTTGTGTTCACCTTGCTATTGTGGCAGAGCCACCTTTTCCTTCAGTCCAGTTGTCTGCAATGGCTCTCTTTATCTCTTGTGGGTAGTATTTGGTCCCTGTGTTGTTAGTGGGCTAGTTTGGAGCCATCTTGGGGTTGAGTTGAGTCAGACCAGGCATTTGCCAGAGAGGCAGAATCACCAAACTGTGGGGCACTTTCCCTGTGTTGTCCCCTTAGGAGCTTTTGTTGGTGGGCAGTGCCTGCAGTTAGATCAGCAGTCTGCCCCTAGCCCACTGCTGGGGCTGCATTTGGACTGGTTTATGTGGTTTGTCTTTCCTTCTCCCTGAGGCAAGAGTCACTTTGGAGTGGTGCTGGCCCCTGTTGGGGCTGCTTACACACTGGGAGTCTTATTGTACCTTTTTGGATGGGCTCTGGCAGAGAGCTTATTGGAGGGGGTGGACCCACAAAATCTGCGGGAGCAGGAGGTGTGTTGTTAGCAAGTTAGGTAGCAAGTGTCTGCATCCCACTCGTTCCTCCACATGGCCATGTGTTTAGACTGGGGCGTGGATAGGGTGTGAAATGGCACCTGCCAGCCAGCTCCTTTGTTTCTAGAGAAGTCTCCCAAGGATCCCTGCACCTCTAGCACATGCTCTGAGATGAATAAACAAATCTTCCTCCCCTATTCTCCAGGTGTTTTTCCAACTGCTGCTTCTATGGTGTATCTCTGCAGGCTGTTTTTTTGTGCCGTCTCTTTAAGTGAGGACTGTTTCCTCTCATCCTCCTGGCCGAGCCCACTGATTTTTAAAGTTCTAGGTTTTAAGTTCCACTGGGGTTGTAACAACTTACGAAATTTAACCCCTTTGGTTTTCAAAGCCAAATGTTATAGGGATTTGTCTTCCCCAGCAGGCTTCCCCTCAGGGTGATAGTATGTTTCTCTCCTCTCTCTATCCACGTGGAGTTCGTCCCTCCCAGGGAGGGTCCTGCAGGTCTGTTTAGCTCCCCACTGCATCTCTGCCCTTCCTACCCTCTTCATTGTGGCCTCTTCTCTTTGTTTAGCTATGAGTTTGTTCTGCCAGTCTTTGGGTCATTTTCTGAATTATTTACACCAATGTGAGTGTTATCTAGTTGTATCTGTGGGATGAGGTGAGTTTAGGGTCCTTCTGCTCCACCATCTTCCTTAGAATGTACCTTGATCTGTGTTTCATATCTAGTATCATTAGTCTTTTATTGTGTATCTAGAAGAGAAGTGTGTAACTTATTATCAAACTGTTGAGATGATGTAGCAAAAATGCCTTCTGTTGGTTTGTCTGTTACCACAGTTCTTTTAATATTTCCTGCTAGATACTGCTTTCCCATCTTCCAGATGTTGTTCAGTAACCACATATTGAGTGCTTCTTTTGGCTTTGCTTTCTGCTTGGTGCTATGGGAAATTAGAAGACTGTGAGACTGACTCTGCCCACAACAGACTCAAGGAGTCCAGGATCTCTCCAGGTCAACCCTACCATACCTATACCTGTACCTTATTTTATCTCAACTATAGCTTATACATTACCACCTCCATGCCTTTGTTCAAGTCAGGAGCCAAAAAGCAAGGGAAAGAACATAAAATATGGAACCAGAAAGTGTGTGTTTCAAGGGCAAATATGTCCATTTTCATGTGTAAAATACCAATAGCAATACCCATTTCAGACGATTATTGTGAGAACTGAGAGCAATGATAGGTCATGGTGTCTGGCACCTCCTTGGGGCTTAATATGTATTTTTCCCTTCTTCAACTCCTTCACAAATCTTTAATTTCTGGTTCAAGTCCTTCTTCCTGTGCGGATCTATCTCAGATGACTGGTGATCTTGACCAAAGTAATTGTTCCCTCTTAAACAATCATTATTCACTGACTATATTAGTATTTCTCAATCATTTGCATCCTATGACATTAATAGATCTTCTGAAAAAAAGGATCTTTGTGAACAAAGAAGTTTGGAGATTACTATATTTTAAAGTCTTCTCAGAGATTTTAATGCACATGTTCTGAGAAGTCTTGTGGTAAAGAAACCTGGTTAACTTTGTTTAACCAAGCATTTTTTTAAGCAATCGTGAAAACCCTCCACTGCCTCCTGTTCCTCCCTCCCCAGAAAACTTCTTGTAACACACTGGGCTCTTTTGTTTATGCCATTCATTTGAATTCATACAGTGTTTTTGACATTATTTATATTTATTTAATGTCTTATGTATTTATACCTTCAGTCTTCATTTAGAAATTAAGTTCCTTTAGGGCAGAGTCCAATGTATATACCTTATTACATCTATGGCCTTGAATTTAGTAGATATAAGTTCTTCAAATAGGAGGACTGTGACTTAAAGAATGGATAGATTCTGGTTCTTTAATTTTTTCTAAATTCCTTTTATCTTTCTGAGCAAATTATATTTTACATTACTAATAAATATATCTTCTTAAGCTTTGTATGCTACATATAGAGAAGCAAAATGGTGGCAGGTGGAAAGGAAGGGGAGAATAAAATGGTTTTCACTTCTCTTATTCAAATCAAATCAGAATACCAGAGAGCTTACAGATTACAGTGCATTGTGTCAGAATGGTGTGTCAATGGAAGATGGATTTGATTTTTAGAAATAGCCAAAAGTCATTGAAACCCATTCTGTTATTTAAGGTCAAGCAAATTAACAGGTTTTTTTTTTTTTAAGATTTTATTTATTTATTTGAGAGAGAGCACACGCACACATGTGCACAAGTAGGGGAAAGGGCAGAGGGAGAGAATATCCAAGCAGACTCCACTGAACACAGAGCCCAATTCAGGGCTTGATCTCACGACCCATGAGATCAGAACCTGAGCCAAAACCAAGAGTTGGACACATAACCACCTGAGCCACCCAGGTGCCTGGCACATTAACAGTTTTTAATGGTAAAAAAAAAAATGTTCAGTGTCTTCAAAGTATTGAGACTTTTTTGAATGGCTTATAAATGGTTTTTGACAGCAATTTCAAAAGAGGAAGTCTAATAATATCTTGATCATTGGAAAAATTATAAGAACAGGTATATATAACCTGTTAAGATGATGTCTTTGAAAAGTAATAGTCATTTAGAAATACAAGTTTTGTGTAATGTGTTTAAATTAACCATAATGCAGAACCATTGATTTATAGCTAAGGCCCGTAATATTTATATAGAGCTGTGTCTTTATTTTTCTTCTTTTTCCCCTCTGATCTTCTTTCCTTTGGCCTTTTCACTTCATAGTCACATCGTGATACAGAGGTGGGGAATAAAAAGAAGGTGAAACTACACCAATTTTATTCTTGATTAATGATTTTTATAAAGTTCAATAGTGATTTTTAAATATAATTAATTTATTTAGTTAGTTTTAAGTAGGCTGTGCACCCAGCACAATGCAGGGCTTGAACTTATGACCCTGAGATGAAGACATGAACTGAGATCAAGAGTCGGATGCTTAACCGACTGAGCCACCCAGGCACCCCAGTAGTGATTTTAGGCAAGGGATAATTTTACAGTCATTAACTGCAATGGAGTTTTGAGATGAGCTACTAATTTAACTATTCATGCCACTCTATCTCTTCTCTTTGCACAAATAATTTAAAGTTAGCTGAATAGATAATTGGCATCTATAATTATGACGCAGCCAATTTTACTCTTGGTCCTCTGTGAATGTTTAGCCATGTATTCAGAGTCATTAGTAATTTGGTATAGGAGATTAGTAGAGTATTTTTATTTATGGAAGGGGAAGAAAATTGATAAAACTTGTTAGTGGTAATTTACCTAGATGATAAACTAGAAAACTATGAAGTTTTAATTTTAATTTTGGCATATGCTGTAGTGACGGAATTTCTGTTTCTACACAGGAACTAAGCACAGACAGAGACTCTCCTGAAATTAGCTTTCTCTCAGGTACTACTACTAAAGTATCTGATGTGGTGGTTGTAAAGGAGAAACCATTACTAGAGCCAGAGAAGATCTTAGCAGTACCAAACAACTTTTCTGAGTCTGGAAAGGAAGCCACATTGACCATGAATTCTGAAGAAACCAAGGATGAAGAAAGTTCTCTTAAAACTTTTGTGTCTGCCTTAGAAAGGTTACTCACATCACCAGAAATCACTCAGGAGGAAAGACTGTTGGAAATAATGAGTGATTTTGAACCTAAAGAGTTGGCCAACCCATTGAGCAACTCTCCAAGTTCCATATCAGTATCTTTGACATGTCACAAAGATTTACTAGAAGACACAAAGGATGATGCATTGCCAACTGAGTTGTTAGCAGTCCTAAACACATTATCAGAGGGCAACGTGGGACCCGTCTGTCATGGAGAAGAGGGAGGCAGCAGTCTCAGGGCTGGAAATGAATATTCTGGAGTGGAGCCCAAGAAGTCTCAGACCACTGAAGATTGTACACAAATAGCAGAGGTGAATTTTGAGTCTCTTTGTTCTGCTCCACTCTTTGAACAAGATTCCAAGTTAGGGGAGCTGCAGGACAAGCATCTTTCACTGCAGCATGTAAGTGCAAGTGTGAGCCTATGATTTTGCCTTTTATAGTGACCTTTACCAAGTCTTCATTGCCCATATACTTTATTTTAAATTCAGATCCTCTTGGGGCACCTGGATGGCTCAGTCGTTAAGCGTCTGCCTTCGGCTCAGGTCATGATCCCAGGGTCCTGGGATCGAGCCCCGCATTGGGCTCCCTGCTCTGCGGGAGGCCTGCTTCTCCCTCTCCCCTTCCCCCTGCTTGTGTTCCCTCTCCCACTGTCTCTCTCTCTGTGTCAAATAAATAAATAAAATCTTTAAATTAAAAAAAAAAATTCAAATCCTCTTCCCAAATATCAACACTCAGAAGATGCTTTTTGAATTTGAAGCATAAACTGATCTTTCTAGAGATTCCAGGGGTAGAGTTTTCAAGGGATTTAAGTGTTGAAATAGATAAGTTTCTCATCAAAGACCTGAGACTTATTATTAGATTGCTTGTATATAGGAAGGAAATAATTATCTACCAGATTTTTTCCTGTTAGCTCAGAAAATCACTATGCCTACCTGGGTGCAGAGTAGAGAGGTAGATATCCCACATTAATTTCTAGTTGAGGATAGAATATATGCGGTTGGGCTGCCAGGAGAGGGAAAAAGTTATGCTTGGCTTCAGCAGAACTTTGCAATCAATGTCTGAGGCTACTGTCAAGTAGCACAGTTCCTGGGGTTTAGAATTCCTGCAGTATTATGCCTGGAGACCGTGCAGTGGGCTACCACTAGCCAAGTCTCTTTTTTACGTTAACAGGTTTTTTTTCCTTTTTAAAGGAATCTTATTTTTTTTCCTGATTACAATAGTAATACACCCTCATTATAAAAAAAAAAATCAAACATTACGGCAATATACATAATAATATAATAAAAAAAGTCCCTCACAATTCCACATTTCAGAGATAATCACCATTAACAATTTGGTGTATCTGTCTTCAATTTTTTCTATGCATATTCTATGTAAGTTTATTTTATATAAATGAGACTATATTATACATAATGCTTTGCAACTTTTTAAAATATTTTTTATGAAAGTGTAGTTGACATTTTGCAACTTGTTTTTTAAATTTAATAATACATCTTGGTTATCTTTGTCAGTGAATGTAGCATACTAAAATCTTTTTACTTGCTAAATACTATTCGACTATATGGATATTTTGTGTGTGTGTGTGTGCGTGCGTGTGTGTACATATATTATATAAATATAATTTACTTAACTAATTCACTAATGATGGTCATTTGAATTATTTTCTTTCTTTTGGCTATTACCAGGCAACTTTAATGAACATCCCTGGGACAATTTGAATAACACATTACTAAGCTCATGTTGCAAAATACATACCTGGCATAATACTGCATGCAATTCTCATAGAAAACATCTCAAAACAGACATAATAAAATTTAAAAAATCCAGAAAAAGAAAAACTAATCATGGGGATAGGGTATGAAGATTAAATTAAACATTCCAGTATTCTAATCTGAAAAGAGGTAATATAAGTAAAATGTAGGAGATTATAATTGATTGGTATTAATAGAGTGAGCATGAATTTAGCAAGTGTTCAAAAAAAAAAAGAGGTAAAGTAAAAAGTAAAAAAGAGATTGATTTAGAACAAATTAAATACCCTTTTACTCAGCCATAATAAAAATATGGAACTTGTTATGCTAAAAAGCTTTGCAAGCTGGATATATAAATAAGCTCAAGAAAGGTTTACATGATATGTGTAAAAACATGTATCTTCATGAAAGTTAAATCTATAATGGATTATTAAGGGGAAGTTAGAGCCATTCATGATATACTGGTAACCTTTTAAAATCAATGTAATAGAAGTTATGTACAATCTTGTCTCACAAAATATTACTCCCTGCTGTCAAACAACAAACACTGGGCTGAACAGAGCATTGATCTGGTCTAGTATGACGTTTCTACTGTTTTTATATGTCATTTTTTGCTGCGTAGTTAAAGCATCCAGAGTAACCTTAGTTTTGCTCTTGAATTTTAAGGATGAATATTGATAAGAATAATTTTTACTTATGCTCTTCTCGTCTGAGGCTTTTAAAATCTGCATTGGCTTTTATTATATTATTAAATTTTTATTGTGTAGCCTGTGGATTTTTGTACTTTCATCTTATAAGAGGCATTTTTGTATAATCAAAGGACAAGATAAAACTTAATTTCTTCTCATTTTAAATCTTTTGCATTGTTATAATTATTTGTGTATTTACATCTTATTACAGACTCTAGAAGATCCAAGTCTATCTGGGCTGCAAACTTTAGTTCATCAAAGTGTCACCTCTTGTGATCCACTAAATAATAAGGGAAATTCAAATTCGGTGGAAAATAAGTCTGACCAGGACCCTCCATGTGTGTTAAGGAGATCGTCCAGACTGAGAGCAGGCAGAGATGAAAAGCACACAGATGACAAGTATAAGATGCCAAAAAAGATTTTACCAAAGATACTTGTCAGTGAGAATCAAACAAATAATAACTCTTCAACTAAGAATTTCAGGTATACTCCCAAATTACATCTCTCTCTCTAGATATGCTACAGACTTTATAGATAATTCTATGCTTGGGACACTAGAGTCAATATACAGTTACCCCTAAGTGAAGAACTTTATTTTTTAGTGTTGTTGCCTTATTTACTGTGCAGTTATTTTTTTTTAACCCAGAAAATTCTACTTTTTTTTAAAAAAAGAGTAAAGGGAGATTTGTTGGATTTCAGCCTAATGCTAATTTCCATTCTTTCTTTTTTAAATTAAGTTAGTTAGCATCCATCATCACACAGTTACAAAATTTTCTTTTCTTGAGAATTTCTAAGATTTACTCTCTCAACAGTTTTCAACTGTGCAATACGGTATTGTTAACTACAGTTACCGTGCTGTACATTCCATCCCCGGACTTATTTATCTTATAAATGGAAGTCTGTACTTTTTGATCACTTTCACCCATTTCACTCCCCACCCCCCTGCTTCTGGAAACCACAAGTCTGTTCTCTGTATCCTTGAGTTTGGGTTTTTTGTTCGTTTGTTTGTTTTTTTGATTCCACATATAAGTGAGATCATACAGTATTTGTCTTTCTCTGTCTGACTTATTTCACTTAGCATAATGCCCTTTAGGTCCTTTCACATTGTCACAGATAGCAGGATTTCCTTTTCTATGGCTATTCTGAATAATACTCCATTGTGTGTGTATGTATGTATGTGTGTGTGTGTGTGTGTGTGTGTGTGTGTGTGTATGTATATACCAATTTTCCTTATCCATTTATCCATCAATGGATACTTAAGTTGTTTCCATGTCTTGGCTATTGTAAATAAAGCTGCAGTGGACACGGGTGCAGATATTTTTCAAGATAGTAATTTTATTTCCTTTGGATAAATATCCAGAAGTGGAAATGCTGTATCATGTGGTAGTTCTATTTTTGATTTTGTGAGGATTTTTTGATTTATACTGTTTTCCATAGTGCCCTCACCAGTTTACGTTCTCACCAGCAATGCACAGGGGTTCCTTTTTCTTCACATCCTCAGCAACACTTGTTCTTTCTTGTCTTTTTAATGATACCCATTATAACATGTATGAGGTGATATCTGACTGTGGTTTTTATTTGCATTTTCCTGCTGGTTAGTGATGTTCAGCACCTTTTCCTGTACCTATTGGCCATTTGGATGTCTTCTTTGGAAAAATATCTTTTCAGTTCCTCTTCCATTTTTTAATTGGATTGTTTGCTCATTTGCTATTGAGTTGTATGAGTTCCTTATATATTTTGAATATTAACCCCTTATTAGATATATGATTTGCAAATATTTTCTCCCATTCAGTAGGTTGCCTTTTTATTTTGTTGTTGGTGTCCTTTTCTGTGCAGAAACTTTTTAGTTTGATATAGCTCTAGTTGTTCATTTTTGCTTTTGTTGCCTTTGCTTCTGGTGCCAAATCCAAAAAATCATTGCCCAGACCAGTGTCAAGGTGCTTACCCCTGTGTTTTTTCCTACGAGTTTTATGGTTTCAGGTCTTACAATGAAGTCTTTAATCCATTTTGAATTGATTTTTTGTGTATGATTTAAGATCGATGCTCAGTCTCATTGTTTTACATGTGGCTATCCAGTTTCCCAAACATCATTTATTGAAAAGATTGTCCTTTCCCCATTGTATATTTTTGGTTCCTTTATTGTAAGTTAATTGACCATATATACATTGGTTTATTTCCTAGCTTTACAGTATTCCATTCAGCTGTGTGTCTGTTTTTATTCTTTATTCCACTATTTTGCAGTTTTTGATCAGTGTAATCCCACATGGCAAGTCCTGTTTTCTTGCAAAGAGCCTATCTTTTTCCCTAGAAGGTGATTAGATAATGGCATGCCAGCTTAGGGAGTGAGGGGCAAGAGACTCAGAATACTTGTAGATGACTGCTCCTAAAGGAGAGAAACCCACAGGTGGCACAAAGAAAAGGCTAGAAGCCACAAAAACTGGCATGCCTGTCACAGAATTATCTGCAGTTTACTCAGGAGCCATCTCCATATTTTAAACTGCCATGCTCTTTGGGTCCCTGGGTGGCTCAGTTGGTTAAGCGTCTGTCTTTGGCTCAGGTCATGATCCCCAAGGTCCTGGGATTGAGTCCCACATCTGGCTCTCTGCCCAGTGGGGAGTCTGCTTCTCCCTCTTCCTCTTCCTCAGTACTCAGTACTCTCAAATAAATAAATAAAATCTTAAAAAAAAAAAAAATAAACTGCCATGCTCTTTGATAGCAGCTCAGTAAAATACCTTTCAGTTTTAAAAATTGAGTAAAATTTTTTTTTTTTTTTTTTTTAAAGATTTTATTTATTTATTTGAGAGAGAGAGTGAGAGAGAGAGAGAGCACAAGAGGGGGGGAGCGGGAGAGGGAGAAGCAGACTCCCTGCTGAGCAGGGAGCCCGATGCGGGACTCGATCCCGGGACTCCAGGATCATGACCTGAGCCGAAGGCAGTCGCTTAACCAACTGAGCCACCCAGGCGCCCTAAAAATTGAGTAAAAATTTAGTATGATTCTCTATGAATTGTTGCAGAGAACATGATAGTAATTTTAAGAACACATTTATGTTTCAAGAATGCAGGATCCTACTTTAATGATTAAAGGTAAAGGGAAGAATATGCATTCAACCAGACTCAAAAGTGGAGAACAGATGCAGAGAAACAAAAAACTTGCTGGAAAAAATGGTGAGGCATATTTGATTTTTTTTTTTTTTTTTTTAACCAAGTAACTTATAGAAACATAGAATACTGGTACTGAAAAGGATTTAGAGATCATCTATCTCAACTTTCTCATTTTACTGATGAGGAAGTTCATAAAGGTTAAGGATTTTTCCCAGCATTGCACAGCTTATTAGTAGCATAACTAGGACTTGATCATGAACTTCTGGCTTATAGGCTGGTATTTTTTCTATACTTCTATTTGGAGAGAATAGTTACAGAACCCTTTTCAAATTTAGATATGTTATCTATTTGTGGTGTGGCAAACCTAGCATAAGGCTAGGTGTTGGATGTTATTTCTTTGTTCCTATAAAACCCCAAAGAATAACCTAAGAAACTGAGAAACTGTAAGAATCTAGAAAGACTGGTTAAAATATAATAGGGGTACAACTGCCAAAATTAAAATATGGATTGTAGGTTAAATAATAATATATCATTGTTAAATTTCCTGAACTTAATAATAATTTGGTTATTTAAGAGAATGTCCTTGTTTTTAGAAAATACACACATAAGCATTAGTGAGTAGTGGGACATGGTGTATGTAAGTTATTTATATATATGTGTGCATGCATGTGTTTATATAAAAAGGGAGATAGAATGATGTAAACAGGTGGCAAAATACTAACAATGGGTGAATCTTTTGTTCTGTCTTTATAACTTTTTTTAAGTCTGAGGTTTTTTTCCAGATAAGACATTTAAAAAATTCAGTGAACTGAAACAAGACAAAAATAAATACCTTTCATATGTGTAAGTATTACCCAGTTAGAAAAATATAGGAGAAAGTCCCATTTATAATAACTATAAAAGAGAAAATACCTGCTTGTATACCTAATAAGAAATGTGCCTTACCTGTAAGAAGACGGTTGAAAATTCTGCTGAGGGACTTAACAAAAAAAGAGACTTGAATAAAAAGAAGAACTTTATTCTTGACCATAAGTGTTCAGTCTTATAAGAAATTTATTGCTCCCTAAATTACTCTATAAATATGTGAGAGCTCAATCAAAAACAGATTTTTGTTTATTTGCTAATTTGTTTTGCTTTATAAAGCTGGAGATTAGTTATGAGAATGTTATAAAATGATACTAAATATGAAGGACTAGCCTAGAAAATTCTGAAAAATAAAAGCACAGGGAGAGTGGAGAGACAAGAACCTGCTGTACATAATATAAAAGCAATTAGAAGGCCATAGAAATTAAAATAATTTGGTACAGGCAAGGAATAGACAGATAAATTGTTGAAACAGAATAGAGTTTAAATGTAGAAGCCTGATACAGTGTGAATTTTGGGGAAGGTATATAATAAAGATGGCATCTCAAATTGGTGGCAAAAAGAAGGACCAAGCAATAAACAGTAAAAACATAAACAAAATTGGGTGGATACCTATAACATTCCTTATACTAAATTTAATTCCATTTTGGCCAAAGATTAAATGAAAAAAAAAATTCTAGAAGAAAACATAAGTGAATCTTTTTGTAATCTCTGAAGAGGAAAAACCTTCTTAAAAAATGACAAACCCAGAAGCCAGGAGGGAAAAGAATGATAAAATTGGCTACATATATTTTAAAAAGATTGTACGGAAAAATACCCTAAAGAAAACCAAACATTGAGCACAGAAGAAATATCAATAACACATAACAGGGGTTAATTGCATTAACATGCAAAGAGCTCCTACAAAACAATAAGGATAAAGAAAAATGAGTAGGGAACATGAACAAGCAGTTCACAGGAAAAAAATATATACATAAATATATATAAATAACTGGGACGCCTAGTTGGCTCGGTCAGTTAAGCATCTAACTCTTGGTTTTGCCTCAGGTCATGATCTCAGGGTCTTGAGATCCAGCCCTGCATCAGGCTCCTTGCTCACCTTAAGATTCTCTGCCTCTCCCTTTTCCTCTCCCTCTACCCCTCCCCCTGCTTCACTCTCTCTCTCTCTCTCAAATAAATAAATAAATAAATAAATAAATAAATAAATAAATAAAATCTTTTAAGAATTAATTGAAAGGATGAACATCTCACTTATGATTAAAAAAAATGTAAATTAGGAAGTATAGTTTTCACTAAGAGAATGTCAAATGTTTAAACACTTGAGAATTCCCAGTGGCAAGAATATGGAAAAAGTAAGCATTCTCTTATGTTGTGGGTAATAGTGTAAGTTTATTCAGTCTTTTTTTTTTTTTTTAAGATTTTATTTATTTATTCGACATAGAGAGAGCAGGGGGAGGACCAGAGGGAGAGGGACAAGCAGACTCTGCACTGAGCACCGAGCCCGACGCAGGGCTCAATCTCAGGACCCTGGAATCGTGACCTGAGTTGAAACCACGACTGGGACGCTTAACTGACTGAGCCACCCAAGCGCCCCGTTCAGTCTTTTCACAGGGCAATTTATTTACATTCTTCAGACTTTTAAGTCACAATTCTTGAATTGGCAATTCTACATAAAGGGATTTATTCTAGGCGTACCAGGGTGGCTCAGTTGTTTGAGTGTCTGACTCTTGATTTGGCCCAAACTTCTAGGCCCAAAGCCTTTTGGATTAGTCTTCTCAGACTACCATAACTAAATACCACAAACTGGATTGCTTAAATGGCACATTTATTTTCTCACAGTTCTGGAAGCTAGAAGTCCAAGATGAAGGTAATAGAAAATTCGATTTCTGGCAAGACCTCTACCTGGCTTGCAGACAGCCGCCTTCTCTAAGTGTCTTTCCTGCATATGTGGAAAACTCTAAAGTCTCTTACTTTTTTTTGTAAGGGCACAAATCCTACTCTATTATGGCTTTAACATACAAATTTTGAGGGGATGGAATTCAGTTCATAACACCTTCAGTGGTGAATTCGACAGACATTTAAGGAATAAATAATACCAGTTTTCCACAAACTCTTCCAAAAAGTTGAAGGTAAGGGAATACTTCTCAATTCATTCTGTGAAGCTACTAATAAACTGAAAACAAAATCAAAGACATCACAGGAACAGAAACCTACAGATGAATATGTCTCATGAACATAGATACAAAAATATAAACAAAACTTCAGCAAATCAATTTCAACATTGTATAATACATCATGACAGAGTAGGGTTTATCCCAGGAATGCAGGATTAGTTTTAGCATTTGAAAATCAATCACTGTAATTCACTAACTAACAAGCTAAAAAAGAAAACCATATTACCATCTCAAGGGATGTCAAGAAGGCATTTGACAGCACCTCACATGTCTTTCTGGTGAAACTCCCAGCAAACTAAGAATAGAGTGGAACTTTGTCAACCTGACAGAGAGCATCTACAAAAAAATATACAGCTATTATACTTAATGTAGTGAAAGATTGAATGCTTTTCCCCTAAAATCAGAAATAATGCAGGGGATGTCTGCTCTCACTATTTCTGTTGAACATCATAGTAGAGGTTCTAGCCAGTGCAGTCAGAAAGAAAAACAAATAAAAAGCATCCATGTGGGAAAAAAAGAAGTAAAACTGTGTTTAGTCACAAATGACGTAATCATCTATTAGAAAATCTGATGGAATGTATAGTAAAAGCAACTATATGTAAGTGAATTTTGCACAATTAAAGGATACAAGATCAATATACAAATACTAATTATATTTCTATATTCTAGTAACATTTAGACAGTGAAATTTGATACCATAGTATCAAAAATATGAAATAGAGATAAATTTGACAAACTATGTAAAAGACAGGTACACTGAAACTTACAAAACATTATTCAGAAAAATCAAAGAAAATTTAATGGAGAAAAATGGGGAGATATTGCTTTGTTCATCAGTCAGAATACTTAATATTGTTTTTTGGGGGCTTTTTTGTTTTTTTAGAAAGACAGAATTCCAAGCAAGCTCCACGCACTGAGCAGAGCCCAATACAGGGCTTGATCTCACAACCCTGAGATCACGACCTGAGCCAAAATCAAGTCGGACATTTAACCAACTGAGCCACCTAGGTGCCCCAGAAGATTAAATATTGTTAAGATGTTATTTCTGCTCAGATATTATCTATGAACTCTACACAATCCCAATCAAAATTCCTGTAGGGTTTTTTGTAGAAATTCACAAACTGGTTCTAAAATTCATATGGAATGTACAGGACCTAGAATGGTAAACAGTTTTGAAAAAGAACAAAGTTAGAGGGCTAACACTGCCTTATTTTAAGAATTATATGACAGGATGGGGTGCCTGGGTGGCTCAGTCAGTTAAACATCTGACTCCTGATTTCGGCTCAGGTCATGATCTTGGGGTCATGGAATCAAGCCCCACGTTGGGCTCTGTGCTCAGCGTGGAGTCTCCTTGTCCCTCGCCCTCTACTCCTCTCCTGGCTCTCTCTCTCTCTCTCATTCTCAAATAAATAAATAAATAAATAAATAAAATAAAATCTTAAAAAAAAAATATGGCGGGGCACCTGGGTGGCTTAGTGGGTTATGCATCCGACTCTTGATTTCAGTTCAGGTCATGCATAATCTCAGGGTTGTGAGATGACTGTGTTGGCTATGGAGCCTGCTTGGGATTCTGTCTCTCCCTCTCCCCCCTGCTCCTTCTCCCCTTCCCCACTCACATGCGCACACTCTCTCTCTTTCTCTCTCAAAACAAAACAAAAAAATGATATGGCTCTAGTCATCAAAATAGCATGACATTTCCGTCAAGATAGGGAAATAGATCAATGTAATGAGTTCAGAAATAAACCCTGAGGGCGCCTGGGTGGCTCAGTTGGTTAAGCAACTGCCTTCGGCTCAGGTCATGATCCTGGAGTCCCGGGATCGAGTTCCGCATCGGGCTCCCTGCTCAGCAGGGAGTCTGCTTCTCCCTCTGACCCTCCTCCCTCTCATGCTCTCTGTCTCTCATTCTCTCTCTCGCAAATAAATAAAATCTTTAAAAAAAAAAAAAAAGAAAGAAATAAACCCTGAGTTTTGACAAAGGCACAAGGCTTGTAGAGAAGAGCAATTAGAAATCCACATGCAACAAAATGTTATTGAATGTATATTTTAAAAATACTGAATTTTGTTGTGGCCTACAAGTTACTTGAAGATCAGATTGATCCTTTCAAAACTTTTTTATTTTTATTTTTTTATTTTTTTAAAGATTTTATTTATTTATTTGAGAGAGAGAATGAGAGAGAGAGCATGAGAGGGGGGAGGGTCAGAGGGAGGAGCAGACTCCCTGCAGAGCAGGGAGCCCGATGTGGGACTCGATCCCGGGACTCCAGGATCATGACCTGAGCCGAAGGCAGTTGCTTAACCAACTGAGCCACGCAGGCGCCCTCAAAACTTTTTTAAAAACCTTATTAGGCAGGCTTGATGTAGGCTTTACTATATAGCTAGTTTAGCCCCTTCTACTAAGACGTGACCTGTCAAGGGTCTCTACTAATGCTCCGGTTGTTAGCAAGGTCTCTCTCCTCAGGCTGTCAGGAATGTAAATGTTTCCCAGGCCTGCATGATCTCTCAGGATTGTTATTTTATAGTTCTTGGGTAGTTGTTCTTGCCCAGCCTCAGGAAGACTCAACCTACATATGAGCACTTTAGTATTTAGATAGTGACTCAAGGAGTCCCTTTTATAGATTTCGGTACCTGTTCTCTCTCCCCTCATCGTACCCTACTGTGCAAAAGCTAATCTCCCTAGCCTCCTGAAACTTGAATCTCTATTTCCTCAGCTCAGCAGGATCACCTTGCTATGCTTTTGCTATATTCTGGAAAGTGCCTTCAGGCAAGAGTGATCTTAGGGCTCACTCTCTTGTTTCTCTTCTCTGGAAGGAGTCATAGATCTGAATTGCCTGTTTTCCAGTGTCTAAATTTTTTTACCCCATATATTTTGTGTAGTTTTTTTAGTTGTTTGCAATGGAAGGGCAAGTCATGGCAATTATTTAGTCATGATTGGAAGTGAATGGCTTCTACATCTTAGTTTTCATTGAAAAATTTTGTATTCTTAATTTGTTATTTCTAATAAATTATATAACTAGCAAGTACAACTGGCAAAGACAGAGCTTGGAGTAAAAACTACTTTTTTTTTTTTTGGTAAGCATGCAGTTTATCTGGTAGGAGCAGAATGCTTTGTAGTCTTGAGTGGGGGAAGATAGGTTCAAATGTTCAGAAGTTGGTTTGTTTTACAGTGGAACTGAATGGAGGGAATCTAATAAAGGCGAAGCAGATAAATTGTGATCCATTAAAAAATGTGCTGCTGTACTCAGTTACTTTTGTGAGATTTTAGGATGGGGCAGATTAGCTAGATCAAAATTGGAAAAGCTATAGTCATAGTTATTCTGAAATTCAGGAAAACCACATGAACTAGTATCCATAAAAATTGACAGAATTTAGAGTATCTAAATAAGGAATGTCAGTATTTTAGGAGACACAGTGGAGATATGATACCTGATATGTATAAGCTGGGAATCTATTTTAATTGTCTATTTTCTGGCTTAGGAAAGAAAACTATTGTACAGATCAAGACCATATGTCTTTATTTAATTTTGTGACAGCTATTTGTAGCAAAGAAAGAAATTTAGCATTCTCTTTTCTGGCCTCACTGGGTTAATTTCTGTATCTTCCTTATATACTTCTGAGATTTTTCTCCTCATGGTGTTAAAACACATTTTGGTACTATAGTATTTTGTTGGGTTTAATAACACCTAATTCTAGATTTAAATAATCCTTTTCACCAGAACTTTTAAGAAAGTAATCTGTTAGTCTTCTCATGTATTCACTTTCATGGGGTTTCAATAAACATAAACTGCTTACATAATTTATAATGTACTGCAAGTATTTTCAAACTAATGATATTTTTCTTTTACCTTTTTGCATGTAGATAACATTATCGTTGGGTTTATGGATGAAATACTCTTTCATAAAATAATTCCAGAATGTTGACTGGATTCACTCTATTACCTGTATTCTTCCCGATTTTTAAATAAGGATTATTACTTTTTGTTTTCTTTTGTTCATCCCCTTGTTTCAGAAAAAATGAAGAGGAATAAAGTATCTCTGTCTAGCATTAACCGTAGAAACATTTTTGGAGAGAACTTACTGTATCAGGCTGCTCTGCATAATGACATTGATCTTGTTCATCATTATATAATGAAAGGGGGAAATGTTAATCAGCCAAGTTATGCTGGTAAGTTGGGGTTAACCCACAATTATCTTGGGAGTGGTTTGTAGTTTCTGCTTAGTAACTCCTATGAAAGTATGACAAAGTGGGTATAAGGCAAGTCTCAAACAGAAAGCTTCCAGGTAATTTTTCTGCTTAGGTAGCTGATCACCATCATCTCCCAGGGAAGTGGTAAGGTCGGGAGGGAGGGGCAGGAGAAGAGCATTCTATTGCACCTTCAAAGATTTTGCCTGCCCAGGGCCCACCAGGTGGCCCACAGGATGTGGTTCCTGTGGCTGACTTGCTGGGTTTGCATGGGCATTGTTACTGTGAGACTCAACTTTGAATGGAAGAGAGGTGAGCTCAAAAGCTGAAAGAAGCTGATGGTATGCTGAGCTATGGGGGAAACTGAGATAACATGGTAGATGTACAGTAGATGTACAGCAGGGGCAATGGCCAGGGATATGGAGAGAAGAGAGTATAAGGTAGAGATGGTGGGGCAGGGAGCTCAGAACATTCTTTCTGCAAGGCTGGATCTCTAATACAGTCTTTTTTGTGGAGAGAAGCTGATGTTCTTCTGGACAGGAATGATTCCTTAAGGACACTTAAGTACGTAAGGCACTTAGCAGCACTGGGCCAGTCTGGGTAGTGCTTCTGTGTGTCCATACTTTTACTAGTGTTTCTAGACTTTCTCAGTTTATGAAACTGTGAAAAGTCTTAGGATGCACAGGGGTGAACAGCACAGTCCATGGACAAGCTGGTGATTACACTTACTTTAGCAAAGCCTGCATTTATGTGATAATCAGGGTTTTAACAGGCTGTTATTCTAAATCTCATACCCAAGTGAACCGCCAACATCCTGTAACCCTCAACCTTGGATCCTTATTTGCTAGCCAAAGCACTTGCTTCCTTGCGAAATGTGTGGTACTTGCTGTTAGTCTCTATCTGCTCCTTAAGTTCAGGAGTAGCTCTACATGCAGCTAACTTTACTTTATGGACTTCCCAAGAATCTCTTAACATACTTATTTTCATGAGCCATTTTCTGTGCCATTGTTAACATCCTTGGTGTCTGTTCCCTGCTTGTCTTCGGCAATTTATTGTGCAGTTTCTCCTCACTGCCCTAGATACTTCTGTGACCTTAATGAATTTTTTATCCTTAACATATTTTCCTGGCTTTTTGAACTCTTTTGTTCTCTACTTTTCCTTCTCATTTTGCATCTTAGCTCTGATCTTTACTTCTGGCTATTCCATCTTATAAAATTGCAGAGGGTAGTGTTTTTAAAGACTTGACTACAACCATTTTCATCAGAGTCACCTGCAATGTTTGTTTAAAATGCAGTTTGTTTAAAATGTTTATTTTGCCCTCCAAAACACACACATGCACACACACACACAGTCTCACAATTAAAATCTGTAGGTTAAAACCTTGAAATCCGCATTTTAACATATTTCCCCAGATGATTTATATTCTCAGTGAAGTTCAAGAGCTACTGGCAAGAGATGTATGACCTCCATGTAATATACCAGTTCATTGAGGTGAGCTTTTACAGTATGCCCCTTATGTACCAGGTATTATGAAAACAGAAAGATAAATATACTAGAAAAGTTTAAATATATTCTGTGATACAGTCCAAAAAAGGGTAAGTGCCTTTTGAGAAATTCTTAAGATGTTATGATAACAGACCAATGGTCTTGTCATAGGTAACATTTGCATTATAAGTCTCATTTGCATTTTATGGTATCTTTGTCTTTGATTTAAAAAAAACGATTGCAATAGTTCTTCATCTATCAAAAACAAAGGTGAAACCAGGAAGTAGGCTGAAGAAACTCTGAATACCCAAAAACAGATCTCATTAAGCTTCATTGTTAAAACCCTCTCAGACCAATGCCTTGAGCATTATTTTACACAGAATTCTACCTGACTCCTAAGTCTCTGGCACATTAGAACACAAGGAAACGTGAACTTACACCTCTGTGGGTGTTAACAGTTGCTACATTAGAGCCTATAAGTAATATTATGATCTTTATTAAAATTTGTTATTTTCACTTTCTGGGATAGTTATTATCTTATAAAGCTTTAGAGAGATTTTCTTTAAGATGGTTAAATTTTTTAAAAAGAAAAGAAATTGTTAAGGATCTTCCAACCTGCAGATCTGGAAGATAATAAAAGATCTGTTGTAAAATGTGATCCATCTTTATTTTGAAGGAGTGGTTTTATAACACAGAAGGAGTAATCCCCAGGGAAAGGGAAATTCTTTGTACGTTTGATTTCTTTCTGCATTGTGTAGCCATTTCTGGTCTACAGTGGCTCTGTCTACAGAATAAACATCCTTCTGGCTTTGTCAATGCTGGGAATTTCTTTCAACCTTAAGATTGATACTAATCAGGGGCACCTGGGTGGCTCATTCAGTTAAGCATCTGACTCTTGATTTCGGCTCAGGTCCTGATCTCAGGGGTCCTGATTGCAGGGTCCTGGGATCAAGCCCCGAGTGATCCCCGAGTCGAACCCTGCATCGACTGGCTTCTCGCTCAGTGGGGCATCTACTGGAGATTCCCATTGCCCTCCCCCCACCCCATAAATAAATAAATCTTCTTAAAAAAAAAAAGACTGATACTGTTCATCACTGGGTCATCCTTGCTTGGGTCTCACTTAAAGTGGCATTCATTTTTTAGTCCTTTCCTGAGCCCCCATTGTTTATTCTGAATTACTGACATGCAGTAATTCTCTTCTTTGGGAATTTTCTGCAGTGAATTTAAAATAGGAGACTGGTTTTCCACTTTACATTTACCTTATCTTTTAGTCATTCTGGCTCAGGGAAAACAAAACTAATCTTTTGTTATGGTTTTCTCATTCCGATAGCAGTTGTTTTTGTCCATTTTAGGAAACTAATTTTTATTGTAGCTTAAGCAAAACCTAAATAAGGAAAGGAAGTTTCCTAAGAGGAAAGTCATCATCTACATTTCAGAGTTAATAACTTTTGGATTTCTTATATTTCATTTTTCATCCTAGACTGGTGGCAGATAATCAGGTTAACCAATATACGCATTGATAAGCAAATTTCCACAGGTCCCGAAACCTAAATGAGTTCAAATTTTTTATCAAATACTATTGGAGATAATTTTTATATTATGTTTTTAAAAATAGGTAGTCCTTAAGTGGTTATGTTTTAAAAGTTCACATGTGAGCTATATATTTGAAATTTCTTTTAACATTATGAGAAATTTTAAACATACTGAAAAGGTAAAAGAATTCTACATTAAGCATCCAGATACCTAATACCTAGATTCTACATACTTATTTTTATTGCATACTTACTATAAAGGAAAAACACTAAAGGAAAAACACTCATGTATTTCTCTTCTACTTATATTCATAACACTTCTGATACCAGATGTGTGGGATTTTTGATACATCAGGCAATTCTCCAACACCTGCAATTTAGTTCATGTCTGACTAACCCAAATTTGTACAGATCCCACAGGTTAAGGGATCAGTCAGCCACCCCTACTTCAGATGCCAATCACAAGTAGTAGGTCCCTGGGTTACCTGCAATTTCTGTTCAACTTGGCTACAAATTGGAGGTTCCCACAAATTCCTTCCTCGGATTTGATCTTTTCCTAAAATAGCTCACAGAACTCAGGGAAACACTTACGTTTACCATGTAAGTTTATTATATAATAAAGGATATGACAAAGGATACAGATGAATATCCAGATGAAGATACAGAGTGAGGCATGGGAGGGTCCTGGAGCACAGGAGCTTCTATCCCTGTGGAATTGGAGTATGTTACCTTCCCAGCATGTAGATGTGTTGAACAAACTGGAAAAGTTCTCCAAACCCCAGAGTTTGGGGATTTTTATGGAGGCTTCATCGTGAAGGCAGGGCAGGGGAGAGGGGGACATGGAGGTGAAACTGCCAAGTTTCTGATCATGACTTGGTCTTTCTTATGACCAGCCCCCATCCAGGAGTCCACCAAAAGTTGCCTCATTAGAACAAAAGATACTTCTGTCACCCAGGGAATAGCAAGGGATTTAGGAGCTCTGTGTCAGACACTTTTATCACTTATGAAATTGCAAAGCTCTTGGGGTTTCTGTATGAGGAACTGGGGTGAGAGACCAAATATTAGAACAAAAGATTGTCCTAGCACCTCTGTTTACAGGGGTTTAGGAGCTCTGTGCCAGGAACCAGGGGGCAGAGATTAATAAATATTTATTATTTCATTCCTATCCATCTTTAAATCTATCTGTCCATCAATCCATCTTTATGTTGATGCATTTCAAAGAAAGTTAGTACATTTTACCACTGAACACCTCAGCATTAATATCTCTGAGTTCAGTAGTTTTTTTCTTTTTTGAGGTAAAATTTCCATACTATAAAATGCAGATCTTAAATGTGCTGTTTGATGAATTTTGACAAATATATTCACCTGTGTAACCCAAACCTCTATCGAGATAGATTTTTTTTTAAAAGATTTTATGTATTTGACAAAGTGATAGAGAGCACAGATAGGCAGAATGGCAAGGAGAGGGAGAAGCAGGCTCCCCACTGAGCAGGGAGCCTGACGCGGGGCTCAATCCCAGGACCCTGGGATCATGACCCAAGCCGAAGGCAGACACTTAACTGACTGAGCCACCCAGGTGCACCTATCAAGATAGGATATTACCAACATCCCAGAAATTTCCCTCATGCCTCTTCCCAGTCGTTCCCCACCCCCACTCTCTAGAAGCCACTATTCTGATATTTCTCTGATATTTTTCACTATTTCTTATAGTTTTGCCTCTTCAGTATTTCGTCATTAAGCATGATGTTAGATGTAGGTTTTGTAGCTGCTCTTTATGATATTGAGGAATCCATTCCTAATTTCCTGAGTATTTTTATCAGGAATGGATCCTGGGTCATGATAAATCATCCTTTTATATATTGCTAGATTCAATTTGCTACTCTTTTGTTAAGGATTTTTGCATGTATGATCATGAGTAATATTGGTCTGTAATTTTATTTTTGTTGTAATGCTTTTGTCTGATTTTGGTATCAGGATTTGCTAATATTTTGTTAAGGATTTTTTTGGTAACCTATGTTTGTAAGTAATATTGGTTCATAATTTTCTTGTAATGATTTTGGTTTTGGTATCAGGGTTATGTAGATCTCATAAAATGAGTTAAGAAGTATTCTCTTCTACTTTCTGGAAGAGTTTGTGTAAGATTGGGGGTTTTTTCTTAAATGTTTGACAGAACTTAGAGTGAGACTATGTGAGCCTGTAATTTTTTGTGGCAAGATTTTGATAATAAATGCAAATTTCTCCTATGTGTGAGCTATTCATATTTTGTTTCATCTTGTGTCAGTTTTGGTAAGCTGTACTTTTTCAAGGAATTTGTCCTTTTTATCCAACTTATGGAATTTATTGGCATAAAGTCATTTATAATATTCCCCTATTAGTGTTTTAATATTTGCAGATCTTTAGGGCTATTTATATTTCATTCCTGATATTGCTCATTATCCCTCTTCCTTCTTTCCTTTTTCTTTTTTTTCCCTTCCTTCCTAAAGTAGTTTAAGCTAGAGGATTATCAATTTTACTGCCTTCTTTTTTTTCAAAGAACTACCTTCTGGCTTTAAATTTTTCTCTCTTTTTTTTTTTTTAAAGATTTTATTTATTTATTTGAGAGAGAGAGAATGAGAGATAGAGAGCACGAGAGGGAAGAGGGTCAGAGGGAGAAGCAGACTCCCTGCTGAGCAGGGAGCCCGATGCGGGACTCGATCCCGGGACTCCAGGATCATGACCTGAGCTGAAGGCAGTTGCCCAACCAACTGAGCCACCCAGGCGCCCCTAAATTTTTCTCTCTTATCTGTATTAAATGTTATTAATTTCTGCTTCTTTTGACCTCTACTTATTTTGGGTTAATTTTTTTTCTTTATCTAGCTTCTTAAGGTTGAAAATAAGGGCACAGATTTTTGTACATTTTTCCTGCCATAGTCATTTAAAGCTTTAAATTTCCCTCTAAATACTGCTTTTGCTGCATCCAACAGATTTTACTATGTTGTATTTTCATTATCATTCACTTTGAAATACTTTTAATTTCTTGTATGATCATTTGTTTGACCCCAAGATTATGTTAGAAGTTGTTAAATTTTTAAATATTTGAGGATTGTCCAGGTATCTTTCTGGTATTGATTTCTAACTTAATTCCTTTTGGTTAAAGGATATACTTTCTGTGGATTTGATCCTTTTACATTTATTGAGAATTGGTCTGTTGCCTAGTATATGGTCTTTCTTGCTTACTATCCCTTGTGTACTTGAATGATTATTCTTCAGTTGATCCAATGTTCTATAAATGTCACTTAGATGAAGATGGTTGGTAATATTCAGATCATGTCTGTATTTATGGATTTTTTTGTCTAGTTGATCTATCATTTTAGAGAAGGGTATTGAAATATTAACAACTGTGATTGTGGCTTTGTCGATTTCTCCCTTTAATTCTGTCCATTTTTGCTTATATTTTGAAGTTTTGTTATTAGGTACATATAAAATTGTAATTTTCATGTCTTCTGATAAATTGACCTTTTAATTATTATGAAATACGTCTCTTTATCTCTGGTAATATACTTTGTCTTGAAGCTACTATATATGATATTAATATAGGCATTCTAGCCTTCTTATGTTTCTTGTCTGTTTGTTGTATCTTTTTCCATCCTTTTATTTTCAACCTATGTCTTTTTATTTAAAATTTATTTCTTGGGCACCTGAGTAGCTCAGTCAGTTAAGCGTCTGCCTTCGGTTCAGGTCATGATCCTGGAATCCCAGGATCGAGTCCCGCATTGGGCTCCCTGCTCATGGGGAGTCTGCTTCTCCCTCTGACCCTTCCCCCTCTCGTGCTTTCTCTCTCTCACTCACTCTCTCTCTCTCAAATAAATAAATAAAAACAAATTTTTTTAAGTAAATAAATAAAAGTTATTTCTTATAGATAGCATATTTCTTATAGACAGGTTTTTTATCCATTCTGACAATCTCTGCCTTTTAATTGGGGTGATTAATCAATTTTCATTTAATATAAAAGGTTGGATTGAGGACTGCAGTTTAATTAATTTTTTCTTGTGCACATTATCTTTTTTTCCCCTCTCTTTGTCTTTGCATTACTTTGTAGTAGTTACTCTGGTGATTGAAATATACATCTTTAATGTTTCAGTCCTTTTAGAGTTAGTATGTTAATATTTCTAAAAATGTAAAAACATTGACCACATCTCCCTTTTGTACTATATATATAACATCTATATACATTAATAACACCAAAATATAATGTTATAATATTCAGTTTAAACAGTCACATGCATTTTAAGGAAATTTATAGGAAAAAAACTCTTTTATTAATCATTTGGTACTCTTCATTTCTTCCTCAGAGCTTTCTAATTATTAATATAAGAGAAACTGCTTCTATAACATTTATAGCGATGGGTCTTAACTGGAGTGATACTGCCTTTCAGGGGACATTGGCAGTTTCCGGAATCATTTTTAGTTGTTACAACTGGAATGGGGGTGGGGTGCTATTGGCATCTAATAGAATGCTCAGAACCACAAAGAATTATCCACCCCAAAATGTTAGTGCTGAGTTAGAGAAACCCTGGCTTATGGAGAAGGTTCTGGAAGGAGTGAAATACACTTTTAACATGCAACTTTTAGGTTTTCTTTCATCAGTCCTATGATTTATTGGAATTTAATAAATATAACTTATACCATTGTCTCTGGCTAACAAGGATAAAGGATACTTGTCTGTACGACTGGTTTTCTTTAAATAGTGGTGTTAGAACTACTGTAAATAGGGGCACCTGGGTGGCTCAGTCAGTTAAGCATCTCACTCTTGGTTTCAGCTCAGGTCATGATCTTAGGGTCGTGAGATCAAGCCCCACATCTGGCTCCGTGCTCAGCGTGGTGTCTGCTTGTTCCTCTCTTTCCCCCTCTGCTTCTCCCCACACTCTCTCTCTCTCTCAAATAAATAAATAAAATCTTAAAAAAAAAAAAAAAGAACTACTGTAAATAGCTTTTTAAAATAAGGAGAAAAGAAATATATGTTTTTGAAGTGACTTCTGTGCATTCCTACTAGCTGTGTTACTTTAATGGAAGTACCTTGAGCTATAAAGTTTTTTTCCCTCTCTTCTCTCCAGGAAAGTAGCCTGCAACTAGCATTCTCTGTGAGCTAATAATGACTCCCTTACAACCTTTTTATTTGAGGAGGGCAGGAATAGTTTCAAATATTTTACTTCTTTAAAAAAAAATTTTTACTTTTCATATTTTTTCACAACTGAGTTGGGGGTAGGAATTTGATTTGGTCCTCAGATTTATTGAATTCATCTAATAATACAAGTTATTTCATGGTAAGATTATCTTGTCTCATATAATCAAAATATTTTTAAAGAAACAACATAGAGTTTTTATTTTATGGGCAAGCACAAAACATTAAGATAGCAAACATAACCATTTCCTTTTTGTATAATAGGTTGGACAGCACTTCATGAAGCTAGTGTAGGAGGATTTTATCAGACAGCAAGTGAGCTATTAAAAGGTGGAGCAGATGTAAATATCAAAGGAATGTACCAGATCACTCCCCTACATGATGCTGTGATAAATGGACATTACAAGGTACTGTGATGTTTTTGTTTGCAAAGCAAATACTACATTCTGCAAGTATTAAAAATCTCTGGAACCTATCAGTTTTAGGAATTCCGTTTTAGTTCATTCTGCTAATGAATAATCAGAATATGTAATAAAATTTTACTGTGTAATAGATTTGTTGTTCCTAATATGGTAGATGCCATTTTACATGTTACTTTTAATAAGTACAGATCATGTTTTGGTTATACATAGTCTTTCTTAAACTTACACTTCTTTAAGACTCTTTCAGTATGGTGCTTTATAGGTTTTACCAGAAAGTTTCCTGCTTGTAGAGTGTTACACAGTGATGTCCAGTCCTAACAGGAGGCATCCAGCTTTATGGACACTAATGTCACTTTCAGAGTCCACATAAGACCTGAATTTCTTGGGTTTAATAATCTGCCAGTATATACTAGCATAGATGTACCAATGGTTAAAATATCAAAACACTGTAGTTCCATACAGATTGGTTAATAGTAGCTGCAATTAGGATGATTGATGGTAATATTAAATTAAGATGATTGATCCCAGCACATACAGTTTATTTCAGAAGTCACTTAAGCTCTGAGCTTCCCAGACATTTTTCTGGTCTAGGCACTTGCTAGAAATATCCTGTTATTTATTTCAGGTATTGGAAGTTGTCTCTGGGTTCGAGTTCCTAGGGTAGGAAAGGGAGCTAATCAGCTGGGCTCAGGAAGTTATGTTCTACATACTTCCAGAAGAAATGCCTGACACGTAGAGCTGGAGATGGCTGCCTGGAGCCACAGGCATAGACAGAGCATATCCCTTCCTAATGTGAAACAATACTTCAGGGAAGTTTAAGCTGTTTTTCCTTTTTTTGATAATATATCACTTGCTAGTAGGTGGTCACCCCTGCACATTGTAGAGAGGGCTGGGGGGAGGGAATTCTGCTTGGGACCTAATTTAATGGCCAGAAGAAAGCAGGCTTGGACAAGTGATGGTGTGAGCCCTCTCTGTCCTTTATCCCCTCTTCAAAGCTGGCCTCCATTAGAGAAACCTCCCCAAAGCACTTCTTCCTTCTACTCATGGTAGAAGTTGTCTGCTCTTCAAGTTGTCAGGGCTGACCTATCCTAGTCAAGAGTCTTTTACCCCTTTGGGCAAGGTAAGCCCTGAGCACTTTACTTTTTCCTTGTTTCTTTCTCAGTTGTTCTTTTGTCCCATCCGGTAACTTGGCTTTAGTCAATTTCTGCCTCATGGGCGACAACTGGCTGTCTCCTGTGTGGCCTTTCCAGATATGTAGCCTTATCCTACTCCCTCAGTGTAGTAAAAGGGACCAAAGACACATGCCTCTGACTCCAGAATTTAATTTCCTCACTACTTATCTTACTCCCACTTGTGTTCTTGTGACTCGTGTGCTTCTGGCACTGTGGGATGTCCTGACTGATGGCAGGAGAAAAGAGAATGACAAGACAGAAGTGGAAGTCTCAAGAACGGTCATGAGAATTAAAAGCTGAAACCCAGTGGGGTGGGGTAAAATCACTGTCTTCTTCATTGCCTTCCCGTTTTGTTTAGCTGCGGGGAGCCAAAAAGTTGCTTAACCCAGTCCAAGAGAGATTTCCAAAACTCCAGGTCAGTTCTGGACTGACTTAAGAACGAAAGCCTTAAGAATCAAAGTAGGGCAGGATATTGTTTTGGAAGATGGAGTAGGGATGGCAGGAGCATCAGATGAGGATTTAGGCTAACCTTGAGGGAATCTCTTATGTGATGCAAAGATGATCAGAAAAATGGTCTAGACCCTGAATATTGTATTGCTCCCATGCCTTAGTTGTCACAGGACTCATATGTCAGACAGGGAAGCCCTGGGAACCTGATGCTGGACTCAGCACCTGGAGAGTGTGAACTTCTTAAATATTCCAGAGTTGAAGAAACTTGAATGTATGTTGTCTTACAGGAATTGACTTTTATACTAAATGATGGGAGATACTAAAAGATAATACCCTATTTTTTAAGAAGTAAAAAGCCATTAATATTTGCAATAGTCCAAATCTTTAGAGACAGAGAGAAGATTAAGAATGGAAGGTAGAGAGGCGCCTGGGTGGCTCAGTTGTTAAGCGTCTGCCTTCTGCTCAGGTCATGATCCCAGGGTTGTGGTATCGAGTCCCACATCGGGCTCCCTGCTCAGCGGGAAGCCTGCTTCTCCCTCTCCCACTCCCCCCTGCTGTGTTTTCTCTCTCGCTGTGTCTCTCTCTGTCAAATAAATGAATAAAATCTTTAAAGAATGGAAGGTAGAGAGTAGAGAATGGAGAGTAACGGGTCATGGTTAAAGGGTTTCTTTTAGGGGATATTAAAATGTTTCGAAATTAGGGATGCCTGGGTGGCTTAGTCAGTTGGGTCTCTGCCTTCGGCTGAGGTCATGATCCCAGGGTCCTGGGATCAAGTCCTGCATCAGGCTCCCTGCTTAGCAGGGAGCCTACTTTTCTCCCTCTGCCTGCCACTCCCCCTGCTTGTGCTCTCTCTCTCTCAAATAAATAAATAAAATCTTTAAAAAGAAATGTTCCAAAATTAGATTGTAGTTATAGTTATACAACTCTCTTAAGAACGTTGAATTATATTTTTTATTTATTTATTTTTTAATTTAATTTTTTTTAAAAAGATTTTATTTATTTGACAGAGAGAGACACAGTGAGAGAGGGAACACAAGCAGGGGGAGTGGGAGAGGGAGAAGTAGGCTTCCCCCGGAACAGGGAGCCTGATGCTGGGCTCGATCCCAGGACCCTGGGATCATGACCTGAGCCGAAGGCAGGCGCTTAACGACTGGGCCACCCAGGCGCCCCTGAATTATATTTTTTAAATGGGTGAATTATATCTCACTGAAACTGTTAAAAAGAAATACATTTTTTAAATTGAAAAAGATGAAATTTGAGAATTATAGATGATTGGCTCATTCTGATTCCTTAGAAAAATCAAGAATAAATTCTTAGACAAAAGGGAGACATTTAGACAAGAATGTAGTGATCTTTGAGAATCTGTAGGCATTACTAAGAACAAGTTACCAAAATACACCCAGGATCTAGTGTATTGCTCTGTTCTGTTCACTTGTCTGATTATATTCTCTCTCTCTCTCTCTCTTTTTTCCCCACTGGAACAGACTTCTAAAAGTTTTCATTTTGTGCTCTGCTGCTATACTTTCCAGTAGCCGGCTGACAGAGACTCCCTTCTCCTGCAGTTTATCTTCCGATATATCACTTCAGATTCACTTCTCCGTACGTCCTACCTTGCAGAAAGTGGTCACTTTCCTATTTGTAGAATTACAGCAGTTCTTTTTTTAGACTCCAGTTAAGTCCACAGGTGTTCAGAATGATTTGATAGCTATCTAGCTGAATTCTAGGGACTAGACAAAACTAGGGCCCCCTACTCCTCTGCCGTCTTCCTCCCTCCCTCCCAAAACTTCTTTTCCTAAAAGAAAGCTGTATACTCTTTATTTTCTTTGCTGAACAAAACATGAAGATCCAGACATAAGTTCGTTATCCTCTTACACCTGGCTTATATATGAATTATAGATTTAATTATATATACTATTACTTTCAATTTCCCTATCTAGCATTAAATTCTCATAATAAAATAGTTTGAGAAACAGAATTGCTGAGTCTTAATAATTTTTAAGGGATCTGGCTTATATTGTCTCTTTGTGGTATTATGTTTTTCTCTCCTAGTATGGTCTGTTATAAAAGGAACAATGCATATATATTTAATTTGAGGGGTATATACAATTTACAGAAATTCAGATCCTTTTTCTCATTCCAGATATTAACATGAAAATTTAGTCTCCTTTTAGTGTAGGGTTACTTAGATCCTACTCCGCATATCCTCCCTGATTACATGCATTCTTTTATTAAATAATATTATTGACTGTTTACTCTATGCCAGACACTGAGATAGGCACTGGCAATATAAAGATAATTAAGACATATATCTGTAGCTTGAAAGCAACTTAAACATCTATTGGGACGGTACTGGTTAAATAAAGTACAGTACATTTAATAGTAAACTATTCCTCAAATGCTAAAGATAATGAAGTTTATTTTATACTGGTATGGTACAGTCTCAAAGCTTTGTTGTTCAGGGGCAAAATATAAGGGAACGTATATACTATATGACCACTTGCATAAGAAAAAAATATATGTATACATACATACATACATACATACATATACCTGTTGGACTAGATTAACTGTGGAAAAATTCAGAAGAAACTGTAACAAGGGCCTAGGAAAAAATTGGATGACTGGAGGACAAGGGTAGAGGAGGGAAACTTATTTCTCATTGTATACTTTTCTGAGCCTTCTGTATTTTGAATGATATTCATTAATTCCCTATTCAAAAATAATAAATTTTAAAAGAAAAATGTAGTCCCACCCTCAGAAACCTTAGCATACAGGCAAGACAGATATATAAGAAATAATGTAATAATAAATATATATATTGTGCACTATGGTAAAATATGTACCTGAAAGAAGGGAGAGGTCATTTTTCTCTAGAGCAGCAATGGATGGGAGGTCAGGGAGTGCTTCATAGAGGAGGTTACTTGAGGAGTAGTAATAGATTAAGGGTTGACTGGTTTCTCCCTGACACTCTGAGGAGGGGCAGCAGCAACATAGTTATAGACAGAAGACATAACCATCTCCTGGAACCTGCTAAACTTACATTTACTATTACAGAACCCAGTGCTAATTCTTGGTATATCTGCCAGCTCCATTTCACCAGCATCTGAACTATATACATTTCTCACCTTTCCTCTTTTCAGTCCCTCCCCCCCCTCCCTCCCTCTCCCTGTCTGCCCCTCTTCCTCTCTACCCCTCTCCCTCTCTCCCTGTTTCTCTCTTTTTTTGGTAAGATAAGGGTATGTATATCAACAAATTATGATTCAGTCGCAATTACATTAATTTTTTTATTGGGCAAAGTTGTTGTAGGTAAACCCAAACTCTGTTATTGAAAGAAATATCAGATGTTGCTTAGAGTTGTATGTTAGCACACATTTACAATAATATACCTTTTGTCTGGGCATGCTCACATGAACAATCTTCCCATAGGTGGCAGAGTTACTTCTTTTGAATGGAGCCGATCCGTTACTTAGAAGTGACAGTGGAAAGTGTCCTTTGGATGAGGCCAAAGATTCATGTATGAAGCGTCTCCTTGAGAAATATATTCCTAAACACCAAAAACCAGGTAAGATTAAACTGCCCTGTTATATCTGTTTATCATATTCATAGAGAGTTACAGAAATTGAATTTAGAATTATAGAAATTAAGTTTCTTTTCCTTCTTAGTTTTGAGAAAATCCATCCAGTGGTGTCCTTGCCCCATTCCTTTAATAAAGCACACTGACTTGTTTGCAAGTGCACATAATGGTAGGACTCTAAAAGAACAAAGAGAACAAAGAGAAATAATATCAAATGTACTTTTCACTGGTGCTTTGCATTGCAAACAGTTAGGAAAACTTTTATAAAGTTCTTTTTTTCCCTGACAATTTTTTGGCTGAATAACATGATATGATGTAAATTATATTTGGCTGTATCTTTCTCGATGAGTATGGCCAGGATTGTTTATTTCCATTTCTATTCTCTAACAATCTTTTCTTATGGCTGTATTTTTACCCTGTCATCCATTACACTGGTAAAAATTGAACTACAAAAGAACTCGATTTATGGTTGTCAATAAGAAGAATTTACATATATGGCACTTTCTTTATATTCTCCTTAATGTGTCTGTTAGATTTTTGGTAAGATCACAGCATTCTTCTGCTCAAGACCCTGCAGTGGCTCTCCATTTAATCTAGAAGAAATGTCAGTATCCTTATAGTGGCCTACAGGCCCCTATATCACCTGTCCACCCTAATTAATTTCTTCTCGTACCATTCTCTACCTCTGTCACTAGACTTCAGTCACACTGGCCTCCTTGCTGTTCTTCAGATGGGCCTCCTCCACCTCCTTCAAGTCTTAGTTCAAATGTGATCTTCTCAGGGAGGCCTAGACCATCCTAGTTAATACTGCTGCAACCTGCCTCCTTCCCACCCTCACTGTACTAGTTATCTATCACTATGCAACAATTACCCAAAATTTAGCATCTTAAAACAACATTTATTATCTCTCAGAGTTTCTGAGGATTACAAGTCTGAAAGCCTTTCAAGTGAGTAACCAGTTCTGGATCAGGGTCTCTAATGGGTTGCAGCCAAGCTCTTAGTGAGGGATGGTCATCTTGAGGCTCAGCTAGGACAGGAAAATCCACTTTCAAGCTCACTCACATGGTTCTTGGCAGGCCTCAGTTCCTCACTGCTTGTTAGCTAGAGGCTTCAGTTACTTGCCACATGAGCTTTTTCCTTAGGCCTGCTGACAGCCTGGCAGCTGGCTCAGAGCAAGTGATCCAAGAGAGAGAATGCACCCAAGACAGAGGCCACAAGCTTTCTATAACTTAATCTTGGAAGTGATATACAACCAGTTCTGCTATATTCTATTTGTTCTAAGTAAGTCACTAAGTCTGGGAAGTTCCACGTTTTGAAAGGAGGAGTATCAAAAATTTTATGAACATATTATTCAAACTGCCACACTCATTCCAATCCCTCTTACCCTACTCTACTATTCTATTTATCCTTTTCCCATAGCACTTAACACCTTCTAACACATTGGACAGTTTGTTTATTTTTTATTTTCAGTCTTTCCCCAAGAATCTAAGCTCCATGAAGGAAAGGATCTTTGTTTAGTCTGGTGATGAGTACTAAAATGCCTTGTATACAGTAGGCATTCAGTAAATATTTGTTGAATAAGTAGTGTGTTAGTCCTTTTAAACACAACAAACAAAACAAATTCTTTACCTTCAAGAGATGTGTATGTGCTTCATTCAATTTTATTAAACTATATTTTATATTTTTAAATATTTATGTATTTGAGAGAGAGAGAGAGAGCACGAGGCAGGAGCAGAGGGAGAGGGAGAAGCAGACTCCCCGCTGAGCAGGGAGCCTGACATGGGGCTCTATCCCAGGGCCCTGGGATCATGACCTGAGCCGAAGGCACATGCTCAACTGACTGAGCCACCCAGGCACTCCATTAAACTATATTTTAATAAAGTTTTCCCTAAAGAGGTAACTGTTTAAATGCTATTGACTAAGGACTAAGACTTGGATTAAAACAGCCTACTTTAGAGGGGAAGAATGAAAGGGGGGAAATCGGAGGGGGAGACGAACCATGAGAGATGATGGACTCTGAAAAACAAACTGAGGGTTCTAGAGGGGAGGGGAGTGGGAGGATGGATTAGGCTGGTGATGGGTATTAAAGAGGGCACGTTCTGCATGGAGCACTGGGTGTTATGCGCAAACAAGGAATCATGGAACACTACATCAAAAACTAATGATGTAATGTATGGTGATTAACGTAACGATAAAAAACAAAAACAGCCTACACTATAATAAAGAGATAACATCATTGATAATTAAAGTCCACCAAGAGGTAATTAATTAATGGTTCTTTAGAACAAAAGACTTCTTCCCCTTTAGCCCAATCTCATCAGAAAATAAGAGGGACAGACTCCACCTTGTTGAGGCCAGGTCTATAAAAGCACATTGAGATAGATTATTATATTCGTATTTATATAAACTGTATAGATTATTGCACTCATATTTACATTTCAAGCTATATGAAAAATTGCAGATACTCAATTGGAGGCAAAAGTATGTGTATTTTTATGTTTTTTGTTTTGATAATCTGATTAATTGCTTGACTTCTCTATTTTATGGTAGCATGCATTGTTTTGCTCTGCTGAGAGTGCTTTCTCCAGCATTTTAGCCCTTTCTCCAAATCCAGAATCTCCTGTTCACCAGTGCCCACTCTGACCTATACTTACCCAAGGGAATTTCATTCAGGGAAGGAATCCCAAGCCTTTCTTCTTAGGAGTTAGCTCCCACTCTTCTTTAGGGAGGCAATTTACGAGGTGGGCTGTATTATCGTGCTTCATCAGGTGGTTTGAATATTTCTTAAGTTTGAACTTTCAAAGTCTGTCATTAATTATCAGCTTACTTATCAATATAAATGAAAAAATTAGTTTACTTAAATAAAGAATATCAAACAGAGTATTTGTTTTTAAATTTCAGTTGAAGAGCTTTTAATTATGGGAATGATGGATAAAGGACCTTCCTCATGCAATATATATTTGGTGCTTTTCTGTTGTAGAGTACAATACATCTACTTTGGTATAGGACAAGAGTTCATTCTTACTAATTTTATAGCCTGGGGTAAATTAACACTCTCAGTTTTCTCATCTGTAAATGTGGGCTTATAATATCTACTCCTCTACCTACATATCTGTGGGATTGTTATTGTGAGGATTAGAGTTGATGTATGTAAAATACTTCAATACAGTATCTTACATATGACAGAGCTTGGAGCAACAGAGTGAAAAGAATTACAGCTACGTCACTAAAATTCACCACTTCAGAATTTATATCTGTGTAGTTTTTTTTTTTTTTTTAAGTTGGTTATAATAGAGCATATAGACTCTTAAAACTGAGATGGGCATGAAGGAGGGCATGTGGTGTAATGAGCACTGGGTGTTATATACAATTGATGAATAACTGTGCTCTACATCTGAAACTAATGATATACTATATGTTAATTGAATTTAAATAAGATGAACAGAAAAAAAAAGATGTTAGTTGAAAGATGCTTTCTATACAGAAAACAAAACAAAGTGAGAGGGGAGAAAAGCCCCTTTCTTGCTTCCAGATTCTCTTAGGAACCATGCCCCAAATGGTGGTTCCTGTAATACATTCTTCTGCTTTTTTATTTAAAACATTTTTATTTATTTATTTTTTTTAAAGATTTTATTTATCTGAGAGAGAGACAGAGATAGCGAGAGAGAGCAAGAGTGGGGACAAGAGGGAGAAGTAGGCTCCCCACTGAGCAGGGAACCAGATGCAGGGCTCAATCCCAGGACCCTGGGATCATGACCTGAGCCAAAGGCAGACGCTTAGCCCACTGAGCCACCCAAGTGCCCCCTGCTCTTCTATTTAAGAACCAAAGTTAGGAGAAGGCACACAGTCCTTTTTGCTCTTGAAAAATAATAATAACAAAATTAATGATGGAGCATTTTCTTTGTGCCAAGAACTCCTCTAAAGTCTTTACATGGATTATCTTATTTAATCCTCATAACAATTCTATAAGATAAGGACTGTTACTACTTTGATTTTATGGGGCTGAGGCAGAGATGCTAAGAAACTTAACCCAGGGTCACCCAGCTGTTAAGCAAATGAGTGACGATAGAAACTCAGGAATAGGTTCCAGAGACTGTGCTCCCAGCTCCTTTGCTTCATTGAAGGACATTCTGTGTGTCAGCTCTCCTGCATGAGGTGTATAGGTGAATGCCAAGCCTCATTATGTACATTATAATTTGATTGCTGTCATGAAAACTACTCCCAAGAAATAAAATGTTCTTTTTCCCAGCTACATCCCTGTTAAAATATTTTTAAATTTCTAGTTCATAATGTATTTAAAGAATTTTCATTCATTTATTCCTTCCTCTATTAAATAATCATTGAATACCTCCTATGTGCAAAGCACTGTTTCTAGGTTTTTATCTTTTGTGGCCAAATGCATATGTAGGTAACTAATTCCACCTCTAGTATTTTTTAAAAGAGACACTAAAGTACTTTTTTTTTCCTTATTATCAACCTAGGTATATTTTATTCAAACCGTCTTTTTTTGTCTTACTCATTCTCAAGAGCGACCTTTTCCCTGCATGTATGTTTCACTTTTAAGAGAATGAAGCATTCAGGGACGCTTGGGTGGCTTAGTTGGTTAAGCGGCTGCCTTCGGCTCAGGTCATGATCCCAGGGTCCTGGAATCGAGTCCCACATGGGGCTCCTTGCTCAGCGGTGAGCCTGCTTCTCCCTCTGCCTGCCGCTCTCCCTGCTTGTGTTCTGTCTTTTTCTCTCTGACAAATAAATAAATAAAATCTTTAAAAAGAAAAATAAAGAGAATGAAGCATTCAAACTAGAACCTTATTAAGCAGACATATTAGGAAATGATAATCCAGTAAATTATGAAAGAATCTTGCTTTCTAAAAGTAGTTTGCCAACAGTTGTGTTTCTGGATATATCTATGGGGAATGTTAAAATAGTGAGTTTATTGCCAGCCTTTGGTATTACTTTGTTGGAGCCATATTGCTTTTCCTACAGAAATGTTTTCAGCTTTCTCAAGATAGTATGGGGCTTCTAAAACATAGGAGAACTATCAGTTATAGAATGTTACATGTGCCAATTTGAGTGGAAAATGTTTGCATAATTTCACTTATTTCTCTGGTTTTCTCATGGCAAAGGACAGGTGGGTTTTAGAAATCTAGAGTCTGACCACTGGAGGCTATTTTCTTTGATTTTCTCTTTTTGTTTACAGCTCAAAAGAACAGCACCGACCCATTAGACATAGAGGATGCACACCAGCACAAGGTATAGCTCTGTTTAGCAATAAACATGTTTATGGAATGAACCTGCTGCTTATTTTATAGATAATCAGAGTGGAAGGAAAGATGCCGAAGCATTCATTCATCAGGAATAGTGACTTCACCTTTACTTTTAAGAAACTTTTAAGAATAATTACATGAGAATCAGAGGGTTCTGGGCTGTTAGTTTGCAAAGCAATTGAGTAAATATAGCTTGTCTCGGCACACTGACGTATCAGTAGCCATTTCCTTTGTCCTCCTCTTCATGGAGCCAGGAGGTTTATCAACCATGTCGAATTTCCTCTGGCCTAAGCACAGTACAAGAGCCAAAGGTGTTGATCCATTCCTTCAAATTTTATATGGTGGGCAGTTACTCTTCATCTGGTGCTTGAGTTGTGGTGAGTGAGAGGAAGTGGTGTCCCTGTTTTAATCTTAGCAGCCCACAATAATTTTTTCATGCAGATCAGTTTGGGAGCATATCTCTCTTCTTGTTTTTAAATTCCTTCTTCTGCTGCCCTACCTATAGTCTGTCACAGACACTAGACGAAAGAACTCTCTTAATTCTAGCTGTATCTATATAACAATTAGGAGAGGAGAGTGTCTTGGAAGCATTCTTGTTTGATTATGCTTAAAGCCCATAAAAATTAAGTAGATTAAATTTTTTATTATGCTTAATGAGATTAATACTGCTAAATACTGGCAAAAACAAATTAAAATGTGAAGCAGAAAATACAGATTAGTACACATACTGAGTCTTAGTCTACTACATTTGCCTTTTTCTATTAGTCTTTTTTAAATATCAGGTTGTATATATCCCATCAGGCCCTGTGGTTAGATCAAATCACAAAATTGAATGGAGTAATGGTTTGATTTATCAATAATCCTGAATTAATTGAGTATAGAACTACAGCTAAAATTAAAGCTAACTATATGTTTTATTTCTTTAGAAACCAAAATTCAGTTCTAAAAATCTCATTGGGTTCGTTTGTAATGAAAATTCCAACAGACAGAAGTCAGAACTTGAAAAAGTTGATAAAGGAAGTAAAGAAGGTTTATTTATAAATAAAGAAGACGTATATGAACCTTACCAAAAAGATTCCAAAGACACAAAATTTGGTAAATCCAAGCATAAACAATCAACTCTTAACGAAATACACTCTACTAGGGGACTCAGAAAGAAGAGTCTTCAGAATGTCAAAGGTCCTAACACAAATGTGTCTAATGATAAAGGAAGAAGAAACACACAACATAAAAGAACTCAAGTGGATGATGCAAAACAAGAAATACACATTCCAAGAAAGATAATAGCTCTTTCTTCTTTCAGAAGAAGAAACAGATTGGTTAATGGTCAGCAAGATAATCTCCAAGCCTTTGATGACCTTCCAGAAAAGTCACATAAACTTTTTAGCCCACCTCTGTCAAGCCTGAAAGATGGATTAGGTAACAATATTGAGGCTTGTTCAATTCCCAGAGAGACACATACCCAGAGCCTAGATTTATCAGATAATCAAGAAATAAAATTCTTAGAATCCACTGACAAAGAGGAAGCTGTTCTTTTCTCAGGACTTTCCTTACAGAAAGAAATCAAGTTACCACTTGTTACTACAGATCAGCAGTCTCATACTCACCAAGAACAGCAGCACATTAGCCCTTATAAATCTCCTGAAAACAGTAACTCAGGTCAAAAAGGTGAGAGCCTTAATAAGTGGGAACATTCTTTTGCATCCTTTATAAAGGAAAATTTTAATAACGTTGATGATGATGATTGCTTTACCTCTGAGAAGACTATAGCATGTAAAAGACTGGTATGTTTTACAGGTTGCAAAAACCACTGTAGTTATAACGAGAATATAACAAATAGAGAAGAAATGGATTTTCATCAGTTTTTCCCTTCTGAAAACCATTTTTCACAGGAAAATGAATTAAAAGAATACAGTCTAACCATACTTCCACAACAGGAAGCTGTTAATCTTTCTGATTCAGATAATACAATAGGTCCTGAACAACATATTGCAAATTATGAACAATGCGCATGTGAAACTTCTTTTGATCACTCACATGGCAATCCTGAGCATACTTCCCTAGCTTGTCCAAGAACATTTTCAACACAGGAAGCTTCAAAGTTGACTAGTCATGTGAAGCCATTCAAAAGGTCTCAAGACTTTAGCTCCAGAGCACCGACTCCTTTAATGGATCAAACAGATACACATATTGTGGAAAAGGTAAATGAGGGAGAAGACACTAAAAGGAATTACAATGATGAAAGCCAGAAAACAAGTTCTTCAAATGGGCCTTCATCCACAGTTGTTAATTCTCAAGTAATAGAAACAACTACAGTTAAAAAAAGGAAACAAGATCTTCCAGAGAGCAAAACCATACATGATATAGTTTTTTATTCCACTGACAATACCAGTAAAGAATTGGCCAACATCTCACAACTTAGACAGAAAGAAGAAAAGGAAATTTCTCATAAACCAGGTATTAGTAGTATATTGCTTGCTTTGTACACATCTCCTGTAGATTTACTTATTTTATAGAAATTTCTAACTGAATTCCGCTGAACTTAGCCAAACTGACAAGAATGAGGACATGTGGACTATAATTTAGGGATATTGTTAGTTAAGTAATATTGTTTACTTTGAAAACCAAACCGTTATTATCAAAGATTATTGCTAAATTGATATTTACAGAAGTTAATAAACAATATTTCTACCAATTTTTATGTTTCTTTTTAATATAGCACTTATTTAATATCAGTTAACCTAACATTTCCATAGCAGGAAATTGTGAGCTCTGTTGATTTCAGTGATTCACTGTATTCCCATCAGAATTGCATCCAGCAAACTTTGTTATATAAAAACATTTTTTATTTATTTATTTTTTTTAAAGATTTTATTTTTAAGTAATCTCTATGCCCAATTAGTGCTCTAACTCACAACTCTGAGATCAAGGGTCATATGCTCTACCAACTAAGGCAGCCAGGTGCCCCTAAAAACATTTTTAAAGGGTTTCATTCCCTTAAAAAACAAATAAATAAAACAAAATAAAATTAAAAAAAAATCAATCCAGCTAGGAACAGAAATTTGGAACAGTTATGAGGCTAGACTCTTTTCTAATCATATAACCAGTAACGAGAACTGCAACACTGAGGTTGCAAAATGTTTGTTTTTCAGATGAGGAATTAACTAATAATATCAATGGAGATGAAAGCACTATGAGAAATGGTGAGAAAAAAGAAAAAACAAATTCTGAAATTTGCATGTCTAATATCCAAGAACACAAAAAAGTTCAGAATTTCAGAAAAAGGCAAAATTTCTTGAAAGCTACCTGCAGCCAAGGTTTGTATTCCTATACCTGTATAGGTAAAAGTTGACATGATCAAGCCCAGCAATTCTAAACTTTCAGATTTACTGTTGGTTTTTTTTTTTTTCATTCACTAAGTTATAAGATTATTTCAGCTATATTTTTTAGATTGTTTTACTATAAAGTACCACATGAGAATCTGTTAGTCTTCAGATACATTCTTGTCATGTTTCTGCCTATGACTTCTAGTTTTAAATATTAGAGGAGGTAAGATAAAGAGAGAGACAGCAAGAATATTGAGTGGGGGCAGTGCATCTGAATTTTGCCAGATCCTTTAGATACTTCCATTGAGCCCTTTCACCATAAGGCAAATTAAAGAATGGCCACCGGTTTCTTTTTGTCAGATGAATGAACTGCATGTGTTTGGCACTATGGACAAGTTAACTATCCTTTAACAGTTCTTGGAGCTAGTTCTGTGGTGAACAATAGGCTAAGCCAGGCCACTTCAGGTTAAATAGTAAATACTGAAAAGTTCATTTATCTATTGTCTATTAAGAGGTAGGAAGAGGGCGCCTGGGTGGCTCAGTTGGTTAAGCGACTGCCTTCGGCTCAGGTCATGATCCTGGAGTCCCGGGATCGAGTCCCACATCAGGCTCCCTGCTCAGCAGGGAGTCTGCTTCTCCCTCTGACCCTCCTCCCTCTCGTGCTCTCTCTCATTCTCTCTCTCGCAAATAAAAAAAAAAAAAAAAGAGGTAGGAAGGACACTGGATTAGGCATTCTCTGTGAACCTTCTCCCATTGTCCCCCTCTCATATAATCTAAAGCCCTTCTTATACATCCATCCTGTAGTGGGTTGAATAGTGGCCCTCCAGAACATGTCCATGTCCTAATCCCTGGAACCTGTGATAATATCTTATATAAAAGAGTGGATTTTACCTAAATAGAAAAAGAATCTCTGCAGATGTAATTAAGGATCTTGAGTTTCCAGAGAGTAAAAAAAAAAAAAAAAAAAATAGATCACATACAAAGTAACTAAAAGCTGAGTATGTCTTAGTAGCATTATACTTTATTAATAAATAATATTGATACCAATTATTAAATATATTATCAATTAATATTTATTAATTTGTTAATAAAGTATAATGCTATTAAGAAGTACTCAGCATTAACTGCAGTGGACTTTATGAAGAAGTTTTTTGTGAAGTTAGTGTGAGTCCTATTTGCTTCCTTTCCAGTTTTTTCTAGATTTTATTTTAAAATTTTAGTTACATGCTATAGAAATTTATGATGACAGTAAAATGGAATAATTTTTGAGTTTTTGCCCCAAAATGTTTACCATGTGCCTACCTTCTTTGCTACAGCACACCATGAACTAGGTGAGAGGATTTGTACCACTCACAGTAACAATTATTGGAGAGATTTTCAATTCAAACTTGCAAACTACAGGTTTGCTGTTTTGGATATTTCATAATTTTAAAATATATTCTCTATATATACATGTATAATAAATATATATAATAGATATATCTTTATTCTTTGAATAAAGAATTTCTGAGTACAGATTTGTAAGAGCAGTATGATTTGTCTAGATGTCAGGGGAATGTAGATGTGAGGCTGTCAGTCTCCCCTGTGATTCACGTTAAATAACTGAAGAATCCATCTTTTAGAGAGTAATTCTCTAAACTTTTTATCTCTTGCCCTGAAACTATGTGCCTAGTTGCTGTGGCATTTAGGAAATAGAACAGGGAGAGAGTCTTAAGGTTTAATGCAGTGGTTCTTAAACCTTATCTTGCATCAGAATCACCTGGAAAGTTTGTTAAAACACAGATTACTGGGCTCTACCCCCAGAAAGTCTGAACATTAGGTGTATTATCTTTTAGTGTATTACACATTTGCAAACTTAGCAGTTTAAAACAACACACATTTTTTATCTTATAGTTTCTGTAAATCAGGAATTGGGCATGGCTTAGGCAGATCTTCTGCTCAGGATATTTCATAGGCTACAATCAAGGTGTTGGCCAAGACTGGGGTCTCATCTGAAGGCTCAACCAGGGAAGGATCCATTTTCAAGCTCATGTGGTTGTTGTCAGAATTCTCTTCCTTGAGGGTTGTGGCCACCTTGTGGTCATCCTCGGTTTCTTCCTTCATGAGCTTTTCCAGTGTGTCCTCTTGGTTCATCAAAACATGCAAGCTGAAGGTGACAGAGCAAGTTTGCTAGCAAGACAGAAAATGTTACAATCTCTTATAACCTAATCAAGGAAGTGAAATACCCTCAATGTTGAGGTATTCTATTGGTTAGAAGCAAATTCTTCAAGAGGAGTGGATGATACAAGGCCATAAATACCAGGAGATGGGGATCATTAGGAGTTACCTTAAAATCTGTCCTCCACAGTAGGCTTGTGGGGTGGGCTGGAGAATTAGCATTTCTTTTTTTCTTCTTAATTTCATTTTATTATGTTACGTTAGTCACCGTACATTACATCATTAGTTTTTGATGTAGTGTTCCATGATTCATTGTTTGTGTGTAACACCAAGGGCTCCATGCAGTACATGCCCTCCTTAATACCCATCACCGGGCTAACCCGTCCCCCCCACCCCCCTTCCCTCTAAAACCCTCAGTTTGTTTCTCAGAGTTCATAGTCTGAGAATTAGCGTTTCTAACAAGTTTCCCAGGTGACACTGACACTGCTAATCTGGGACTACATTTGAGGACTGCTGGTTTAATGAATATTCTTTTCTGTTTCATCACTCTAATCCTCTACTTTGCCTTCCTTGTGTCTCACTCTGAAGCTTCTTTGATGTGATTTCTACAGAAAATAAATCTCCAGTTTCATGGCTTGGGTATGGGGACCTTGGGTAAGAGGAAAGGTTGCCAGACAATTCAGGGTTGGGGAAGGGAACTTGGGAGTCCCAACTTTTGTATATATATACTTTCATTCAGTCTCCATGTTTCTATCCCAGTTCCACAAACACTGCCTTTCACCGCACTTGATGCCCCCAAGTGCTGGGTTTAGGTGGGCTCTCTCCCTAATTCTCTTTGCTGGCATTTGGGTTGAGGCATTTCCCCTACTTCATCAAGTTGGTAAACTCTTCTCCAGCAGTGATTTTCCGGTTCCCAAAAAGTTGTTGAAGTCTTTGTCTTCTATTGTTTCCTCTTCTATTTTCTTTTTATGGTATTAAAAAAAAAATGTTTTACGGGGTGCCTGGGTGGCTCAGTCATTAAGTGTCTGCCTTCGGCTCAGGTCATGATCCCAGGATCCTGGGATCGAGTCCCACATCGGGCTCCCTGCTCGGCGGGAAGCCTGCTTCTCCCTCTCCCACTCTCCCTGCTTGTGTTCCCTCTCTCGCTCTCTCTCTGTTAAAAAATAAATAAAATCTTTAAAAAAAAAATGTTTTACTATCATTTTAGCATGGTTTGGGGAGGAAATTGAGGGGAAAACATGGTCCTTTTTTTTAGCTCCAATTTAAGTCTCTCTAACTTGTGGTGCAAGAAGATTTTTAGAAAAATCTTTGGATAATGATGTTGTATTGCATGTTTTTTGAAAGAAAAATAATCCATTGGGCCATGGTTCAGTTTTTGGTGTCTTTTGTGATCAGAAACACACTCACTGGGATAGAGAAGAGCTATAGAAAGAGATGTTTTATAAAATCACAATTTGTTTTAAGAAAAATTTTGTCCATTGTTAAAAGACTACTGAGAGTGAAATGAGGGTAGAACTGAAGCAAGTTTGTTTTAATCAAGCTCATGGTAGGGTGACTAAACAGCTGTTGGAATGAATGCAAAGTAATGTACTTAGATGCTCTACAATTCCTTCACAAGTTATATTTTAAAACAGTAATAGCAATGATGATATTGATATATGTTTTGTATAGTGCACCCTACTTAGGATATTTGAGGAGGTTGCTGTGTATTTTCTAAGCTCCTTTGTAATGATCAGCATTTGACAGAAAAGAAGCCTCAGTTTTACTTGGCAAATTTACAGAAGTAAAAACAGCTGGGATCAATAAGAGGAATGCCAGAGGGGAAAGCCAGCTTCATTTGGCTGCCAGAAGAGGAAATTTGACTCTGGTGAAGGCTCTAATAGAATCTGGAGCAGATGTGAATCTAAAAGATAATGCAGGTTTGGATTCTTGAAATTTTAATTGTGTTTATAACTTGAACTCACTGAAATACACATTTCATCCACCCTTCCCCGGTTTTGATCCTGGCTGCTAACTTTGAACTGTTTTTTTAAAAATATATTATTTGGTTGAATAGTTAAATTTATCTTGGTTTTCACCAGTTGCTAAAATAACCTCCTCTGAAACAGTTTTTAACATACATGTGGGAGCATTCAGAGGAAGTATACAGAATGGGGAGTAAAGGGAGCTTTATTTAGGTCTTTTTCTTGGAGATCTGAATACTAAACTCTGACTTTGGAGAGAGTGCCAATTTTTTCCCATTTCCCTATCCCTTCTCTTTCTCCTCTCTTTAAGTTATTCATTGTTTCTCTCTTTCCTTATTTTTATTTTCAGCCTCCATTTTTAAATTGATCTAACATTTTGCTTGGGCACAAAAAAATCTTGTGTGAGGAGTTAACAGGGAAAAACTCAAAAGATTGATTTCAAGAATCGTATGTCATTTTAGAGGGATATATGACAGTGCAGTGATACAAATAGGGAAGGCAGACTTGATCTTACTCTATTTTAATATCTGAGTTGAAACAAATTGACATGATTAGTTTTACTCTAGTCCCATTATATTTTATATTCTGTGAGTCTTCTGTTTTGGCCCTTGGATCAACAAATATTTTTGATGAGATTGGTTTTCAAAATTGAAACATTTCAAGGCCATAGTTTTCAATATTATTTCTTGTCTAATACTTAGTATATACATTTGAATCAATATAGATATTCATTGCATTAGTGCAAATAAGCTTAATAATGAAGATAGTACATGAATGTTGATTTGTAAGCAACAGCTTGTTTTGTTTTTTTCTTTTTTCCTTTTTTAGGTTGGACACCACTTCATGAGGCATCTAGTGAGGGATCTAATGATATAATTGTAGAGTTGTTAAAAGCTGGTGCTAATGTTAATTGTGAAAATCTAGATGGGATTAATCCCTTACATGATGCTGCTGCCAACGATCATTTAAAGGTACAGTGCACATCAGACTGGGTTCCTTTTATCTTTTCTCATAAAAATGAGTGAAGAAAATTAAGGTATTTCAAACTGAGCACTAAAGTAATTCCTTAAAATAAATGATTTTTAAAACCTACTTAAAATTTTAAACGAAGATAGGATATTGTGTATAGATTGGAAAATCATATTAACTAATGAATTGTTTTTCCATTGTCTCTACCTCATAAAATTCATATAAGTCAGAATAAAATGAAACATCTCAGGGTAAACGTAGGCTATAAATCTAATACATTCCATTTTTAATTGTCTTAAATGATTTGCTGTTGTGATAAAAGAGTCTAATTATGGTGATAATATATGTTGACAGATGTTTTTTAACTCAAAATTTCTCAGTGGGTTTGAGGTTTCAAAGAAATGGGTAAAAATGCATGTTCCTGAGGGTTTGTTGTATATTTTTCTCCTTTGTTTTTCTTAATCAGACAGCCATCACAAAAGAAAATTACTAAGGTCATTATTTCAGTAACACTGAATTTCAAATCTAGACCTTAAAATCCTTAAGATTTTTAAACTCATCTTTGACAAATCTGAGAAGACTTTTATTGTTATCAGTAGGCATGTACACTTCAGGACTAATCATTGGCTTTGAAAAAATAGTGAAGGAAACCACCACCAATAACAACATATGAAACCAAGGTTCATATAAAAAATACCTTGAACCCCTCACTAACACCAATTTATCTGTCTCTAGATATTTTTAAGACCCTGGTGATTTTTTGTTAATTTTATGAAAGCATATCCCCACTGTTTTCAGCCTAAAGGTAGTCACATGAAGGAATAGTATTGACTTTATGATTTGCAGCAATAAGAGATATGAACTAATGATTAAGAATAATATCAGAAAGGGGCACATGGGTGGCTCAGTTGGTTAAGCATCCAACTCTTGATCTCAGCTCAGGTCTTGATCTCAGGGTTGTGAGTTCAAGCCCCGCATTGGGCTCCATCCTGGGCGTGGAGCCTACTTAAAAACAAAACAATATTAATAATACCAGATGGGTGGACTAATGTCCAGAGTGGCTTCTTTTGAGCAAAGAAGCTCTTTGGCCTTTAAGATATTTAAATTAAAAAAGAATCTCAAGGTTATGTGATCATGAAATGGAAGAAGGGAAACAGGAAGAATCATTAAATTAATGAGCTTACTGGTTATATGTACAGGGAAAAGGCCACTTAAAGTGAAACCACTTAAATAAGGGCCAAAATTCTGTAGTAGGAAAATCACATTTTTAGACATTATCCTGAAAAATGCAATATAAAAAAAAGAAAATAAGGAGGTCCCTAATACCACCCCTTCATTTGGGAATTGATTAGAAGGACTTTCAGAACTCAGCATACAGTTGTGCTCATAGCTAAGATTTCTTTTTTCTTTCCTTTTTTTTTTTTTAAGATTTTATTTGTTTGAGAGAGCATAGGCGGAAGGGCAGAGGGAGAGGGAGAAGCAGTCTCCCCGCTGAGCCGAAGGCAGATGTTTAACCAAATGAGCCACCCAAGCACCCCTCATAGCTAAGATTTCTTACAGCAGTGTAGTAAGGATATGCAGCTGACTCATCAGAAAAAAACACAGGTGGAATCTGGAGGTATTTATGTGAAGGCTTTATTAGGCTGTCTTCCTCATGAGAGGTCACTCACAGCTTACCTTTCCCCCAGCAACAAAAATGTCATTTCCATGTTTCCACTCGAGGAAGACCATTAGAAACTCAGTTTCAAAGATTTATATTGGGGCTGTAGGTCATGTAAGCACTCTCTGCCTAGGACATACCAAGATTCCAGACTCCTAAGAGCACAAACCACGTTGCTTGTGTAGAATGTTTAAGCAAAGAAAGCTACCGTTATCAATAGGGAAAGTTTTCTATCAACGTAGGGTACTGTTTACCAGCCAAGTTCATTGATGTCAGCTAAAGGCCGCACCTTGCAAGCAGCTTCTCTGGATAGCAGTCTCAGGCCTGCTGTGTTGACTCATTTCTAAGCAGTATTTTATTTAGGTTCTAATTGCAACATATACTAATTTCTAAAACAGGAAAAGAGTGAATAAAGTTTGCTTTCATGGCCTCATTTTTCTGGCAAAATTGTGTGACAGTACAGGATATACTTCATCTCACACTTGATTTTTCTGTACCATTACCTCAAGGAAGTTCTTTTTGCAAAAATTTTGAGAGGTATAACAAGTTTTTCCTAGGTCTTCTGTCAGTCCTTTTATATTCAAATTCTTATGGTATTTCTTTTTTTAGGTTAACAGTTTTAGGTTAACCAGTTTCTGATTCATCAGTGGCTTCACAGGTGCTTCAAGTATTTCTCCAACATTATTTTAATGTTTGACTTCAGGAAATTTTATATCTGAACATTTGGACTTTGTAATCAATTTGTAGTGTATTTCCATTTTATTGTTAGCTGTTTATAACATTGACCAGTAATAAACTGAACAACAAAGCTGTTGACTTGATGGCTAGGAAAGATGCCATGTTAGTAAGGAGGGAGGTTATTTGGGTAACATTTTGTAAATGGTTTTCATGAGTGAGAACTTTCCTATTTTGAAGACTCTAGCTTCCTTTATAACAATTTGGTAACTTGAAGGGACAGAGAAAATGATTACTCAGATATAGAGGACCTTCTGTAAAAATAAATGTCAAGAGCTAAAATTAACCACAGAAGATAGAAGGGGAGCTTGGTTTAGTGGATAAGACACTGAACTAGGTATTGGAAAGCCCGAGTTCTAGGCCTAGTTCTGCTTGAGAAAGATATAAATATCTTTACCCCTGAAAAAGGAAATTGATCTAGAGTTGTGCTGTCCTGTACAGCTGTACTGTAGCCATTAGGCACATGTAGGTATTTTAATTTAAATTATTTAAAATTAATTAAATTTAAAAATCAATTCTTCAGTTGCATTAGCCATATTTGAAGTACTCAGTAGCTACATGTATCATACTGTATTGGAAGTGGGTACCATGGTGGAAATGTACATTAGAATGCTTCCATTGTCACAGAAAATTCTGTTGGACAGCTATGGTCTAGAGCAGGGATTGATAAATATTTCTTGTAAAGAGCTAGACAATAAACAGTTTAGTTTTCCTGGGCCACACAGTCTGTATCGTAGCTACTCAACTGTTGTAGTGAAAAAGCAGTCATAGACAATATGTAAATGAGTAAGTATGGATATGGTCAAATAAAACTTTATTTATAAAATCAGACAGCAGACTGGATTTGGCCCATGGGCCAGAGTTTGCTATTGCTTGATCTAAAGAATCACTTGAGTGTCTTCACATAAGTGGCAGTATAGACGAAGTTTGCATTTAGAGTAAACTTCCACATCAATATTGCCTTTATTTTAAGGAGAAATGTTTTATTTGAAAAGAAGGAAGTAGTATTTTTAAGGATATTTTCGTTCCTTGGATACTGATACATTGCCAACATCTTTCCTCATATCTTCATTAATTTTCCTTCCATGTGACAGTTCTTCTATCATTGGCTCATTTTACTTCTAATTTCTTCACTTTTGTCTTTATTTCTTTATCTTGAGATAGAATATTGATAGATAACCTAGAAAGATTAAAGAGAGAGCGCAGGAGAGGTAAATATATGGTATCGTAGACCTAATCAATATCAATTCTATTATAGCCTATACATTTAATTCTTAGATTTTTTTTTTTTTACTCGTGCATTACTGCATGGAAAGTTATTCAATCACCTATTTTCCCAACTTTTAACTTCTTTTTAAATCTTAATCTCTGTTTTAAGTTATTTTCCAAAATGGTCATGTATTTTATCTTATAAAGCAAAGAGGATAAAAAGATAAGGAAAAGAAGAGTGAGAGGAAGGGACGCCTGGGTGGCTCAGTCGGTTAAGTGGCTGCCTTCGGCCCACATCATGATCCCAGGGTCCTGGGATTGAGTCCCACATCAGGCTCCTTGCTCAGCTGGGAGCCTGCTTCTCCCTCTCTCTCCCTCTGCTTGTGCTCTCTCTGTCAAATAAATAAAATCTTAAAAATAAATAAATAAATAAAATAAAATAAAAAAGAGTGAGAGGAAAAGAAAAGGGAAAAAGATAAAAAGTGGGTGGGGATGGACATCTACTTTTGTACAGGAAAGACTAGAAAGGACAAGATATACCCTCCCATCTTAACAAATTGAAAGGTGAACAAAATACATAAAATAGCAGTTTTGAACCATTGTACAAAATGCAGCACAGGGCAGCAATCCTTGAGAGAAGGGAAGCAGATGAATCCTGTGGTTGCCTTACCGTATGGACTAGAGGGGGTTTCCAGGCATAGAAAGAGAAAAAACAAACAGTCCTATGGTCTCAAGTTCAGAAGACAGAATTTGGAGTTTAAAAGGCTCAACAGGTAGAATTTATGGGGCAAAATTACAGATAGAAAGGATCTGCATACAGAGAACTTTCCAGAAATTTGAAGGAGAATCCCCTTGATTCTTTGGCTAATCTACAAATACGTTTGAGAAAACTCTGTAAGATTAGGCAAAGAGCCAACAGGAAGGATCGGCAGAACCATTGCTGGAGCTTATAGAGGGCTGAGTAGTTTATGTTTCCACCAGCCAGAATGGCAGGAACTCTTAAAACATGGAAGCATCAAATAGAGGGTATTTCTTGCATAGTTGAGGTAAATTGGTACTAAAAGTTTCTCTGAACTAACCTTAAAATTTGAAAGAAAATGTCAAAAAGATCATACTAATTCCAGTAACCTAAACATGTCCCAGAACAAAGCCCAACAACATCTAAAGGAATACAATGAAATTCAGCACTAAGCAATGTAAAAATCACAGTGTTTATCAATCAATCCAAAATTTTTTAAATAAAAAAGTACAAAATATTATCCATAAGCAGGAGATTAAAAAATGATCATTCAAAAGAGACCCAGAAATGACACAGATAATAGAATTAGCAGAAAAGGATGTTAAACAAATATTATAACTATATACTCCACATGGTAGGCAGAATTCTAAAATGGTCCTCAAGATTCTTACTCACTGGCCTATACACACTATGTATAATCCCCTCCCTTCCAGTGTGGATGGGCCCAACCTAATGAGGTGAATCCTTTAAAAGAAGGAAAGCATCAGAGAAAGCCATGTGGCAAAGAACTGCAGAAGCTTCTAAGGAGCTGAAAGCAGTCCCCACCCCACAGCCAACAAGAATACAAGAACCTTATAAACTTTCAAGGAAATGAATTATACCGAAAACTAGTGAGCTTGGAAAAGGACCCTAAACTTAGGTGATAATCAGTCTATGCTGACACTTTGATTTCAGCGTGGTGAAGACTCTGAGCAGACAACACAGCCACTCCATGCTCAGATTTCTGATCTACAGAAAAAGTGTGAGATAATAAATTTATATTATTTTAAGCTATCACATTTGTAGTAATTTGTTATGCAGTAAAAGAAAACTAATACACTCTCTTATGTTCAAGGAGGTGGAGGAAAACAGAAACATGATGGGAGGAGAAATGGAAGATATAAATAAGACTTAAACTACTAGAGATGAAAATAAAACATGTGAAGTGAGATATTTACCAAATGGGTTAGTTAACAGCATATTAAATACTGAAAAGTATTTAAGCTGTGGATTTGAAGATAAAGCATTAGAAATTATCCAAAATAAAACAAGAAAGACTGAGAGAACAAACAAAACAAAGACAAAGTAAGAAAACCTCGGTGTCCTGTAGGGTAATCTCAAGTTATATAATATACTTGCAAGCTTAATCCCCGAAAGAGGAGGGGTCAGAAAAAATACTTGGAGAATAAAGACCAAAATTATCCAAATTTGATGAAAACTGTAAACCCACAGAACCAAAAATCTCACCAACCCTTCAGTAAAAGAAAAATGAAGAAAACTGCACCAACACATAACAAAACCAAATTGCTGAGAATCAGAGAAAAAGGGAAAAATATTTTATTTATTTAGTTAGTTTTATTCTCATAAAATATATTTATTAAAGTAGCACTATCAACATAGTACAGTAAAATAGTACATAAAGGGAGACAATTTAATTGATGCCACCAACCAAGTCATCATGTATCCTACAAGAAAAATATACTTCTAAGCATTAATAAATGATCATTACAATAAAAATAAAGATACACAATAAAAGGAAAGATATACCATGCTCAAGAACTGGAAGAATTAACATTGTTAAAATGTACATGCCACTATTTTTTTTATTTAAATTCAATTAGCCAACAAAGTACACAAAATATACATCATTTTCAGATGTAGTGTTCAATAATTTATCAGTTGCGTATAACACCCAGTGCGCATTACATCACACACCCTCCTTAGTGCCCATCACCCAGTTTCCCCACCCCACCACCCATCTCCCCTCCAGCAACCCTCAGTTTGTTTCCTATGACTAAGAGTTTCTTACGGTTTTTCTCCCTCTCTGATGACTTCCCATTCAGTTTTCCCTCCCTTCCCCTATGACCCTCTGTGCTGTTTCTTACATTCCACATATGAATGAAACCATCGAAACCATTTGATAATTGTCTTTCCCTGATTGACTTATTTTGCTCAGCATAATACCTTCCAGTTCCATCCACGTCAATGTAAATGGTAAGTATTCATCCTTTCTGATGGCTGAGTGGTATTCCATTGTATATATATACCACATTTTTATCCATTCATCTGTTGATGGACATCTCAGCTCTTTCCACAGTTTGGCTGTTGTGGACATTGCTGCTGTGATTATTAGGGTACAGGTGCCCCCTCGGATCACTACATTTGTATCTTTGGGGTAAATAGTAGTACAGTTGCTGGGTCATAGGGTAGCTCTATTTTCAACTTTTTGAGAAACCTCCATACTGTTTTCCAGAATGGCTGCACCAGCTTACATTCCCACCAACAGTGTAGGAGGGTTCCCCTTTCTCTGCATCCTCTCCAACATCTGTCATTTCTTAACTTGTTAATTTTAGCCATTCTGACTGGTGTGAGGTGGTTTCTCATTGTGGTTTTGATTTGTATGGGAAAAATCTTTAAAGCAAAGTTTTAAAAGATAATTGTATACAGGAACAAAATAATGGCAGCCAGCGTCTCATCAAAAATTTTGCAAGCCACTGGACAAAAGAGCAACATCTTTAATAAAGTACTGCAAGGGGAAATAAACTTGTCATTCTAGAATTCTATACCCAGCAAAAAAATCTTTTAAAAGTAAAGGTGATGTTGGCAAAGATGTGAAGAAATTGGAACTCTCATACATGGCTGGTGGTAATGTAAAATGGTACTGCTGCTATAGAAAACACTCAGGCAGTTCCTTCAAAAGTTGAACATAGAATTGCCATATGATGTAGCAAATTCCACTCTTAGGTATATAGCCAAGAGAATTGAAAACATGTTCACAGGGTGCCTAGGTGGCTCAGTCTGTTAAGTGTCTGCCTTCAGCTCAGGTCATGATCTCAGGGTCCTGGGATTGAGCCCCACCATCAGGCTCTCTGCTCAGTGGAGAGCCTACTTCTCCCTCTCCCCCTGCTTGTGTGCTTTCTTTCTCTGTGTCAGATAAATAAATAAAATCTAAAAACGAAAAAAAAGAAAGAAAACATGTTCACACAAAAATTTGTATATGAATGTTCATAGCACTATTTTCCAAATAGCCAAAAAGTGGAAACAACCCAAATGTCCATCAGCTGATGAATGTATAAACAAGATGTGGTGCATAGCAATAAGATATTATTAAGCCATAAAAAAATGAAGTGCTGATACATGCTACCACATGGGTGAACCTTGAAAACATTATGCTAAATGAAAGAAGATGGATACAAAAGGCCACATATTACATGATTTTATTAATATGAAACATCCACAATAAGCAAATCCATACAGGCAGAGAGTAGATTAGTGACTGCCAGGGGCAACGAAGAAGAGGAAATGAAAAAGATAACACCATGAAAACAATCAAAAGAGTGAGTGACTCTAGAAACGTAAGACAAAGTAGATTTCAGAGCAAGGAATATTGCCAGGGATAAAGAGGGACATTTCATAAGTATAAGGGGGATATTTCACCAAGAAGACAGCAATCCTGAAAGTGTGTGCACACAATGAGTTTCAAAATAAATGAAAAAACAGAATTGAAATGAGAAACAGACAAATCCACTATCATAGTTGGCAATTGCAATTTTTCTCTTAATAAATGATATAAAAATACACACCAAGAGACCCACTTCTTTCTTGCCTCACCCAGATTACTGAGTTGATCTGCAAGATTGAAGGGCTGGGAGAGGCTGGGGACACAGCAGCAAAGGCTTAGAATTCACAGAGGGATGCTACTAACTGCTTCACAGTTCTTCCTACTAACCCAGTTTGCAGACTCCCATCAGGAAGACTACCTACAAGTTGCTGGAGATGCCTTGCCTGTAGAACTCCCCAACTAGCTCTTTGAATCTCCCTATTGCTCTGCACACCTCACCCGCATACCCCTTCTACTCCCTCTACTCCAATGGCCAGCTCCTAGTATGCACTCTTGTGGGCAGCAAAAGTGAGCCTTTACAGACTTGCTGGTAAGCCAACACAGAAAGTTCAATTCTGTAGGATTTCAGGGGACATTTTAGAGAGCTACCCTTGGAAAAACAAACATAAGTCTCTCAACAGTTGGCCTGGCTTTGTGGGATCAAGAGAAGGCATACAGTTTTAAGAACTTCCCCCAAGAGAAAACGGAGTGTGGAGTAAGGACATCTAAGAAAAGCCTCAGAAAAGATCTAAGAAAAGGTCTAAGAAAGCCTCAGAATCTGTAGATGGACTGACAGGTGAAGATGTCTCTTCCAAAGCTGGTTAGTGAAGACTAGAGGAGTCTTCAAATGTGAACATGGCAACATAAGACTTCAGGGAACATAACAAATCAGGGAAACATGGCTCCACCAAAGAAACATGGTAATTTTGCAGTAACTGACTCCAAAGAAATGGAGATCTATGAATTGCCTGGCAAAGAATTTAAAATAATTGTTTTAAAGAAGCTCAGCAATCTACAAGAGAGAACACAGACAACTCAGTAAAATTAGGGAAATAATACATGAACAAAACTAGAGGTTTAACAGAGAGAAATCATAAAAACCTTTTGTTTGTATAAAGATGTGTACTCAAATGTTCACAGTAGCTTTATTCATAACAGCCAAAAACCAGAAAGAACCCAAATGTCTATCAACTGGTAAATAAATAAATAGATGGATACATAGATTTATAGTTAAAAGGATCAAACTATTTTTTCTTAGAAACATCTTTATTACAAGTGTCCTCTCATACTACATACATTAAAGAGTGTCCTTTTCATACTACATTCCTTACACCCTCTCATACTACAGTCCTCTTCATACTACATTCCTTACAGTCCTCTCATACTACATACATACTACATACATTGTGTATAATTTCCATTCACTGAAATAACAGTATTCTCATCATACCTTGCAAGTAGCATTCTTAGAAACATTTTATTTTTAAGATTTTATTTATTTATTTATTTATTTGAGAGAGAGAGTCGGGGGGAAAGGGCGGGGAGCAGAGGGAGAGGGACACACAGACTCCATGTTGAGTGCAGAGCCCGATGCAGGGCTCGATCCCATGACTGCGATCATGACCTGAGCTGAAATCAAGAGTCAGATGCTTAACTGACTGAGCCACCCAGGCGCTCCTAGAAATATCTTTTGTAAGTGTTCTTATACACTTCTCTACATGCATGGAAGAATAGGTATAACTTCCATTCACTGTTCTTACACTGTTCTCATACCAGCTAGCAAGTAGCCAGATCAAACTGTTGATATACACAGCAATATGGATGAATCTCAAAACCATTATGCTAATTTAAAGAAGACACACAAAAAAAGACTTTATACTATATGATTCCATTCATATGAAATACTACAAAAGGCGAATTTTACAGTGATTGCAGCAGATTACTGAGTGCCAAGGGCCAAAGGGAGGTCGGGAGGGATTGACAGTAGAGAGGCATAATGAATTTTTTTATAATGATGGAATGTTTCTAATTCATGGTTATAGTAGTGATTACTCCAGTAAAGCTGATTAAAAAAAAAAAAAAAGTCAGAAGAGGGACCTACTTCTTGGTCACCTAATTTTTGTCAAGTTCTTTGTTCCTAGGTCTTCCCATCGTATTACCTGGAGCTCTCTCCCAACTATAGCTTTAGCCTTTCCTATTTAGTGCCTTGTGGCCCTTTTGCTGTTCTCTTAGGCTTTTTAGGCTTTTTCCTACTAATGAGTGTTACGAAAACAGAGCTGTTCAGGGTCCTGTTCCCTCTGAGCTGAGTTCTGTGTCTTCCAAACCAATAGATTAAATGAATCCATGTTAATACGTTAAAGGTCAAGCCCTTAGGGGAAGGCCTCATCTTAACACACAGAATAGTCATCATTAATATGGCATGATTTTTAAGTCTAGAAAAGCTTCCTTTGTTAAAAAACAAACAAAAAAACCCAGCTTTCTCCTGACCCCATATATAGCAGTGGAAAGAGGGTGTAAGGAATATGTATTTTTAAATATTCCACAGGTGACTTTATACTAATCACTCAGGCTTAGAAACCACTGGATTGAGGTACTGCTCACCCCATCTTTTAAAAACAAAACAAAATACCTTTACTCAGACTTCACTAAGTTTTCATCAAAAATCTTTGCAGGAGACTTTTTTCATATGCTATTTATTATCTACTGTCTCTCATTAGCTCGGTTGGTCTTTTCATTCTTCTAAAGAAAAAAGGTTTTAGGGGCCCACTTTCATTAAGAATCCACTATGTACAAGGTATTTGACAAGGGCTCGTATTTAGTTCTCATAGATGATAAAAATGAGGTACAAATGGTAAATAACTTGCCCAAGGACATAGCTAGTAGGTAGCAGGAGTGGGTTTTGTATGCTCGACTTTAAAATAAACGTGTTTCCTTTTATGCTGTGCTAACTCTGGGAGGATGGAACAAATGAGGAGCTATCCTTATCATCTTCACTGACCCATTTGCTCCTAAATTCTCTGCTTCTCCATACCTGGACATACGGAGAAAGAAATAAGTCACTAACACAGAGCATATCTCTGTTCTTAAAAAATCCTGACCATCTTTTCCTAATCAGGTTTTTCAGTGATTTGAGTCACTTGCTTGCCTCACACAGATGGAATCATGGGCTTTTTTTTCACTAGTTGACTTATACTATAACCTAATTAGTAATATCTTTACCTTTGATCATTTATAAACTTCTAATATGCAACAGCTTTGAGTTACTCAGAGAAACCTTACTTATATTAGAAACTGCCCCCCAGCCAATGGCACAACCTCTATGACTTCAGTTTCCTCTTCTGTAAGATGATGGGGTTGGAGTAGATTATTTCTAAGTTTCCTTTTGCATTCTGTGCATATAAGTCACTTATTTCGGACACATGACAGATTTGCACAAACATTATTAGAAGGGTCATTGGATTTTCAAGCTAGCTCATTAAACTTCTTGAACAAGCAACATACCTAAAATACAGTAATGCATGTTGGAGGAAGAGACAAAGGGCTCTGTTAAAGAGATAGTCTTGCATATCATTCTGCCTGTGTTTACTTCTTGATTGCAATGAAGACAGCATATCTGGTACTTCTGTGTCATCATGTTTTGTTATCCTCTGCGGAAAGATCGGGTCAAATTCATGAAGCAGTTTACAGTTTTCATATCAAATTGAACAAAAAATTTTCTTGGCCAGAGTTTGAAACCTCTTTTGATAACTTTTAATACTTCGATAACTTTTAATAGTGGTGACTTATAATGAAAGCAGAAATTATTGATCTTAGGTGTCTATCAAGATAACTTTGGAAAAATATCTTCTAGGCAGCTGAGATTCTACTACAACATGGAGCAAACCCAAATCAAAAGAATCAAAAGCAGAAGACTGCTTTGGATGAAGCAGATAATGAAAAAATGAAAGAGCTGCTGAAATCTTATGGTGCAATTGAGACTGATAATAGAGATGAAAGTAATGTTATAGTCACTGGTATGTATGTCAGTATTGCTTGCTATTTTAGACAAGTGTATACCTCAGCTTAGAAAAATCTTCAGATTTGTAGTGTAAATTGTTTCATAACTGGGGTAGATGTTTTGTGTGTTTATTAAATTCTTGAAAAGCATTATTTATTTTTAGAAGTTAACATTTCCAAATTGGTTTAATTTATATACCATATGATCCTGTTGGATTAGAATTACATGTTGAAATGGAACCCATATTATTCATTAAACAATTATTAATCTCTAGAGATAGAGATGTAACTGAAACCACACAAATTGGCTTACTGGTAGTGGGGTTGGAAAAGGTTGGCATTATACTAAAATCTTTGCAACTAAGGTCCCATTACTTCAAAATTTGTAGTGGTTCATGTGAAAGGGCCTGATGCAAACTTTTCAATACTCTAATGTTCTAATGCTAGAATATGAATTTGTTAATAAGCAAATATACTTGTATGCATATATGTATGTGTAAATATAATGTAAAAAATATTCAAGGGAATTTACAGTGAGGCAAAATTTTATGAACCATTTTTTAGAAATAGTTTGCATTTAAATAATATAATGAACTATCTATAAGAAATAGGCATGTAGTAAACACTAATTTAGAAAACATATATTTGTTAAGAACCTGCCAAGCAAATTGAGTATTTGCCTATGAGGAACTTATTCTTGTGGGGAGATCAACCAGAAAACAAACAGTTAAACACAGTTTATTAAGTGTTGAGGAGAGTGATTTGTTCTTCCTTTTCTGTCCTGCTTGAGCCTTGACTCATACGAGAAACCCAGAAACATATCTGCCCTTTCTCCCTATGAGGCAGAATAACTGGGAAGAGAACCCCTGTCACACACATTTCCCCCAGCCTACCACTATCTTTACCAATTGTTGATTTTCAAGAGAGGAGTTATATTATTGATATGATTGGTCAGAGCCAAGGATAATCACTGCCTCATATTTTACTAGTGAGATAGATCATGTGTAGGTCAAGGTCAAGACTGATACAAGTTCCTCTTTTCATTGCCTGCTCCAATATAAAGCCCCAGCCATGTCTCTCTCCCTCTCCACAGCCATGTTTCTCTCCCTCCCTTGGAGTTATTGGGCACTCTGTTATGAAGTGCTGTATCAATTCCCACTTGTCTGTTGTTTCTTGTGTATACATTTCCTTGATCAAGTACCCTAAAGGGATGAGGGATGAGGGATGTAGGTTACAATAGTTATATGAAGAAAGGGAATCCAGAATGGGAAAAGGGTCAGAGACAATGAATTGTAGACATAGTGATTAACAGCCTGGATTTTGGAATCAGATCTGTTTTTAGTACTAGCTGTGTGACATTAAGGAAACTTCCGGAATCCCTCTAAGCTTCATTCTCCTCTTCTGTAAAATGGACAGAATAAACTACCTATGAAGATTAAATAAGATGGTTCAGGAAAAGAGTTTGTCATCCACTGTGTGATAAGTATTCAGTAAATGTTAGCTGTAATCACTCAATTGATACTAATAATGAGATGCTGATCAACATTAAGTTATTATAGTAATTGTAGACTTAATTTATTTCTGTTCGTCACCATTAAAATTGATAAAATGAAGCTAAATTTTTACACGTTATTATATTTTCTAATTTTAATTTTTAAAGTCAAAATTCCTGCTGTCCGACCAAGAAGACTTAAACGGTGTTTTTGTGATGACTGCAAAACTGTTGATCCACCTTCTCTTTCACACAGAGAAAAAACAAGAGAAAGCCATCCTGTGGTGAGTAAAGTTAGAAATCCTTTCATTTTTCATCTTAGAAAATGCCATTCTTTGGGCCAGCCAGCCATTGGCTATTGGCAGTATTCTTTGCATTTTAAGGACACACAGGTTGAAAATATTTTTTGTTACAAGAAAATAATACAGTTAATGAGCCAAGAAAATATGTTGTACAGTTAACTCACTTATCTGCATTGAATACAGAATTATGGATTAGCTGCTATTCTTTACAACTAGGTTGTATTCTTTAGCTACTTCTTGTCCCACTATCATAGTGTGTCTTCATCCACCCACTCCCACAAAAAGTCTAGGATGCATAGTAAGTAGAAAAGATCCTAGAACCCAGACAGAGAAGAGAAAAACAACTGGGGTTAGCCAACGTGGAATCTCACATGGTTTATAGTGATAGTGTTTGCTATATGTGAAGCTCTTCATATAAAAGTATATTTATACAAAAATAACATAGTAGTTGCTCAATAAAAAAATGTTACTTGTTAAGATGGATATGTGTAACTTGATTAAAAACATAAAGCTTACTAGAAACTAACTCCTTAAGAAAGTAGCATCCTCAATGAAATATTATTTTGAATAATACTATGTATGTTGATGGGCACCTGGGTGGCTCAGTGGGTTAAGCATCTGCCTTTGGCTCAGGTCATGATCACAGGGTCCTGGGATCGAGCCTCACATCAGGCCCCTTGTTCAGCAGGGAGCCTGCTTCCCTCTGCTTCCCTCTGCCTGCTGCTCCCCCTGCTTGTGCTCTCTCCCTCTCTGTCAAATAAATAAAATCTTAAAAAAAAAAAAGACTATGTATGTTGATGAGACTTCTCTTACATGCTTTCTGTTAGTCATTGTAAAGAAGACGTTGCCATTCATTGAACCTAAACTATTAATCAACAAATTTGTAGCTTAAATATTTTATCTTAAGTGGTATTCAAACTAAATTACATTTGCCTCAGCACTTTGAAAATGTTTTACACTGTTTCCTGGTGTCTGTTGCCATGGACAGAAAGTCAACCATCAATCTGTCATTCCCTTGTAGATAATCTGTCTTTTAATCTTACAGATTTTATATTCTTCACTTTCACTAAGTTGTGTCTAAATGTGGAGTGTTTTTATTAATTATAATCAGGCCTAGAAATGCTCCTTTAATCTGAAGGCACATTTCTCATTTGTATTTCAGGAACTTTCAGTCCTTATACCTTTGAAAATTGCCCCTGCTCCATTCTCAGTATTTTTCTGTTTTTGTAACCTCTATTCAGATGTCTTTTAGACCAGTCTCCATGTCTTCTAGTATCTTCTTCATATTTTCCATCTCTTTAACTCTCCACAGTATATTCTGTGTGATATCCTTTGACTTCTCTTCTAGTTCATTATTATTCTCCTCAAATATTTCTAATCTATTTAACCCATACATTGAGTCTTTAAATTAAATGACTTTTTTATTTCTAGAAATTATTTGCTTTTCAAATTTTTTGTTTTAAAGAAAGAACAAAATAAAACAAAGACTTTTCTGCTCTTAAAATATTGATAGGATTTTTAAAAATCCAAACATTTTTTGGGGCGCCTGGGTGGCTCAGTTGGTTAAGCGGCTGCCTTCGGCTCAGGTCATGATCCTGGAGTCACTGGATCGAGTCCCGCATCGGGCTCCCTGCTCAGCAGGGAGTCTGCTTCTCCCTCTGACCCTCCTCCCTCTCATGCTCTCTGTCTCTCATTCTCTCTCTCTCAAATAAATAAATAAAATCTTTAAAAAAAAAAAAAATCCAAACATTTTTTGAAAGGAATTTCAAAGTCTCTTCCTGATTCTTTCTCATGATAACATGATTCTTTATGTGGTTTTTAATTTTTTATTATAATCCCCTTTCCATGAGGACTGATTACTGTGGGAATTTTGGTGCGCCTAACCTTTGTGTTGAACATTTGCATCTGCTGAGGCCCTAGAAGTTTATCCATTTCACACAAGTTTTTATGCTAATTTCTCAATTTGGGTTCCTAAACCACACAAATTATATAAATTTAATTCTTATATATATGTGTGGTATAGGCTTGAGTCTCTAATTTTCTACCCAAAGCCTTGGGTGGTGACAAGTAGAGTTTTTCTAACCTTTAGTTAACCTAAAGGTCACTAACTTTATGTGGGGATTCCATGCCTCTTTTTCCTTTGTGAGCATTAAAAACCCAGCCCCTAATACCTATATTTGTTCCAAATCCCCGATGGGTCACCACTAGTTTCATTTCTGACACCAGGGAATTTTTCAGTCATTTTCCATTCTTAGCTGTGTGTGGGTATATATATATTTTTAAAGATTTTATTTATTTATTTGACAGAGAGAGACACAGCGAGAGAGGGAACACAAGCAGGGGGAGCGGGAGAGGGAGAAGCAGGCTTCCTGCTGAGCAGAGAGCCTGATGCAGGGCTCGATCCTAGGACCCTGGGATCATGACCCGAGCTGAAGGCAGGCGCTTAACGACTGAGCCACCCAGGCGCCCCTGTGTGTGTGTATATTTAAAGTTTATTGTATTTTGTATACTGTTTCCATGTGTTTGGAGTAGGCAGAGGTTCTTCTCTATCAGCTCAGCCCACCATATCTTTAAGGTGTGTTTTCATGTAAAAATTAGAACATCTTGGAAAAACTGCCTGTTGTTATTAACTGTATAGGTGTTTGCTTCAGGAGTAATGTATATTATTTCACATGCCAAGCTTCAGAAAAAATGTAATGGAGATACAGGAGTCTAAAGAAAACCAACTTTGGGTGGAGGAATGGGTAAAATGGGGGAGGGGAGTGGGAGGTAGGTTTCCAGTTATGAAATAAGTAAGTCACAGGGATAAAAGGTACAACATAGGTAATATAGTCAATGATATTGTAATAGTGTTGTATGGTGACAGATGGGAGCTACACTTGTGGTGAGCATAACATAACATATAAACTTGTCAAATTACTGTTGTACACCTGAAACTAATGTAATATTATGTGTCAACTGTACTTCAATTAAAAAAAAAGAAAAAGAAAACCAACTTTAGAAAAGGAGAAAAACTCAAGAAATATAAGGACTTTAAAGTCATTAGGGGTTAGTCTTTTGTAAATGTAAACTTATTTTTGAATGTTGGAAACTTCAAATCAAATTGGGGAGAGGGGTGACTCTATGGCCAGATACAAAGGAAATGAGATGATTTTAGTTTGCTGCCACCTTATAACACCTTTAGATCACAGCATGTAGTCAGCTTCCTTCTCTATACCCGTGTAGATGGAGTAATAATACTAATAGTTGGTATTCACTGAATACTTATTATATGATAAGCTCTCCTCTAAGTCCTTATATTAACTCATTTTAATCCTCATAATAACCCTTCTGGGTGCGTTCTGTTATTCTCATTATTCTTCCTTATTACAGTTGAGGAAGCTAAAGTAAAAGACGTTAAGTAACTTAATCCAGAATTATATTTCTGTTAAGTAGCAATACCAGAATTAAAGCAGTGCCAGGCAGTCTAGCTGCAGAGCCTGTGCTTCTTTTTTTTTTTTTTTTTAAGATTTTATTTATTTATTTGAGAGACAGAGTGAGCAAGAGAGAGAGTACAGGAGCAGGGGCAGAGGGAGAAGGAGAAGCAGACTCTCCTGCTGGGCAGGGAACCCGATGCGGGGCTCCATCCCAGGACTCTGGGATCCTGACCTGAGCTGAAGGCAGACGCTTAACGACTGAGCCACCCAGGCGCCCCAGAGCCAATGCTTCTGACCACAGTGCTATACTGTACAAAATTGTAAGAGAGGTGTCAGAGTCAAAGATGATCCTGCCATGAAAAATAGGAAATTTGGAATAAAATTATAGTGAAGCTTTCCATAACCACAGTATAAACTGTCTAAAGCTGCTTGTTCCAAAGACAGATCATAGGTTGGGTTTTTTGGTATTTCTTTTTAAGATAAAAATGCAGTAATGAAGGACTAAGAAGGGGGATCTTGGAGGGAAGGTTATACTGGCCTCTTCATGATGGAAGGTAAAGCTGGTGTGGAGTTGAAGGTTATTGCCCATGGTAGCCAAGACTGAGTGCATCCACAATATGAGCAAAGCAAAACGGAAAATCAGCACCAAAAAAATGTTTTCTTTATCCTGACCTGTAGGTAGACGCTTAGCCAGGGCTCAGATTCAGACCTTTAGTTTGCTTTTATAGACGTTCATTGTAAAAAGAGATAAATCTCATTTTGTTTGTTTGTTTTGCATATTTATGTTTTATAGTTCTGCTCTGATGCATTTCATAAATGACAGCAGTGAGATTGCTTTTCCACATAATTGGATGGTTTCATTATGTGCATTTTTCATGTCCCTGTAGGCACCAAAGTAAAATTTCAGGGCAATGTACTTTAGAAGGCTTTGAGGACTGTCACATTGTTTAAATGAATGTATATTGAGAATATATTAAAGGATAGGTAATATGAGTCAGTCCATCAGTCTTTGTTTATTGAGCGCCAGCTATATATCCAACAGTGTGGGAACCATTCACAAATATAAAAGCTATGCTCCTGCCTAGAAGATGTTATTTTCTTGATAGAGAAATATAATGTGTAAGACATTATATATATTAATGCTAAATTATATACCACCAGAATTCTTAACTAATTCTGAAAAAGGAGAAATCCATATGAATTAGATTAGCCAGAGATTTCATGTATGATACGGGTTTTATATAATAATAAGCGGTACTTATTTGAACTCTTGTGTTTTGCTGGCACTGCCTGAAGCATTTTACATGTGTTACTCTATTCAGGCAAGGAGAGGACAAGTAACATGCTGGAGCCATCCAGCTAGGAAGAGGTGAAGTCAGAATTCACACCCAGGCAGTCTAGTTCCAGAATCCACTCCATGATTACTTCTCTCATAAGAAAGAGATGAATCTGGGCAAAGTAAATTGAGGACATTCTAGGCAGGACAGTCAGTACTAACAAGGGCATGGGAAGGTGGCCTTAATTCCCATTTGTGAATGTTTGAGAGAGTAGTGTTTTGTATTTTTAAGATTATGTGGGAGATTTTAATAGTGTGCAGTGATAGTCATAAAGCCTTAAAGTGTACTTATTGCATATATGTGACCTTTAAATATTATGTGCTGAGTTGTTCTTTTATCACCTACAGCTATAATTATAACAGAAGTCAGTGAGAAATTATGAACCTTTATATGGCTGCTACTCATATATTCTGTTTACCAGGAGTAGATCTGCTACATAAATCAAAATACTTAGGTTTACTTGTTCTCCACAAATACGCAACATTTATACAGTTAAGTTTAAACAAAGCATGAATACATTTCGAACATAAAGTGAAATGAGCATTTTATTTTAGCAGCACTTTCTTTAGCACTTCTACTGTGCATTTGACAATTGTATATCAGAGAGAAATATCTACCTTCTTGTAATGAAGTCTTTAATGTTTTTATCTGATAGCATCAGACCATCAGTGCCATTCTACAAGATATAGAAGAAAAACAAGAAAATTTACTAGAATTTGAAATAAGAACCCCTGAAGATGCAGGTAAATATGGACCCATACTCAAGTTTGATTATTTCATACATCCAAGGTCATTGCTCCCTCTGCTTCTTAAGGTACAGGTTTATGTCAGAGCTTACTTATGGTGGCTGAAAAGTAACCTTTTTTTTTTTTATGTGATAATAAAGTGCCAGGAATGGGCATTATAAGTCATTTATGCAAACCAGGAGTTAGTGTAATTGTTGATCAAGATACTTCTAGTCTATACTAGACTTCAAGGTATAGCATGAGTAAAATGAGAGATACTTAGAACCATGATCAGAGATAAGCTACTACTGGTGATATGTTTAGATGAAGATGTGGGGAAAAAAGCATAAGATAGTGACTAGAGATGAGATTATGTTACTCCTTAGTTCCTCAGCTTCACCCAACTATGGTAACCCTTAAAAACAGATCAGAAAAGGAATAGGCAGTTGTGACTCAAGTAGGGCAAATCCTCATACCTTTCAGATGAACAGATAGACCAGGTAAATGTCTCACTGCATAGATGTCTTCCTGTTTACAAAACACTAGTGATTCAAAATGGTAAATTTGACTTTGATTTCTAACCTAATAATCTGAATTTCTCAAAATTTCAGTGACTATTTGCAAATCTTTGATAGATCACGCTTGTGTTTTCTTGAGTTATGACTTACAAGGTAGAAATTAGCTCCTGATAGATGCAGATCTGAATGTTTAAGTAGTTAGCTAAAAAGTAATTTGAAGTATCTTATCAATCTTTTGTGTAACAGGATACAACTATTAGTTCATCTCTTGTCCTCGTCCATACTGTATAGTCTTTAAAAAATTATTTCCTGGGCGCCTGGGTGGCTCAGTTGGTTAAGCGACTGCCTTCGGCTCAGGTCATGATCCTGGAGTCCCTGGATCGAGTCCCACATCGGGCTCCCTGCTTGGCAGGGAGTCTGCTTCTCCCTCTGACCCTCCCCCCTCTCATGTGCTCTCTCTTTCTCATTCTCTCTGTCTCAAATAAATAAATAAAATCTAATAAATAAATAAATAAATATTTCCTTTTAAATTATACCCATTCTGCCTTTCATCTTGGCCTAATACATGGGACATGTTATGATTTGAGGAAAATAATACAAAATAACTTATACCCTCAAATAAATGTGAATAGTTCATATATTTTATTTAGTATTTATAATATCTTATACACCTAAGGTGAATTTCCTAATTTTATAATTTTTTTTATTAAAAAGGCATATAAATATACTTCAAAAAATAATAAAGATGAAAAAATATGCTAAAATTACCTACTTTCCCACCACAATATTTGTTTCCTTTCTTTTTCTAAGAATTTAGCTATGCAGTTATACCTCACTAAAATTATTAAAAACTTAGTTTGGATCATGCCAAATTTGCTATTTTAACATTTTTTCCCCCATAGCTGTTATTCTTAGTGGTGCATAGTATCCTGTTCTGTAAATGTTCCAGGGCTTAATTTTTCCCTTTTTGTTGAGCAAAAAATTTACATTTTTCAAATTTTTGGCTATTCTATAGCATATATTTTTCTTAGGAAATATTAACATAATTGAGGCACCTGGGTGGCTCAGTCGGTTAAGCAGCTGCCTTTGGCTCAGGTCATGATCTCTGGGTCCTGGGATGGAGCCCTGCACAGGGCTCCCTGCTCGGCGGGGAGCCTGCTTCTCCCTCACCCTCTGCCTGCTGCTCCCCCTGCTTGTGCGCTCTCTCTCTCTCTCTCTGTCAAATAAATAAAATCTTAAAAAAAAAAAAAAAAAAAAAAGAAATATTAACAGAATTGGAGCTACTGGGTCAAAAATATATAAACATTTTTAAATCTGTTGATTTGTATTGATAAATTGTTTCATAAAGTATTAGATACTAATTTAATTTGCACTTTCACTGACACACATTAGTGTTTGTTTTCCTTTACACTGCTAACAGCTTCAGTATTTTCATTTAAATTAATTTTAGTAGTTTAATAACAAGAATGCCTAATGCCTCATATTTTCACTTGCCTTATTGATTATTAGTGGTATTTTTTCTCTAGTTTTATTTCCTGCTTTGTGAATTGACTATTCCTGTTTGTCTATTAATAAATAGGAGCCATTTTATGTAATCAAGTTATTGACCCCTTTTCTGCCTTAACTGCTGTAAATATGTTTTTCAGCTACTTAACTGTCTTTTTATGTGTAACGTGTTAATTTATGCTTAAGTACATACATTTTCAAATTCTGTATAGTAAAATGTATCAGCCTTTCCTTTGCTATTTCTTTTAATGCTTTTAAGATTAGAAACTTTTCTCCCCTCCCCATCCCTATGCTTCATAACTTAATTTAATTCTTTTTAGTCAGGATCCCTTTATTTTCGTCGCACTGCCCCTTTAAGGGAGGAGAGGAAGGCAATGGGACTCTAGAGTTCTTGGCTAGTAACTAAATACTGACTGCATTGACTCCATCAATCCTTGGCAAATGTCTAAAACTTAGTCTCTTCAGAGCAGTTTTCTGAGGCTGTTCTGAAGCTTCTGCCTGGCTTCTGTGTGGCAGGACAGCGCATTTTCCTTTCCCTGGCTCCTCTCAGTCTCCTCCTCCTCCTTCTACCCTCCTCCTTACTCCCTCCCTCCTTCCTTCCTCCTTTCTTCCTTCTTTCTTCTTCTTCTTTTTCTTTTTTTTTTTTTTGGTGTCCCATCCTATACAGGCTCTTTCTCTGAGGGAGAAGCCATCATAGGATCACAGGGCAGGCTCCACACCAAGTCATCAGGATCCTGGCACTCTGGACCTGTGGTTAGAAGGGAGGGCAGTTAATTTCTAGCAGCAACTTTCCCTTTCCCCAGCTGTCCAAACGTCCTGCTCCTTAGGGTCTCAACCTCTAGATGTTCAAGGAGGAAGCCAGGTGTGAGTCCATCATCACCTCAAAACAAAGTTACTACTCTCTTCTTGAGAGACTCCCCACCCCCGCCCCCGTTAGGCTTGAATAAAGGAGAGAAACCTCGCCTCTCGCTTTAGCTACTCATATTGGAAATTCCCATCCAGTTGAGCAATAGCTCTCTGAAGTATCTTTACAAATTCACCACCTCCGTATTCTGACACCTTCTATATCTTTGATCTGGCTGAGGGATCCAAGAATAATGAATCCCATTGTGTACATTTCTTTGTAAGTTTTTCTTATAGATGTCTTGCATTCACTTGGATATCAGATATCTTTAATGCCTCAACCAAACAGACCAGAAAAATGTTTACTTTGAACATTTCGTATGTTATTTTTTATTAAGTGTTTTAACTCTTTTATTCATTTGAAATCTCTTTTCCACACGTGGCACAAGATAAGGATAGAATAGAGTCTCCCACCCCCATATTACTACTCTATTTGCCTCCTCTTATTTGTTGAATAATTTCTGTCATCCTTGTTTTTCTAATGCCTTATTACCATATATTAAAATCTTACACATATTAGGGCAATTTCTAAGTTTTCTCTAAGATATCAATGATTAATGTATCTGGTAAATAAGTATATAGTATCAAGTTAATGTAGAATTTTTTTTTTTTGAAGATTTTATTTGTTTATTTGAGAGAGAGAGAGAGCGCACAAGCAGAGGGAAAAGCAGGCTCCCTGCTGAGCAAGGAGCCCGATGTAGGACTTGATCCCAGGACCCTGGGATCATGACTTGAGCCAAAGGCAGATGCTTAATTGACTGAGCCACCCAGGTGTCCCTAATGTAAAATTCTTTATATCTTTTTTTATAGAAACATAGAGAATCTTCTAGGTTACTATGATAATGTTATTTTTACCTGTGATTTAAATTTAAGTTAGAAAAACCCAATGTGGGTGCCTGGGTGGCTCAGTTGGTTAAGTGTCTGCCTTCAGCTCAGGTCATGATCCCAGGGTCCTGAAATTGAGTCCCGCATAGGGCTCCCTACTCAGCAGGGAGTCTGCTACTCCCTCTCCCTCTGCCCCTCCCCCTGCTTGTGCTCTCTCTCTCTCTCTCAAATAAATGAATAAAATCTTGAAAAAAAAAAAAAAAAAGAAAAACCCAATGTGACAGGGTACATAGTGTGAACATCTTTTATTAAATAATGTCAAATCTGCCAAACAAATTTATATCTAAATTTTTCGTGATCATCCATATTTCCCCCCTTTTTTGGCACATGCATCATATGAAATTAATCCTCAGTCATAGTATTAACAAGACAGAAACTACTCTGGGAACACTGACTATACTGATCAAATTATTTGTCTGATTTGCAAAGGGAACAAATTCCTACTCTGAACTTGATTTCATTTCCCACCACTGATTTTCTCTAGTTAAATTATCTAGAAAAATATGCATTGGTCTAAAAAAATTAGGAAAAAACTTAAGAAACAAAGCCAAAACTGAAATAAATAACAAGTAACTTAAAAGAGGTAAAATGTATTCATCTAAGCCTTTCCATTTGCTGCTTGGGAATCTGAATTTGGACATAGTTGACATTTATGTGTAAATCTTGTGGATTTGTGATGGGTGACGGAGGTCATGATGCCTTTAATTAGGAAGTAGTGGAAGAAAGTAAGAAAATTTTAAGTAATTATTGTAAAAGTAATTTTTTTTTTTTTAAAGATTTTATTTATTTATTTGAGAGAGAAAGACTGAGAGAGAGAGAGCATGAGAGGGGAGTGGGTCGGGAGGGTCAGAGGGAGAAGCAGACTCCCTGCCGAGCAGGGAGGCTGATGCGGGACTCGATCCAGGGACTCCAGGATCATGACCTGAGCCGAAGGCAGTCGCGTAACCAACTGAGCCACCCAGGCGCCCCTGTAAAAGTAATTTTATATATTACATCTTTAAGTAACCTAGATATCATATAGTCCTATCTAAGTGTTAAGTGTAGAGAACAAGAACTGATAGCATCCTTCTTATTTTTAAGTACATGTAATATATAGTTACATATAATATAAATATATAGAATAATACATTAAATATATTAAAAACTTTTACACACACAAATAAACACACTGCTACCAAAGTATTAATGGTAATCTCTTTTGTGGAGTGAAAGAAGAGGAGAAGCAGGGGGTTATTTTTCTTCTGTGTTAACGTTCATGTTGTTTGAAAATTTTTTTACAATGTATTCCTTTTATATTTTAAAAAGTAATTTTAACAAAATATTTATTTTCCTATTTATCTTTCTTTACTAACCTCTTTTCACAGATAAGGAAGGTGACCATAGAGGTCATTTGACATGTCCAAGCTCGCAAAGCTTAGTGGAGTAGCAGGATTAGAACTCAGGCTGGCCTGCTGTATTCAGGGTACTTTCATAGGGTGGCATAGTTCAGTAAGCCTTGATTTATATATCTGGGCCACTGATATTAGGGAGCAGGATAGGGAAGTAATGGCTTTTTAAGAGTAACAGTAAGGCTGAGTCCTGTGTGATCAAATTTAACGTTTACTATCTCGCATTTAACTGACTTTTTTTTTTATTACCGTGTTTCCAGAACAATACATTGAAAAGATGTTAGAGATAAAAGAGGTTATGGATAATGTGCTTGCCAAACAGAAAGCAGAAAGGGATGATCTGGCTAAAAAATACAGGTGAGTGAAAAACATAGGAATGCTTTAGAGTTTTCATAATTTATCCCTTTTTAGGTATAATAGTTAGATCTAGAATTTCTTAAGAGTACAAATGTTGTTTAGGACCAAAGAATGACTTTATGAGGTCATCTAATCTATTACCTCCATGGGGAATTGTACTTCCCAGAAAGATATTTTTCTATTTTATTACTTGAAATATTCGGAAAAAGACATTTTAGTAACTTTTTAAAAAATATTTTTTATTAACATATAATGTATTATTTGTTTCAGAGGTACAGGTCTGTGATTAAACAGTCTTACACAATTCACAGCACTCACCATAGCAAATACCCTCCCTAGTGTCCATCACCCAATCACCCCATCCCTCCTACCCCCCTCCACTCCAGCAACCATCAGTTTGTTTCCTGAGATTAAGAGTCTCTTATGGTTTGTCTCCCTCTCTGGTTTCATCTTGTTTCATTTTTCCCTCCCTTCCCCTATGATCCTCTGTCTTGTTTCTCAAATTCTTCATATCACTGAGAACATATGAAAATTGTCTTTCTCTGATTGACTTATTTCACTTAGCTTAATACCTTCTAGTTCCATCCACGTCATTGCAAATGGCAAGATTTCGTTTTTTTTATGGCTGCATAATATTCCATTGTGTATATATGCCACATCTTTATCCATTTGTCTATGGAAGGGCACTTCGGCTCTTTCCATAGTTTGGCTATTGTGGACGTTGCTGCTATAAACATTGGGGTGCACGTGCCCCTTCAGATCCTACATTTGTATCTTTGGGGTAAATCCCTAGTAGTCTAGTTGCTGGGTCGTAGGGTAGCGCTATTTTCAACTTTCTGAGGAACCTCCATACTGTTTTCCAGAGTGGCTACATCAGCTTGCATTCCCACCAACAGTGTAGGAGGGTTCCCCTTTCTCCCCATCCTCGCCAACATCTGTCGTTTCCTGACTTGTTAATTTTAGCCATTCTGACTGGTGTGAGGTGGTATCTCATTGAGGTTTTGATTTGTAGTTCCCTGATGCCAAGTGATGTTGAGCACTTTTTCATGTGTCTGTTGGTCATTTGGATGTCTTCTTTGCAGAAATGTCTGTTCATGTCTTCTGCCCATTGCTCGATTGGATTATTTTGTTCTTTGGGTGTTGAGTTTGATAAGCTCTTTATAGATTTTGGATACTAGCCCTTTATCTGATATGTCATTTGCAAATACCTTCTCCCATTCTGTCGGTTGTCTTTGGTTTTGTTGACAGTTTCCTTTGCTGTGCAAAAGCTTTTAATCTGATGAAGTCCCAATAGTTCATTTTTGCCCTTGCTTCCCTTGCCTTTGGGGATGTTTCTAGGAAGAAGTTGCTATGGCTGAGGTCGAAGAGGTCGCTCCCTGTGTTCTTCTCAAGGATTTTGACGGATTCCTGTCTCACATTTAGGTCTTTCATCCATTTTGAGTCTATTTTTGTGTGTGGTGTAAGGAATTGGTCCAGTTTCATTCTTCTGCATGTGGCTGTCCAATTTTCCCAACACCATTTGTTGAAGAGACTGTCTTTTTTTCCATTGGATATTCTTTCCTGCTTTGTCGAAGATTAGTTGACCATAGAGTTGAGGGTCCATTTCTGGGTTCTCTATTCTGTTCCATGGATCTATGTATCTGTTTTTGTGCCAGTACCATACTGTCTTGATGATGACAGCTTTGTAATAGAGCTTGAAGTCCGGAATTGTGATGCCACCTGCTTTGCTTTGCTTTGCTTTTTCAACATTCCTCTGGCTATTCAGAATAGCCAGAGGAACGTGGAAATATATTCAGTATTTTTTAATTTTTTTTTTTTTTAAAGATTTTATTTATTTGACAGAGAAAGAGACACAGCAAGAGAGGGAACACAAGCAGGGGGAGTGGGAGAGGGAGAAGCAGGCTTCCCATGGAGCAGGGAGCCCGATGCGGGACTCGATCCCAGGACTCTGGGATCATGACCTGAGCCGAAGGCAGACGCTTAACGACTGAGCCACCCAGGCACCTAGTATTTTTCAATTTCTGTTGAAATTTATATTACATATAAATTTTAAGATTATTTGTTCCATTTCTTTGAAAAAAGTTGATGGTATTTTGATAAGGAATGCATTAAATGTGTAGATTGCTCTAGGTAGCATAGACATTTTAACAGTATTTGTTTTTCCAATCCATGAGCATGGAACATTTTTCCATTTCTTTGTGTCTTCCTCAATTTATTTCATGAGTATTCTATAGTTTTCTGAGTACAGATTCTTTGCCTCTTTGGTTAGATTTATTCCTAGGTATCTTATGGTTTTGGGTGCAATTGTAAATGGGATCAACTCCTTAATTTCTCTTTCTTCTGTCTTATTGTTGGTGTATAGAAATGCCAGCGATTTCTGTGCATTGATTTTATATCCTGCCACTTTACTGAATTCTGGTTGAGTTCTAGCAGTTTGGGGTGGAGTCTTTTGGGTTTTCCACATGAAGTATCGTATCATCTGCAAAGAGTGAGAGTTTGACTTCTTCTTTGCCGATTTGGATGCCTTTTATTTCTTTTTGTTGTCTGATTGCTGAGGCTAGGACTTCTAGTACTATGTTGAATAGCAATGGTGGTAGTGGACATCCCTCCGTGTTCCTGACCTTAGGGGAAAAGCTCTCAGTTTTTCCCCAATGAGAGTGATATTTGCTGTGGGTTTTTCATAGATGGCTTTTATGATATTGAGGTATGTACCCTCTATCCCTATACTGTGAAGAGTTTTATTCAAGAAAGGATGCTGTACTTTGTCAAATGCTTTTTCTGCACCTATTGAGAGGATCATATGGTTCTTGTTCTTTCTTTTATTAATGTATTATATCACACTGATTTGTGGATGTTGAACCAACCTTGCAGCCCAGGAATAAATCCCACTTGGTCGTGGTGAATAATCCTTTTAATGTACTGTTGGATCATATTGGCTAGTATTTTGGTGAGAATTTTTACATCCATGTTCGTCAGGGATATTGGTCTGTATTTCTCCTTTTCAATGGGGTCTTTGTCTGGTTTTGGGATCAAGGCATTGCTGACCTCATAAAATGAGTTTGGAAGTTTTCCTTCCATTTCTATTTTTGGAACAGTTTCAGAAGAACAGGTATTAATTCTGCTTTAAATGTTTGGTAGAATTCCCCTGGGAAGCCATCTGGCCCTGGACTCTTGTTTGTTGGGAGATTTTTGATTACTGCTTCAATTTCCTTACTGGTTATGGGTCTGTTCAGGTTTTCTATTTCTTCCTGGTTCAGTTTTGGTAGTTTATACGTCTCTAGGAATGTATCCATTTCTTCCAGATTATCTAATTTGCTGGCATATAGTTGCTCATAATATGTTCTTATAATTGTATTTCTTTGGTGTTGGTTGTGATCTCTCCTCTTTCATTCGTGATTTTATTTATTTGGGTCCTTTAAGACATTTTAGTATCTTAAAAAGTTGTCTACAGCCAAGAATTTTATGAAAATGTCTCTAGTCATGAATCCCCAAAATAAATTTCTTTCTGTAGTGAACTCAGATTTTTTACATTACAGATTTTTATTTTGCTATCATAAATGTCGTCTTTCCAAGCAGTGTAACCATGTATATTATTTAGTTTTGTGTATTTCTAAACTTCTTAGAGTTTTTAAGAGGTTTCATCTTGATGATATTGGTTATATACTGCTTTTTGTCCTTTTCTTGAGAAAGATGTGTTATACGCAACTAACGAATCATTGAACACTACATCAAAAACTAATGATGTACTATATGCTGGCTAATTGAACATAATAATAAAAAAAGAAAAATGTTATATATTTTTTTTCTTGTTTGGGCGTTATTTTTATTAGTTTTTCATAGACTTAGCTATATATGCCTCTTCTTTTCTCAATGATGAGAACTTTTAAGATTTACTCTCTTAGCAACTTTCAAATATACAGTACAGTATTATTAACTATAATCACCATGCTGTACATTATATCCCCATGACTTACCTATTGTATTACTAGATATTTGTACCTTTTGGCTCCCTTCACCCATTTCACCCACCCTCCACCTTCCGCCTCTGGCAACCACCAAACTGTTCTCTGTATCTGTGGGTTCAGTTTTTTGTGGTTTTTTAGATTCCACATATAAGTGAGACCATACAGTATTTGTTTTTCTGTTTCTGACTTATTTCACCTAATATAATGCTCTTAGGGTCTATGCATATTGTCAAAAATGGGAGGATTTCTTTCTTTTTCATGGCTGAATAATATTTGTGTGTGTGTGTGTGTGTGTGTACGTGTGTACATACCACATTTTATTTATTTATCCTTTGATGGACATGTAGGTTGTTTCCATGTCTCGGCTATTTTTAATAATGCTGCTGTGAATATGGGATTGTAGATACCTTTTTGACCTTATTATTTATTCACATGTGTTCTTTCTAATTTCCTTTATATTCTTGTAAACATTTGACATCTATTGCAATTCAATTTTTTTTCTGAACTTACTTAAAAATCAGTTTCCTGTTTTCATTTATAAATCTTCTGTCTTCATTTTGCTTTTCTTTCCAGTGAATAAGTATCACAAATTCATGTCTATTTCCTATTTTCCTGTCAGTATAATGCAAGTGAGCTTAAAAGACCTATAGGTGGGTAATTGACTGCAGGATATTTTCTAGAAGGCTTTGGAGAAGGCTAGCTTCTATTTTCTTTTATGTCCTATGATTAACAATATACCAAGAATTTTGGAAAGTTCTTGATCAGTTGGGTTTGCAGGTGTGTAAATCCTTATTAATATTGCTATAAGACTTAAAATCTTGTAATCTGAAATGCACTTTTATTTTTCTATCTGAACTCCTGTTTTAAATGTGATATTACTAATTTTCTTCTTTCTCCTCTATCCAGCTTCTTGCATTTTATGCTACTAGTTGTTTGCTTATCTAACTTCTTCTGCTGCTTCTTCCACTTACATCTGCTACTCAGTTTAACATCCATTCTGCTTGGAATTCAATACTAACAACTCTAAACTGCGATAGGAGAGACAGATACCTATACTATTGCTGTCCCTTAAAGCAGCTGCTTAAGGGCGATCCCTGAGGGTCCCTGAGACCATTTAAAGGGGTGTGTGAAGTCAAAACTATTTTTATAATAAAATTGAGATGTTATTTGCCTTTTTGGCTCGCATTCTCTCATGAGTGTGTAGTGGAATTTTCTAGAGGCCACATGAACTATGATGACATCATTATTCTAATAGCTAATGGAATGTATGCTTGTATATTCTTGTGTTTTAAAATTTTCTGTTTTATTTTCTAAAACAGTAAATATTAATAGATATACCCATGTAAACAAAAGCCCTTTGGGTTCCTCAAAAATTTTTAAGAGTATAAAAAAGTCATAAGACCAAAAAGTTTGAGAACTACTGGAAACAAAGAGTCTAGTATCCTGAAGGTCACTGTAGAATAGGTGGGTATAACCAAAAGAAAAAGTGTATGGATCAGCCATTTTCTCTCAAAATCAAGCCCCTTATAGTCACACAGGATAATGTTTATCTGGGTAGTCCCTCTGTACAGCGTTAAAGTATAATTACAGTAATTACTTGATGGACTAACATTTCTCAGGTCTAGCCTAGGTATTACTCACAAAACAGTCTCACTTCTCCATAGCTCTAAGGGAACTTAAGTGGAACTTATTCCCAAATGTTACTTCCTGATACACCTTTCCACTATAAAGAGGTAAGCAAACTCCAGATTTAAAGAATGGTATTCCTCCTTGGCCATCAGTTGCTACCTTCCAACTAAACAACGCCAGTTTTGTTTTTCAGAGCTTACTCACAACTGGTAAATAATGTAAATGTGGATAACCACACCATCACCTCTATGAAAAGGCAGTCTTATTCACCTTAAGAGTCATTTCCCTCTCAGAGGAAATTCGTTGCAAAAATAGACTCTTGTGTACTTTGGGCTGATTAAATTTAAATTGAGACAAAGTATCTTTAAAATCTAAATGACTACTAAAAAAAAGTTTTCTACTGTTTTTGTATTTTTTTCTCTTTCTGTTTCTTTCTCTAGGGTGTCCGTAGAGTCATTTAAGCAAGGAGTCCTGAGAGAACAGCTGGCTAACTTGGCCACAAGACAGAAGAACCTTTTAGTTGTGGCAAAAAAACAGAAAAAAATTAGCCAGAAAATTCAAAACTATAAAAACATTACATCTTTGTCTAGTCCTAGTTTGAGGAATCTGCCATCCAGCTCAGAAATCACTAGTGAAAAGGACAGCCAAGAGCTTACCAGTCTGGAAAATTCATTGCAGCCCCAATCAGGTTCACTTTCTCCTGTAGGCCATATTTGTGGAAGCATGCAAGAAACACAGTTGTCTCTGGATATGTGGAATGGCAGCCAAAATACCAACACTTGTGTAAACTCAGAAACAGTGAGAAGAGAAGAATTTTCTGGAAATGAACTGAATTCTAAACAAAATGTCAATGACTGTACCTTGGATGGGTTATCAAAATCCAGACATTCAGATGGCAGTAAGAAGATTAAATTACCATCCCAACCTGTTGTCTTTATTACTCAAGAAGAACATTCGCAAAAAGAAAATGATCTTATAGAAACTCCAGCCGAAGGGCACAAATCCTATAGTAGTCCTTCAGCAGTAACTAGTACATTAAATATTTCAGAGACTACAAGCATACTTGCTGAAAATGATGCCCATCCATCGACTTTTATTTGTGATCAGGCTCCTACCAGTTGTGATCCAAAAAGAAGAAAGAGGAAAATAGCTTCCCAGCAACAACCTAGGGGGACATTAGAATCCCTGGCACATCAAGGGACTGATGCCTTAGGCAGCAGCAGTACTGGGTATCAGACGAAATCATATCTTAAAAAATCAGCTTTTGCTGTTCCCCATGCTAGTGACAGTCAGAACTCCTCTTCCTCTGGGTGTGGCCGTCAACGTACTATAAGAAAGCCTTTAAACTACAGCACTAGGAAGAAATGTATGCAGATAAAGGATCTGATATTACTCGGAAGAATTAACCCAGGAAATAACATTCTGGAATTCAAAACACAGGTATCCTATTTTTTTTCTCTAAAATCATGTAATTTTATAAATAAGTTAATAAAGGTTGCTCTCAAAAAGTGTAGGCTTTTAGCTCTAATTAGAGAAATAGTGTTTGGCTGGGCTTCTTGAATGAAGGGATATGCCACTATGTTCTTAGTGAGTGAAATCATGTTTTTAGGATTGCTCTATACATTTTGGTCATAAGCACCTTTGGGCTCTGAGGACAGAATTAATCAATTATATTGCCTCAGGAAGGATTTAAGAACAACATAAACATAATAAATTGGAGCTTTCTTTGGTTCCAGAGTTTAGGGAATTACTGCATACTGCTAAAGCTTCCCCTGATAAGGGATAGGCATAAATTCCTCTTCCATAGGAGCTCAATTTAGAAACAAGAAGTAACTTGGAATTTGGATAAATCTGACTCAATTAAAACAATATCACATAATACATAAAAATAGAAAAGGAAAAAAATTGTTCTACTAGAAATGCCTACAAAAGAGTGTTCCTCTCTCCTTTGCCCACATTCACTTTTTGAAAGAGGAATTCAGAGTGGCAGTGACTGCAGGAGTCCTAGAATGCTTCTTTGCTTAGGGATCACCAGTTGAACAGAAAGCAGTCCTGGCTAACCAGAATTTAATGTGAATGACCACTGTTTCTAGTCCTTCCATTTCTGGTTAATAAGGTTTTTCCTAATAAACTTTACTTATAAGTTAGGAGCAAAAAAAATTAATTTTAAAATTCCAAACAGTAGTGTAAAGACCAAGTTAGTAGCTTGATCTCAGGTCCCTTGATGTTCCTGTTTGCTTGCCTGTCAACCAGTTTATTGTTAAGTAGTACCTACTTCAGATTAGCCAAAGCAACTCAGATTTTAGTTAGTAAATTAGTTATGTTAACTCAGATTTTGACAGTTGTGGCTATTTCTCTGGATCAGCTATAATAAAATTTCAATATAACTTTTCATATTTCGACTATTTCTTAACAGCTTTATTGAGATATGATTAACATACACTACATGTATTTAAATTATGCAGTTTGACAGATTTTGACATATGTATACACCTGTGAAACCATAACCCAAACAAGGTAATGAACATATCCATCACCCCCAAAAGTTTCTTTTTGCCTTATTGTATACCTCCTTCATACCCCTTTCTTCCCATGCTGAGCTCTAGACAATTACTGTTCTGCTTCTTGTCCCTGTACTTTAGCTTGCATGTCTAAGAATTCTGTAAAAATGGAAATACACCATATGTATTCATTTTTGTCTGGCTTCTTTTTTCTGAACATAATTATTTGAGAATCACCGCCATTAGAGCATGTATAAGTAGTTAATTCCTTTTTTATTGTTGTGTAGTGTGTAGAACAAACTACAGTTCATTTGTCACTTCATCTGTGATAGACATTTAGGTTGTTTCCAGTTGTTGACTATCACAAATAAAACTACTATGAACATTGGTGTACAAATTTTGGTATGACACAGGCTTTTGCTTTTCTTGGGTAAATACATAGGAGTGGAGTGGCTGGATAAAATATATGGTAAGTATATATTTAACTTTTTAAGAAACTGCCAAAGTTGTTTGTAACATATTACATTCCCACCATGTGTATGAGTATTCTAGTTCTAGAATGTAACATATTACATTCCCACCATGTGTATGAGTACTCCACATTCCTACTTAGCTGACACTTAGTATGATCAATCTGTTAATTTTAGCCGTATGACATGTAATGTAGATGTATGTATGTAATATGTATGTATGTGTAATAGTTTATCATTGTGGTTTTAATTTGCATGTAATAATGATTAGTTATGTTGAGTATCTTTTCATATGCTATTTGTCATCCATATTTATTCTTTAGTGAAGCTTTTTTTCAAATATTTGCCCATTTTTTAATTAGTTGCTTGTTCTCTTATTTTGTTTTGATATTTGTTTTGATATATTTTGGATGTAAGTCCTTTATCAAACGTATACTTTGCAAATATTTTCTCCTAGTCTATGGCTTGTCTTTTCATTCTCTCAAAATTATCTTATAAAGAACAGAAGTTTAAAATTTTGACGTAGTCCAACTTAGCAATTTGCTCTTTCACTGATTATGTTTTTAGTATCATATCTAAGAATTCTTTGTCTAACCCAAGGTCACAAAGATTTTCTCCTAGAATTTAGGTTTATGATCCATTAATTTTTATATGTGGTACAAAGTAGGATCCCCATTCATATTTTTGAATTTGGATATTTAATGCTTCCAGCAACATGTGTTGAAAAAATTACCCTCTGTTGAATTGTCTTTGCACCTTTGTAGAAAATCATTTGTTCCATACATGTGCCTATTTCTGGACTCCCTATTCTGTTTAACTTATCTATTTGTCTGTCTTACTATGAATACCATCTTGATTGTATAGCTCTATAATAAGTGTTAGAATCAGTAACACTGATTGTACAGTTACTACACAGTAGTGTTGGGGCACCTGGGTGGCTCAGTCGGTTAAGCAGCTGACTCTTGGTCTCAGCTCAGGTCATGATCTCAGAGTCCTAAGATTGAGCCCTACGTCAGGCTCCATGCTCAGTACGGAGTTGACTTATCCCTCTCCCTCCCCTCTGCCCCTCTCCCTGCTCATGCATGCGCACCCACTCTCTCAAATAAATAAATAAAATCTTTTCTAAAAAATCAGGTAGTGTTAGTCCTCCAATTTTGTTCTCCCTTTTCTAAAGTGTTTTGGCTATTCTAGGTCATTTGCAATCCCATATGAATTTTAGAGTGAGTTTTTCAGTTTCTTTTTTTAAAAAGGGGGTGCTATTATTTTTAATGGTATTGAGTTGAATCTGTAATTTTGAGACAAATGACATGCTTTTAGCAATATTAAGTTGTCTAAACCATGAACATGATATAGCTCTTGTTAATTTAGGTCTTCTCTTTTTTTTCCCAGCAGTTGTAGGAGTCAATATAAAGGTCTTTCACGTCTTTTATCAGATTTATCCCTAAGTATTTCATGTTTTTGATAGTATTATATATGACATTTTTTAAGTTTTAATTTTTGGTTGTTTATTGCTAATAGGTAGAAATACAATTGTTTTTTGTATATTGAGATGTTATCATACAATCTTGCTAAACTCACTTACTACTTCCTATAAATTTTTGGAGATTTCATTGGATTCTCTATATAGATGATCATGTTGTCTATAAATAAAGACAGTTTTACTTCTTTCTTTCCATTGTGAATGCTTTTTATTTCTTTTTTGGATGCACTAGCTAAAACCTCCAGTACAGTGTTGAAATAAAATAATAAGATCAAACTTCTATTTTTTTTCCCTAAAACTATATTTCTTAGAAAAAATTTAGTCTTTCACTGTTAAATACAATGTTAGCTGTAGGTTTTCTCATAAATGCCCTTAATCAGGCTGAGTAAGTTCTTTCTTTTCCTAGTTTCTTGAATGTTTTTATCAGAAGGGGTATTAGATTTTGTCAGATGTTCTTTCCACATATATTGAGATGATCATGTGGATTTTGGTTTGCATTCTATTGATATAGTGTATAACATTATTTGATCTTTGGATATTAAACCAACCTTGCATTCCTGGGAAAGCAGACAAATTATACTTGGTCATGGTATATAATTCTTTTTATATATTGCTGGATTTGGCTTTCTAGTAGGCTGTTGAGGATTTTTGCATCCATATTTATTGAAGATACTGATCTGTAGTTTTCTTGTATTTGTCTGGTTTGGTATTAAGGTAATACTTGTCTCACAAAAGTGTTTCTCCTTTTCTATCTTTTGGAATATGGTAATACAGAATACTGGTTTTAAGTCTTCTTTAAATGTTTGATAGTAATCAGCAATGAAGCCATCTGTACTGGGATTTTTTTTGTAGATAGTTTTTTTGTGTTAATTCAGTCTCTTTACTTACAGGTTTTTTCAAATTGTCTCTTCTTGAATCATTTTTGGTAGTTTTTATCTTTCTAGAAATTTGTCTATTTTATCTTATTTATTGGCATAGAATTCTTGATAGTTTCTCTTGTAATCCTTTTTTATTTCACTTGGTTCAGTAGCAGTGTACCCATTTTCATTGCTGACCTTAAGTAATTTGAGTCTCTTCACTTGTTTTTCTTGGTCAGTCTAGCTAAAGCTTTGTTGATTTTGTTAATATTTTCAAAGAATCACTTTGATTTTACTGATTTTATCTATTGTTTTTCTATTGCCTCTTTTATTTATTTCCACTCTAATATTTATTTCCTTCTTTCTGCATGCTTTGGGTTTAGTTTGCTGTTTTTTTTCCAGTGTCATCAGTGTAAGTTTAGGTTAATGATTTGAGATTTTTCTTCTTTTTCCATATAGGCATTTACAGCTATAAATTTCCCTTTAATCCACTGCTTTTGCTGCATCCCATAATTTTTGGTATGTTGTATCTTCGTTTTCATTCATTTCAAAGTATTTTCTAATTTGCCTTTTGATTACCTCTTTAACCCATTAGTTATTTAGGAGTATGTTGTTTGATTTCCACATAACTGTGAGTGTTCCATTTTTTTATTATTTCTAATTTCATCCTGTTGCATTTAGAGAATATACTTAGTATTATTTCAATCCTTTTAAATTTTCTGAGATTTATTTTATGGCTTTACTAGCAGATGGCCCATCCTAAAAAAAAGTTCCATGAGCACATGAGAAGAATATTCTTCTGTTGTTAGGAGAAGTTTTTTATAGATGCCTTTTGGGTCTAGTTGGTTTATAGCGCTGCTCAAGTTTTCTCTTTTCTCATTGATCTTCTGCCGTTTGTTCTAGACATTAATGAAAGTGGAGTTGTGTTGTTAATAGAAAACAAAGTGGAGTTCTGTTACTGTTGAATTGTCCATTTCACCCTTCATTTCTGTTAATTTTTGTTTCATGTGTGTCAGTGCTCTTTCATTATGTGCATGTGTGTTTATAATTATATCTTCCTGATGCATTAACCCTCTCCTCATTACAAAATGTCCCTCATTATCTCTAGTAACATTTTTTGTTCTAAAGTCTATTTTGTGTGATATTAGTTATAGCTGCTCCAGTTTTTTTGAGGTTGCTGTTTGCATGATATATCTTTCTCCATCCTTTCATGTTCAATTTACTTGTCTCTTTCAATTTAGTCTGTTTTGTGTATGCACAAATTGCTAAATTGGATCTTGTTTTTTTTAACTTAGTCTGACAACCTTTGCCTTTTGAGTAGGTTTTTTTAATCCACTCTCATTCAATGTTATTAATATTATTGGATTTATGTCTGCTGTTTTACTTTTGTTTTCAATATGTCTCATGTCTTTTTTGTTCCTCTGTACTTCTTTATTACTTTTGCATTAAGTGAATATTTTCCATTGTAGCATTTTAGTTTCTTCAGTGACTTTTTTTCACCATATTTTTCGAGGTATTTCCGTAGTGCTTACCCTAGGACATCTTCACTTATCAGAATCAGCTTCAGATTTATACTAACCTAATTCTAGTGAGACAAAGAACTGTAGTTCCTACATAGCTCTGTCCCTCTTTCCATAATATTATTATTATATGTATTATATATATAAATGTTATAAATGAAACAATTCATTGTTATGATTATGACTTTATCTTGTGATTTGTAAAGAAACAGAAGTAAGCAAGTGTATGTTTATAGATTTTGTTATATTAACCTTCTTATTTACCCTTTCATTTGTTCCTGTGGATTTGAGTTGCCATCTGGTATCATTCCCTTAGCAAAAGAAAACTTTGCTCCCACCCATCTCCTTTTTGCTATTTCCAAATATGTACATTATATACCTATTGTTTTATATAATTATTTTTTAAATCAGTTAAGAGAAGAAAGGAGAAGAAACATTTGTCCATACTGTCTTTTATAATGTGTAATTACCTTTACTGATGCTATTTGTTTTCTCATGTGGATTCATTTTACCATTTGGGGTCACTTGCTTTCAACGTGAAAAACTTCCTCTGGTATTTCTTATCAGGTATGCTAGCAACAGATTCTCTCCATTTTTGTTTACCTGGGAATGTTTTTATTTAACTTTATTTTTGAAAGTTAGCTTTGCTGGATATAGGATTCTTGGTTGACACTTTTTTCTTTATACCTTTGAATATGTTATTCCACTGCTTCTGGCCTCCATTGTTTCTGATAAGAAGCCAGCTAGTAATCTTCTTAGGGTTACCTTGTAAGTGATGTCATTTTTCTCTTGCTTCTTTCAATATTTTCTCATTGTCTTTGACTTTCAGCATGTATCTGTTTATGAATTTTTTCATGTTTATCCTACTTGGAAGTCACTGAGCCTCCTTCTGAAAATACAGATTAATGTTTTTCAGTAAATTTGGGAAGTTTTCAGCCATTATTTTTTCAAGTATGTTTTCTGTTCCTTTTTCTCTCTCTTGTCCTTCTAGTACTCCCATTATGCATATGTTAATGTGTTTAATGGTGTCCCACATTTCTGTGAGGCCTTTTCATTTTTCTACATCCTTTTTTCTTTCTGTTCTTCAGCCTTCATAATCTCTGTTGATCCTTCAGGTTTATTAATTCTTTCTTCTGACATCATGAATCTGTTGAGCCCCTCTAGTAAATTTTTCATTTCAGTTATTATACTTTTCAAGTCCATAACTTCTATTTGGTTCTTTTTTATAAATTCTTTCTCTTTATTGATATTCTCTATTTGATATGACACTATCATCATACCTTCCTTTACTTCTTTATTTATGGTTTCTTTTCATTATTTTAACATTTTTATAATGACTGTTTAAAAGTCTTTGTTACGGGGCACCTGGGTGGCTCAGTCGTTAAGCGTCTGCCCTCGGCTCAGGTCATGATCTTGGGGTCCTGGGATCGAGCCCTGCATTGGGCTTCCTGCTCGGCAGGAAGCCTGCTTCTCCCTCTCCCACTCCCCCTGTTTGTGTTCCCTCTCTCGCTGTGTCTCTCTCTGTCAAATAAATAAATAAAATCTTTTAAAAAAAAAAGTCTTTATTAAATCCAACATTTAGTCATTCTCACAGATGTTTTCTGTTGCTTTATTTGTTTTGATGTATGTGTCATAGTTTCCTGTTTTTCCACGTGTCAATTTTTGGTTGGAACTGGACATTTTATATATTTTGAAAGATGTAGCAACTCTGTGTACTGGCCCCCACCTTCTCTTAGGCTTGTTGTTGTTATGTGCCTGCTTATTTAGTTACTGGCTAGATTGTTTTAGTGGAGGTTATTTTTCCCTACTATAGTGTCAAACTTTTGATACTCTACCACATGGACTGAGACCTTGGCAGGTCTCTCTTTGACTGTCTCTTTCCCTGTCCATACCTAGCCATTAAGCTCCAGTTATTGCTGGTTAATTATTATATTGTTTTCAGTGATGACCTGGAGCATAAATTGCTCTACAGACTAATCCAGTCAAGTGTGTGCTCCTTTGAAGGGATAGTTTATGAAGTCAGTGTTTGAGTTTTATCCTGACTCTAGGAATGCTCTTCCCTACTATTTCTTTTCCCAGTTCTCTCCTAAAAACTAGCCAGCCTACAATTCAGCCTGTATCCCCAGTGAATCTACCAATTTACTTCCAACTGCTTTTTACCACAACCTGTACTGCCTTTAAAGTGCCCTTGAGCTTGAACTTCTCCATGTTCTGTTGTAAATGAAGTCATTTCCTTTGGAGGAGATTAGGAACCATCTGTTTTAAGGCTTGCTTCTTTTCCAAGACAAAATCTCTGTGCCATAGCTCTGGAGCTGGGGTGGGGACATAGCAACTTTTCTCTGAAAGACACCCAGCTTTAGGAGCTGAGCATTTAGCCAAGGCGGGCACATTAGCCTCATGCCTTTACAGCTTGTCTCTCCTGACATGAAACCACTACCTTACAAGCCAGGTAGGGGTGATCAGGGTCCTACTAGTCTCAGTGCCACCATGCCAAAGGTGGAGCCTCTGCCTCACCAGTACAGGCTACGCAGAAGGGTTCCCCCACCTCTTGGCTGCACTCAGAACTTAGCCTTAGCAAGAGATAGCTGAGGGCAAGATGAGAAAAGCTGATATCCTTCCCCTAACAAGAAGGTAGCCCTCTGATTGGAGGCTATAGGGAGAGGGAGCCCTGTGTTCTTGGCTGCAAGTGGAATCTGGAGTGGAATCTGCACCTCACTGAGTTGGGAAGGGGGAGGAAGAAAGCAATCTTGGTTCACATACCACAGACTCACCTTTTTTTTCCCACCTAGTTGTCATAGATTTTGCTGAATAGATGGCTCTTTATTTGCTGCATGCGTTTACGACCATTTCCAGATTTAAACTATTTTTTTAAATACTTTTCATCTGGGACTGGATCCTCACATTGTCATACCAGAAGTTGATTCTAGAATATTTACATTCGGGGCGCCTGGGTGGCTCATTCAGTTAAGCATCTGACTTTGGCTCAGATCATGATCTCAGAGTCCTGGGACTGAGCCCCACATCGGGCTCCCTGCTTAGCGGGGAGTCTGCTTGTCCTGCTCCCTCTGCCCTTCCCCCCACTCATGCGCTCTCATGCTCTCTCTCAAATAAATAAAATCTTTAAAAAAAGAATATTTATATTCAGCGGGACTTTTGATATAGTTAGGTTTAAATCTATCACATGGCATCTGTTTCTATTTCTCTCATCTCTTCTTTGTTCCCTTTTTCATTTTTTTATGCTTTATCTCCTTTGTTAGTTTATTAGCTACAACTCTTTAGTTCAGTTGTGGCTTTAGAGTTTATAGGACATATTTTTAACTTCTCCCAGTCTACCTGTAAGTAATATTATACCACTTCATGTATACTGTAAGAACCTCAAACTAATATGCTTCCATTTCTCTACTCCTGACCTTTGTGTTACCATATATTTTACCTTTACCTAATGTTATAAATTCCACACTACATTATTATTTTTGTTTAAGCAGTCAGTTATCTTTTAAGCAGATTTAAATAATAAGAAAAATATTTCTGTCATGTAGTTACCATTTCTGCTTTTGTTTCCTTTATGTAGATCCTGATTGCCATTTGCTACCATTTTTCTTCTGCCTGGAGGACTGTCTTTAACATTTCTTATATTGAAGGTCTTCTGCTGATAATGAATCCTTTTGACTTTTGCATGTCTGAAAAAGTTTATTTCACCTTCATTTTTGAAAGATATTTTTGCCAGATATAGACTTTTATGTTGAAAGCGTTTTTTCCTTTACTTGAAAGATGTTGCTCCACTGTTTTCTTGCTTGCTTGTTTTCTTTCTTGTTTAAATACACTGTTGTTCTTAACCTAGTTCCTCTGTAAGTAATGGGTCTTTTTTTTCTCCTTCTGGCTGCTTTTTTTTTTTTTTGGATTTTTTTTTTCTGTTTTTTGGGGTTTTTTTGCTTTTAAGATTTTACCTGGTTTTAAGCAATTTTGATTATGAGGAGCATTAGTGTAATTTTTTTTATGTTTCTTATGCTTAGGGGTTATTGAATTTCTTGAATCTCTGGGTTCCACATGTGAATCTCAGATGTGGAAGAATTTCAGCCATTATTTCTTCAAATGTTTTTTCTTCCCTTCCCTCCTTTTAGAACCTCTTATTACACACATATTGGATTGCTTGAAATCATTCCACAATTCACCGATGATCTGTTCATTTTTAAAAATTCTCTTTTCGGGGCACCTGGGTGGCTCAGTCGTTAAGCGTCTGCCTTCAGCTCAGGTCATGGTCCCAGGGTCCTGGAATTGAGCCCCGCATCAGGCTCCCTGTCTGTGGGAAGCCTGCTTCTCCCTCTCCCACTCCCCCTGCTTGTGTTCCCTCTCTCGCTGTGTCTCTCTCTGTCAAATAAATAAATAAAATCTTTAAAAAAAAAAATTCTCTTTTCTCTGTGTTTCATTTTTTTACAGTACTTATTGCTTTGTCTTTGAATTTACTAATCTTTTTGATCAAAATGTCTAATCTGTAACTATCCAGTGTATCCTTCATCTCGTACATTGTAATTTTCATCTCTAGAAGTTTGATTTTGGTCTTTTTAAAAATATTTTCCATGTCTCCACATAACTTTTGAACATGTGGAATATGATTGTAATAACTACTTAATGTCTTTATCTGCTAATTCTAACATTCTTACCAGTTCCCAGTCATTTTCAGTTGATTGCTTTATCTCTTCTGTATGGGTTGTATTTTCCTACTAATTTCCAGGTCTGTTAACTTCTTACTGAATCCCACACATTGTGAAATCTACCTTGTTGGATGCTGGATATTTTTTTATTCTTATAAATATTTTGTAGATTTGTTTTAGGATACAGTTAAGTTCCTTGGAAACAATTTGATCCTTGTGGGTCTTGCTTTTAAGATTTGGTAGGCAGGGAGCACCTGGGTGGCTCAGTCATTAAGCGTCTGCCTTCAGCTCAGGTCATGATCCCACGGTCCTGGGATCGAGCCCCGCATGGGGCTCCCTGCTCCACGGGAGGCCTGCTTCTCCCTCTCCCACTCCCCCTGCTTCTCCCTCTCCCACTCCCCCTGCTTGTGTTCCCTCTTTCGCTGTGTGTCTCTCTCTGTCAAATAAATAAATAAAATCTTTAAAAAAAAAAAGATTTGGTAGGCGGGATTGGAGCATGTGTTCAATCTAGGGCTAATTATTTCCCACTACTGAGGTAAGGCTCTTCTGTGTACCCAACCAATGCCCCACCAGTATTGAGGTTTTCTAGTCTTGCTATTGGGAACAGGCACTATTTCTGACCTTTGAGAATGCCAGGTGTCATTACTTCTAATCTTCTCAGGTGGTCCTTTTCCCAGCCCTGGGTAATTTGCTCTCAAACATGGCCAATCACTACTCAGCTGAATACTTAAAGAGGACCCCCCTGAAGATCTGCAGAGTTCTCTTTCTTTGTATGTCTCTCTTCTCAGTATTCTGTCCTGCAAACTCTAGGCACTTTGCCTCCGTGGACTCTGGTCTGTCTCCTCAACTCAGGGAGTCCACAGGCTTTGCCTGGATTCCCTCTCCCTGCACCATGACCTGGAAACTCTCAAGGCAGTGAGCTGGGACACTTGGAAGGCTCACCTCATTAATTTCTCACTTCTCAGGGATCACTGTACTATGTTGCCTGATGTTTGGTACCTTGCAAACCATTGCTCCATATATTTTGTCTGTTTTTTGTTCGTTAGGGTAAGTCTGGTTCCTATTACTTCATCATGGCCAAAAGCAGAAGTTCACATATTTCAGGTATTTTTCCTTCTTAATTTTTGTTTTATTTTTCACTTCAGGAGACTACTCACAAAGCCAGTGTTTTACTGAGTGGTAAAATTAAGGTAGAAAATGGTCAGATTTATCAAAATCCAGTCACCTGGCTCAAGGATCTTCTAGGAGGCGACAGTTACGTGACTTGGAATTACGCTTGGAGTAAGGTGGGTCATTCTTAAGTTTATCTGTAACTTTATATTCAAATGGAAAGGTACCTATTTTTTTATGATAAAACTATTTTTTAAGAAATCTGAAGTTCTCCAAGCTAGTTTTTGTCCTCAGATGTTCCTTCTACAATATGCTATGTGCTCCCACAACTCTTATTTGCCAGAAATCCCCAGGGACAGAGTTGGACAGCTGACAGCCTCTCCTTCTTTGTTCCTCATCTAGTCTCAGAAATTCAAATGCCCTCGGGGCGCCTGAGTGGCTCAGTCGTTAAGCGTCTGCCTTCGGCTCAGGTCGTGATCCCAGGGTCCTGGGATCGAGTCCCACATCGGGCTCCCTGCTCAGCGGGGAGCCTGCTTCTCCCTCTCCCACTCCGCCTGCTTGTGTTCCTGCTCTCGCTGTCTCTCTCTTTGTCAAATAAATAAATAAAATCTTAAAAAAAAAAAAAAAAAAAATTCAAATGCCCTCAATGTTCCCCTATTATCCTCCCAGGTGATTTCAGATCTTTGTGACTCCACGTAGAAAATTTGAGACCTCTGGTGTGTTGACCATTTAGTTATATGTTAGTATTCTGATGCAATGAAGGAAAATCTTCCCCTAAAGACAAAGGAATGAGCAAGCAGCCTAAGACCCACAAAAGTTATGGTGCACTTTTGTTTTAACAGTTTTATCATCAGTTGCCAATCCCCCAAAAAGAAGTATTTCTTTTCATTCTGACTTCCTAGACTTAGTAGTCTTCCACACAATTCTGTCTTCTGAGTTATAAGCCCAGTTTAACCACCAATTTAAAGACTATTAATGACTGACACCCTTGAGGTCCAGTGATCAGCCACCTCCAGATGTCCATGGCCACACTTAAGGGAACAGTCTTGCAATGATTCACTCAGGAAAGTGAATCATCAGACATCCACAATTACTGTTGAACAGGAGTGCAGATTCCTTCAGGCTCCACTAGCCATTACAGTAAGCCTCAGTGCCTGAGTAGTAAAAGGCAGTTTCTTCTCTCCTTTTTTGTCCCACTTAGCTCTGCCCACCATTCCTCCTAGCTCCTCCTCTCCTTCCTCATCCCTAAACTGTTTTCTGGTATCCTAGACCTTTGTGGCAGGTGCTTCCAAAACTGTGTTTTAGTTCCTTCACTTAGATCAGCACATCTTAGATTTCCTCTACTTTATAGTCTTTGGGGTTTTTTTTCTCAAAAGTTTTTTCTCATTTATTTTCCACCCCTGGAGTCACCAAACCGTCTGCTTTTCACCTGCCCAGTCCTTTCCATAATTCATAAATCATATTTGTATGCTAGTAATTAACATTTTGCCCTTGGAAATCCCTTTTTATTAAAAAGTTTCTTAAATTTGGGACACCTGGGTGGCTCAGTCATTAAGCGTCTGCCTTTGGCTCAGGTCATGATCCCAGGGTCCTGGGATCAAGCCCCGCATCGGGCTCCCTGCTCGGCAGGGAAGCCTGCTTCCCCCTCTCCCACTCCCCCTACTTGTGTTCCCTTTCTCGCTGTGTCTCTCTGTCAAATAAATAAAATCTTTAAAAAATAAAAATTAAAAAAGTTTCTTAAACTTGTGATAGATTATATCATTTTGCTATAATAGTCTATGCTCGCAGCATGAATATAATACTGGTTTCTATAGTTGAGTTTTTTTGAGCTACTGTGTGCCCAGTGATGACTCACTTCTCCCACTCTTTCTTTATTGGAACTACTGCATTTTCTGCTTTTGAATAGCTGGCTGTGACATCGTCTGGCCTCACTCTGTACTTAAGCCTCATTTATATATCACATTGCCTCTGGTCTTTTCTCATCAGCCATGTCAGTTAGTCATATGGTTTAACACCTATGTGATAGTGAAGCCAAGACAAATGTAGGCACTACAATTAGAAGAATTCTTGGATGTAAGATATTCATACAGATTATCTAAGTACGCTTAGTTTTTTTTTTTTATTTTCCTAAAAACAGTTTTAAAAATTACCATAAGGCACTCATGTACTTCTAATAAAGTCCTTAGGCTGAGAAACACTACCCTCATGAGATTTTTTACAATATTTAAAGTCCCCTTTTAAAACTTACCACAGAAACCTCTACCTCTTCTTGTCTTGAGGGAACTCTTGAATTTATAGTCACTTCTCAATGACAGGAGTTCTTTGCTGCATTAGTAAATGTGAACATTTCTACTGACTAATTCTGCGACTGCTGGTGTGGCTAGGGGGCTAGGAATGGTTGGTTGTCAGGGAAGAAATGCCAGAAAACTAGGTCTTTTCCTGCCTCAGACAGAATGACAGAGCCGCTAGACACAGATGACTCATACTTCCTACCCAAGCAGCTGGACTACTATACAGGGAATCCTGATGCTGACTTCCACCGGGCATCACTGATTCCTCTCATTCCTGCAGTCTCTTGGCTATTAGGCATCATCCTGATGTGGCAGAGTGATCTCTGGATGGGAAACAGGAGGCCAAGCTAGGTCCTGATTCCACTCTTGATAAGTTAAAAGATCTGGGAGTGGTCTTCAATTCTGCCATTTGAATCACTTAGGGAGCTTTTAAAAACTACTAATGCCTGGTGGACCACAGCCCCATACCTTCTGATCTAATAGTCTTGATTGAAGACCAGGTGGCAATATTTTAAAAAGCTTTTCAGGTAATTGTAATAGGCAGCCTGGAGTAAGAATCACTGATCTAGATCAAGTTACTTAACCTTTCTGAACCTCATTTTTCTTATGTATAAAATAAGTAGTAGTGCTAATTGTCTCTAAAGACCTTTCCAATGTGGAGATTCTAGGACTTGCATAGCCATGTGTGATTTATAAAGCCTTTTACATATATTCTTTCACAACCCCATGAAGTAAGAAAGTCAACTATTTTTCTCTATCTATGGATGTAAAACCAGGGTTATAGGAGATTAGGTGATTTGATTAGCCTCAAGGCCAGTAAGTGCCAGAACCAGGACTAGAACCTGGTCTTATGGTTCCTTGTACGTTATTTTCTACATTTACAACAAAGACACGAGGGAAACCACATTCCTTTCATTGGAAACAGGTTGCCCTGAACTCAAAAGAGCACACACAGTATTACCTAGCTGTCTTTATGAATTTATGCAAAGTCTCGTTCTTGTGCAGCAAAAATTGTCCACTTCCACAGGAAAAAAAAATGCCTTTCTGGAATACAGTTGTGGTATGAAAATCCTAAGAGTGGCAATGACAGTTTATTTTTGTGAATGCTCAGGACTGGATTTTGCAGATGACAAACAGACTGCCATTTTGGGCAGTGACTGAAGGAACATTGACAGCTCTCTTGTGCAAACATACTTCCCATTCAGATAACTCACTCTCTGAATTTCCACCCTTATAAATTCACTACTTTGGATTTAGTATTAACTTTTCTCTATGGTTACCCCTCACCCTACACACTTTCTAAAACAATTCCCCCTACCACCATGATTAGGAATATCAAGATACTGAAGGTTGAGGTAGGAGTATAGAAAGTGATGGAAATTATTGGGGTGCCTGAGTGGCTCAGTCAGTTAAACATCTGACTCTTGATTTGGGCTCAGGTCATGATCTCAGGATCCTGGGATCAAGCCCCGGGTCATGTTCCCTGCTCAGTGGGGAGTCTGCATGTCTCCCTCTCCCTCTGCCCCTCCTCCCATTCACGTATTTGCTCTCTAAAATAAATAAATCTTAAAAAAAAAAAAAAAGTGATGAAAATTGTTGATCTGGACAGCCAGCCAGCCTCATTGAGTCAATTAATCATTCCCAGGGTATCTTAACGTAAACTTCCTATGAGCCCTGCTTCTACTCAAGAGATGGTTGGAGATGTGGGCCCTTTTTTTGTTTGTTTTTGAATTTTTTTAATTTAAATTCAATTAACTAACATATAATGTATTATTAGTTTCAGAGGTAGAGGTCAAGGATTCATCAGTCTTATATAATACCCAGTGCTCATTATATCACATGCTCTCCTTCATGTCCATCACCCAGTCACCCCATCCCCTCACCCTCCTCCCCTCCAGCAACCATCAGTTTGTTTCCTATGATTATGAGTCTCTAATGGTTTGTCTCCCTCTCTGATTTTGTCTTGCTTCATTTTTTCCTCTCTTCCCCTATGTTCATCTGTTTTGTTTCTTAAATTCTGCATATGAGTGAGATTATATGATAATTGTCTTTCTCTGATTGACTTATTTTGCTTAACGTAATACCTTCTAGTTCCATCCACGTTGTTGCAAATGGCAGGATTTCATTTTTTTGGTGGCTGAGTAGTATTCCATTGTGTATATATATATCACATCTTTTTTACCCATTCATTGGGTTGGACATCTGGGCTCTTTCCATTGTTTGACTATTGTAGACATTGCTGCTACAAACATTGGGGTGCAGGTGCCCCTTTGGGTCACTACATTTGTATCTTTGGGGTAAATCCCTAATAGTGCAATTGCAGAGTTATAGGGTAGTTCTATTTTTAACTTTTTGAGGAACCTCCATACTGTTTTCCAGAGTGGCTGCACCAGTTTGCATTCCCACCAACAGTGTAGGAGGGTTCTCCTTTCTCCGCATCCTTGCCAACATCTGTCGTTTCCTGACTTGTTAATTTTAGCCATTCTGACGGGTGTGAGGTGGTGTCTCATCGTGGTTTTGGTTTGTATTTTCCTGATGCCAAGTGATGTTGAGCATTTTTCTCATGTGTCTGTTGGCCATCTGTAGGTGTTCTTTGGAGAAATGTCTGTTCATGTCTTCTGCCCATTGCTCAATTGGATTATTTGTTCTTTTGAGTTTGATATGTTTGATAAGTTCTTTATAGATTTGGATACTAGCCCTTTATCTGGTAGGACATTAGCAAATATCTTCTCCCATTCTGTAGGTTGTCCTTTGGTTTTGTTGACTGTTTCCTTTGCTGTGAAAAAGCTTTTTATCTTGATAAAGTCCCAATAGTTCATTTTCGCCTTTGTTTCCCTTGCCTTTGGAGACATGTCTAGTGAGAAGTTGCTGCGGCCGAGGTCACAGAGGTTGCTGCCTGTGTTCTTCTCTAGGATTTTGATGGATTCCTGTCTCACATTTAGGTCTTTCATCCATTTGAGTCTATTTTTGTGTGTGGTGTAAGGAATTGGTCCAGTTTCATTCTTCTGCATGTGGCTGTCCAATTTTCCCAACACCATTTGTTAAAGAGACTTTTTTCCATTGGACATTCTTTCCTGCTTTCGAAGATTAGTTGACCATAGATTTGAGGGTCCATTTCTGGGCTCTCTATTCTGTTCCATTGATCTGTGTGTCTGTTTTTGTGCCAGTACCATACTCTCTTGATGATGACAGCTTTGTAATACAGCTTGAAGTCCGAAACTGTGATGTCACCAGCTTTGTTTTCTTTTTCAACACTCCTTTGGCTATTAGAGGTCTTTTCTGGTTCCATACAAATTTTAGGATTGTTTGTTCCAGCTCTGTGAAAAAAGTTGATGGTATTTTGATAAGGATTGCATTGTCTAGGTAGCATAGACATTTTAACAGTATTTGTTTTTCCAATCTATGAGCATGGAACATTTATCCATTTCTTTGTGTCTTCCTCAATTTCTTTCATGAGTGTTCTATAGTTTTGAGAGTACAGACCCGTTTCCTCTTTGGTTAGGTTTATTCCTAGGTAACTTATGGCTTTTGGGGCAATTGTAAACGGGGTCGATTCCTTAATTTCTCTTTCTTTATCATTGTCAGTGTATAGAAATACAGCTGATTTCTGTGCATTGATTTTATATCCTGCCACATTGCTGAATTCCTGTATGAGTTCTAGAAATTTTGGGGTGGAGTCTTTGGGTTTTCCACATAAAGTATCATGTCATCTGCAAAGAGTGAGAGTTTGACTTCTTTGCCAACTTGGATGCCTTTTATTTCTTTTTGTTGTCTGATTGCTGAGGCTAGGACTTATAGTAAGTACTATGTTGAACAGCATTGGTGATAGTAGACATCCCCGTTTGGGGTGGATGGATGATCACATCCCTGTCATACTCCTGATCTTAGGGGAAAAACTCTCAGAATGATATTCACTGTGGGCTTTTCATATATGGCTTTTATGATCTCTATCTCTATCCCTACACTGTGAAAAGTTTTAATCAAGAAAGGATGCTGTACTTTGTCAAATGCTTTTTCTGCATCTATTGAGAGGATCATATGGTTCTTGTCCTTTCTATCATTAATGTAGTGTATCACATTGAGATGTGGGCCCTTTTAAAATACAAATATCCAAGAGGTGTGAATCCTGAAAACAGAAATAGTATGAAAGGCATACTGCCCTTCTCTTGCCTGGATCTGCATAGAGTGCCTGGGAGAAGTAGAGAGGGGGAGGCTCTAGGATGGGGATTGAGAGGAGGTAGGTGGTATGAAGATGAACTTCACTTCCATAATGATTTTCCCAGGATCAGCTCTTTTGTGGCAGTTATTACACTTTGATACTACCTTCTCAAATATTTGAGAATTATTTTACTTTTTAGCCAAAATGTGTTTTTGTGTTACAGTGACTCTAAAAGAAAACCGACAGTTTTCTTTTGCTTCTTTGCCTTCCTCCCCCTCCCCCCCACCCCCTGAGATCAAAAACAATTATCATTTCCTCTTTCTTCCTCTTGGGGTAGTGCAAATTTGTTAAGACTTGCTTCATAAAACTTGAAATGGAATTAAAACAGTCATTTGATCATCCATGAACAGATTCTCTTTAGTCAGTACCAACAAATGGTTTGCTGAAGACATAGGAAAAATGGACTGATAGTTTCAAATAAAATGGAGCCCCAGCAGGGAAATAAATTCTTGGACACCTCTTTAATATTTAAAGGTGGGTTATAGGGATGCCTGGGTGGCTCAGTCGGTTGGGCATCTGCCTTTGGCTCAGGTCATGATCCCAGGGTCCTGGGATCGAGTCCCACATCGGGCTCCTTGCTCAGCAGGGAGCCTGCTTCTCCCTTTGCCTGCTGATCCCCCTGCTTGTGCTTTCTCTCTCCCTCTCTCTCATTCTGACAAATAAATAAATAAATGTTTTAAAAAAATAAACGGGTTATATTTTATATTTTTTATTGATGCATGTTAGAACATAAGGTATAGAGAAACATTTGTTACTGCAATTAATGACAATTGATATTAAACTTTATTTCTTCAGAGACCTTACCAAAATAAAGTTAATTAATAATTTCACTTGGCTGATTAACTACATTTCCAGAATAGTGGCTAACTGAATCATCCATCCACCCCAAACACACACACACACACACACACACGTATGCACACGTGCCATTTCTTTTTTCTTTTTTTTTAAGATTTTATTTATTTATTTAACAGAGAGCGAGATAGCGAGAGAGGGAACACAAGCAGGGGGAGTGGGAGAGGGAGAAGCAGGCCTCCCGCGGAGCAGGGAGCCCAATGCGAGGCTCGATCCCAGGACCCTGGGATTACGACCTGAGCCGAAGGCAGACGCTTAACGACTGAGCCACCCAGGCGCCCCCACATGTGCCATTTCTTCCCTAAGTATGGTGTTAGGGAGTCAGCATAAACTGATTTCTGAGGATAATGGACCTTCTGCCTAAGAGCTTCAGGGAAGGCATGAGTCACCTTAGGATGAAGCACTTCCTGCAGTTCTACCATTTAGAAAAGTAAGAGGGTGCCTGGGTGGCTCAGTTGGTTAAGCGACTGCCTTCAGCTCAGGTCATGATCTTGGAGTCCCGGGATCGAGTCCCACATCAGGCTCCCTGCTTGGCAGGGAGTCTGCTTCTCCCTCTGACCCTCCCCCCTCTCATGCTCTCTCTCTCTCTCATTCTCTCTCTCTCTCTCTCTCTCAAATAAATAAAATCTAAAAAAAAAAACTTTAGAAAAGTAAAAAACAACCTACAGATATCCTCACAGAACGTATCTTACCTTAGCTCCAGCTTTGTTACTGTTCTCATCTGGGGGAAGGTGGCATCCTATCACCCATCCCAAAATGTGTTTTGAGTGGTGAGTTTGTCAAGATTGCTGGCAGCTATTCAGTCTAAGACCCTAAGAACCTCGCCTACAGCTCTTCCAACATGCCTGTCAGAGCAGGCATATGAGCTAGATTTGGATTCAAGATTTAGTTGAGGATTCAAAGTTTGAGTTATATGCAAATGTGATGACTGTTTACTCTTATTTATTTATTTATTTGACAGAGAGAGACACAGCGAGAGAGGGAACACAAGCAGGGGGAGTGGGAGAGGGAGAAGCAGGCTTCCCTCAGAGCAGGGAGCCCAATGCAGGGCTCAATCCCAGGACCCTGGGATCATGACCTGAGCCAAAGGCAGACGTTTAACAACTGAGCCACCCAGGCGCCCCGATGACTGTTTACTCTTACGTTTTAGCCAACTAGAGCACAGACACTATTATGAAATGGACAGTTTCCAGGAGTGACCTAGTGCCTGTTCATTTTAAGGTGCATACATTATTATCCTTGTTGAATAAATCGCTCCCACCTTGTGGAAACTAGGTCTTTAACTCAGTGGATTTTCTTAAAGCTGTGTTCTTTCAATGTCTGCATTACCCCAGTGGTGTGTTTAAGACTTATGCAGACTCATAACCTCTAAGGCTACTAAGGTACAATTTTACCACTTTATATTACCTAGTATTAACAGATAAAAATATACTTTAACTCTGAAATGTTGGTGAGAACATACTGAGCCTGCACATTGATGAGTGTGTAAGGTGTTTTGGTTATTGTCAGGGCACAACATAAACAAACCCTATTGTTTCTAATTGTTAGTTGTTTGGAGAACTGACCAATGGCATTCAGAGGCCTCATCTCTCCTATGGCAAGTGGTGATGGGTTAACACACTGGGTAGACAGAGCTATTCCATTTCCATTACCAAGTTTGTTTAGTCATGGGATTGAGCCCAGAGGGGGCCTAAACCTTCCAGATCCCTTATGTCTGCCCCCATTCCGTTAAATAACAGGAAGTTATTGAGCACTCAGGATGTGCTAGACAGTACGCCAAATGTTTTTCATATATTATTTATTCTAATCCTCACAACAACCTAATAAGCTGGAGGTACTTGTTTTACAAAAGTACAAATTGAGGCTCAGACAATTTAAGATTCTTGCTTAAGGGCTGGGACATCAGAGGTTTTTTTCCCCAGAATTGTCAGGCACTATGTGAAATGCTAAGAGTATAAAAATGAATATGACACAGACCTTGTCTTCAAGGAACTTATGTTAATGGAAACAGACATATTAACACATACTTTCATTTTAATGAGATAGTGCCTTGACAAATAGGGGCACAGATGGTATGGGGGCCTAGAGGAAGGGAGTGATTATTGCTTGAGCTTAGAAGTTAGGAAAGCATCCTGGAGGAAGGGATGTTCGAGTGGAGACTGGATAGTTTAACCACAGTGAACCTAGCTTCTGGTTCCTAGTTCTAACTAATTAGAACACAAAGGCTGCCCTAGAACTAGGAGTGGAGAATCCAAAGACCCTCTGGCAAGTGTTTGCCAGTCAGCCTCAGCACAGCCTGTTTGTGTGTAGGTATTTCTAAGAGCTGACCTTTGGGGCTGATAAACAATAGCTAAGTTCACAAACCAGAAAAAGCCAAAATAGTTTGAATGCATAGACTGAAATATTATTAATCAGTTAAATGTCTGATTTCTTGAAAAGTACTATTCCTCTATGGCTTAATTTTCTTAGTACAACATTAATTTTTTAATGTTATAAAGTAGTGGATGCTGGTTTAATGGTTGTTTAATAAGTGAATGGATGAGAGAATTAATGATAAACAACAAGGTTCAACAAATATTTTCTCTAAAGGGTCAAATAATAAACATTTCAGGCCCCGTGGGCATATGGTCTTTGTCATGAATATTCAATCGTGTTATAGCACAAAAGCATCCATTGATATGAAGTAAATGAATGGATATCTTTGTGTTCTAATAAAACTTTACTTATAAAAAAAGGTGGCAGGCCAGATTTGGCTGAAGTTAAAACTTGCAAGAGACAGATGTATTTGCTTCTTTTGAAATGCAGAATTTTAAAATTCTGTGCTTGATTATGTGCAGGTGACATATCTGGGGAAGGAGCTTTTAAAGTATGTTTCTGAGGAAGTACCCATCCCCACAGAGCCATCCGTGGTGCCTCAGCAACATCAACCTTGTCTTCCAGGTATGTTCAGACCAACACCCATTTCTTAGCCATGAGGAAAACACCCAAAGCTACTGAGATAGCACTGCTTTTTTTTTTTTTTTTGGTATTTTTTTCATTCACATAACTTTAAAATAACTGGTTTAAAGTGAACAATTCAGTAGCATTTTTTCTTTGTTTTTATTTAAATTCTAGTTAGTTGACATACAGTTGAATATGCGTTTCAGGAATAGAGTTCATGGTTCATCACTTACATACAACACCCAGTGCTCATCATAACTCGTGCCCTCCTTAATACCCACCACCCATCTAGCCCCATCCCCCACCCACCTCCCTCCATCAACCGTCAGTTTGTTCTCTATAGTTAAGAGTATCTCATGATTTGTTTCTCTCTCTTTCTCCCCTTCCCGAATGTTCATCCATTTTGTTTCTAAAATTCCACATATGAGTGAAATCATATGGTATTTGTCTTTCTCTCATTGACTTGTTTCGTTTAGCATGATATTTAGTACATTCACAATGTTGTGCAACAGCCACCTTTGTGTAGTTCTAAAACAACTTCCATTACCCAGAAAGAAACTCCACACCCATTCAACAGTCCCTGCCTTCTCTAATTCCCCCAATCTACTTTTTGTCTTTATGGATTTGCCTATCCTGAATGTATCACATAAATGGAATCATATAATTCTTGTGTCTGGCATCTTTCACTTAACATAATGCTTTCAAGGATCCTGCCTGGATGGATATTCAGTTTCCACTTTTTGGCTATTGGGTATAGTGCTGCTGCGAGCATGTGTATACATATATTTGTACCTATTTTTAGTTCTTTTGGATAGATACCTAGGAGTGGAGTTGCTATATCGTATAGTAATTATATGTTGAACTTTTTGAGGAACATCCAAATTGTTTTCCACAGCAACTGAATCATTTTACATCGTACCAGAAATGTACAAGGGCTCCAGTTTCCCCACATCCTGACCAACACTTGTCATTTTCTATTTGTTTGTTTACAACACTGCATTTTTAACCACAGTTGATTCTAGGAGAATTTTTTAAATGACACCTTCCCTCACAGTTCCTTTCTCTGAACCTATGCTATACTTACCTTGAGTAGATTTTTTAAAGTGTCATACAGAAAGGAAAAATGGTATTTTTTGCTTCCTGCAGGCATGATTTGGTTAGTTTTCTAAAAGCAAGTACTAAAATCTTTGCTTGTTAGTGTAAACTAATGTGCTTTATCTGATGGAATAAACTTTAACCTGAGAAAACTGAAGAGAATGTAGTCTTTACCAATTAGCAGCAGATTTTGAAACGATCTGGGTAGAGGCAGCACACATTGCTGTAAAACAAACATAACTGAGGTTGTGTTAACCCTTCTCTGCTGCAGCACCCCCTCTTTTTCCCCTAGTGCCCCTGCCTCAGCCCAGCTGGGGACAGTATAGGCAGAAAGGAGATACAATACAGAAGATGATAATTCTGTGGTAACCAGAGTCAAGAACCAAACAGGGATTACTATCACTAAGCCTCTAACCAGGGGCTCCCGAGGGCCATTTCTTCCTACAACAAACCTTAATAATTCACTACTTCCCTCTCCTAACTTTATTTATTTTTTTTCTCTTTTAACTCTTTTAATTCAATTGGCCAACAAATTCAATAAGCATTTTAAAGAAGGATCAGTTCAATCAAAGAAACAGGGAATTCGGTATAGCCATCGGTTTTGCTTTTTTGGGAGGGTCAGGGGGAGGGGTTATTTGTGGATGAGCCGCGAAATTGCAATAGAGACAAAATGGCTGGATCTGGATTCCATCAATCTACTTTAAAGCACTTTCAAGGAAGTCGCCTTGACCAAAGGGTGAGAAGCCGGCATTTCACTGCCTTCTCAGCAAATGCTAATTTTTTCATCATCCCATCAGTACTGTTTGTGGCTGCACACTAAATAGGAATAATTTTGGAAGGTTCCAGCTGGCCTTCTTCAAAAGGTAAAGAAAATCCAACATTTTTAAGATTTCCCAGAAAGAAACTCCACACCCATTCAACAGTCCCTGCCTTCTCTAATTCCCCCAATCTACTTTCTCCCTCCCTCCTTCTCTCTCTCTCTCTGTCTCTCTCTCTCTCACACACACACACAAAGGAAAGCCAAGCAAAACCTTCATCCCCCTAGTTTCTAACTTCAAGAGTCAGAGCAGAAATACAGGATCTTCCTTGTATAACAAAGGTTATCTGCTCCTCAGATTTTCTAGTTCTGAGCAGGCATTTCCAACCCTCGCCATGCTTCTCCTTCCTCAAGAGGGCTCATAGTGCCCCTGCTAAGTGAGCATGAAATAAAAAATGGGTTCTGAACTGCTGCTTCTGTTGCCTGCAATATAAACAAGTTTCTTGTTACTAATTTCTTTCCAGAAATACTGAATTTTCTTTTCTTTAGAGATGTCAGAAATTGTTAACGCTAATATAAGAACTATGGAGGGCCCATAGGCCAGCCAGCTTCTTGCTGCCTTAATCTGGACCTAGAAATCTGCAGGTCCCTGTTGGCATTCCTTTTTTCTTTTTCTTTTTTTTTTTTTTTAAGATTTTATTTATTTATTTTATTAGAGAGAGAGCATGAGCAAGGAGAGGGGCAGAGGGAGAGAATCTCAGGCAGACTCCCGGCTGAGCACAGAGCTCCATCCCAGAACCCTGAGATCGTGACTTGAGCCGAAACCAAGAGTAGGACACTTAACCTACTGAGCCACTCAGGGGCCCCCTACCTGCTGGCATTTTGTAGGCTGCTGTCGGAGTTTTACTTGAACCTATTTGATTTATGATTCTTTTATATGTGGTTTTATAGTACCTGACAGAAATCCAAAGACCTGGTAAGTTAGAAAAATGTAAACTCTATAACAAGCAAACTATTCAAGAGAGATTATTTTTCATTCTTTTGCATATCAAAATGTGGTCATGAAAATCATGGAACTGACACTATAGAGTGCACAAAGTTTAAAGGAAAAACAACACTTTTTTTTAAAGATTTTATTTATCAACTCAAGAGAGAGTGAGGCAGGCAGGCAGTGTGGCAGGCAGAGGGAGAGGGAGAAGCAGGCTTCCTGCCGAGCAGGGAGCCCAATGTGAGGTTCGATCCCGGGACCCTGAGATCATGACCCGAGCTGAAGGTCGCTTAACCGACTGAGCCACCCAGGCGCCCCTCTCTAACACTTTTTAATGATCACCCTGCAAAATAGTGTTTTTTGGGAATAGGGGAACTAGGAAGAGCTATTTACATTACATTTCCCAAAACTAGAGTGACCATGCTTCCCAGCTGGACCACAGCAGTCCTCAATCCAGCCAAATTATTAGTAGCACTCCCTTTCATTTTCAGATATGCCTTGTTTAGATGACCCAGTACAGGAACCAAATAGATATTGGAACAAAATGAAATTTGGACATGGTAAAAAGAGAGCAATTCTTCAATTTCATTTACTTTTTTAAAAAGTTTTTATTTAAATCCCAGTTAGTTAACATACAGTGTAATGTTAGTTTCAGGTATAGAATTTAGTGATTCATCATTTCTATACATCACCCTGTGTTCATCATGACAAGTGCACTCCTTAATTCCCATCACCTATTTAACCCATCCCCTACCCCTCTCCCCTCTGGTAACCATCAGTTTGTTCTCTGTAGGAACTATATAGATTCTTACATACTGTTGTCCAAATAGATAGGCAAATCTTACGCATATCAGTTTATATTATACATAATTGCTGGTTACCTAATCTTCACCCCCTGACAGAGAAGATCTTTGAGTTTAGAGTGACTTTTCTGAACTCTTGCTCCCTATTACATTCCCCAAAGACTGGCACAGTAGCTTCCCAGTAAATGTTTATTAAATAATGTTCATCAAATAAATAACGAATGGATGGAAGCATGAATATGGTCCCAAGGACTGCTAATTTAAAACTGGGTTTACCTGGGGCGCCTGGGTGGCTCAGTTGGTTAAGCGACTGCCTTCGGCTCAGGTCATGATCCTGGAGTCCCTGGATCGAGTCCCGCATCGGGCTCCCTGCTCAGCAGGGAGTCTGCTTCTCTCTCTGACCCTAACCCCTCTCATGTGCTCTCTCTCATTCTCTCTCTCTCAAATAAATAAATAAATAAATCTTTTAAAAAAAAAAACTGGGTTTACCTGTGATTGACTGTCCTGATAAGTAGACATGCCTAGATCTCACAGGCTATAATGAATGGAGTTTGTTGTGAAGAATGCAACAATAGTCAATGGGATTTTGGTTAGTTAATATTACCTCCTTTATTTGAGCTTTCTGCTTCTAAATGTGAGCTATAAGGGTGATGGCCCTTCACATTTTCTCAAACATATATTTTAAAAACAGCTATATCCCTCTACCTCCTCCACTTCCTCCTCCCCCTCTTTATGAGAAATCATAAATCTGTTTAGCTTTGGTAACCAACATTTCCTAAACTTCTTTAATCAGATGGTATCAACACTTCACGGGACAAATAGCAAACTCAATATCCAGTTTATTTCTACATATCATTTTGGAATCCTGGTATCAAGAAAATCCTGAGTCATAAAGATAAGTTATGAAAGTTTTGTTTTGTTTTGTTTTAAAGATTTTATTTATTTTTTGACAGCAAGAGAGGGAACACAAGCAGGGGGAGTAGGAGAGGGAGAAGCAGGCTTCCGGCCGAGCAGGGAGCCCGATGTAGGGTTTGATCCCAGGACCCTGGGATCATGACCTGAGCTGAAGGCAGACGCTTAACAACTGAGCCACCAGGCGCCCCCCCCCCCAGTTATAAAAGTTTTTAATCTTGACATTTTAAGACTTTCTTCAATGAGTCAGAGATGATGGAAGAACTTTATTCCTAGTCCCGCACAAAAACTAGTTAAACTGGTAACTCAGACTAATGTATTGGTGGACTCTAGTATTAGAATATGGTATATTAATACATTTGAAAGCATATGTTATTTCTAATTAAAGATTTTAAACATACAAACACTAGCCTTTAAAAAATGAAATTCTGTTGATGAAATCCTGAAGTATCTATCCCTGAAGTCCTTAGAAGCTGTAAAATGGAGTGAATCTATGGTGCATTTTCCCTTGAAATTTCACAACTTCCTCCCAAGCCTGTCTTCTCTCTGCCTACCTGGCTGTAGTCTCTCTTCTGTGTTACTGAGGGAATCTTGCAAGATATTTCAGGTATTTCAGAATAAATTGGAAGGGGAAAAAAAATGAACATTCCCAAACTTCTACATAATTTGTGATCACTGTGTACAGATATATCAACCTTTTCCACAGTTCTTTAAAAAGAATCTGTTGGGGCACCTGGGTGGCTCAGTCGTTAAATGTCTGCCTTCGGCTCAGGTCATGATCCCAGGGTCCTGGGATCGAGCCCCGCATCGGGCTCCCTGCTCAGCGGGGAGCCTGCTTCTCCCTCTCCCGCTCCGCCTGCTTGTGTTCCCTCTCTTGCTGTGTCTCTCTCTGTCAAATAAATAAATAAAATATTTAAAAAATAAAAAAATAAATAAAAAAGAATCTGTTAAGGTAGATAACATTTCATTATTTACCTGAAAAGCCAATTTTATATATAATCTATGTCACCTGTCACCATAGTATTAGGACAGTCAAAGCAGGTTATGCCAAATGTATTCATCTAAGAAAAAAAAAATTATCTCCTGAAATCTTTCTTTTCCCAAGCCATCATTTAATGGATATTAATTATGTCATTTTCTTTTAAGGGGACCTAACATTATTTCTTCATTTGAAAATAGAACATGCTTTTTCAGAAAAAAAATAGACTTTTTTGTTTTTAATAAAAGCTGTCCTTGACCTACTGATAATATGTTGCAAATAAATGACTTTAGAGAAAGAGTTTTCTTCATGTCGGTGCTGTTACTGTGCGTCATTGCTCTGTAAAAGTATGTGTAATAGAGCACAAACACTCACAGGTGCTTCTGTTTTATGTGGTTAAGAACTTCTTCGAACTTAAACACCTAAGGGAGATGGGTGCCTGATAACAGAACAGAAGGTGTTTATTTCAGCTCCTGTTTATGATTCTTGATTGTTTTTCATTACTTCAATCATAATTTTTTTCATCATGGTATCATGATTAACTTTGACCTAATTCATAAAATGGAGGATACATCTACTGATAGGGGAGGAAAGAGAAGAAAACTAATTTTCTGTTGAGCACCTGCCCTGTGCCAGGCCCCCTGCCAGACCACTGTCCATACATTAGGCCAGTGAGGAGCTTCTTATTAGTAAAACTCCAGCGTTCATGTCTGTACCACAAAGGCAGAAGAAACACGAATACTTTACATATAAAATTAAGCATCTCAGACCCAATTCAGCTTAAGAAACCACCTATTAAATTTATTTTCCCACAAAGAAAGAGGGCTTACATAGTTTTAAAATTAGAATGTCCAAGTCTGTTTCTTCATTCCAGTACAGTTTTCACAGATGGCTTTTGATCTTATCGGTGTAAATCTGTCTCAAACTATTAATTTAGTTTTAAATATCAAATCACCTAATACTCTACCACCATATTTATCCTTTAGAATCCTTTTATTTTAAAACAACATTGAACTTTGTATTTAAATAGCCATAATTGAATTTTTTCCCCAGTGTAACTACAGCAGATGTATTTTTACAATCTATTAAAATAATTCCCAATCATTTTCCCTTTGATTGGAATTATACTTTTTGTTCAGAATGAGAATGTGTGCATAAATAAGTTCATTTCCATTTATAACTAGAGTAAGCAAAGTTTCATTCTGTAATCCTAATGAAATGTAGAATGCTTAGTTTGTGAGAATAAGTTCTGGAAGTCTGAGTTCAATAATTTTAGTGTTAGAAGTAAAATTTATATATGATCTTGGTCTTGGACCTGTTTTACAGATGATGGAACAGAGCCAGAGAGGTAAAATGGGTTGAATGAAAAGAGTTCAGGGGCGCCTGGGTGGCTCAGTCGTTAAGCGTCTGCCCTCAGCTCAGGTCATGATCTCAGGGTTCTGGCATCGAGCCCCGCATCGGGCTCCCTGCTCCGTGGGAAGCCTGCCTCTCCCTCTCCCACTCCCCCTGCTTGTGCTCCCTCTCTCGCTGTGTCTGTCTCTGTCAAATAAAAAAATAAAATCTTTAAAAAATATAAATAAATAAAAAAGAGTTCATAGGTTAGTGATGTTTCAGAAGTGAAGTATCAGTTAAAATAATGAATCTGATTATTTTTGCTTTTGATCTATTAAGGGAAATTTTTTTAAAAACTAGAGGAAAAAGAAAAGTGAAAGTTAAAATTATTTTTAACCTAACTAGTTAGCTTGTCATTTTGAAGTGCTAATTTAGGCAACTAGATAACATGAATAGTTGCATGAGCCTGTTCTTTTGCCTAGTGATCAATCTCGCAGTTCACTTCAAGGAGACTTATGCAGAATATCTAACATTTGGTGATATTACTTGAGAAAGATGTATTTCTCCCTACTTCTTGCATGAGCAGAATAGTTCTTTAGCTGTGCAGTGCTTGTTGGGGATGAGGAGCAGCAAGAAGAGCCAAACATTCACTTATATGGCTATTTTCCTAGTTATACTGGGCGTGAGAAGCCATGTAACTTGCTTGAGATCACACAAGTTTGTGTGGCCTAGGAAATTGATTATCCATCTTCAACCTAATACTATTTTCAGTAAGAAATAATGATAATAGTAGCAGCTTATATTTATTGAATGTTTGCTATATGTTAACCAGTAGCCAATCATTTCACACCAACTTCCCATCTAACCTTCATAACTGCTTTATTCTCAGCTTACTGGAAATTGAGGCACAGAGGAGTTTGTACAACTACCTTCAGAAGCTTCAGTCATCCTTTTCTTCCTGTGGTGTTTTAGACTGCAAACAGGCTTCTTTTTCCTAAGATAAGCCAATGCTGATTTACAGCTTTATCTTGGGTATAGAAATAGAGTGAGACGGGACGCCTGGGTGGCTCAGTCAGTTAAGTGTCTGCCTTCTGCTCAGTTCATGATCCCAGGGTCCTGGGATCGAGCCCCGCAGAGGGGCTCCCAGCTCAGCGGGGAGCCTGCTTCTCCCTCTGCCTGCCGCTCCCCCTGCTTGTGTATTCTCTCTCTGACAAATAAGTAAATAAAATCTTTTAAAAAAAGAAAAAGAAAATGGAGTGAATTATGACTGGTCCAAAATCTCATTTTGTGCTCATAGACTTGACTAGGGTCTAAGATTTGTAATAAGTAAATTTATATCTTATTTTGTAAAGACAGTTTTTAATTTGTTGGCACGTCTTCAAACAGGAACTTCTAGAGAGTCAACGCAAAGCATCCCACATTATCTACAAATAAATGAAGTACTATTAATCAGCGATCAAGAATTTCTCCCATGCCATATAATGGATCAGCATTGGAAGTTCTATGTGGAATGTGAAGAGCTAACATTCTAAAACCTTATTTTTGTAATAATTTATTAGACATGTGTTCATGTTATTAACCCACATTCATATTTTATCTTATATGGGCTGGAGGGCCTATTGTAATACACACTTCATGAGTTGCTACTTAAAATGTTTATGGTGTAAGAAAAAATATAACTCAAATTATTGTAGTAAGATTAATACCTTTTTGCCATTGAAATAAAGGCATTTTTGAATTAAAACATATTGATTCTCTGGCTTTGATTTTACTAAAATAAATGTAAAACTAATATTTCAATCAATACCTCAACCTTTGTATAAATTACAGTTGTTCCTTAAGGGAAGTAAGGATAAAAAGAGTGATAATTGGTCCATAGAAGGCCCAGATAAAGGGAATCTACTTAAAACAAGAATTTAACGCCCCAGTACCTTCACCCATATACTTTAGAATTTATCTTGTAACCAAAATAAAAAATTGTCAGAGGTTTATTTTAAATTTCATAAAAGTTAGCATAAAACTGTAACTGTGGTAAGTCATAGAACAACAAAAATGAATCAAATGTTGATTTGGGGGCTTATTTTAAATAGGATACTTAACCTTTGACTTTTGCTACATTATCATCATGAAGATTTTCTTTTTTTTAAGAAAGATTTTTATAAAAGACACTTAGTAAGTTTTCTCAAGGGTCTACCTTCCTCCTTTGATTGCCATCTTATTCTTTACTTGTCACCATCCCAAGCTCCCAGAGAAGCTTTTTGACTTTGTGGCTTGAGTCCATCCTTTCTTAATTGGGGAGAGAAGTCGAGCTGTGGTAAAAATTACTCTTACAAGTGCTAGACTTTGGGAGATATATTTTTTTATGTTTTCTTATTGTAAATGTACAGAATCTTAAATATCTTTGGAATATATAGGAAACTGGTTAACGGTTTCCTGTGGGTAGAAAAATCATGGGGCTAGAGAGCTGAAAAGGGGGATTTTTAACTACATGTGCTCTTTGGCAACTTTTGAAGTTGATAATATGTGTGTGTTCTTACTATTCAATTAAAAGTTTTAATTATCTGAAAAGCACCTGGAAAGGTTTCATATTAATAAAAGTGTAAAGACGGCTTAGATCATTTTTTCTTCTTGTGAGAGTCCATTGAAAATATTTAGGTTAGAATGCCCCTACATGTTGTAATATTTGAGAACTGACAAGTTTATTATGCCATCATTTTCTTAGACTACACTCTTTTTCTAATTCTTGAATAATGTACATGAGGTAGTCTATTTGGCTTTTATTTAAGGAGATATTTAAAACATGACTCATTTGCGAATATATGTACTAACATGGGAAGTTGTATATATAAATGAAAAAAATGCACATTGTTAAACGGTGGTTAATACAAGTCCTGATTGGGGCGCCTAAGTGGCTCAGTTGGTTAAGCATCTGCCTTGAGCTCAGGTCATGATCCCAGGACCCTGAGATCGAGCCCCACACTTCTCCCTCTTGCCCCTGCTCATGCTTTCTCTCTCTCAAATAAATAAAATCCTTTTAAAAAAAATACAAGTCCTGATTGTGTTAAATAAAAAATGTGCTTTTGAGTGTGTGTATAATATATATAGCCATATAAATATGCATGTATTTATATCATGTATGCTATATATACTTGATGAGTCATGAAATGTGTACTTGTATATATGAACATGTGTGTGGGGTGGGGGTAGAGGTATGTTGAGTAAAAGGTCCGGAATGCCACCAAAAAAAACATTTGCCATGTCTGGCCCTAAGGGAGTTGGACTGGGAAGGGTGGAAGGATACTTTTGGAGTGTACTTTTAACTTAAGAAAAACAACACATATTTCTTTTGAAACTTAAAAAATATTTTTTAAAGAATAACTTAAAAAGGTACTTTGCTTAGTTATTATAATTTATGAAAGTCATATATTCTAAGTTTATAGTATAAGAACTTAAAGATCTGACTTTTCATGTTAATGATCAGATTCTTAAAGTTAATTTCCTAAGCCCATTAAAAAAATGTATATACCAACTGGTAAATAACATAACACCCAGTGCCCTTGAGGCATGCTGAGTGTTGCCCAAACTAAACAATAAAAGGGTCTACTCCAACCAGGGTTGGAGTCCAGAAAGCTATGTTACACCATATCATCCCTGAGAGAAGACAACATTTTGGATGGTTGCTAGATGTTTTGTCTTTTCTGGGTTGAAACCCCCAAGCTTCTGGCCCTAAGCCATATAAGGGACCTCCAATAATAGCTAATAATCCAATCTCCTGCCTGATATTTGTATCCTTTCTATAACATTAACTTCTTGAACACCTCTGAGATACTCCATACCCAACAAGGAAGCCTATTGCTTTCATACAGGTAGTCCTAAGTGTTAGAAAGCTGGAACCACAATGTCCCAGGCCTCACAATCTTATTAGGATAAAAATACTTCTGTTCATAAAGTTGAATTATTATGGCACAGACTTCCACAGGCCCGATTGCTGAGAATGTCCAAGCATACATCTTGTCCTTTTCTCCTCAATTTCTCTTTCATTTGGTTCCCTTCAACTTACCTCCCTGAGTTCAGTCATTTATCAGTGCATGTCTAGACTGTATGCAACAGGAATCCTGCTCCATTTCAACCCAGTTCTTTACTTTTACTTTATAAAACCTATGGCATGCTATGCCAAATTATTCTTAAAGATCTCTTTTCCTTCCCTGCTGCTGCAAGAGTAAAATGTAGGCCCAACATTAAAGGCCCATGATTCTCTGGTCCTAACATAACCTTCCAGCTTCATCTCCCAATAATCTCTAACCTTTGACTCACTCTTAAGAGCAAGTCATTCTTTCTTCTTCCCTGTTATAGTCCGAATTATATTCCCTCAAAATTCATATGTTGAAGTCCTAACCCCTGAGACCTTAGAATGTGACTATATTTGGAAATAGGTCCTTTAAAGAGGTGGTTAAGGGGCACCTGGGTGGCTCAGTCATTAAGCGTCTGCCTTCAGCTCAGGTGATGATCCCAGGGTCCTGGGATCGAGTCCCACATCGGGCTCCTTGCTCAGTGGGAAGCCTGCTTCTCCCTCTCCCACTCCCCCTGCTTGTGTTCCCTCTCTGGCTATCTCTCTCTCTGTCAAATAAATAAAATCTTTTTAAAAAATAAATAAAGATAAAGAGGTGGTTAAGTTAAAATAAGGCCAGTAAGGTAAATCCCAATATAATCTATTGTCCTTATATGAAGAAATTTGGACACATAAAGGAATACCAGGGATGCACGTGCACAAAAAGACCATGTGAGGACACAGTGAGAAGGCAGCCATCTGCACACCAAGGACGGAGAGCTCAGAATAAAACCCACGCTGCCAACTCCTTGATCTTGGAGATCTATGCTCCAGGACTATGAGAAATAACTTTCTGTTGTTTAAGCCACCCAGTTTCGGGTATTCTTTTATGGCACTCCGAGCAAGTTAATACAATCCCTAACTCTCCCATACATTTGCTTATACTACCTAGAATGTTCCCTCTCCTGTCCATTGATGTGTTCTTTATTCTTTGAGCCCTTTCCTCATATAGAACCTCATGTAGTGTGGTCTCAGACCACCCCGATCCAAGCACTTAATATTTATAGCTTAGTATTATTAGTTTTCATAGCTTTTTTCCCCCAAGTAGCGGGAAAACTTAGCAAGGTTTAGAGTTTTATACTTTATTTCCTATAAAATATCTCAAACATACTAGATGCTTAAGAAATATCTACCAGTTAGGATGTTTCAGGCACAATAACAGAAAACCCTACTCAAAATGGCTTAAGCAATAAGGAAAACTTATTATTTCCTGTAAGGAGTCCAGACGTAGAAACTTCAGGGTTGGTTAATTCTTCAACTCAACATTGTCACTGTTGCTTTCCTCTTCTAGTTCCCTCCACGGTGCCAAGATGGCTCCACTGTTACAGGCAGATGGACATGTAGAAACAGCGTCATTAGAAGAAGAAAAGAAATACTTGCTTCCAATGCACATCTTTTCTGAACCCCACCACCACCCCAGGACATTGTGTCTCATTGGCTAGAATTGTACCGTCTGCCCATTTGTACATCAGTCACTGGCCAGGGAAGTGGGGTTAACTTGACTGGCTGAGAGGAGTAAGTATATGCCCATGCGCAGGAGAGTACTCAGCTAGCTGCACAGATTCCACACTCTGCCAGTAAAAAAAAAAAAAAAAAAAAAAACAGAAACAGAAACAAATAAACATGTGAGGGGAGGGGTTGGACTAAGAGCAATATTTATTGAGCACTAAGCAGTCACTGTTACAAGCACTTTCAATGTATTAACTCATTTAATCCTCACCACACCCTATGAGGTAGGAGATACTACTTGCATTTTATGAATGAGGAAACAGAGATATAGCATGAAGTAACTTGGCTCAAAGTCACACAGCTACCAAGTGGTAAAGCCGGGATTCAAACCTGGTCATCTGGCTTCAGAACTCATGCTATCAGGCATCATATATTTCCTCTCTCTCAACCAAAAGTTTCTGCCTGGATATATATGTTAAATGATGAAAAGAGTGTTGACATCATTCTGAGTGATGGTGACTATTGACTTCTTCCACCTACACACTCTGAGGGTCAGTGTTTGCTCACTTCGGTGAATGACAGGTAGGGGTCAGGCCAGACAGAGGTGGAAAATGGAAGGCAGAAGTCTTACTGGATGAGTTGTGATATGAACACATTGGTATCTGCTTTTAGGCTCTCTCTTTTTCAACCTAGGGCGTTCCAGGTATAAAGAATGAGTAAAGCTAATTCATCTGAAATATTGCCCAAACTCAATTTTCATGGGGAACTATCTTGTTGTTTTTAAATGAATGCATGTGCCCAAAAGTCCTGGACTTTAAGTCCCTTTGGATTCTCAGTACTTTGAGGGGTAACAGCACATACCCTCCATGTGTGTTTCTTTGGACTCCCTCTCCTATTTGTCCTCAGCTCATGTATGTTGAAGCCTATTTTACAGAAGGAAACCAGAGACATACCATTCTTTTTTTTTTTTTTCTTTTTTTGGGCAGGAGTGGAATTTTTTTTTTTCATTTTTTTTATTATGTTATGTTAGTCCCCATACATTACATCATTAGTTTTTGATGTAGTGTTCCATGATTCATTGTTTGTGTATAACACCCAGTGCTCCATGCAAAACGTGCCCTCTTTAATACCCATCACCAGGCTAACCCATCCCCCCACCCCCCTCAGAGACATACCATTCTTAAACAGGTTAAAGCCAAGAAATATAGTAAGCTTCTGCTTGAACTCAATCATAAGGTTCTCGTGTCCCTAATTCCTTTACCACCTAAATAAGAGGAACAGAATTTGAGGCCATGTCAGATCAGCTTGCCTCAATCTTAATTCAAGCCCTGAGTACAGACTGCATGGTCAACCTTAAATTCCTTGGGCATATTTGTAACTTCATACTCTTTCATTTAGGCTACTTTGCCAGGGACTTTAAAGTAGGAACAGCAGATGCAAACATTTGAAGCTGTAATATAAATAGTGGTATTTCTAAAAGTAAAAGCAGTTAACATTTCTGGTTTTAGATTTTCACAAGACACCTTAATGTCTGGCAGTTTGGCTGAGATATGAAGTTGGGTCATGTCCTTCAAAGCTGGAGGTAAGGAAGTGGTGAGGCAAGTTACCCAGCTGGTGGGTGAGCCTCACCAATCACCCAACATCTGCACCTCAGCATTTTTGTTCTCTGTTCATTTTGCCTACACATTAACTGTCATGAAATGATTAGACAGAGCAAAACAAAAATTATCTTTCTTTGTGTACAAATGGCCCAAGAAAGAAAAATGCTGGTGGTGGATATGGAGAGGTTTAAGAAAATTTTGATTCTTAGTCAAAATATGTATATGTATAGGTGTATGTATGTACAGGATAAATAAAAGAGTAGACAGTCAAATTTGGAAGAACCCAGCTCTGTGCCACAAATTATTTTATGTGTAGTCCTGCGAGCTGAGAGAGCCCCTAACTCTCTCGAATTGCGGACGTCCCTTTCCTTTAGAACCAATGGAATGACTTGAACCCTGCAGTCAACATAAGGGCAGAATCCACTACCACCCTGTTTTATGTCCCTCTGCTCCTGTTTCTCTACATTTTCCCAAGAAGGGACTTATGTTCCCCACTCTGCTGCATTTCCATGAAACTCCATCACCTACTGGTCAGGTTGGTCCTTGGACATTTCTCTCAGCCACTAGAGCCCTTACCACCTCCCACGTCCCTCTGCCTCACACTAATCTCACCCCAGCCGGTCCTTTCCCCAAAGGCCCACCCACCCCAGCTCTTCTCTGAAGCCTGGTAAAGGGGAAGGAGTTATAGCACAGGACAGCACAAAACTTAATGACTGGACATGACCTCTGCCACAGGGAGTTTCTTCCTGGTGATGTTCTCGTCAGACCCTGTCTTGGTTGAAGCAGTACAAGACAGTGGACATGAGGGCAGGCGGTGGGCCAACATCCTGGCTCTACCACTCTCTAGTTATAGAACCTTGTGACCCCCCCCCCCACTCAGGCTTCCATGTCTGTAAAGGGAGCTAGCAATGTACCTCCCTCCTCAGATGTCTGTGAGGATTAAATTAGGTAAGCTGTGTAAAGCAGGCATCGGCCACTGTGGCTGGCACAGAGTGATCGCTCAATAAATGATAGCTGTTGTTGTTATGATGGGTAACTTGCCCAGGCTCCCCTCTGTAAACCTCTGAGAACAACCTTGCTGCATCTCACACACACACACATACACACTACACCCCTATACTTATTAAAGTAGAATCTTTGAGAACAAGTCTGGGGATCAGTAAATTCTTAAGCTCCCTACGCGACTTTAATATGCAGTCAGACTGAGAACCACTGCTCTAGACTCTTCCCATATCTTCTCCTTCTCCCTCTTTCCTGGGCCACCTGTCATCTTTCTCTAGGCATTCAAGAGAAACTCAAGATTCTCCTATGCATTCTCCCATTTTGTTATAAGCATAGCGTTTTTGCTCTCTATTAACTACCTAGGCTCTGCCCAGGGGGCCTTGGCTTTCTCACCTTCAATATATTGTAGGTGTTTTCTGCTCTGGCCATGAAGTACAAGAGGTTATATTCAGTTGTTGCTTTAAATAACATTTTTTTTTTTTTACAACAGCAAAAAGTTACTATAGTTCTCCCCAAATGGGGTTATTGTGTACGTTTCTGCACATGTTTCTTCTAGACTAGGAGATCAAGGATTCCAGCTGTGGGACATAAGAAGCTGGAAGCAACAGGAGCACAACCTAGTAGTATACTTGGAGTACTTATAAAATATTTCTGCAGATCCCAAGGGCTTTTCAGCCTTGACTATGCGTTAGAATCACCCGGTGAATGTTAAGACCTGGCCCAAATCCAGGCCCCACCCCCAGAGATTCTAATTTCATTGATCTGGAGTATTGTCTATGCTGCCAGGAATTTTTTCATCTCTCCCAGATGATTCCAGTGAGCAGCCACTGCTCTCTGGAAACTGATCTTGTCACTTCACTTTTTTCTCCCAACCACCATCAATCATTGCATTAATCCCGTGTTTCCCCAACTACCTCTTTAAAACAATCAGTTGGGATGTTTCTTAAGAATACAGATTCCTGGGCCCCACTCCAGGCTTCCTGAATCAAAATGTCCATAGAAGTCTTATCAGGCAAATATGAGAAACACTACATTAATTCAAGTTATCTTGGCCCATTTTCAGTTAATTAATATGTACTTTATTTGTTTGAAAAATATTTAATGAGCACCTAATATATGCCCAACATTGTTTTAGTTGCTAGGAATACAGCAAAAAACAAGACAATTCCATGTCCTTGTGGATACTATGTCTAGGAGCAGAGTAAACAAGCAAAAACTTCATTTCAGATAGTGATCAATGTCATAAAGGCCCTGAAGTGAGATAAATGGCTAGAAGGTGATATGAAGTTATGGCAGGCCATTATTTTAAAAAAGGTGGCAAGTGAAGGCCTGGTTTTGAGAAGTGGCATCTGAACAGACAACTGAGTGATAAGAAATTGCTAAAGAATTCCATTGCAGCCCCACTTATACCATTTTTAATCTTCTGAATTAGATGGGATTTTCTTCAAGGTCAGGGACTGTCTTTTATATTTTTGTATTTTCCTATAGCAACCAGTGTAGCACTTTGCACAAGCAAGAACTCCATGAATCACACTAGACTCAAAAGCATTTCATCCTTAAATATACGTTTAAAGACAACCAGCAGAGGTTGCAGTAAGTTACCTGCTTACTAAGTAAAGGAAAATCCAGGAAAACACATTCAATCATCAGATACTCAGCCCAAGGCTAGACTTTCTGCTTGCTTCCAGCTGCTAGCCACAGTTACAGATTCTTATTAGAAAGTCTTTAAAGCATGCCAAGATCTGGTCCTCTGTGCATGACTCCGCACTGATGAGATCAGACACTGAGTTGTGATTATCAGTTTTTGCCAGCTTATCATTTTGTGATGTAATTTATGGTCTTTTGTAATCAACTTCTCAACTTCTCACCGATGTCTCTGTGTGCCCTCAAGTTCCATTCAACCCTTATTTTCATAAGATAATCAGCTGAGTTTTTCAGAAGGCCATTGTATCCTATTATCTCTGGAGGCCAAAAGAGATTCTTTAATACAGAGAAAAATCCTCAGAAGTTTTAGTGAAACCAATTCAGATGTCTGGGGAAGGTTTATCACAATTCCAATTTGGAATTCACATGGCTTTGAGGAAGGCTTTTCATTTCTTGCAGGATCACCGTGTTCTTCAAATGCTTTCCTTGAGCCAAGAACAACACAACCAGTACTGGAAGGCTCACCCAGGGGGAAACATCATTTGGTAAGGAAATTCCTGAACAAGGACTATTGAGGCCAATGTGTTTCATACCAATTCTACAACTGATTTGCTGTTTGACTTAGGCAAATTACTTGCCCCCGTTGAGCCCCAGAACCCTTAGTTGTAAGATATGATGTCCTTTTCTCTGATGACACTCAGGATTGTCATGAAGACCAAATGAAATTAATGAAAGGAAAGAGCACTTTAAAGCATGCTCATTGCTATGGCATTACAACATACTATTATTATAGCCAAAGTAATTCACCATGTTCTTATACTCCATATGGTAGGTGTTCACAACCGTTCAGTCTCTCATGTCTGCAGTGAAATTTCAGAAGTAAGATTCTGCCCGGCACACATACCCCCTTAAGGGCTGTGCTTTTGATAAGCCCTCCTGATTTATCTTTGTTTTCCTTCAAAGACGTGCTTAGATTACCCTCTGCTTAGAGTAAAGTCCTTTAGTGGTGTTCTCAGTGACTGTGTCCCCTTGGCTGAATTCCTGGGCATGGCTGTCATTTGGCCCATGGATTGTCATTTGGCCCCAGTCAGTTGGCTCTTAGCATCTCCTGTCTTGCTGGTTATCTATGTTCTGGGTATAGAGAGTATGTCTGTAAGTACAGTGTCTTACTTTGAGGGGAGGGCCTGTGATTTATACCTCTTTGCATCCTTAGCTCAGGCAAACATTTTCATTAACAATGACTTTTAGGGATGGTACTGGGTTGAACAGCATCCCCCCAAAATTCATGTCCACCCAGAAGCTGTGAACATGACCTTATTTGGAAATAGAGTCTTTGCAGATGTAATGGAGTTAAGATGAGGTCATTACTGGATTAGGATGGCCCTAAATCCAATGTCTGGTATCCTTAAAGAAGAGATAAATCTGGACACAGAGAAGACCCAAACAAAGAAGACTAATGCAGTGAAGGAAGCAGAGGCTGGAGTGATGCTTCTGCAGGCCAAGGAATGCCAAGGAGTGCCAGCAACCACCTGAAGCTAGGAAGAAGCAGAGAAGGATTCTTCCCTCGAGCTTTCAGAGGGAGCACAGCCCTGCCAACACCTTAATCTCAGGCTTCTAGCTCCAGAATTGTGAAAGAATACATTTCTGCTGTTTTAAGTCACCCAGTTCGTGGTCATTTGTTACAGCAGCCCTAGGAAACTAATCCAGGAATGCTGAGCATGCTATAGAGTGTAGGAGAGGCCTTCTGGGGCCACCATCCAGCCTTGGACAGTTGGCTTTCAAAAGAGCTGAGGCACTGTTTTAAGGGAACGGAGTCATTGAAGGCAGCGAATGCAGAGGGCAGGGAAAGACCTCGTATGGTCTGAATACAGAACAATCCAAAATAATGTTTACAAACTTGATGTTAAAGGCATTTTCAAGGTCCCTTCATTAGAAACAGTTTGCTTTATGACAAAAAGGTTGATCTGGGAGTCGGAGACAGGGGAGCAAGTGAATGAAGAGATAACTACTTATGATAGGATATAATCAAAATAATAGAATCAACCTATGTGAGTGTGGATTGCACAGCACCCCTTGCTTGAGATCATTGGAAGCTCCCGTGGTGTGAGCTGGGGCTGATGTGGGCTGGTGGACCACTTGAATTCCAGGCTGGAGGACTCAGTCCCCTCTGTTGTTCACAGCATGGATACTTGGGACAGAGCACCTGGGGCTGAGTTCTGGTTATTCCATTTACTGGCAAGTTACTACGCTTTACTTGCTTCCTCTCCTCATTTATAAAATCAGAAGAGAAATGGCACCTCCCTCCTAACTCTGTGAGGATTGAAAGAGTCCGCATAAATTGCTTAGAATGTCACCCAAGATAAATGATAGAAGCCTCACTTGCTTTTATTGTCATCATCATCATCTTGTGCACATGAGGGAGACCAGAAGGGTGAATCATCTGACCTTTAGTGACTCTTGCAGGAAAGGGAGGTCCCGCTGGGGAAAAGGAGGTAAGTGCAAAGCTGGCCATTTACTTGAAAATGTCTGCTTGAAAATACTTTCTCCCCTGGCACAGAGAATTTTTTTAAAAAGGCAGAGTAGTCTCAGAGTTTCTACTACTGTGGACAGACTCTGGATACTTTGAGTAAAGGATATGGTGTCCTATGCTGTGCTCCCTATTTGGGATTCATGGGGTGGCAGGGCCTGGTCCTATCTGACTCCCCACCAACCAGCCAGGCATACAGCAGTCCCTTAGTCAACATAGACTGACAGAGGAAGGAAGGAACAAACTAACTGTGATTGACTGGCCTCGAGCCCCTCCTATTCTATAAGGCAGGGCCTAGGATCCTCTGGCCCTGAAAGGAACAGGAGCGGGGCAGGAGACTTCTGGAAGTATGGCAATTGCCAGCACAGGTAAAGCATCTGAAACAGGAAAACCGAAGAGACTCCATTTTTAGAAGGGCTCCATCTCTGCTGTTTTTCTGCTAGGTCCCATTTACTCATGTTCTATTTTTTGCATCTGAATAAACCAGAGAAGCTATGTTCCCACTCCAAGGGGGAAACAAGAAAGTTAATCATTCTCTGAGTTTTGCACTGGGCCCTCAAACACCTGATAATATCCAGCCAGATCCCAAAAGCTTTAGCTTTGAACAAACCTGGGCTGACGCTGGCATCACCACCCCCTACCTTCAATGACTTATAAAATAACACCTATTAATCACCTGTCACTCACCTTCTATTGGATCGTACCCTGGATTACCGAAGGAACAGGTACCCTGCACCCCTTTCCAATAGAAATCCCTAACCCCAAGCAACCACTAGATTCATTCCCCTTTTGGAGTCTCCCAGACACACACTGTTATTCTCTGTCACTCGCGCTATTCAATAAACTCTGTTTCCGCTTCCTCCTGGTAAACATTTGATTTCCATCTTGCCTGAAGAACCCTCTTGGCTGATCCTGTGGGACCCCCACTCTGAGTCCTCAGACTAGTCTGCCTGCATCACGTCCACATCACAAAATTGGTATATTTCAAGTCGTAGATACTGCCCAATTGGCTAAGTAGGTCTGTGCTTGCTTTCATTCAGTTATTCGGTGAGCAGGGTTGGTACCGGATCCGGTGCCCTCAAGGCTGCCGTCCTCACCCCCGCTTTAGGGTAAAGAGGAAGCCTTAGAGTGTCTATTTGGCATGTAGGCACTGATTGAAAAACAACTTTGTACCCAATTTATTGGCCATAAAGCTCCACCTTCCCACGCTGTTCCTAGATATTTCGCCAAGCTGCGTGGGACACTGTCCTCGGCTCACCAATGAGAGCCGGGCGATTGGTGCGGGGCCAGCGCCTCACAGAGCACAGCCTGGGGGAAAAGCAAGGAGTCGCAGATGTAAGTTTGCTTTGTCACCGCCCTCTGAGCGACTCTGGGCCAGTCTCTTAGGTCTCCAGACCTCGGATCTTGTCTGTTTCCCGCGGGGAGGAAACCGAACCTGGGTGACGCTCAGGGCAGCGGCAGGGAGCCGCGCGGCTCGGCCGGAGTGTAGCGCGCCGCGCGCACCTCGGAACTTTGTCCCAAGCGTGGAGCGGGGACCCCGGAGTGCAGGGGTGGGGAGCTCCGGCTGCGGGAGCGCGGCGACGGCGCTCCTCCTTTCTCCACGTCACGGGGGCCGCTCGGCGCTCTCCCACCCCCGGCCGAGGGAGAGCAACTCACTAGCAGGGCGCGCCGCCGAGTTGGCGAAAGGGGAGGAGGCGGGAGCGAGCCGCCGCCGCCGCAGCAGCAGCAGAGGAGCCGGGATCCCGGAGCACAGCTCACGGCCCCCGCCCGGGTGGCCTCTGCAGCCGCGGGGACCCCGCGTTCGGGGCTCCCCTGCTCCCTTTCGTAAGTCGACTTGGCCACGCAGGCCAGTGAGGAACGTCCGGGGCCGGGGTGCAGAGCTGTCCCGCGGTGGCGGGTGCGGGGCTCCTATCCAGCCGCGGGGTACCCGGACGCCCCGACCCTCTCCTCCTCGAGACTTTCACTTTCCCGCTGGGGAAAACTTGGGCGCCGCGCCGCTCTCGGGGGTGAGGGCTGGGGCGTCGGCCGCGGGGTGCCGCATCGGGATCCCGGGCTGAGCCCCCGCCTGGCTGCGCGCCTGCGGGCTCCGGGAAGGAGGGCGCCGGCACCCGGCGGGCGCAGGTGGAGCCGAGGGCTACTGTGGGCGACCCCGCCGCGCGCCAAGCGGACGCGGCAACTTCGGGAACCCGCGCGGCGGCCGGGAGTCGCGCGGCGTGTGCGCACCAGGGTTTCCCCAGACTCTCCCCGAGCGGTGAGAACGCGGCTCCGGCACGCGCTCTTTCCCGAGGCGGGCGTCCGGCAGTCTAAGTCCTCCCGGCCCGAGGGCCAGAGAGACCCGCTCAGGTGAGGGGCGCCGAGGGGCGGGTCGCGACGCCCGCTTTTCCCGACTAGCCCGCCAGCCCCGGGCCCGGCGACGCTGCCCGAGACCCGGGCCGTGGGCGTCCTCGCTCCTGGTGGGCGGGAGGCGAGTGGGCGGGAGAGGGACCAGGCGCTCGGGAATGGGCTGCTCCAGTGGCTTCTCCATTAGGACTAGGTGCTTGGAGGAAGGGGGTCTTTCCAGTTTGGGGATCGGAAGCTGCGGGACGGACCTCCCGGCCGTGCCCTCCCAGGGACGAGCTTCTGCGCTTTTTAAGGTCAAGTTTCCATGCCGCAGAGCTGACCGGGACGTCCCCCGGCGAGGTGGCAGCGCCTCTCCAGCAGGCTGGAAACCTCCGAGGATCCGAGCCAAGAGGTCTGGACTCTCAAGTCAGTTTACCATCTTTACTTAGGCTAACGGTGCGAGTGAGCTGGTATTGCTTGGTAAATTTTAGAACTAAGTCCTCTGTCTTGGGGAGGTTTTCTGGGTCGTTGTAGCCTGAGAAACTTGTGTTTTGCCCCCTTACTGGGCGTGCGAAGAGGTGGTGTTAGCCCTTAGGCCCTTGTTCTTTCCTCTTCTCATCCGTAAAATTGAACCAGAATATTAAGGGAATTAGGAATAATATTAAGTATCCATGCGGTTTGGTAGACATAGAAGTCACCCTTTTTGATCTTTAAAAATATTTAAAAAATAAATGAATTATTGCAGAGAACATTTCCTATGTTGCACTTTCTAAGGATCCAATACTGTCTGAGAAATGACCAATTAAGATGCTGTTGAATTATCTTCTTTATTGGCATAGAAACAGTAGCCAAAGAATTTGGTTGTATGGTACTGAATTTGGAAAACTGATAGGGGAATGGGGGGGAGGTGATTCTCTCCTGTTTATTACTTGTACTCATTCCCAAGTTTACAGTAATTTGCTAAATGCCACAATAATCACCAGAGGTAGGTAGGGGTGAATAGCATAATTGGGGAGTAAGTCAAAGTTGGTACTTGATGGCATCATGCTAAATAAGTACCCTCAAGACAGGCAGACCATAAATAGTTATCAGTCTGACTTGGAATGAACTCTGATCATGGGGCACGGGGAGGTGGGCAAGTAGAGAGTATACATGATGGTGCCCAGCTTCTGCTCTCTCCTGTGAGAATCAGTGACTCCCGGAGTTAGTTGGGGGAGTATGAGTTGGTGATCTGGGCGTATCTTAGCACCCCTACCAGAAGTGTAACTGTGTCTGCTTCAAAGAGTTTCCTCCTTCGGCTGGGAGGCAGGAAGAAAACAGCAAGATAGTGAGATTATGTGATGCAGGGTTGAAAACTCAATTCATGAGTCCAGATTTGTTGAGCGCTTACTGTGGGTCAGGCCAGTGCCAGGTGCTGTGGGAGCGCAGGTGTGCTGAGTCTGGGGTAGAGGCAGGAGGCCTTCTTGGGGAGATTTAAGGTGGGCCTGAAGGATGAGTAGGAGGGCTTACACTAAGCGCTGGGAGAAGGAGGAAAGGAGCATTCTCCCCCCCCCCCCCCCCCCCCCCCAGGGAACGGTGTGCCCTAAGACAGAAGAGGGCTAGCAGAGAGCTCATGGAATGGAGAGGTCCAGTCTGACATGAGGGGAGAGTAGCACAGGTGGGATGAGATGATACCACATCTTGGGGCCATTTTGTGGAATTCATCCTCTGGACAGTTTCACGCCTGAGATATCCTGCTGAGATTTCTTTTTAGAACACGGAGGTTGCTGTGTGAGAATGGATTTGAGGTGCCCGGAAGGTGAACAGGGCTGTTCCAAGGGTGTGAGAGGCCTGGTGGTCTAGGCTGAGCCGGTGGCAGCAGGGTTACACAAGTGCTTGGATTCAAGGCCGACTCTGGAGTGACTTGGTGGCTACTTTTGTGTAGCAGAGGGCAGGGCGATTCCCTCCAAGTTTGGGCAGATGTTGCTGCCATTTACAAAAAAGGGAACATTAGACGAGGGGCAGATTTTGGAGGAAAGATAGATGTGGTTAGTTGAGTCTGAGCTGCTTTCCAGACCCCGGCTGATGCTCCAAACAAGTGGGGGCCATCTGTGTTGGGGCACTATTTAAAGCCTGGGGTGGATGGGACAGGGGTTCGGGCCTGTCACAGAGCCCCTGCCTTCGTGGGGAGGGGTGAGAGTGTCAACCAAAGCCCATGTGGGAGCCAGCACCCTACACGGAGTGGGGCACGGTGTGGGCCTAGGACTGGCAGCAGCCTCCACGCTTAGCTCCTTGGAAGCCACTCCTCAAGGGAGAGGCAGGACGGTGGGAAGGCTTTTTTAAGATGAGAGAGCCTCGCACATAATTTATATGTGAATGGGATGGAGCGAGTGGGCAGGAAAAGATATCGGAGTCCTTTTAGGTAAAAACAGTCTGATTGTGCTGGATTGGGATATCAAACACATAACTAACTATCACCATCTTACAGAAACAATATTTTGAAGCACATATGACCGTGGAATTTGAATTTTTACTTCATAGGTTAGGCAAACTTCGCGTTTGGGAAGACACGGATGGGAATCATGCCACAAAGCTGCGGCATGGCTGAGGGGCCCTGGAGCCAGACGGCGGAGGCCTGGCTTCCGGCCATGCCCCTGCCCCTCTTGTGGCCTTGTCTGAGCTTCCTGGTCCCCGAAGTGGCGCCACACCTGTGCGGTGCATCTTTATGGTACCCTGTCCACGGCTGTTGGGAGGACAGCGTGTGTGCGTCGTGCACGCACAATGTGCACATGCTGTGCGCACGTGTGCACGGGTATGGGCGTGCATGTGCCAACCTCTGGCTCAGTAAGCCCGAGTGCTGGTGGTTTCTATTACGATGATGTCACTTCCATCATTTCCAGATGTAGGATCTGAGAACCAGAGAATTGCGAGAACTTGTACAAGGCCATAGAACCAAACGGCGGCGAAGTTAAGTCTTGGACTCCATTTGCCTTACTCACAGGCAGAAGCACCTCTTCCATGTAGCCTGCTACCAAGTGTCAGGTGCTGGGGGCCATCGAAAATAAATGCTAATAAAAGAATCTGGTCACTGCTCACCAGACTGTAGAGAGGCAAAGCAGATAATATCAATGTCAAAGCTTGGAGACTTTTCCCAAGCAATTTAGAGGTGTATGGTTTGTATTAATTTGCATTGCTTTGCATGTCATTTTATATGCATTCCATATGCTGGTAATTTTCCTACTGGGATCGAAAGGCTAAAGCTACAAGTATATAAGATCAAATAAAATTAATCAGGAATTGAATGCAGCTGGTTTGAGACCTAAAGGGCCCCTGGGCACGGTGGGTTCAGTGTGGGCTCTTGGGGGAAAAGACTGGATCAATATTTACTATTTTAGAAGATGTGGGAAGCCAGATACCACTTGATAAAAACAGGTCACATTTTAATACATAATGAAGCTTGACTTGCTGAATATAATACACCAGTACAGGAGGCATGGAAGGAGACCAGAGGGAGACTGCCTGCCATATAAAATGTCAGAAAATGAGGCAGCAACAGAAACAAAATTTTGCTCTATGAAGCTGAATTCATAAGAAACACTAAGGGTCAGAAGTAAAGGCGGAACTTGTGTTTAGCAACATAAAATTTTAAAAAGAGCATAATCTTCAAACTAAATGTGTGGGCTTTTAAAACCAGTAAATTCTCCCTAATTTGGACTTACTGGGGACTGGCCATGGTATCTTAGGAAAATCTCAGAAATACATATATATTTTTTTCTGAATTACAGGGTTTTTTTGTTAGAGCACTTGTTCTCAGAGTGTGGTCCCTGGACCGGCCATATCAGCATCCCCTGGGAACTTAGAAATGGAAATTCCAAGACCACTCACATCTGCTGAATCGGAACCTCTGGGGATGGGGCCCCGCAGCCTGTGTTTTAATATTTGGAGCCAGCTTTCATTCCTCTTGAATGTTTATTTCTTCAGTCTTGACCTTCCATTTCCCTCTTGTGCACTGGCTTCTCACTGTTCTGCTTAACTTCTGTCAGTCAGTACCCTTGTGGAGGGTTGTACCCAGACACAAACCCATCCCTTCCTCCGCCCCAAGGTCTAACCCAGTGGAAGATGCTTTCTTTTTTTTTTTTTAAGATTTTTATTTATTTATTTATTTGACAGAGAGAGCATGCGCACGAGCAGAGGGAGCAGCAGAGGGGGCGGGAGAAGCAGGCTCCCCGCTGAGCAAGGAGCCGGATATGGGGCTTGATCCCAGGACCCTGGGATCATGAGCTGAAGGTAGACACTTAACAGACTGAGCCACCCAGGCATCCCAGAAGATGCTTTCTAAGAGCGCTCTGGGCTCTTATGTTCTGCAGCTCTGTGGTTCTCATGCTGTCCAGGACCACACTGATTTGGGGTTTGGTTTGCATTTGCTGCCTTTTTAAAAAAAAATCTTTTGGCAGTCTCATACCCAACAAACTGTGACTCCTCCCAAACATACAGTCTGCCAAACCCTGAACTGTTCTCTGCAAATGCTCCTGTTAAACCCCATTTCTCCATCTGGTATGAGTGCAGTTAATTTCTTGGACCTAAATGTTAGTCTTTGTGTTTATCGGCATTAAATCGTATCGTACTAGATTCAAGTCTGTCCAAATCTGTTTGGATCCTCCTTCTGTCCTCTTTCCTCTAAACCTTTGTGTCCTCTGCTGATCTGGCTGCTGATGTCCTGGCCAGAGGAATTAAAAACAATGTGAGTATCTTTGTTAGAGGCCTTCCTCACAGTTAATGAGGCTTAAAAAGTTGGCATCTTTTGCAGTCCTTGTGGGGCTGACATCCGAAGAATTGTCCTCCCCCCCCATCATTGTTTGCATTTAAACTGTAGCTGCTCTGGAGCATCCCTCACGGGGTCGCTCCATGAGGACCGTATTCTCTGACTCCAGCCTCAGTGCCCACTTCCCCCACCAAGCACCTGCCAGTACGCAGTCAGGAACTCCATGTCTGTGATGAGCGTTGCCCTCTCCCTGTTTTGTTTACACCGTCAGCTTAAGGGAGTTTATTTTGTAGGTAACAGAGCTAAGTTTCAGCTTATTTATAGTCAGATTAAGATGAATTCAGAAATTTCAAAGTAATCAGAAGCAATAATTGCGCCTTGTCCTTTCTCTCTGCTTTACCCCACCCCTCACTGCCACCACCAAGCTCTAGGCCTCATGAGTTTTGTGCTAAAGCTGACTTTTAGCCAAGAGATTCGGGTTCTTTAAAATTTCTTTAATGTAGGATTTTGTTCACATATGATTCTTAAGGGAGTACAATTAGATAATATAATTGCACACAAAAAGTTTAAGAATGCAAAAAGCAAAACAACTTGATGGCAAGAATGCTTTTAGCCATGGTTGCTAGAGCACGAAAAAGTGCCTGGAATCCTACACTGTTATTCACGATCCTTATCCAGTCCTACTCGAGCCCTCTCCCGCTTCCCTCCCCTTGCACTGAAAGACTAGCCTTAAACCGAACTGCAAAAGGCTCAATAAAGGGCGCCTGGGTGGCTCAGTCGTTGAGCGTCTGCCTTCGGCTCAGGTCATGATCCCAGGGTCCTGGGATGGAGTCCCACATCGGGCTCCCTGCTTGGTAGGAGGCCTGCTTCTCCCTCTCCCACTCCCCCTGCTTGTGTTCCTGCTCTCACTGTCTCTCTCTCTCTGTCAAATAAATAAACAAAATCTTTTAAAATTAAAAAAAAAAAAAGGCTCAATAAAATCTAAGCTCCACTTTCCTCCCGCAAGATGCTACCAAACGTCTTTTGATGGAATGTGCTCCCTCACCGGGGCAAGCAAAAAAAAAAAAAAAGGTGCCTGGTGGTAAGGGAGCTCTTTGTAACCTCAAGTAAATCTCCACGAATACTCTGTACTTCTAGCTCTTTGGTTGCTTTTCTTTCTCCCCCTGTCCCTTTGGAGGAGAGCTTCCTGTCTGTGTTCAGACTTAGACAGCTGGCCTGTCTGCTCTTGGATAGGTTGTACCTATTTCTAAAGGCTCTGCAAACCCAGGTATTTCTCCCGGTCATTTTCCTGATCCAGACAGCCCATGACGGAGCAGCTCGTTGAAACCGCAGCAGAGGGTGGCCAGTTGTGCCCACGACCAGGAAGAACAAGGCTTCGTCTAGCTCCTGGGCTTGCCAAGCTTCCTTTTCTCTTCCTTCTGCTCCTCTGCGTCACTGTGGCATATTTGGAATATTTGCATTGTTGTGTCCTTTCTCCACATTCCCCCCGCAGTCCACCTGAGTGCAGCAAGGAGGGGCTCCCTCTGCTCAGCTCTTCCACCCAGTTCTTTCTTCCTTTCGCCTTCCCAGCAAGCACCCTGCCCTATGCGGGCAGAGTTAGATGTCCCAGATGGGTCCAGAGACAGAAGTGGAGTGACACACAAGGTAGACACTGGTCTGTGTCTTTTGGACATATGTCCAAAAGAAGTGAAAGCAGGGACATGAATAGGTATTTGTATTCCCATGTCTATAGCAGCATTATTCATAATAGTCAAAAGACTGAAGCTTCGCAAGTGTCTGTTGACAAATGCATAAACAAAGTGTGGTATGTACATACAGTAGAGTATTATTCAGCCTTAAAAAGAAGGAACTTTTGACACTAGCTGCAGCGTAGATGAACTTTGAAGACATTATGTTAAGTAAAATAAGGACAAATACTATGATTCCTCTAATGCAAGGGTCCTGGAGGAATCACATTCATAAAAAGAGAAAGCAGAGGGGCGGTTGCCTAGAGCTGCAGAAGGGGGAAAATGAGGAATTAGCGTTTAATGGGTACAGAGTTTCAGCTGGGGAAAATGAAAAAGTTCTGTGGATGGAGGTGGTGATGGTTGTACAACACTGAATATATTTAATGCTATAGAACTTAAAAATGGTTAAAATGTTAACCATTGATCCATCCGTGTCCATCTACTTCTCCATCCATCATCGTTCCATCTATTCGTCCACCCGCTCATCCATCCGTGACATCTCCAATATTCATGGAATGGCTTTTCTAGGATAAACTAAGAAGCAGAGACTTTTTAGCACTAATGATCAAAATGGTAAATTTTATGTTAAGTATATTTAACCAAAATAAAATAATAGAAGAAAGAATATTTTTATGATCATCAACTAGTTCATAAATATGGAACAACAAAAGAGAAGATATTTTTATAGCAAAGTATTGAACCATGTAAGCCTTGGAACCTATAATTACAGAAGGAAGACAGCAGTGACACCAGACTTACAGAGATGTTTAAGACCATGCTACTAAAAATGAGTTGCCTGAATCCCAGTTTGAGGCAGGGAATTTTGAAGCCTTTTAATCCTGCACACTCCTGTTTATTCCTATGATTCCCACTTTAAAAAAGGAGAAAAAAAACCCAAAAAACCCTTTTCGAAAAATTTCAAGCCTACAGAAAAGTTGTAAGAATATTACAGTGGGCACGGGCTGATTTCCCCTTGACCAGGAGAATGTGGAAGCCTTCGGTATGGCTTCTGAGCCATCGGGCCCAGCAGAGACCTCTGGGAGGTGGTCTCCGGGTGCAGGTTGCGGGTGAAGCCCAGTCCTTGCTTGCAGAACAGCCCCTGGCCTATGATCCTCGGTGCTCCTCCTCTGGCTGTTGCTTGTTTAAATGCTTTTGACCCCTTACTGCCATGCAGCCCATATGCCAGTCTGCTTTTCCTGCCAGAATGTACGCAGTGCATGGGCTCAGTTAGTCATCACAGTATCCGTGTGAGTTAGCACCCTGGCCCGCTTTCTCAGGGAGGGAGGCAGAGGACTCACTAGACTGGCGACGGCTTCTTAGTAAAGTCAGGACTTAAATTCAGAACCATTGGCTTTAAATTCCAAACCAATTACATTGTACACAGAGGTGTAAAGCAGGAGGGTGAGATGCAGGGGATCAGGTGTGGCAGGGAAGAGAGGAATGGGGTCAGGCAGGTAAGGGAGGGAAGGAGGAGGGGCTCAGAACGACGCAACATGGTTCACCCTATGTGGTACTGATCCCTTCCTTGATAGGTAACAAGCTTGTTACACATAAGCTCACCAGAAGGCAGCCTGCCTGCAAGGTGACTTGCAGAGATCTCGCGGCCCACCCGCCTGCTTGTGGCTAGAGCCCGACAAAGTAGACGTTTGCTGAGAGCTGGGTAGTGCTTACCTGAAGCGTGGCGAGCATGTTGGTGCCAGTATCAGAGTTAATTTGGTAAATCGTGGCATCTACTCTCCTCAGATCTTTACCTGAAGCTTCCATCTGCCTCTAAACACAGACAGATGAGAAGTTCACATCGCCTGAAACCTAGAATTTGACACTTGACCATCTACAGGACTGTACTGTTGTACAGGTAGTTGTTGTAACCTAGTTTAAATGTAAGCTTCATCTTGCTTTTGTGTTTGTGTCCGTGTGTGAAACATTACCATTTTCACATGGTCATCTTTCAATGTGTGTCTTTGCAAAGTTGCTTAGACATATAAGGGCTTATTTTTCTCATATAACAGGAAGGCACAGTGGGTGTTTGCTGCTGGTGGTTCAGTGGTTTGAGGATTTTCAGCTAAGGGCTCTGATATTCCCTTGGCCTTTTCTTCATGGTCCCAACATGGCTACTATAACTCTAGCCATCATGTCAGGAGTTCCATGCAGAAGTGGGCAGAGGGGAAAAAACACAAAATGGCATACCTCCTCCCGAAACCAGGCTCCTGTAAAGAACTTTCCAGATACCCCACAGTATCCTGCATTGACCATGCCTCTACAAAGGAGGCTGAAGGGAAAGGCTGTGGGCGGGGGGGGGGAGCACATTTCTGCCAGCAATGATGTCGGGGTTCTCTTAGTAAAGAAGGAAGGGAGGAGGGGTGTTGGAAAGCAGCTGGCCGTCTCTACCAGAGCCATAGATCACATCCTTACCTACCGGGTCTGTTTCCGAATTCCGTCCCCCTGAGCTGTTGTCTGTTCGGGTACTCGCATCAGACTGTTTTCACGGCTGTGATGTTATAATCTGCGTGGAAATCTGAGGAGTCTGGTTCTTACTTTTGCATTCTATACAGTTGGCGAGTATGTTTGCTTAGTCTGCTTTTAACTAAACAATCTTTTACTGTTTTATTATATTAATCTAAAATATAAACCTGTATGTTGAGATGTGTTATCTTAATTAAAACCATTGCTAGAATGCATCCTTGTAGGAGATGCCAACTGGAGAGCTTCCTGGAGTCATTTCTAGATGTGACTTCTGGAGACATTTTACATGAAATCCCTGCTTTTGAAATTCCTCTTTGGTCAGAATTTTTTCAAGCACTGCAGATTGTATTTGTTACACCTCTTTACCTTAATTTTAAATTCCTGGGTCTTTGTTGTGTCTGTACGCACACAAGCTCTCAGGACAATACGTACATTTTCAGCCAAGAAGCACAGATCTTTATGAAATGATCGAGTCATGCCAGGGTAGCTGGTCTTGAATTTTTTAGGGGAATTGCAGAAGCATATTGAAGTCTCCAGCTCAGCTCCCCACCACATCAACAAAACACAGAAAACTAACAAAGGCCCTTTTCGGGTGATTTAAAACTGAGCATGTCTAATCCATTCACGGAGAGTGTGGCCTGGCCTTAAGCCATTTCTGCCATCCCTATTCTTTATTCACATCTGTTTATCCCCGGGCTGCCTCTGTGATGTAGTTACGGACATTAAAGATTCTACTTTAAGTGCACACATACAAATCAGAGTTACTATACCTCTTCGGCTGCTACCTAACCTTTGAGGAACTAATTATGGCCAGTATAAAATATAGAGTTAGCCGTATACCAAATAAATGCTTCTAGAAATTTCTGGGGGGTGAAATTATATGCCGATCTTGGGTGAAGAAAGTTTTTTTCTCTTTCTAGCGTACATTTTAAAGAAAGACACAACTGTTTTTCGGTTCAGTTTTTCTTCCTTGTAGAAAAAGAAGCCAAGATATTTTCAACCCACATTTTACATTTAGAACATAAAAAAATATATTTTGGCTCTATATCATGTCCAGCTAAGTGTGGAAGGCAGAGAAGAGAAAAACCTAAGAAAGGAATGTAACATTGCTGTTCATAAAGCTTGAGAGTCAGAGGTCAAATACATTAATTAACCTCTTTTTTTGTAATCTTTTCTATCTAAAAAGGAGGAAACATTTTATTTAAGCCGTTTCCATCGAAGCTAAAATTTAAGGTCATAGATGTTTTTGAAATCCCACCCTTCTTTTTTTGTTTTTGTTTTTGTTTTTTCTATAGAAAAAAGCTCTTAATGTTTTGCAACATAATGAGGGTCACAAACCATTACAAAATAGAAACTTCATTCAGTAGTATAATTTATGGCCCTTTAGACTTCCTGCTAAAGACTTGGACCCATAGTTTTGTCCAGCAAGATACACAATCAACTTTTGATGTTTGCCCTGTGGACCAGGTGCAACAAAGCCAGAACCAAGTTGGCTACCTCCCAATTTTTGTGACTATAAAAACCTGGCTGAATTCTGCACTTTTTTTTTTTTTCTCCATTGCTGCAGCCCAGATTTCTAATGACTTTGAGGGACCACCATCTGGTAAATACAGCCTAGTATGGGTTGCTCGTTTCTCCTATGACTTTAAATGACCCCATGAATCTCCCCGAAATGAAGAAACTCCAGTGAAGTTACTAGTTGAAAGAATTACAAACAGGTGGTTGACACACTGATGTTCATGCCCGGCATTTTCATTCAGACCTTTATTCTCAAAGCTGGTGACCATAGCGTTCGTCCTTGTAGACCGAAGCTCTCCGTCGTGCCATGTTCTGCAGATGCCTCCACCACATCTCTGCTGGATGAGGGGCGTCCTGCTTTCCTGCACCCAGACAGTGTTAACTTGACAGTCTGAGCAACTGAGCGTGGGCAGAGGCCCCGTTTGAGGGTATGTTTTGTGTGCTCACACCGCTGTGCGGTCCTCAGTCCTGCTTTGTTTGTGACGTGGTCTTTAGGGATGCTCTAACGAGTCACTGCGGTTTTGCACTATCTGGAGAACTGCCCGTAAAGATACGGGACTGATATGATACCTTCTGTCATGCATAGAGTTACAGAAGCCGGTTAGCCGATTATAACTGCACAGAACTGGCTGCTTTGAAAGGAATTATTTGGTTATCAGTCTTTCAAAAGATATTGAGCAAATGGAGGAAAAAAAAAAAAACCCTTTACTGATTAACTAGAGTAACTATCTTCCTGTCTTTCAAAATCCAAGACAGGTGTATGTCCACAGGAACAATATATGCACCAGACAGCAAAAAAGAATGTCGTCAGGGAGTGAAAAACAAACAAACAAAATAATTAGAATGTCAGAATGCAGGAAACAGTGCATGTGCTGTTTCAGAAAAAGAAAACCATAGAGTTTGGTATGGAGTCTTTCCCAGTTTTCCCAGGAAACCATTCCTCTTGTAGAGGTCCATGCCTGTGACCTTCATGATAGCAATGCCGGATAGAGAAAACATTATTCCATTTAACACATGGGAAGTAAGGATGTGCCCAAGATTAAATGACTTGCCAGGGTGACTTGAGTTGTTTGTTTGTTTTTAAGATTTTATTTATTTATTTATTTGAGAGAAAGAGCACATGAGCGGGGAGAGAGACAAGCAGGCTCCATGCTGAGTGCAGAACCCCATGAGGGGCTCAAGCCCACAACCCCCAAGATCATGACCTGAGCCGAAACCAAGAGTCAGACGCTCAACCAACTGAGCCACCCAGGAGCCCTGACTTAAGGAGTTTTTGGTGGCACAGCCCAAACTGCAACTTGGGTCTTCTGATTTTGTCCCACTGAATAACTACCCTGTGCCAGTTAGGTATGTACCTGAAGCTGGACGTAGAGCAAGAACAAGGCCTGTCGGGGAGACAGAAATAAACAAGCAAGCAGAGTTACTGCTGCTGTGATGAGTGCTTGGAAGAAAACAAGGAGTTCAACAGTCAGGAAAAAGACTAGAGAAGGGTGATCCGAGAAGACCCAAGGAAAGGACATTTCTCCTACAGCTTGAAGGACAGAGAGGGGCCAGTAACCCCAGGATCCAGAGAAAAATGGTCTGAACATGGGGACAGCAAGTGCAAGGGTCCTGAGGCAGGAAAGAGACTGGTGTTCTAAAAGCTTTTAGAAGGCAGGTGTTGCTTAGAATGTATGGGCAAGAAGAGCAGAATAAGATGCAGTTGGAGAGAAAGGTACAGGCAGGAACTGGCTGGGCCTTGTGGCCATGGAAAGGATTTCTGATTTTATTGCAAGTGCAATGAAACCCTGGTGAAGGGTTTTAAGTATAGGGAGTGGAACTAGGGAGGGGGAGCGGTCTGATTTATGTGTTTAAATGATCCTTTTGGCTACAGTACAGAAAATGGATTAGAGGGACACAAGGGAGGCTAGTGAGGAAGTTATTTCCTTTAGAGGCAAGAGTTGATGATGGCTTGGCCTGTGGTGGTTCCCGTGGAATGGTGTGGGTGTGGTGGTGGGTGGATTCAAAACACATTTTAGATGTCGAACCAACAGCGTTCTCGAACCAACAGGGTCTACTCCTGCCAAGAGATTGGAGAGGCACCCTGGCACTGTGGTTAATACTGTAGTCTCTGAAATTAAGCTTTGGTGAAGAAGGCCCAGAAAAGTAAATTCTATTATACAAAAGGGTTTTTTTCCTATAGGAAAGTATGTTGATCTCAGAAGTGGTTTAGTTTTTAACAATTTACAGACATAGTTTAGAATAGGACTTACAGACACAGTTTAGAATAGGACTTATTCACAGTATATTGTGAAATGAAAGAAACAGGCAAGACAGTACCTATATAGTGAGACTCCTTGTTAAAAAGCAAGCCCACAAAGGTGTCTTTATTGAAAACAGTCTGGAAGGACATCATGGCCACAGAATGCTTTTGGCAGGTGGGTGGATTACTGGTGAGCTTTATTTTCCTCTTTAGACTTGACTGACTTTCTCATTTTTTTTAAAAATGAAAGTGTTTACTTTTATAAACAGAGAATGGAAAAACATTTTCTTTTCCTTTTTGAGCCTATAACGTTTTATTACTTGAGGATGTGTCCTCCGTTTGTATTGTATTTCAGACCGAGTCACACCATTCTTGTGTTTTCCGTGGTTACCGTTTACCTACTCACAGTCTGATCATTACTTGCCTTTGCGGTCTTCCCTGTGGAACAATGAGAATGTAAGGTCATCTGGGCAAGAAACTTGCCTTTCTGCTCCTTTACAGACTCTTCAGGTGCTGTGGGGGTGTTAAGGAAATCCTAGCTCTGTATAATCTTGGGTGATTTCTCAGTCACTCTGTGTTTCAGTTTCCTGTCTTGTAAAAGACGGCTAAAGGTAGCACTTACCCCACTGATCCATTGAGGGGATTACACACATGCAGAGCACTTAGAACATTGCCCCACGTAACGACTCTTCGGGGATTCTACGTTCATAATAATGATGATATTAAATTAATAAAGCATACATGGAGGCATTCAGGATTAATTCTAAAACATTGAATTTATGTCAGAACTTTGGGGGGAAATAGAAGATAGGCTAAGGGCGCCTGGGTGGCTCAGTTGGTTAAGCGACTGCCTTCGGCTCAGGTCATGATCCTGGAGTCCCGGGATCGAGTCCCACATCGGGCTCTCTGCTCAGCAGGGAGTCTGCTTCTCCCTCTGACCCTCCTCCCTCTCATGCTCTCTGTCTCTCATTCTCTCTCTCGCAAATAAATAAAAAAAAAAAAAAAGAAGAAGATAGGTTAAAAAGATAGGACAGTAAGCCATAGGTCTGGGCAGGATCTTTAAGGAAGTCAATGCGGAGGAGGAGGAGGGTAGCTTGACGCCCAGGTAACAGTGATGCAGGTGAAGACAATGATGAAGATGAAGCCACAGCCAGCCCTGGTCAGGCAGTCACCGTGCTAAAGCGCTTTGCATGCATTACCCCATTTAACCTCCAAATCCCCATAGGTAGCTGCTATTATGAACGTACTTGTACTGATGTGCACACGGAGATGTGGAGAGTTTGAGCGACTTGTCCAGGGTCCAGGTGCTCGATAGGCTGTTTCTGAGATGAATGGGGGGCCTCCTCTGAGCAGAAGTCCTGGCTGTGGGGCCGGAGCGGGGAACGTGTCCTGTGGGGCCCTGTGTGGCTTCCACCTCTGGCTCAGCCTCTGAGCAAGGTCTTAGCTCTCAGTTTCTCCTGGATTGACATTTCCACCTCCTACTTTGGTCAGAAAAGGGGTCAGTCATTTCCCTAACATTGTCTGCCTATCAGCGCATCCTATGTAATGTACTAGGAAACCCCAAGGTTTGGAGTCAGGCAAGCTGGGCACAGGTGTCAGGTACGTTGCGCCCCTCTGTGGGGTGACCCTATTCACATGCAGGGGCTCCTGAGCCCTCACGGCAGCTCGGAAGGGGATTTCTCATTCCCATTTTGAGACAAGAAAACTGGGCTTCAGAGGTTAAATAGTTGGATCAGTCTCACAGCTGCTAAGTGTTCCCGCAGGGATTTAAGCCCAGGTCCGCGGCATCCTGAAGCCCCCGTACTATTCTCTCCCAAGTCCGCACTCCCTGTCTGAGTTATTAGAGAGGAGTGCAGGTGTGCAGGGAGGGAGCAAGAGGGTCAGGGGAGTGGAGGGGGCATAGGCCACCTAATCTGCAAATATGGATGGTGGGTCCCTCATTCTTGGTCCCTAAGCTAAACCAGAGTCAGTACTTTGCTCTTCAGCCTCCTTCCTCTGTGTCCTGATTTACCATTCTCCCTCCTCCCTTGGGAAAGCAAGCATGCGCTTTTTAACAGTCGATTGCTGACTTAAGGAGGGTTCCTGGAAGAGCGGCTAATGGCTGTGGCCACTTAGCCCTGGCTACAATTATAATCACTTGGCTGGGTGTACCTTTCGTGTGCCTGCTGTCTTTTAAGGCTGTAAACAGTGCCTGGAAAGGCTGGGTAGGGAAGAGGGTTTGGGGGAAAAGGCTTCATTCAACATCCTTGTTGAGTTTTTATTGAATTATCCAAACAGACCTTATTTCCGCGGAGCTGTAGCGATCCAGCCTTGTTACCATGTCCTTCTCAGTCCTGTCTTCCTCGCTAGGGACTCGCCCACCTGTGTGGCAGTGAACTCTGCGGTGGACCGGGCTCCTTATTTGTCTGGGCAGGTGGAAGGCGAAGTAGCCCTTCTCCTGTGGGTGGGCACTTATTTGTAATGTAATTATCAGACTACTTCCTGGCAGCAGAACACCTGCCTGCTTCCTGCTCCTGGGGCCTTTAAGAGGGAAGGAGCCAGGGCTCGGTGTTTGCACAAGGTGGCATTGCTGCCCTAGTCTCCTAGGAACCCCGTGGCCAGCGGGACTGCAGCCTTACCCCCACCAGCTCTGCGCACACCTCAGGAGCTCATTCCCATCCCTCCAAACCTGGGGCCTGCGGGGATTCATGAGTTCGGGCTGCAGGTGACAGGGAAGGGAGACAGGTGCCACCCCGGGCAGGTGCCTGCCCCCAGCCCGCCTCTACCCTCTGCAGCTTCCCCGTGGGTGTCACACACAGGTTCTGTCCAGAGGAAAGCAGAGCCACGGTAGGGAACTGTGGTCTCTCACTTCCTGGGGCTTTTGTGCCCTGGGGTATTCTCGCCAAAGCTGGGAAGAGGCCCACAGTCCCTTTCGGGATTTGACAAAAGCTCCTTCACACAAAGGACTTGCACCTCCCCCTTTTTTACTTCTAACTTGGGGAAAGGAATGCTTTCAGGCAAAGGAACTTCTGGCCACGGTAAGCAAGGGAAGGGGTTTTACTTTGACTTGGGACAGGGTGGCATTGGACAGCTGTTTGGTTCCCCCAGTGTCTAGGGCTGATCCGTAGACAGACAAGCTCTCCTACTTAAAGATGCCCAGAGTAGGAAAGGAGAAGAAGAATCCGAGAGCCAGATGCCCGGGCTGTCCCAATTCCCTCCCCTTGTTCCTTTAAAATTACCTCTCATCCCTGGCTGATGAAGCTCAGACATGGGCCCCAGCGCCAGTTCCCACAGGATGCGTTTGAGGATCACAGCATGCCTGCCACCTTCCCTCTCTGGGCAGGCAGCCATGCCCCTTAGCTCAAATCGGACTCTCCAGGCACCAGGCTGGAGTCAGGAAGTGTGTGCTCCTGTGTTCTCAGGAAGGACGGGGGAGCGTGGGTGCAAGGAGCCCTTGCACATGGGTGACAGGACAGGGAGCCAGTATTTGCCTTTTTATGTACGTGTGAAGATGATAGTTAAACAGGATCATAAATACCACGACAACTCTGGAAGACTTTGCGAACCTCTTTAGAAATTAAAGGGGATCGGGGCACCTGGGTGGCTCAGTCAGTTGGGTGTCTGCCTTTGGCTCAGGTCATGACCCCAGAGTCCTGGGATTGAGCCCCAAGTCGGGCTCCCTGCTCAGCGGGGAACCTGCTTCTCCCTCTCCTCCCTGCTCATGTGCACTCTCTCTCTCTCTCTCTCTCTCTCGCTCTCAAACGCAATCCTTAAAATGAAAGAAGGAGAAGGAAAGAAAGAAAAAGAAAGAAAGAAAAGAAAGAAAAAGAAAGAAAAAGGAAGAAAGAAAAGAAAGAAACTTAAAGGGATCTTTTCATTTTACCACTGTGGTATCAGGGGGAACTATTAACTGGCACTAAGGAGAGATCCCGTGGACCAATAAAGGGAGAAAAGACAAAGCAAAAATTTACTTTGGGTAAGATTCTTTCTAATTCTAGCCATTTATGTAAGCTCCTTCCTGTGTATGCCTAATTACCATGCATTAGGACAATGATGAGATAGGTTGATTTGGGAATGATGAATCTTCTAAGTCAAATTTTATCACAACACCTACTTCTAAATGCGTGCTCAACGCTGTGAATTGTGTAAGACTGATGAATCACAGACCTGTACCTCTGAAACAAATAATACATTATATGTTAAAAAAAAAAAAAAGAAGAAGATAGTAGGAAGGAAAAAATGAAGGTGAGGAATCGGAGGGGGAGATGAACCATGAAAGACTACGGACTCTGAGAAACAAACTGAGGGTTCTAGAGAGGAGGATGGTGGGGGATGGGTTAGCCTGGTGATGGGTATTAAGGAGGGCACGTATTGAACGGAGCATTGGGTGTTATATGCAAACAATGAATCATGGAACACTACATCAAAAACTAATGATGTAATGTAATGTATGGGGACTAACATAACATAATAAAATAAAATTTTACAAAAAATTTAAAAAAATAAATAAACGCGTGCTCAAGCTTCTGGGGTTGTAGTTTGTGTGGCCCTGTGCATAGGGAGTCAGTTTTCCCGTGCTCTTTAACAACTGGCAAGAACCTTGGCCTTGAGCCTGAGTGGATGGAACCCTCTTCAGTTTGCTGACCCAGGGCCATGAGCCTGACTGCAATTCCCTGGATGCTGATTCAGTTAATGGGGATGGACAAGAAGGGCTGGTCTCGAGATGATTTGATAATGTGGGTGGGAGGGAAATGGAAGAGTCACATGACTTTCACATTTCAAGCTCGGGTCACTGAGTGGGTGGTCCCACCATACACTGACACAGAAAACACCGGAGAGGTGAAGATGTCAAGTTCAGTGTGGGACTCACTTGAGGTGGGGAGCCTGCAGGTTAGCTGGTAGAGATGTCCATCAAGCAACTGGATGTTCGTGTCAGAAGCTTGGGCAGCAGGTGAGGGCTGGAGACAAAGGCGTTGGCAATGCATGCATGGAAGTCACAATCCAGACAGCTAGGGACAGCGTGTGTGAGAAGAGCAGTGCGAAACAGGACCCCGGGGAAACCCACAGAGGAGAGACTGCGATGCGACGGGGGAGGACAGTTTATTGTCCGTAAGGTGTTGTTCTTTAATGAAAGTGATTCCGTGAAGGTGAATGAGGCTATGTCCTTCCCGGGAGAGCTATTTCAATTGACTTGTAAAGGAGAAATCTACAGGGGCGCCTGGGTGGCTCAGTGGTTAAGTGACTGCCTTCGGCTCAGGTCATGATCCTGGAGTCCCAGGATCGAGTCCCGCATTGGGCTTCCTGCTCGGCGAGGAGCCTGCTTCTCCCTCTAAAACCCTCCCCCCTCTCGTGTACTCTCTCTCTCTCTCTCTCTCTCATTCTCGCTCTCTCAAATAAATAATCTTAAAAAAAAAAAGAAATCTGCAAAAGTAAATCAGGTTCAAATTTCTTGTTAATTCTCTCTAAGAAAATTGGGAACAATGATATGTCCTCATTTAAGATTTATTGAGATGTGTTAAGAAATTGCACACAGGCTCCTCAGACCTCCCCAGGTCTCAGGATTTGAACGTCTTTGAAGCAACCCCATGAACTCAGCCGGCCCTCCTGTCCTCAGACCTGGAGACGGTGCTTTCTTGTTCCCCCTTCCTGCTGCTCCCAAAATAAATTCATCTGTGCCTCCGTTTGATTAGCCTGTTTTTATCTGAAAAAAAGTGTATAATCATTTTTTAAAAATCCAAATAGTCCAGAAGGATATTCAGTGATAAGTAAATCTCTGTCCTACCCAGGCCCCTAATCCTCCATCCTCTCCCACCCCGCCCTGCAAAGCAGCTCCTGTTCCTGGTGTCATGTCTATACGGTATCCTTCTGGAAATAGCCAGCCACCTGCCTTTTTGTAAATAAAGTTTTATTGGAACACAACCAAGCCCTCTCGTTTACGTATTATCTGTGGCTGTTTTCTCACTACAATGGCAGAGTTGAGTAGTTGTGACAGAGGAATAAAAAGCTTGCCAACATGTGCTTTTTTGTGTAGATACTGTTTATATCTTTTTTTTGGACACACGTGTGAGCACACTGTACACAGTTACGCATTTTGCTTATTTGTCTTTCACAGTGTATCATGGGATCGTCCCACAAGGGCAGGTGCAGATGTGTCTCAGACTTTTTCCCACAGTATGGATGTAATTAATCCATACCTCACGTGGTGGAAGGGGTAAGGGAGCTCTCTGGGGTCTCTTCTTACAAAGGCACTAATTCTATCAATGAGGGCCCCACCCTCATGACCTAATCACCTCCCAAAGCCCCACCTCCTAATGCCATCACCCTGGGGCTTAGGTTTCAACATGTGAATTTGGGGAGAGACATAAACATTCAGTCTATAGCAGTAGGGTTCACTGGGCTTTCCCCTTCTGACTTCAGATCTATATCTCATAAGGATCTGAAGGTAGACTCACGATGGATGCTCCTTTTAGGCTCACGTGGGCCATTTGCATCTCCACTGATCCCTTAATGACCTCTAATTGTGTAGACCAGTTCTGCCCAAACCAGAGTAATCTCTCCCCAAATATGCTAAGCAGAAGTGCAGACACTAAAAGTTACACAGTACCTATATTTTAGGAGTTTACATAATTGGCTATTCTATTTGGTAACCAATATCTCTCACAATTCAGATATAGTTAACACAGAATACCACAAAATACCACCATTCTATATATTCTCATTCCCTTATTTCTGGATTCTCATAAGGGTGAGAACCTTGTTTTATTTACCTTGGGGCCCAGCATTCTGCCTGGCATGTGAAAGGTACCCAGTGAATTTTGATTGAACGGAACTAATTTTCTCTTAGTTCTCTTTCTCTTATTTTAACTGAATTATTCCTTTTTCCTCTTACAGAATGAAGACATTCAAATGTTGTTTTAAATACCCAGCACAGCAGAAAGTTTTCATCTTATTTGTAACTCTATGGCTGTTCTCCTTGTTGAAGCTTCTAAATGTGAGAAGCCTCCTCTTCCCTCAAAGAGGCATTTACTTGGTTGAATCCTCCCTGAGTACCTCGCCTTTTGTAAGGAACAGATACACCAGCGTGAAAAATGAAGTCAGGTATGAAGTTAACTGTTCAGGTGTCTATGAACAGGCGCCTTTGGAAATTGGCAAGAGTCTGGAAATAAGAAGGAGAGACATCATTGACTTGGATGATGAGGATGTTGTGGCGATAACCAGTGATTGTGACATTTATCAGACCCTGAGAAAGTACCATCAAAAGCCTGTTTCAAGGGAGGAGAAGAGCTTCCCAATAGCCTATTCTTTGGTCGTTCATAAAGACGCCATTATGGTTGAAAGGCTACTTCATGCCATATACAACCAGCACAATATTTACTGCATCCATTATGACCATAAGTCACCTGATACTTTCAGAGTTGCCATGAACAATTTAGCTAAGTGCTTCCCCAATGTTTTCATTGCCTCCAAATTAGAGACAGTGCAATATGCACACATTTCCAGACTCCAAGCTGATCTGAATTGCTTGTCAGACCTCCTCAGGTCCTCGGTTCAGTGGAAATATGTTATCAATCTGTGTGGGCAAGATTTTCCTTTGAAGTCAAACTTTGAATTAGTGTCAGAGTTAAAGAAACTCAATGGAGCAAATATGTTAGAAACGGTGAAACCCCCTAACAGTAAAATGGAAAGATTCACTTACCACCATGAACTCAGACAGGTGCCTTATGAATATGTGAAGCTACCAATAAGGACAAACATCTCCAAGGAAGCCCCCCCTCATAACATTGAGATATTTGTTGGCAGTGCTTATTTTGTTTTAAGTCGAGCATTTGTTAAATATATTTTCAACAACTCCCTCGTTAAAGACTTTTTTGCCTGGTCTAAAGATACATACTCGCCTGATGAACATTTTTGGGCTACCTTAATTCGGGTACCAGGAATACCTGGGGAGATTTCTAGGTCAGCCCAGGATGTGTCTGACTTACAGAGTAAGACCCGCCTTGTCAAGTGGAACTATCATGAAGGGCTTTTGTATCCCCGTTGTACCGGCTCCCACCTTCGAAGTGTGTGTATCTTTGGAGCGGCGGAATTAAGGTGGCTTATAAATGACGGACATTGGTTTGCTAATAAATTTGATTCTAAGGTGGATCCTGTCTTGATTAAATGCCTGGCAGAAAAGCTTGAAGAGCAACAGAGACAATGGATTACTATGTCTTCAAAAAAGTTACTTATGGCTAAAAATCCCGTAATCACATCATGATAAAATCATGATAGAAAGAAGATATCTGATAACTAGAGCTCATATGGACTTGTGTGCTACACCACACCCAGTACCATTCGAGCTTAACCTCCTCATAGTTCGCGAGGTGTCCAAAATTCCACGCACAAAGGCGACAATTAGCCTGCATTTGGTTGGGTGTTTTTTGTTTTTCCTTGTAACCTTATGGAGCTAAATCAGAGATTTTAAACAGTCCATCATCAGAGCTCAGCAACTACTGATACTGAGCTCCAACTGTATGCCAGGTACTTTTATAGAAATGTGTAGGAATTAAATTCAAGTTGTAATGAGTTATACAATGCCTTCAAGGCTTGCCCTAGTTCCACAGCAACCCGAGTATCAGGTTCTCCACATAGCAGTCAGGATCCTACTGAAAAGGTGTTGGAGAGTGGGATAATCACATAACCACTGAAACCACCAATTTCAGGGTAGTGTTTAAGTTTAACGACCAACACTCCACTTGTCTCTTAATTCAGCTCCCCAGACTTTTCTTAGCCATTAGAATATTAGGAGAAACTCCACTACCTCAGGAAAGCTCAAAGAAGTGTCCAGTTTCCTGCTTGCCAAAGCATTTTCCTATTGGTGCCTCACCCTTTCAATTCAGAGTCAGAAGACTCTGTTGGCGGGGCATATAGTGTGTGAATGTTAGGGAGGCTGGGTGGGGGGTGGGGGGACTGGGACAGGTGGTGCCTGAAGGGAAACAAAGGGATTTATAGGACTTTAGAATCATGTTGCACAATGGTTTCGTGAATGGTCTCTTTTTAAATTCAATTAGTTCTTTAAAATTATTGATTAAAAATAAGAACTTGATTATTAGTTCAAAGCGTTACATTCCCGAACGTTGAACTTATGTCTTCTAGCTCATAGATTATTATTATATGTAGGTTTTTTACAGTGGAATTAGTGTAATTTTGTGCTATGGAGCCATTAAGCTAAGAGTCACTGAATTTTCTTGGAAAGGTTGTGTAAAATATGACAGCTTTCTAAATTAACTCTTATGGTCATTTAAAATTTTTGCTTACGTCTCCAGTAACTATCCAAGTAGAATCCAAACTTAAACTTACAAAAGCTCTAAGCCCACTGAAGTCTTCTCAGCCCACTGAAGTCTTCTCAGCTTAGATACAGAGAGAAAAAGCAAAGTTTCTTTAGGACATAGCAAGAATATTCATTAGTGGTATTTTGTAAAACCTACACCTTAGAAAACCCCTAAACGAATCAAATATACACCTATTTTAATGTCACCGTATTGTGCTGGAGGTGAAATGGGACAGGAGCAGCATCCTGAGAACAGGTTGTAACATTTTTTTACATCTCTTGGGAAATCATGGAACTCATGTAAAAATTTCTTGCTGATCTTATGTTTCAGTGTCAGCCTCAGCATCTACGTAAAGATGTAGTAATCATGGCCAATATGAGACTATTTGGAAGACTAGAGTATTTAAATCTTTTTGTAAATGTCTGTGTTCTACATGTGAAATGCACTTTGCTGTTTTTAAAGTTTATGATACTGACTGCCAAGTGGTACCACTTCTCTCCAGCTCATTTTTCTTCCTCTTTTCCCCCTGCCCCCTTCAAATTACTTCATTCTTCAGAAAACAACTATGACCAAGCTCCTGTTCTTAAAAATAAGTAACTGTTGGGGGGTGGGAGGATGGGTTAGCCTGGTGATGGGTATTGAGGAGAGCACGTTCTGCATGGAGCACTGGGTGTTATGCACAAACAATGAATCATGGAACACTATATCTAAAACTAATGATGTAATGTATGGGGATTAACATAACAATAAAAAAATTAAAAAAAAAAATAAGTAACTGTTGGGGGCGCCTGGGTGGCTCAGTCGGTTAAGCGTCTGACTCTTGGTTTCAGCTCAGGTCATGATTTCAGGGTCATGAGATCAAGCCTCACGCAGGGCTCCATGCTCAGTGAGGAGTCTGCTTAAGATTCTCTCCCGCTGCCTATCGCCCCCCCAAAATAAATAAATGTTTAAAAATAAATAAATCTTAAAAAGAAAATAAGTAACTGTTGGATAGAGTTAAGTTCTGCAGAAGATACTTATCAGTTTGATTGTGTGTGTGACTGTGACAAGCTAAGTCATTTTGGTCTCTATGAGCCTCAGTTTTCCTGGTCTTTAAAGTGAGTACTTGGAGCCTACCCTGGCCTCCTCACACATTTGTGTGTGTGTGTGTGTGTGTGTGTGAGAGAGAGAGAGAGAGAGAGAATCAAAATAGTGTGTGAACTGGTTTGAAAATGGAGACAAACAATCAACAGTAAATATCAGAGAGTAGTCTCATTACAGGGCAAACAGAGATCCAGCCCCATTGTGTGACTTAACCACTTACCTCCTCTGGAAAACCTTTGAAATATAAAAGAAGCCACAATCATAGGAGCAACTTCTGTGAATGAATCCAGGTACAAAGAACCCCTGTTACCACATCTGAAGTTCTTTTTAAGCCAACAGGATCAGCACATCGATCCAGTGGCTTGGATCAGTTTTTTCTGCCTTGTAGGCTTCAACACAAGGTCCCACTGAAATCTTGGTTTTTATGCGTTTGGCCATCAGAATAAATGAAAAGTAAATATCGATCTCCTGTCCAGTGTCTTGCCTCCTGGTGAGAAATCATTCTATCCCTGGAAATTTTCCAGTTGTTAATTACTTTCATGCCATACTCCAATGAAACATGGCCCCAGTGCCTTCTTGTCCCCATTAACACATTTCCTGGGATTCAGTTCAACATTTCAGGGAGCTTGTCAGGTCATCTCTTTTGCCTTGGGAATCCTGCAGTTTCCTTACATGTCTTTGAACCTCCTTCAGACCTGATTAAAACCTTTTGGTATGATTTTTTTCTGGTCTAGAAAATGTTTTACAGTCTGTGTTTTATAATCATCCTTTGCATAGTATTTATTGAATCTAGATTCTAAGTTATTTGGCAACGAGACCAGGACCTTGAAGTCTGTAAATTGTATTAGATGTTAATAATGAAAGAGCTACTAATATAGATCTACATTATGTGAACGATCTACTATAACATTTTAATATTTAAAGATCAATGTTGCTGCTATTTTTAATGTTTTGGTTATTCTAAGTGGAAAAAATATATATATATACACAAATAAAATGTTTAAATTTACAGAATTAAATTTGAAGATTTCTCTTGCCTTCCAGAATGTGAATATTATACAGACACACACGTATATATATTTTGACATATTTCATGAAAACAAAAATGACAATCTTCTTTGAGAATGGAAAGTGAATGTACTATATGTATGTTACAGCTGTTTTTGTTGTTTTTTTACCATTTTTGAAAGACATATTTCCCATTATAGGAGTTTTAAATAGACTGATGTTGCATTTTGGTATTATGCTGCTAGCAGATATTAATTCTCTTGGATTGTAAAGTAAAATATGCTCCGAAAACCAAACCCCTGGAATTTGTGATGTTTCCTTTCTCTCCTGGTACCGGTTCCCCGCAAAGACTCTTTCCATTTATGACACTTGCCCAGTATTTGAAGAGCACAGTTAATTTCACTTCAGAGTTAAAGAATTCGTGTGTGTATAATACACAAAATACGGGCACTTGAAATTGAATTGTTTAATTTGAAGGAATCTTTCAGGATCTGTCTTCATTCTCCTCCAGATTGACTTCTCGTCTAAGATGAATTATCTGAACAAGTATTCCTGTGTGCTGGATTACTTTGTGGACGTTATAGATAGGGGAGACCGAGCTCTTCATGTCAGGTCCCTCGGTCCCTGGAGAATCAAGCCTCTTCTCTCCACACCAGGACCCCTGCCTTGGGGTGAGCCGCCTGGGCCCTTCGGTTTGGTTGGTGGCTGATTCCTGATGAACTTCCCCTCTGTTCTGAATATCACCACCTTTCCTAGCTCTGCTAAGCTAAGGACTGTTTCATATGGCTGATCTCTATGCCTCCCACGCACTCGGAAAATGCCCCTGACCAGTGTTCTTCTATCATCCTGTGTAAAGCCATAAGTCACCAACGTCCCAAGCTGGCAAGGAGTATGCAGGTCACACTCACAAATCACAATCCACCTCAAGGAGTAAGGCCATTTTGGGAATCTTCGACATAATAAAAATTAACATCTACTCTTAACCTATGATTAATTCTCGCTCTTGCCAAACTGGACAACAATGCAAATCCACAGGACTCTCATGGAAGGATTTGGACTTTTGGTAGCAGTTGCGGGTCGGGGTATTTATCATCATATTGAAGACCCATAGGTTTGATTCCTAGGTGATCAGTTCTATATCTTTTTTATTCCCTTTGGGATCTACAAATCTACATATGAACTAGGACAAGTGGTTTCTCATTTCATGAAACTGATTATGGGGAAACCCTGGCAGAGAGAGCAGATGATTGCAAATTTATTCCCACTGTTGGAAAGATATTCCTGGGAAGATGCATAACAAACAGCTTGAGCTTTTCTTCAAAGACAAATGATCAGTGTATCAACACACATGGGTGTGTTGACTATTCACCTGGCCTCAGGTGTGGCCTTCACATAGAGCAGCAGAGTCCTTCCTGGGAGCATCTGGGATTGAATCATGGAGAAGACAAACAGCCAGAAGAGAATCTGAGGGAAAAATATGGTCTGTGACTTGGGTGAATTTATTTTACTTTTTTTGTTGTCATTGTTATAGAATAAAAGATATGTAAACAGAAATCATTTATATTCATAATTCTAACACCCTGACAAAACCATTATAGTTCTCTGAATGTTCTTTTTTAAATTTATTTAAATTCAATTAATTAACATGTAGTGTATTATTAGTTTCAGAAGTAGACTTCAGTGTTTCATCAGTCTTTTTATTTTATTTTTATTTATTTTTTTATTTTTTTAAGCTTTTATTTATTTATTTGACAGAGAGAGACACAGCGAGAGAGGGAACATAAGCAGGGGGAGTGGGAGAGGGAGAAGCAGGCTCCCCGCTGAGCAGAGAGCCCGATGTGGGGCTCGATCCCAGGACCCTGGGATCATGACCTGAGCAGAAGGCAGATGCTTAACGACTGAGCCACCCAGGCGCCCCTCATCAGTCTTATATAACACCCAGTGCTCATTACATCACATGCCCTCCTTAATGCCCATCACCCAGTTACCCCCTCCCCCCACCCATCTCCCCTCCAGGAGCCCTCAGTTTGTTTCCTAGAGTTAGGAGTCTCTTATGGTTTGTCTCCCTCTCTGATTTCATCTTGTTTTATTTTTCCCTCCCTTCCCCCATGCTCCTCTGTTTTGTTTCTTAAATTCCACATATGAGTGAAATCATATGATAATTGTTTTTCTCTGATTGACTTATTTTGCTTAGCATAATACCCTCTAGTTCCATCCACATCATTGCAAATGGCAAGATTTCATTTTTTGATGGCTGTGTGATATTCCATTGTATATATATATATACCACGTCTTCTTTGTCCATTCATCTGGCTCTTTCCATAGTTTGGCTTGTGGACATTGCTGCTATAAACATGGGGGTGCACGTACCCCTTCAGATCACTACATTTGTATCTTTGGGGTAAATACCCAGTAGTGCAATTGCTGGGTCATAGGGTAGCTCTATTTTCAACTTTTTAAGGAACCTCCATACTGTTTTCCAGAGTGGCTGCACCAGCTTGCATTCCCATCAACAGTGTAGGAGGGTTCCCCTTTCTCCACTCTGAATGCTCTTCTAATCTTACCCACATACATACACACTTTTTATCTCTCTGCCCACTGCCAATATATTTGCAATCACTTTCCCATGTTCCTGCATGATCTTTATGGCTATCTAATGGTCATACCATAATTCATTCAGCCTTTTCTTTGTTATAGGACATTTGGATTGTAAACTACATAACTTTTTTTTCTTTGCTCTCATATAAAACAGTGCTGTGAACAGCTTTATACATATAGCTTCTCCTTTCCTTGAGTTGCTTTCTGAAAAAGGAATTACAATTCTGAAGAGAATGGATTTTTTTTTTACTGATCACTTTTCCTATGTTACATATTCTTTGACATATCACCCTGTCAGAGAATTGCATAGGACATTTGGTTGGTGTATATCAAATATGTGTGAAATAAACTGTATATACTTATTCTGATAAATGACTATTCTGATTCTCAAAGTGAGCAAAAACCTTTGTCTTACGCAAGGATGCAGCCATTCCTCTAACAGATCAAAGAAGGTATTTTAATGTATGGTTAATGAAGTGCTCATATTCTGAAAGCCTTACTTTTGATGTTTAACTCTATTCCAGGAAGGCTCTAAAGGCTGCTGGTTCCTTCTAATACCCATTCTCCCTGGCCTCTGTGTATTTTTATTCTGAGCAATAATCTGACCAACTGTTATTTCCCAGCCTCCCTTTCACTAGGGATTGCAAATAAGAAAAAGCAGAAGTCATTGCGTGGGGCATCTGAGAATACAGTTAAAAGACGGCTTACTTGGTTCACCTTCCCTACACCTGCCTTGCTTTTTCCTACTGTTTAGAATGTGTTTATAGTAGCTGTAATTTCAGCTGCCATTTTATTTTTTTTAAGATTTTATTTATTTTACAGAGAGAGAGAGACACAGCAAGAGAGGGAACACAAGCAGGGGAGTGGGAGAGGGAGAAGCAGGCTTCCTGCCAAGCAGGGACCCAGATGCGGGGCTCGATCCCAGGACCCCGGGATCATGACCTGAGCCAAAGGCAGACGCTTAGCGACTGAGCCACCCAGGCATCCCTCAGCTGCCATTTTAAAAACATGGGGATACAATTTCTATGGCAAGGAAAGAATGAAAATATAACATTTGAACCATCCAAGACCACCTACTTCGGCTTCTTTTATGGGTAAAAAAACCTGATACATACTTTAAGCTACTGTTACCTTGGTTCTCTGTTACTAACTTACAGTGTTTTCCTAGGACGATGGTTTTCAAACCTTAGTCTGCAGCAGAATCACTAAAAGGGTGTGTTAAGACACAAATTGTTTCCTTTCTCCCTTGTTCACTTTTTCATTAAGTGGAGCAGTGACAGGAGAGGTGAATTTGCTCATGCTGTTCTAGACCACACTTTGAGAACCACTATTAGGATATCTTTCCTGAAACTGTTTCTTTACATTAGAAACATTTGGCCAAGTTAGCATTTAGAAAGCCCCAAATATTACAAGAAGCACACATACCTCCAGATCCTAAAAAGCTGTGATCAGAAGTTCAGAAATAGTTTACATGCTCTCTCTACATTGTTGAAGAGGTCGTTATCTATATATATTTAATAACGACTGAAGCTGATATATTTCCCTAACTATAAGTCCTCCCAAAATTATTTTCAACCACACTGCTGCCTTATTAGGAACCGTTTTATAAAATGTAATTAAAAAAATGAATTTTGGGGGTCTAGTTAACCTGAAATTAGTGCAGTGAAGTCTCAAATTCAGACCTGGGTGTTAATTCTCTTCAAGATGTATGCTGGTGAGGCAGAGTACCCAGATGGAATTTTTCACGAACATTTCAGTGTGACAGCTCTAAAAAAATTTAAAATATTGAAACAGAGAGCCATATCATCCTAACCTCACTGTTTCAAGCTGCTACAGGAATGCTAATGCAAAATAGATACAGAGTTATATGTCATCTTTAAATGTTTCTAAGTTTCTACTTCAACCATGGGAGGATGCTCAAAGAAAAGGGGGGGGGGATCTAGAAAACTCAGCAAAATGTATCTGCCTAAGGGAAACTAGCTCCTACGTTTCCCATTGTTTTAAACAGCAAAACGGAACAGGTAAGTTTCATTGCAATAATTATCGTCCATGATTCAATTTACTCTTAACGGCTACTAATTCTTTTTTATTCAGGATAATTATTGGTCCAGTTTTACAGGTGGTTTCACCAATGGTTGTTGGGAAGGCCACCTCCATAGGAAGTAGGGAGTCCAACATGGAAGGAAGGGAAGTGGCGTCCAGTTCACACTGGAGTAGGTCAGCAAGCTTCAGATATTTCTTTGGGATGATGAAGATATAGAATGCCTCATAAATCTGAATGTATTTGTTTAAGGCAAAATAGACCATGGCAGAATTAGGGACTGAATGTCTATGGGGAAAAATGATGAGCCCAAAGGAGAGCAAAAGCTTGTGCAGCTGTGGCTCAGCTGGAAACTGTTGACATGGTCGTAATCCTGTAATGTTAACCACTTAACATTTAACCTGTGACTTTTAAATCCTGATCCAGTCAACATGATACTGATAGAACTTATTGTGAGTTTGGGGGATAGAAAGGATGAATGTGTGGGGTGGGGAGTGTAGGTGTGTGTGTGTGTGTGTGTGTGTGTGTGTGTGAAAGATATTATCTCGCATGGTAGGAATCAACAGATTATGCCTAAAACTGAAAAATCAAGTATAGCAATATAAAAATGCCATTTCGCTAGGTGGAAATAAAACCGAAAGAACCAGTTCAGAGAGTTGAAACTAGTTGCCACTGAAGAAGGGAAATGGGGGAAGAAATGGAAACTGCTACTTTTTTGCAACAAAGTTTGCAGCCAGCTCTATAAACTTTAACATAAAAGCTGGGAAAAAAGCCAACTAAGCAACCACGAAGGAAAAAGACATAATCTGTAAGCCAAGATGGTTTATAATCTAATAGCTAGTACAACCAAAGGCCTTAGAAGGATGGCTATCACTTGGGTCTGCTGAGCCCTTCTCCCTCCCAAGTCTTCAGAAAATACTCCTCCTGGCTACAGACGGGGTAGGCACAGGGCCTCACGGCCGCAGCCACAGTGATTGGTCTACGGAGTGGAAACACTGCCTAAGTTAGGCTAATCAGGGTCCCTGGGACTTTCCAAATCCCTGCCAGGGGATAACTTCTTGTTCCTGAACAGAAAGCAAAGAGGCTGGCCCATTTTTAAAAAAGAAAAAGAGAGAAAGAGACAGAAACTCTTGTTTCTCTCTCATAACAAAAACCCAAGGATACGGGCCTCTCTCCACCCTGTTTTCCCCAGAAATATTTTAAAAGAAAATCCCAGAATCATATTACTTCACTTAGCCCCTGCAGTCTACCTGTGCTTTATGCTCGGGTCCTGGTGAGCAGGGAAGTGCCGGATACATACCTGTTTTGTCCATATTTGAGCCATATGCAACTGCTGTTTTTATAGGTCAAAAGAAGTCAAATGTTGGCAATATTAGATGATCTTACCTAATGCTTTAAGATGAATCTAAGTGTCAAGATCTTTTTTTTTTTTAACATAACCACACCTAACAAAATTAACAATTCCTTAATATGTAACAATGAGTCCATTTTCAAAATTTCCCAATTGTATCACATATATCTTTGTAGCCACCATTTGTTTAAATCAGGATCCAAATAAGTTCTGCACATTAATTTGTTTAAAATAACTTTTTAAGGGGCGCCTGGGTGGCTCCGTCTGTTAAGCAGCTGCCTCTTGATTTCAGCTCAGGTCATGATCTTGGGCTCCTGGGATTGAGATCCTCATGGGCTCCACACTCAACATGGAGTTGGCTTGAGGATTCTTTCTCACTCTCCCTCTGCCGCTCCCCTCACTCACACACACACTCTCTCTCTCTAAAATAAATTAATAAATCTTTTCAAAATAATAATAAAATAAAATAACTTTTTAAGTGTTATTACTCTCATTTAGCACTCTCGAAGGAACCTAGACAGGTCACAAAGAATGGTGAACAATCTTCCGACAAAAAAAGCCAAAAGAATCAGGTCTCAGTTCCTTCTCGGATTATCATTTAATATATATTATGTATTAAATATATTAAATACACATAAATATATATATTAAAAATATATCAAATAATATACCATATGTACGTGTGTGTATGTGTATATCACTGTGCCAAGCATGGTAGTCTTTGCTTCAAATCCTTCTGCATTTACCATTATGAGTGGTTGCCCTTATCATCTTTATTTTGTAGATGATGACAACCCCAAGGAAGTCAACTGACTTGTCCAAGGTCCCCAGTGAGTAAGTGTAGAGCGGAGTTTGGAATTGAGGCTTTGTGGCTCCAAAGGCCAAGCCCTTAGCCACTTCACACTACCTGTGCTTTATGCACCAGTTCCAGTGAGCAGCAAAGGGCTGGACACATGCCCACGGTTATTTTATTCCACACAGTACTGAGATGTTGTAGAGAAGGAGGCAACCAGAGCTTACAGAAGTAAACAGGAAGCCAGGGTTGAGGAACGCATCTGTGGGGCATGGGGGGAATGGGTACTTGGGGCCACTGTTGCCTTTCCTCTGTTAGTCGCTCTGTTGGAGGCCACCAGCCCTCCCTGTTGTGCTCCCCACCCCCCCAGCTGACTTGACCTTCGTCTTCCTCCCCTGGCTTCCTTCCTCTCAATGTCATTCTCTTGGTCTCATGCTTGAATCTGCTTTTCCACTGAAGTCTCTTACGCCTGTTTCCAACCCTAACCTCCAAGTTAACCCCAATTCTTCAATTATAACCTATTCAATTAATCCAACCAGAGTGGTTTTTACTCTTGTGGATGTTGAAGTTAATGAACCCTGTATCGATGTTTCAGACTAAAGGGCCCAAGCCCCTTTCCCTGTTGGAAGATCGAATTCTCTCTATTTCAAACACATTAGGCTTAGGGAATGACAGCAGGCTTGCTATCTATGCGGCCGAATCAGACTTCTCCGCTGACACCATGTGCTGGGCAGGACACCTGGCTCACATAGCACGTCTCAGGGAGCCGTCTGCTTCGTGAGGATAGCCATCGTGGGGGTTATAGGAGGGTCATCTCATCAGAGTTTCTCGAACTTTAATGTGCATAGAAATCACCTGTGGATCTTGTTAAACTGCAAATTCCGATTGGGTAGGTCTGGGGTCGGGTCTGAGACGCTGCCTCTCTGCCAAGCTCCCAAGCCATGCCAATGCTTCCCGTCCGTGGACCATCCCCTGAGGAGCAAGACTCTAGATCACGGGTTCTCAGCACCAATGACACTTTAGAAGCCCCTAAAGTGTTTCTAATTAGGGGACACCTAGGTGCAGGGCGCTATAATAGCTCCGCAGGGGATTCTACTGACCAATCAGAGTTGAAAATGGCCCGTGTGGCGGCGGCAGTTGGAACTGGGGGGCCAGTTGAGTGCATACCCGGCTGGTGGAAGATGTGGGGTGACTGCGGGAAGGTGGAGCTCCTGGCTCATGAGTCTCCTTATTTCCTGTGTTTCCTGCCTCTCCTCCCTGTCCCTCATGTTTTCTCTCTTTCTTGTTGTCCCCCTACCAATCCATCCTCTTCTGAACCATCTCAGTAAGGAGAGCTAAACAAACTGAAAATCAACAACTCTTTTTTGGATGCCTCAGAGAACAGATGTCACGAGGTGAACTGTCACCCCAAACCTTGGAGAGACAGGCAAATACAAAGCATCACCAACCTCCCAGGAGCATAGTCCACGGCTAGAGCCAGTACCAGAGGAATTACTTCAACTCTAAGTGGCACATTGCTCGGGACTCAGTGGGGACGAGCTTAAGAGTGGAGGAATTCCAGGAGGACCCTGCACTTGTGTTTATCTCCAGGAGCCCCATCAGATTCTCAGGGTGAAGATGGGAGAAAAGTCCCCTCATTCTTCAGCAAGCAGGGCCCAGGGGCGGGGGGGGGGGGGAGGAGGGGGTGTGCAGGGAATGTGCTTCTAAGAAATAAATCTTTCTGAGAAAGGGATTGGAATTTAAGAACCTTGAAATGGAGAAGCATGCAATTCAGCACACAATCAATGCTGAGTTACTGCATGTTAAGCACCGTGCTTTGGGCTGGGGATTGGGGATGAATTAGACTCACTCCTTCTCCAGGAGCTCATGGTCTAGTGGAAACACACCTGTGCATACAGCTCTGCCAGAGACTGATAGTTGCTGCCCCTCATGTCTTGTCTTGGCTTCTTCTGGAGTAATAGAACTCTCCTTCCTAGCTGAAGACATATTTCCCAGGATAAAGATTATGTATCCTAGCCTCCCTTGCAAGGTAGATGTGGTCATATGATCAAGAACTGGCCAAAGGGATATAGTGGAAGTTTTTTGTGCAACTTTCTGAGAAGTGTCCTTAAATTGAGCAGACGTACAAGACCTCCACCCATAACTGTGAATATGACCTTATTTGGAGGAAGGGTTTTTGCAGATATAATTAAGTTAAGAAGCTAGAGGTAAGTGGTGCCTGGGTGGCTCAGTTGGTTAAGCATCTCCCTTCGGCTCAGGTCATGATTTCAGGGTCCTGGGATCAAACCCAGTGTTGGGCTCAGCAGGGAATCTGCTTCCTCTCCCTCTGCCCCTCCCTTCGCTCATACGCTCTCTCTATCTCTCTCATTCTCTCAAATAAACGAATCAAATCTTTAAAAAAAAAAAAAGACCTAGAGGAAGTGAGATCATCATCCTGGATATGAGGGCCAGCAGCTCACCCTCTCTCTTTTTCTCTTTCTCCTGTCTAGAAAGCAGATAAAAAAAAAAACTGGCCCAAAGTAGACCTCTTGGATAATAAAGTCGAAGGCCCAATCAAGAGCCTGGGTTCCTGATTATTCTGGAGTTGCCATAAGAGCCTACATTTATATAAACAGAGATAAATAGATTTCTAATTTGGTTAGGCCTTTGTTATTTCTAGATTTCTGTCTACTGCCTTTTTTACTAACAAATAAGCCCACTAGCTGCAATAAATTTATTTCTTTTTAGGCCTCTCATAAATAAGCAAAATATGAAACAACATATTATGCGAGTTCTATTTTACTTAAAATAAAATATAAACTCCTTAAGAAAGAAAGGCCCTGTGTGATCTGACCCTGGTCTACTCCACTCTCATCTGAGGCCCTTTTTCTCTACCTTGGCACGTGGTATACTTAAGCCTTCCCTATGTATACATCCTTTCGTTCCACAAAAAAATTGTGAGGGCCTATTATGCACTAGATACTAGGCACACAACAGCAAAAAGCAGCCAAAGAACCTGTCCTTAAAGCCAGGTTTTCTTTCTTTCCCTTTCTTTCTCTCTTTCCTTCTTTTCAGGAAGGACAAATATTTTATTGGGGAAAGTATATTCATTGTGTACTTTATTTTTTTAATTTAATTTTATTTAAATTCAGTTAAGTAGCACATAGTGTATGTAAAGCCAGGGCTTTTTTCTATTCCACTTCTAAGTCCATGTATGTTCTAACTCAGAGAACTGGCCCATACAGTTACATCCACCCAGGGCAGCACGTCCAACAGAACCTCCCACAGTGCTGGCTGTGTTCTCCAACATGGTGGCCCCTAGCCACGTGCAGCTCTGGAGTGCTTGCAACATGATTAGTTTCCACTTATTTATTTATTTTTAAAGATTTTATTTATTTATTTGACAGAGAGAGACACAGCGAGAGAGGGAACACAAGCAGGGGGAGTGGGAGACGGAGAAGCAGGCTTCCCGATGAGCAGGGACCCTGACTCGGGGCTCGACCCGGGGCTCGATCCCAGGACCCTGGGATCATGACCTGAGCCGAAGGCAGACGCTTAACTGACTGAGCCACCCAAGTGTCCCTAATTCCCATTTAAATAGCCCCATGTGACCAGCTGCTTCCAGAATGGACAGTACAGATCTTGACCATTCTACTCCCTGCTCCAAATGGCCAACTCCTTGAGGCAGTTTTAGAAGATGGTCACAAATTCAACAATTGAGGGATGGAGCCTATATCCCCTCTCCTAGAATCTGAGTGAGCTTGTGACATATGATGGAAGTGATGTTAGTGTGACTTCCTAGGCCAGGCAAGAAAAGCCTCTGCCCTGCTCTCTGGAAGGTTATGCTCTTGGGACCCTTGCTCTGGGGAAGCTCTGTCTCCGAACCTCACTACCATACTATGAGAAGCCGAGGCCACGTGTAGCGCCTGGGTCCTTGAGGCATCCCAGTATCGGCACCTGTGGCTACATAATATACAACCACAAATTTGGTGTGTTGTTCGGTGCTCTGTTCTGTATGCACCAAGCCCCCCGTAAACGCCCAGTAAGCAGGTGCTGAATGACTGAAATTCTGAGCTTTGTGACTGAATCTACAATTGCTGCTTGTCCTCTGAACAGATCTTGGAAAACATTCTTTATTTTGCCTTTTTGCTCTCAGCAGACTAAATAAGATAGATTGCAAGCAAGTGGAAAAGCAAAATGTTCAATTTCCAAGAGCCAAACATTAATTCTTGCTGTTTCAGTTCTTTGCATTTGAGTAATTGCTGTGGTTTTTAACCGCGGTGAAAACAAACACAAAAGGCAGAGCTGGTCCGATAGCCACGCCGTAAGAAAATGTCTGCGGTTCTTTAGAGAGCATCTGTAAGTTCACAGAATGAACCTGAAATTGTCCTTGCATGTTAGTGAGAATCTCACGAAACCTCCTTTCATGAAATGAAATCCTAATGACAAACCAAAATGAATAGACTCTTCTTGACATCTTAGCCATGATCCAACTTGTTCTAGAAAGTCCACTGGCGCAAATCCTGTTATTTCTCTTGGAACATAAATAAAAACAGAAACTGGATGAAAAAGCACAACATGCTAACACCAGGTCAGATAAAACGGGGATAACCAGCTGTAACAGCTGAGTTGACCAGTTGGGACAGAGCCAGCCTGCACAGTGGAAATGTTGAATATCTAGACCTTGACAGAGAAAGTTTGCTGATCTCTGATAGCTCTTAAAGGAGCAGGTGACTCACCAGGCGATTTTGATCATGGTCTGAATGAAATATTTTTTTTTTGAATGAAATATTTCTAAGGACTAGGGGCTCAGTCAGTTAAGCATCTGCCTTCAGCTCAGGTCATGATCCCAGGGTCCTGGGATCGAGCCCCACATCGGGCTCCCTGCTCAGTGGGGAGTCTGCTTCTCTCTCTCCTTCTGCCGCTCCCCCTGCTTGTGCTCTCTCTCTCCCTCTCTGACAAATAAATAAGTAAAATCTTAAAAAAAAAAAAAAAAAAGAAATATTTCTGGGGACTATATAACTCCCTTCACTTTGCTTTCCTCTTTATCAAGCGACCTTCTGAATGTAATTAGACTTCTTGAATCTGTTTCTCTATTGAAAGAACGTGCAGACTTGGTAACAGAAATTTCCAGTTAGCCTTCACAGTTACATTTCTCCCTAAATTGGTCCTCTGGTAAGGTCCCTTCTAAATTCACCCCAGGAACTCCAGTTTTCCAGGGGTCTAGCTTTCCTGGATATGATGGCCACACCTACCCTGTACTTTTATTTCTAGGCCTCTTACCCTTTTAGTATTTTTTTATTTATTGAAGTAATAAATGAAGAGTTTTAACAATCAGACAGAAGTACAGGGTTAAAACAAAAAATAACAGTCACTCCCCAAGGCCCTCCTGATCTCCAGTTCCCACGACCCAGATTTTCAAATCTTCTCCATTTTTCATATTTGCCTTCATAATTCTAAATAACACGGTGAATGAAAACTCTTCACAATAGTCATATCAAGTCAATAATCAGGTCCCCTTGCCCCCTTCTCTGAACAATCCCTTACCATTGTCCCCCTCCAGCCTACACTAACTGTCCTCGGAGCTGGCTGCACAGCTATCACCCTGGAGCTCCCCACCTCCGGCATTTTCCAGGGGGTTCCCACGGTCTCTTGTTCGAGATGCCTCGTTTTCCGGACCCTGGGTTGTCACTGTGATTGATGGGGCACATCCTTCTGCTGCTTCATGAGAATGAATGGAGGGTCAAATTTTTGTTGCAGTGAGTATTTGAAAATACTTCTATTAGACCCTTACATTCACTTGGTAGTTCATCAGGGTATGAATCTCCAGATGGCAATCATGTCCTCTTAGAAGTTGTAGGCACTAGCCTATTGTCCTCTCATTTCCTGTGTCACTGTGCCTTTCTAATCCTTGACATTTTGTATGCTTCTGAGAGCATCTCATTTGTTCAGGTGTCCTGAGTTTTGGTCATGGTTTACCTGGTGAGGATCTTTAATTCATTGAGCTGAGCTGTCAGTGGCCTTTTTCAATCTAGAGGCTCACACTCTTATTTGGGAAGTTTTCTTTTCTTTTCTTTTTTAATTTTTAAAGATTTTTATTTATTTATTTGACATAGAGAGACAGAGCGAGAGAGGGAACACAAGCAGGGGGAGTGGGAGAGGGAGAAGCAGGCTTCCCATGGAGCAGGGAGCCCGATGTGGGGCTCGATCCCAGGACCCTGGGACCATGACCTGAGCCAAAGGCAGATGCTTAACGACTGAGCCACTTAGGCGCCCCGGAAAGTTTTCTTTTCTTTTTCCATAATTTCTTGTCCTCCTTTTTTTCTATAGTTTTCCTAAAGATACTTTGAATTGAAAATTTGGGCTCTCGGGCGCCTGGGTGGCTCAGTCGTTAAGCGTCTGCCTTCGGCTCAGGTCATGATCCCAGGGTCCTGGGATCGAGTCCCACATCGGGCTCCCTGCTCAGCAAGAAGCCTGCTTCTCCCTCTCCCACTCCCCCTGCTTGTGTTCCTGCTCTCGTTATCTCTCTCTCTCTGTCAAATAAATAAATAAAATCTTTAAAAAAAAAAAAAAAAAGAAAATTTGGGCTCTCTTGATCAATCCTGTGGTGGATTTGTCTCTTCTCTGGTACCTTCTATCTCCTTGTCTTTTTGTTCAACTGTCTGAAAAATTTCCTCAGTTGTATCTTTGATACTTTATACTGAATTTTTTCTTTCTTCTAGCATATTTTTAATTTCAAAAACTTTTTTATTCCCTGCATTAAAAAAAATTCATGGCATTCTGTGATTTCAGTGATGCAGTATCTTCTTGGGTCCCTTTTAGGGTTTTCATTAAAATTCTTTTAAAAACTTTGCTCTCTGAATCATCTGGGGTTTTCTTGGTCCTTTTTCCCCTTTTGTCTTAGTGTCTGTGCTTCGTAGTGGGGGCTCCCTCAATCTGGTAATCCAGTGCTGGAAATTCAAATGTAAGCCTGGAGCACTGACTCTCTTTTCGGCTTATTGTGGCATGGCGCCATGAGCAGCAGTCTCCCCGGACACCCTGTAGGGGGCGGCTCGGGAAGTCCCGCATGGAAACCAGCGTGTGCACTGAAGTCTTGGGAGATGGTGGAGCTGCACATCAGCTTGAAGAATTAAGGCCCTCAGAAGGACAAACCCTTCTTGGGCACCAGCAGGTTTAAGTCCACTCCCTGCCCCAAATTCCCCGTATGTGTTTTGGGGGGACCAGCAGCATTGTGATGAGGCCGACTGTGGATATTTCCCCTCATGGATACTGAGGCACTGAGGGAGCTCAACAAGAATAAAACATGAGTCAAGAAGCTAGCCAAAAAGTATGATGCCTTTTTTTGCTTCAGAATCTCTGATCGAGCAGATCCCATGAATCCTGGGCCCAGGCCTCAGGAAGGCTGGCAAGTTCCCCTCCTTGTTGACCCACAATGAGAACATGGTGGCCAAAGTGGATGAAGTGAAGTCCAGAATCAAAGGCCAGATGAAGAAGGTGCTGTGTCTGGCAGTGGCTGTTGGCCCCGTGAAGATGACAAAGGACGAGCTTGTGGACAACATCCACTTGGCTGTCAGTTTCCTGGCGTCATTGCTTAAGAGGAACTGGCAGAACATCTGGGCTTTATGCATCCAGGGCACCATGGGCAAGCCCCAGCGTCTGCACGAAGGCACAGCTCAATAAACCCTAGTGCTACAAAAAAAAAAGAGTGGGGTAGTTACTTGTGCACCCATTGATAAGATGATCCAGAAGTACCTTCCCACCATAAACAACTAGAAAACTGGAAACAATATAAAAAAAAAAAAAACAATTTGCAGGCTTCTCAGCACAAAACTGAGAAAAGGGAGAAAATGAGGTGAGCCTTACTACCACCTAGGCTTTCTGCCTGGAGGAAATGTCCAGACCATGGCCCAGAAAGAGAAATCTAAACAGAGATTGGAGTTGAGAGAGATTGAGGTGGCTACACTTTCCAGGGCAGAGTACTTAAAAAGGGCAGGAATTACCCAGACCTCCACTGATCTGTTTATGCCTCTGGTGCAGTCCCATTAGTCTGGACGACAACTTCAAAGAAAGGAATACTTGACAGGAAGGCAGGACATAAATAAATTTCAGATCTCATGTAGGCCCGAAACCATTTAAGTTCTCACTAGGCAGGGTGGAGAGATCGCCTTGAATACCTGGGGCATTCAGTAGAGACCCCAGAAGGGCCATGCCTTAAAAGTGGGGTTAAACTGGCTTTGGGCTAATGGGGACTCTACAACTCCCCTACAAGAGCTGAAAAACCAGGCTTCAAATGGATCAGGCTTCAAACCCACAAGTAACTTAAACTGCCTGCCAAAAAAGTTTGATCTTCTTTAAAGGAATATAAATCCAGCATTTGGTGATAACAAACTCACCATGTTAAAATCACTAGCCAGGGCAGAGCAAGATGGCGGAGGAGTAGGAGACCTAAATTTCGTCCGGTCCCAGGAATTCAGCTAGATAGGGATCAAACCATTCTGAACACCTACAGACTCAACAGGAGATCAAAGAAAAGAAGAGCAACAACTCTCTGAACAGACAAGCGACCACTTTCTGGAAGGTAGGACGTGCGTGCGGAGAAGTGAATCCGAGGCGATATTTCGGTAGATACACCGCGGGGGAGGGAGCTGGCTATGGGCAAGTGATAGAGCCGCGGAGCACAAAATCGGAACTTTTAGAAGTCTGCTCCGCTGAGCGACGTCCCTCCAGTGGCTAAGCGGGGGGTGGAACCGTTGCGGGACAGTGTGGTCTCAGGACCCTCGGGGTCACAGAAAGACCAGGGCTGCCTGAGTGCGGCAGAGCTCCCAGGTTTCGGAGTGGGGAAGCCGGCCGCAGAGACAGAGCCGAGGCGCGGGCTCTCAGCTCGGGGTTGCCATAAACCGTGATCCGGGCACAGTCGGGCCACTGCTCCTCCAGCAGGGACCCAACAAGCGGCAGATCCGGGGAGACTCCCCTTCCTCCCCCGGGGAGGAGCAGCGCGGGAGCGCACCACCGGGATCTGCTGGGTTTGGAGACTCCACACGGGGTCGGGTGCCAGAGATAGAAATGCTCAGTCACAGGCCGGGTGAGCACGGAGTGCGGCCGGAGACCAGGGAGACAGGAGTGATTGACTACTTTTCTCTGGGGGCGCACTGAGGAGTGGGGCCCCGAGTTCTCGGCTCCTCCGGGCGGAGATTAGTAGGCCGCCATTTTCACTCTCGGCCTCCAAAGCTGTACGGAAAGCTCGCAGGGAACAAAAGCTCCGGAGAGCAAACCTGAGCAGATGACTTAGCCGGGACCGGCAAGGGCGGGGCAATTCCGCCTCCGGCAAAGACATTTGGGAACCACAGCAACAGGCCCCTCCCCCAGAAGATCAGCGAGAACAGCCAGCCAAGACCAAGTTTACCGATCAGTGAGAACGGCAGAACTCCAGCGCTAGGGGAATACTGCACATAGAATCCATGGCTTTTTTACCATGATTCTTTAGTCTTTCAAAGTTAAATTTTTTAATTTTCTTTTTCTTTTTTTTGAATTTTTCTTTTTCATTCTTTTTTCAACAACTTCTTATCAATTCCTTTTTAAAAATCTTTTTAACTTTTAATCTTTACAGTCATATTCCATCCCTTCATCATATTTACCCTTATTTTTGTATATATGTAAGTTTTTCTTTCTTTAAAATTTTGAGAGGCAATTTTTCTAACAGACCAAAATACACCCAAAATCTAGTGTGTGACTCTGTTCTATTCACCAGCCTAATTATATTCTTTTCTTTTTTTCCCCCTTTCTTTCCCCTCCCCCCACCCCCAGTTTTGGGTCTCTTCTGATTTGTTTAGTGTATATTTTTCTGGGGTTGTTTTTACCCTTTTAGCATTTTGTTCTCTCATTCATCTCTTCTCCTCTGGACAAAATGACAGGACAGAAAAACTCCTCAAAAAAAAGAACAAGAGGCAGTACTGACTGCCAGGGACCTAATCAATACAGACATTAGTAAGATGTCAGAACTAGAGTTCAGAATGACAATTATAAAGATACTAGCTGGGCTTGAAGAAAGTATAAAAGATACTAGAAAATCCCTTTCTGGAGAAATAAAAGAATTAAAATCTAATCAAGTCAAAATCAAAAAGGCTATTAATGAGGTGCAATAAAAAATGGAGGCTCTAACTGCTAGGATAAATGAGGCAGAAGACAGAATGAGTGATATAGAAGACCAAATGATGGAGAATAAAGAAGCTGAGAAAGGGGCGCCTGGGTGGCTCAGTCGTTAAGCGTCTGCCTTCGGCTCAGGTCATGATCCCAGGGTCCTGGGATCAAGCCCCGCGTCGGGCTCCCTGCTCCGCAGGAAGCCTGCCTCTCCCTCTCCCACTCCCCCTGCTTGTGTTCCCTCTCTCGCTGTGTCTCTCTCTGTCAAATAAATAAATAAAATCTTTAAAAAAAAAAAAAAAAAAGAAGCTGAGAAAAAGAGAGATAAACAACTACTGGATCACGAGGGCAGAATTCGAGAGATAAGTGATACCATAAAGCAAAACAACATTAGAATAATTAGGATCCCAGAAGAAGAAGAAAGAGAGAGAGGGGCAGAAGGTATATTGGAGCAAATTATAGCAGAGAACTTCCCTAATTTGGGAAAGGAAACAGGCATCAAAATCCAGGAGGCACAGAGAACCCCTCTCAAAATCAATAAAAATAGGTCAACACCCCGACATATAATAGTAAAACTCACAGTCTCAGAGACAAAGAGAAAATCCTGAAAGCAGCTCGGGACAAGAGGTCTGTAACCCTTTCTAATGGTAGAAACATTAGATTGGCAACAGACCTATCCACAGAGACCTGGCAGGCCAGAAAGGACTGGCATGATATATTCAGAGCACTAAATGAGAAAAATATGCAGCCAAGAATACTATATCCAGCTAGGCTGTCATTGAAAATAGGAGAGATAAAAAGCTTCTAGGACAAACAAAAACTAAAAGAATTTGCAAACACCAAACCAGCACTACAAGAAATACTGAAAGGGGTCCTCTAAGCAAAGAGAGAGCCTAAAAGTAACATAGACCAGGAAGGGACAGGGACAATATGCAGAAACAGTGACTTTACAGGTAATACAACGGCACTAAATTCATATCTTTCAGTAGTTACCCTGAATGTAAATGGGCTAAATGCCCCACTCAAAAGACACAGCATATCAGATTGGATAAAAAACAAGACCCACTGATATGCTGTCTGCAAGAGACACATTTTAGACCCAAAGACATCTCCAGATTGAAAGTGAGGGGGTGGAAAAGCATTTACCATGCTAATGGACACCAAAAGAAAGCTGGGGTGGCAATCCTTATAACAGAAAAATTAGATTTTAAACCAAAGACTATAATAAGAGATGAGGAAGGACACTACATCATACTTAAAGGGTCTATCCAACAAGAAGATCTAACAGTTTTAAATATCTATGCCCCTAGCATAGGAGCAGCCAATTATATAAGCCAGTTAATAACAATATCAAAGAAACACGCCAACAATAATACAGTAATAGTAGGGGACTTTAACACCCCCCTCCCTGAAATGGACAGATCATCTAAGCAAAAGATCAACAAGGAAATAAAGGCTTTAAATGACACACTGGACCAGAGGGACTTCACAGATACATTCAGAACATTCCATCCCAAAGCAACAGAATACACATTCTTCTCTAGTGCACATGGAACATTCCCCAGAAATGGAAAAAAGACAGTCTCTTCAACACATGGTGTTGGGAAAATTGGACAGCCACATGCAAAAGAATGAAACTGGACCATTTCCTTACACCACACACAAAAATAGACCCAAAATGCGTAAAAGACCTAAATGTGAGACAGGAATCCATCAAAATCCTTGAGGAGAACACAGGCAGCAACCTCTGTGACCTCAGCCGCAGCAACTTCTTCCTAGAAACATCGCCAAAGGCAAGGGAAGCAAGGGCAAAAATGAACTATTGGGACTTCATCAAGATCTAAAGCTTTTGCACAGCAAAGGAAACAGTCAACAAAACCAAAAGACAACTGACAGAATGGGAGAAGATATTTGCAAATGACATGTCAGATAAAGGGCTAGTATCCAAAGTCTATAAAGAACTTATCAAACTCAACACCCAAAGAACAACTAATACAATCAAGAAATGGGCAGAAGACATGAACAGACATTTCTGCAAAGAAGACATCCAAATGGCCAACAGACACATGAAAAAGTGCTCAACATCACTCAGCATCAGGGAGATACAAATCAAAACCTCAATGAGATACCACCTCACACCCGTCAGAATGGCTAAAATTAACAAGTCAGGAAACAACAGATGTTGGCGAGGATGGGGAGAAAGGGGAACCCTCCTACATTGTTGGTGGGAATGCAAGCTGGTGCAGCCAGTGTGGAAAACAGTATGGAGGTTCCTCAGAAAGTTGAAAATAGAGCTCCCCTACGACTCATAATTGCACTACTAGGTATTTATCCCAAAGATACAAATGTAGTGATCTGAAGGGGTATGTGCACCCCAATGTTTATAGCAACAATGTCCACAATAGCCAAACTATGGAAAGAGCCTAGATGTCCATCAACAGATGAATGGATAAAGAAGATGTGGTGTATATATATATATATATATATACACACACATACACACAACACACACAAAATGGAATATACGCAGCCACCAAAAAATGAAATTTTGCCATTTGCAATGATGTGGATGGAACTAGAGGGTATTATGCTAAGTGAAATAAGTCAATCAGAGAAAGACAAGTATCATATGATCTCACTGATATGAGGAATTTGAAAAACAAGACAAAGGATCATAGGGGAAGGGAGAGAAAAATGAAACAAGTTGAAACCAGAGAGGGAGATAAACCATAAGAGACTCTTAATCTCAGGAAACAAACTGAGGGTTGCTGGAGCGGAGGGGAGTGGGAGGGATGGGGTGGCTGGGTGACGGACACTGGGGAGGGTATGTGTTGTGGGGAGTGCTGTGAATTGTGTAAGACTGATGAATCACAGACCTGTACCCCTGAAACAAATAATATGTTATATGTTAATTTAAAAAATTAATAAAATTTTAAAAAAGGAAAAAATATCACTAGCCATATGAAGAAGCAGGAGAATGGGACCCATAACAAGAAGAAAAATCAGTCATTAAAAACAAACTAGGAAACGATGGAGATGATGAAGTCAGTGGCAAGGACATGAAGACAACAGCTATTATAAATGTGCTTCATGTACTCAAGGTTGTGAGAGAAAGCAGGGGTGTGATGAGAAGAGAAATGAAAGATAGAAAAAATCAAAAAGAGTTTTTTAGGGGTGAAAAATACCTGAAATGAATTATGTACTGGGTAGGATTAACTAATTAGTGCAGAGGAAAACATCAGTGGGCTTAAGGATGTGGCAATAGAAGCTCCCCAACCCGAAAGACGGGCAGAAATCCTTGAACACAGCCTCAGGGAAGTGGGCGACAACATGCTATAGAACATACATGCAATGGGGGCAGGGGGTACGGAGAAATCTGGTCCAAAAAGTCCAAAATTTGATTAAAACTATAAACACACTCATCTAAGAATCTCAGTGAAATCCAATCAAATTACCAAATCTATAAAGAACTTATCAAATTCAACACAATCAAATTACAAAAAATATAGAAAATCACAATCAAATTACCAAAATCACAATCAAATTACCAAAAATCAATAATGAGGAAATACCTTCAAAGCAGCCAGAGGGGAAAAAACAAATTACACACAGAACAAAGTTGAAAATTAAAATAGATTTCTCATGAGAAAGTTCAGTCCACAAAGACACTGAAGTGACATCTTGAAAGCACTGAAAGATTAAAAAAAGTTCAGTCTAGAATGTTACATCTGTCAGAAATATCTTTTTTAAATGAAGGCAAATTAGAGGCTTTTTCAAATAACCTGGGAGAATTAACAGCCAGCAGACCTGAAATACACAAAAAAACATTAAAGGAAAGTCTTCAAGCAAAAGCAAATTGATACCGAGTGGAAATTTGGATTTACACAAAAAATGAAAACTGCTGGAAATTGTAAATATGTAGATAATTATAGAAGATATTTTTTCCTTATTTAAAAAATTTTAAAGGGGCACCTGGGTGGCTCAGGCAGTTAAGGGTCCAACTCTTGATCTCAGTTCAGATCTTGATCTCAGGGTTGTGAGTTTGGGCTCCACAGAGGGCCCTGCATTGCGCGTGGAGCTTAAAAAAAATTTTTTTTTTTAAAGATAATTGTTTAAATTTTAAAAAATTAAAATGTATTGCAGGGTTTAAAACATCTGTAAAATAGAATTTATGCCCACAATAGCACAAAGAATGGGTGGTTTTGAGAGAATGATAGTACTCTGTTACAAGGTCCTTAAGATCTACTTTTATGTAGATGGAGGCTATAATAAGTTAAAAATATAGACTGAACCCTAGGGCAAATATTTAAAAGTGAAAAGCAACAACAAAAAATATAAACTATACTATGTGAAGAAAAAAGTGAAAAGGAACAAAGAGGTATAACTAATCAATGGTAGAGATCAAGTGGAATCATAAAATACACTAAATTTAAAAAGAGCAGGAAAAGAGAGGAAAGGGGACAAATAACAACATAGAAAACAAATGGCAAGATAATAGACTTACACCTGACCATAATAATAATCACATTAAATGTAAATTATCTAATCCCTCCAATTAAAGGTAGACATTATTACACTTGATTAAAAAAACAAAAAACAACTTTTTTTTTTGAACTGCTGTCTCGATGCAATCTTGACCTTGGCTGGAAGCCAGTGAGTTCCCCTCCTGCTGATTTGAGTCTGCACCCCAACCACTTCCTTTATCAGGGCAGCCACAAGCCAGGACATTGTGCACCAGCTGTAATTGACCAGGGCCAGGTACCAGACAGCTAGGGACAGCCTCTATGCCCCTGGAGCCCTTGATATTATTTAAGGGGTCCCACGAAACCTAGGTAACCCTATCCCACTTACCAAATCCAAACTGTTCACTCCAGCTCTGGCTTCCTGTTCCCCCGGGGGGCAGAGCCCTGTGTGGCCCTGCCTGGCAGCCTGCCCCCCTTTGAAGCTGTAAATAACAGAGCTCTGCCTTTTGGTTATCCAAACAACATTCTGTTGTGATCTCCCATCAAAAGAGTCTTAAAATCTTGTAAAACAACCCATCTATATGCTATCTATAAGAAACCTACTTAAACTATAAAAGCAAATAGATGAAAAGCAAAATGATTGGAAAAGATATGGTGTGCAATTACTGATCACAAGAAAGCTAGAGAGAGGTTATATTGAATTGTATTCAGATAAAGTAGTCTTTGGAACAAATAATATTACCAGGGATAAAAAGAGATATTTATAACAGTAAAGGGAACAATCATCAAGAAGACATCATAATTCCAAGTGTATAGGCACCCAATAACATAGCTTTAAAGTACTTGAAACAAAAACTTTTAGAACTGAAAGAAATAGGCAAAGCTAAAATTATTGTTGAAGATTTTAATACTCCTTTCTCAACAATGAATAGATGAAATAGACAAAAAATGAGTTAGCATATAGGCAGTTTTATAACACTCCCTAATTGACCTCTATAGAACAATTTACCCAACAACAGAGTACGCATTTTTTTTCAAATGAACATAGAACATTCACCAGGGTGTAACATATTCTGAGCCGTAAAACAAGTCTCAATGAATTTAAGAGGATCAAAATTATACAGAGTGTATTCTCTCTACAATAGAATTAAAATAATAACAGAAAGATGAAAGAAATCTAGAAAAAAAAACCAAATTCTTAGAAATTAAGCATCATACTTCTCAATAATTCAAAGTCAAAGAAGAAATCACAAGAGAAATTAGGAAATATTTTTAGCAGAATCAGAATGAAAACCTCACACATCCACATTTGTGGGATCCAGCTACAGCAGTGCTTTAAGGGAAATTTATAACATTAAATGCTACTTTTAGGAAAAAGGAAAAATCTAAAACGGGTGCTTTATGTTTCCACTTTAAGAAACTAGAAAAAGAAGGCCAAATGAAATCCAAAATACACAGAAGAAAGGAAATAAGATGGCAGATCAATGAAATAGGAAATGGACAAAGAATAGAGAATATCGATAGAACTAAAAATTGGTTCTTTGAAAAGATCAGGAATGAGACACTTAGAAGACACTGTGGACCAGTAGGTTTCATTAAAGCGGGATTTCTCAGGTTTGTCTGTACATTAGAATCAGTTGGGGAACCTTAAAAATTCCTGATGCTGGGCTGTCCTGAACAATTTCATCAGCTCTGGAAGTGGAGCCTAGCCCCCCAGGTGATTCCAATGTGCAGCCAAGTTTGAGAGGCACTGTTGAGAGATCAGGCTCCCACCCCACTGCACCCTTGTCAGTATCCATCTGGGGCTGCTCCGCATCCACAGAGCAGAATCCTCTAATCCCTCACATGGATTGTACATGGCTGGCTGGAGGTGTACTGAGAGGGAAGCAGAAGGTGTCTGGATCTCTCCGTTTCATATACAGACCTTCATCTACCTTCACTATGGTGCCTCCACCCTGCTGGAGTCCCCTAGACCACATCCTCTGTGATTCAGTTTGTCCACAGAGTCAATCTCCAGTTTCCTGCCAGGTCAGGAAGAGGCAGCCCTCTGGCTATGCTGGGTCAGGGAGGGACTCTGCCGCCTCGCTCATCCCCTATATTCAACCGATCTTCCAGTTCTCAGCCCTACTCTGCACCCCTGCTTTCAGATTCCCAAAGCTTTGTGGGGTTCTGCAGGGGAAGTTAACTCTCTTCCTGCTGGCTTCCCCCACTGCAGGCTTCAGTTCCTGGGACCTTCGGTCTGATTAAGTCTCCTAACAGTCATTTTTCTCTTTCCAGCTCCCCCTCACTTTGTTCTTTGGATGTGTCTTAGTTACCTCTATTCTATTTTCTTAAAACTTGGGATTTATGGCTCTCCCCCTCGACTTTGTTTACTATCATTTGGGTGGAATTTCAGGAGATAGTGGAGATAAAAGCAAGCGTTTAATGTGCCACATTTAAGCAGAAATTTTCCAGAGCCTCTCTGAGACATCGGTGTATAACTATGATAGTCACTGTTAATTGATTTCCCTTCCCAGGAACGTAGAGTGAGAGCTACAGAGGCCCCGGGGATGTGGGAGTACTAGCCTGGCGTAGGATACTGGTTTTTCTGATCAGACTTCACAAGGTGTAATTCTTCTTAAGTCTTTAAATAAAATGAAATTGGATTGCAAAACTCTTTAAATCTAGTGCCTTCAGAACTGTTAGCCAAGATGGTTGTATTTTGCTAGTAACAGTTAAATCTTCCTCATGAATACTCCAGTGTTTTGTTCTCCCAATAAAGCCACTAATGATAATGATTCTAATGGGGGGGGGGGCATGTAAGTTACTGTCTTCTCAGGAGGAAGTCACAATAGGCGGGTTCTTTCCTGGATGTCAGAGAGCATGTCCACATTTGGCCCCTGTCCATAGTCCTGGCTTGACTTTTTCACCTTAAGTTTGAACCCATGGAAGAAGGTTCGGGTCCCTGCAGCTACGGACCTGACTGCAAAGTCGCTGGCAAAGCAATAGGCTGAGCAGGAGAGAGAGCATCTTGGTTCTGATGACCCTGAGGCAGGGGCTTGTGGCTTTGTAACATAGAGGGATGATCCAGACAACTTGCCTTTTAGCCCTACAGTCACTGAATCTATACCAGTGTTTAGTAAAGGGAAATATCCCCAGAGGGATGTGGAAATATAATCCGCTTCTGTAGAGAAATGACATTTCAATGCTTAGGTGGAGTTGGGACAGATACTGCCCCCCCCCCCCCCCCCCCCCCCCCAGGTATCCCAGCCGAGGGCTGGAAAGTATGCCTTTGTGCCCTGAGGCCAGCTTCTAATCCCTGGCGGTCAGGGCCTGTGTGTGGTTTGATGTAAATCCTCAAAACAAAACAGCTTGACTGTCTTTGGAGGAGGTGGTCCGTGTGAGGTTCCAAGGAAGTAGAGGAAGTACAGAGAGCCAGAGCCTGATCTCGTGCAACTGCAGATAAGTCACAGCCTCCCAGGTTCAGCTGCTGGTGATGCACTGGGCACTCACTGTATGACGTGGGCCACTTGCAGGGTGTGATGGGTTGAATTGTGTTTCCAAAAAAGAGATGTTAAGGACCTAACCCCCAATACCTCAGAACGTGGCATAATTTGGAAATAGAGTCTTGCAGATGCAATTAGTTTAGACACTGTCATATTGGAGAAGAGTGGGCCCTTAATCCAGTGTGACTGATGTCCTTGGAAGAAGACGATGAAAACACATGAAAAAAAACACTGCATGAAGGTGGAGTGGAGGTTGGAAACCAGTAGGGGGGTGGGGGGGGGGGAGGTTGGGGACCCGTACGTCTGTACAGACCGCCGAGGTGGAAAGCACCTTTGGCCATCACTGGCGATCTTCTAATTAAAAGGGCATCAAGGAAATGCTTAATCCTGGTAAACTTCAGAACATCATTAAATGATCATCAGTGTTTAAATCCTCAAGATAGCCTGGTCAGTGAAACAGAAAATTTCATACTCTTCTAGATGAGTCCCTGCCGTCAATCCATCTATATCTAAAAGGTTGGAGTTTGCTTCTTGGGTCTTGTTGACAGTCTGCCAACAAAATTATTAAGTATGTATCATGTGCTATTAGCTGTGCCAGGTGCAGGGAGTACAGAGATCAATAGGGGACATCATGCACCCTGACATCTCCCTCAGAGAATTTCCATTCTTATGAGAAACACAGACATTAAACACACTATTTCAAATAATGAATTAAGGGCACCTGGGTGGCTCAGTTGGTTAAGCATCTGCCTTCAGCTCAGGTCATAATCCTAGGGTTCTGGGGTCAAACCCCACATCAGGCTCCCTGCTCAGCAGGGAGTCTGCTTCTCCCTCTCCCTCTACCCCTCCCCCCTGCTTGTACTTTGTCTCTCTCTCAAATAAATAAATAAAATCTTTTAAAATAATAATAATAAATTAAGAGATTACAAGAGTGAAGAGAACCAAACAGAAAAGTCTAGGGTGTCCTGGCAGCATGTAAGGGAGATCTGACTGGTGTGTTGGTAAACGTTACCCCTGCACTCCCCACCAAAAAAACCCTGATTTGTAGCCTATGCATAAATACTTCCCCCATGACTGATGGCAGGCTGTCCCTGCCACCAAAGGCAGACTTGGGATGAGATGCAAGTAGCAGAGCAGTACATTGTACCGTCAGGTGTAGGTGGCTTCAAGAGCATGGATAATAGCACAACGTCATCAACTAATAAGGAGGTAATGTTTCAAGTGTTTGGTTTGAATATAATGCCTTTCATTGTGTTTATATAATTGAATTTCTAATGGTGGCTGTTTAGCATCCATCTTGCAAAACTGCACCCGTCACAAGCTGGAACAAGTTTGGGGCTAAGAGTTAAGGAAGGCTCCTGGGGAAGTGACACTTACCTGAAGGATGAATTGGAATTACCAGAAAAGGTGAGGGAGAGCCTTCCAGGCAGGAGCAGTGGTGTGTAAGAAGGTCCTGGAATTAAAGAGAGTCTGGAATACTTGGGAAAATAGGGGAAAGAAGGTGAAGAAAAATGTGGCAAAGTGAGACTCAGGAGAAAGACGGGAACCAAGTCATGCAGAGCCTCATAGCCCATGGAGAGGAGTTGGGGCTTTAGCCTCAGCGTAGTGGAAAACTACAGAAGTGTTAAGGAGGGGAGTGATTATCTGATGTAAATATGTAAAATATCATTCTGCTCTATGAATGGATTAAAGGACTCAAAGGTGAATGCAAGACACCAAACGTGGGGTGCCTGGGTGGCTCAGTTGGTTAAGCGTCTGCCTTCAGCTCAGGTCATGATCCCAGGGTCCTGGGATCGAGCCCCACATGGGGCTCCCTGCTCCATGGGGAGCCTGCTTCTCCCTCTCCCTCTGCCTGCCACTCCCCCTGCTTGTGCTCTCTCTCTCTCTGTCAAATAAATAAATATATAAATAAGTAAAATCTTAAAAAAAAAAAAACCAAACGTATAAGCAACAAAAGAAAAAGAATAAATTGAATGTCATCAGAATTAAAAACTTTTGTGCATCAAAGGGCATTACCAAGAGAATGAAAAGACAACCCACAGAATGGAGAAAATACTCACAAATCAGAGTTCTGATAGGGATCTAATATCTAAGATATAAAGAACCCTATTTCAGCAGCTGTAAACCAAACAAGCCAATTAAAAAATGGGCCACGGACATGAATACACATTTCTCCAAGGAAGGCATACAAATGTCCAATAAGCACTTCAAAATATGTTTAATGTCATTAGTCATTAGGGAGATATAAATCAAAACCACAGGGAGACACCACTTCACACTCATTAGCATGACTATAACGAAAACAAAACAGAAAATAACAAGTGTGGTGAGGATGTGGAGAAATTGAAACCCTCCACTTTCTGGTGGGAATGTAAAATTGTCCAGCCACTGTTAAAAAATGTGGGCACTTCCTCAGGAAGTTAAATGTGGATTGCCATATGACCTGACAATTCCATGCCGTAGGTATCCCAAGGAAATTGAAACAGGTGTTCCAACAAAAACATACACAGTGTTCATAGCAACACCATTCACAATAGCCAAAAGATAGAAACACACCAGGTATCTCTGATGAGGGGATAAACAAAATGTGATCTATCCACACAATGGATATTAATTGGCCATAAAAGGGAATGGAATACTGATACATAATGCAACATGGATAAACCTTGAAAACATTATGTGCAGTGAAAGAAGTGAGACACAAAAAGCTACATATGCTATGGTTTCATTTATATGAAATATCCAGAACTGACAAATTCATAGAGACAGAAAGCAAATTAGTGGTTGCCAGGAAGCAGGGGTAGGGGAGAATAGGAAGTATTGCTCCATGGGCATGGGGTTTTCTTTGGGGATGGTGATAATATTCTAGAACAAGATAGCGGTGATGTTTGTACCACATTGTGATTGTAGTAAATGCCACCAAATTTACACATTAAAATGGTTTGTTATGTGTATTTTACACAATAAGAAAAATAGTCAGGGCGCCTGGGTGGCTCAGTCGTTAAGCGTCTGCCTTCGGCTCAGGTCGTGATCCCAGGGTCCTGGGATCGAGCCCCACATCGGGCTCCCTGCTCCGCGGGAAGCCTGCTTCTCCCTCTCCCACTCCCCCTGCTTGTGTTCCCTCTCTGGCTGTCTTTCTTTCTGTCAAATAAAAAAAAGAGAAAGAAAGAAAAATAGTGTGCAGAGCCTGTTGGGCGATGCTTTGTTGGTAGAATTGCAGGGACTTGGGAGTGAAGGGAGTGGCTCAAGGGTAACTTCCGAGTTTTTGATGATAGCCACAGCACACGTGGTGAAGACATTTAGCAAAACAGAAAATTCTAAAGGCAGATACCGAGTTCCCTTTTGGGCATGTTGTGATTGAGATGCCTGAGGAGCATTCTTCCTGACTGAGAATTTCAGGAAGGTGGTTGGCTCCGTGGTCTTCCTCATGCTTTTTACCTTTATCCCCAGGTGGCTGCAGCACCTCTAGGCTTCCTGTCCATGTGACAGAAAAGGGGATGTGGAGGAAGGGGTGCAGGAGAACGGGGGCGGGGGGGAAGCAGTCCAGAAACTCTGAGCTTATGTCCCATTGGTCGGATGAGTGTCCCATGGTTACCCCCGGCTGCAAGGGAATGTGGGAGAGTGGTTTTGGTGCGCACGCTGCCACTCCTAAACAAGACCCGGATCCTGTTTGCGGGATGAAACTGGAATGGATATTGGGTAGGCAAATATCAGTGTCTGCCATATGGTGTAATTAACTTCATAAAAAATTCCAGCAGAATTTGGACAGGAAGGCTGGGTGGAGATCCGCTATCCTCTTGTTGAGGCTGAGTGATTTCAATTCCTTTCATCTTTCTTCCTGGTTCATTTATGTGTTTCAAAATTCAGTCATTTCAGTAACTTTACCCCAAGTCTCTTAGATTTTCCAACATCCCCTGTGAGCCAGGATTTGGAGTTACTCTTCCTGTAAAGGAAGAATAGTAGAAATCAGCCTTTCTCAGCCGGGAAGTTCTGTAAGGTACGTGCATCGGTGGTGTGCCCTAGAAAAATAAAATTAACCACACAGACGAAAGCCATGTTCCTAACTTTTGTTTGACACATAGGATATTGATAGCATGTGGAGCCAGGAAGGTTTTCAGGCACCTACGACTCGGTAAAATACTCATTTTCTTATTCTACCTCAGTCCCGCTTTGGGAGTCAGTGTGGTTCTATTCCTGGATCTCCCAACAGATCTGGGCAAGTCCCTCCACTTTTCTGGGTTTCTTTTTCCTCATCGGTATATATTTAAAAAAAAAAAAGAATGCTTTGCATGGTAGTCTACCTCTACCTTTTCATTGTTTGGCCTTGGCTCAAAGATGAGAACACTTAAGGAATAAAACAAACTTTGAGGCCTTCATGAGTAAGCCTAATCTAAAACAAATTTAGTGTTAAGTTACAAAAAAAGATATGCCATTTAAAAAATGTCAACTAACACAGAATGACTGCATTTTTGCACTTCACTTTTAACATGTGAACACCCTCAGAAACTTCAGGATTGAAATGTCTGATGCTATTCCAGGCACGCACGCTCCGAGGAGCACTTACCAGAGGCAGATGTTGACTCCTGGAAGTAATTCTATGTTTGAGAATTATTTAGGGCAGGTGGTGTCATTTTCCTTGACTTGCCTCAAGAGATCGGTGTTCATGTTTGCTCTGTGAGTCTAGGAGAAAATATCACCTTTCTCTCCTGTACCTCAACGCTCTGTTGTCTCATTTATAAAACATACAGCCATTCCTCTAGCTAATTCCACTTGTATGCATTAAATTCCACTCTGCATTTTTTTCCTCTTTGCCGTTTTAAGAAAATACAATTTAGACAATAATAATTGAAATGGCACAGTGCAGTATGCTGTACTAGAAAGAACCCCCTTGGGGAGTCAGGCTAGTGTGGTTCTCTTCCTGGATCTCCCAACAGACCTGGACAGGTCCCTCCACTTTTCTAGGTTTCTTTTTCCTCATTTGTATATATTAGAGAAAAAAAAAAAAAGGTGATTAGAGGAAGGTTTTGCAGGCTGATCCCCAATGTCCCCTCAAGCTTTAGTTTTCTGTAATTTTTATATGTAAACCAAGGTTTGAGGTTGATGTAGCAGTAAATTTTGCTTCCACCTACAAATATGGAAAAATGACTTGCCACATTTAGAATGTTTTTCATATTCAAAGATTTGGAGAGAGACCACTATCATTGGTTTGAATGGTTCAACAATGTCAGGGACAGCATCTTTTTTTTTTTTTTCTTTTTTACAGGTTTATAGAGGTTTAATTGACATACAATAAACTCCATTAATTAAATTGTACCACTTAGTGAATTTTGACATTTTTATATACTCGTGAAACCATCACAACACTCAAGATAGTGAACATTCCCATTACTCTTAAAAGTTTCCTCATTCTCCTTTTTTTTAAATTTTATTTTATTGTTAGGTTAGTCACCATACAGTGCATCACCAGTTTTCGATGCAATGATCCATGATTCATTGTTTCCGTACAACCCACAACGTTCATCATCATTAGCCATCAGGGAAATTCAAATCAAAACCACATTGAGATACCACCTTACACCAGTTAGAATGGCAAAAATTGTCAAGGCAAGAAACAACAAATGTTGTAGAGGTTGTGGAGAAAGGGGAACCCTCTTACACTGTTGGTGGGAATGCAAGCTGGTACAGCCACTTTGGAAAACAGTGTGGAGATTCGTCAAAAAATTAAAAATAGAACTACCCTATGACCCAGCAATTGCACTACTGGGTATTTATCCCAAAGACACAGATGTAGTGAAAAGAAGGGCCATATGCACCCCAATGTTCATAGCAGCAATGTCCACAATAGCCAAACTGTGGGAAGAGCCGAGATGCCCTTCAACAGACGAATGGATAAAGAAGATGTGGTGCATATATACAATGGAATATTACTCAGCCATCAGAAAGGATGAATACCCAACTTTTACATCAACATGGATGGGACTGGAGGAGATTATGCTAAGTGAAATAAGTCAAGCAGAGAAAGTCAATTATCATATGGTTTCACTTACTTGTGGAACATAAGGAATAGCATGGAGGACATTAGAGAAGGAAGGGAAAAATGAAGGGGGGGAGATCGGAAGGAGAGATGAACCATGAGAGACTATAGACTCTGAGAAACAAACTGAGGGTTTTAGAGGGGAGGTGAGTGGGGGGATGGGTTAGCTCATTCTCCTTTTTAATCCCTCCCTCCTGTCTCTCCTCCTCACTCTCCTCTGGCAACCATTGATCTGGCACATTACAGTATGCCGTACTAGAAATTAGTTGGCATTTTATAGAAATTTTTATGAATAGAATCAATAGTATGTATCCTTTCTGCCTGACTTTTTTTTTTTTTTTTAAGTAGGCTCCAAGGCCAGCGTGGAGCCCAGTGCAGGGCTTGAACTCACAACCCTGAGATCAAGACCTGAGCTGAGATCAAGAGTCAGATGCTTAACCAAAGTGAGCCACCCAGGCGTCCCCTGCCTGTTTTTATTTTGAGATTATCGATGTTGTGTTGTGTATCCAGTAGTTCATCCCTTTTAATTCCAAAGTGGTATTCCACCAATGGATATATCACAGGTTGTTTATCCATTCACTTGTTGAAGGGGATTTATATTGTTTCCAGATTTTTTTTTCAATTTTTTCCAGATTTTGACTATTACAAATGAAGTTGCCATGAACATTTGCGTAAAAACCTCTGTATGGATATGTATTTCTTTATCTCTTGGTAAATATCTAGCAGTAGAATGGCTGGATCATATGATAAGTAGTTTTTTGTTTCTCTGTTTGTTTTTTTAAGGAAAGTGCCAAACTGTTTCCAACATGGTTCCACCATTTTACATTCCTACCAGCAGTGTAAGAGAGTTCCAGTTCTCCATTCTGACGACACTAGGTATGGTCATTTTTTTTTTCTACTTTATCATTCTAAGAAGTATATAATTGTATCACATTCTGATTTTAATTTGCATTTCCCTAATGATGTTAAGTATCTCTGTATGTGTTTATTTCCATACATTTTCTTGGTGAAGTGTCAGTCCAAAAGTTTGTTCATTTCTTTACTGGGTTGTTTGTTTTCCTCTTATCAAGTTTTGAAAAGTCTTTATTTATTCTGGAAATAAGTCTTTTATCAGATATATGATTTGCAAAATTTCTCCTAGTATGCAGTTTGTCTATTAACTGTCTTGACTATCTTTCAAAAAGCAGTTATTTTGTTAAATTCAGTTTATAAATTTTTTACTTTATGAATTATGTTTTTAGTGGTATATCTAAGAAATCTGTTTGTAATCCAAAGAAACAAAGATTACCTACATTTTCTTCTGGAAGCTTAAAAAAGGGTTTAGATAACAACATTTTGGTCTATTGAGTGAAATTTTGTATGCGGTGTGAGGTATAGATCAGACTTCACTTTTTTTTTCTTTTTGTCTATGGATATTCAGTTGTTCCAGCATCATTTGTTGAAAGGACTTAACTTCTCTACTGAATTGCTTTTGTAATTTTGTAAAAAATTGTCAAAATATGTCTGAGTTTATTTCTGATCTCTCCATTCTGTTCCACTGATCTATTTGAGTTTTGTGTCAGTATCACCGTGTCTTAATTATTGTAGCTTTATAATAAGTCTTGAAATTGGTAATATAAGTCCTATAATTTTTTTCCGAAGATGGTTGGCTATTTTTTGTACTTTGCATTATAATATGAATTTTAGAATCAGCTTGTTAGTTTCTATTAAAAAAAATCCTCTTGGGGGCCCCTGGGTGGCTCAGTCAGTTAAGCGTCTGCCTTCGGCTCAGGTCACGATCCCGGGGTCCTGGGATCGAGCCCCGCATCGGGCTCCCTGCTCTGCGGGAAGCCTGCTTCTCCCTCTCCCACTCCCCCTGCTTGTGTTCCCTCTCTCGCTGTGTCTCTCTCTGTCAAATAAATAAATACAATCTTTAAAAAAAAAAGCCTCCTGGAATTTGGGGTGGGATTCATGGAATCTATAAACTGGGGAGGAATGGTGGTGGTACTATACTGAGTCTTCAGACTCATGAACACAGTTTAGCTGTCCATTTATTTGTGTATTTTAAATTTTCTTTCAGTAATGTCTTCAGTATACAGATGTGCACTTTGTTATCCTTAAGTGTTTCATATGTTTTATGCTATTGTAATTAGTATTGCTTTTAAAGTTTTAAATATCTTAGGTAATTTTTAAAAATTTTTTTTTGGATTTTATTTATTTATTTGACAGAGAGAGAGACAGCGAGAGAGGGAACACAAGCAGGGGGAGTGGGAGAGGGAGAAGCAGGCTTCCCGCTGAGCAGGGAGCCCGACGTGGGGCTCGATCCCAGGACCCCGGCACCATGACCCAAGCTGAAGGCAGACACTTAATGACTGAACCACCCAGGTGCCCCCTTAGGTAATTTTTTATATGCATTTTATGATCAGTAATTGGCTAAAACTCAAGGAGGACCCTCTGCAGATCCTGGATTTCTCTCTTTGTATACCTCTTTCTAATCTGGTTCTCTGTCCTGTAAACTTTAGCTGCTGTGGTCTCCTCAAGTGCTAGCCCTTTTACCTCCACTCAGGGAGTCTTCTGACCTCTACATAGATTCCCCTTCCCTGCTCCACAGCCTGGAAACTCTTTCAAGGCAGTATTCTGGGGCAATTAGAGGGCTCACATTTTTTTTTTTTCCCCTGGCCTCTTATATATCACTGATTTTCATTGCCTGATGTCCCAGGGTCTTGAAATCTGACACTTCATGTGTTTTGTCCTCTTTTATGTTCCTTTCAGGTAGAAGGGTAAATCTGATCCCTGTTATGCCATCTCAGCCAGAAGCGGAAGTCCTTGGGGGGTGTGTGTGGGGGTGTGCCTGCCATCTTAATCTTTCTCTTAAAGCTTTTCCTCATGCATGGGGCCTAATAACGATCACAAAATGGTTACTAAATCACTGAGCATTATCATTACATTTAACCCAGGGTTTAATGCCATCCATGCTTGTCCATTTCATTTTCATTGCAAAATATTTTCCCAGAAGTCCCCTAGCAAACTTGCCCTTTTATCTCATTGGTCCTAATGAGGTCACCTGCCATTCTTATCTTCAAATGAGTCTGAGAAAGCAGGAAGCAGTGTTGTCATGATTGGCTTCTGTTGAGGAATGATTTTTCACCAGACATACTGCCACCCCAAAAGAATTGGAGAAGGAAGGGGAAGGGGACATAGGATATTGGGTAGATAATTAACAGGGCCTGCCACTGACCATTAGTATCCTCTGCAGAAAGTAAGATCAGCATTGTCTCTGCCCTGCCCATGGTCCACAGGCCATAACAATTAACTGCTTTCTGACCTCTCTATAGCTGATAAAGAGTTCCCATCTCCTGAGGGCCAGGATAACATTCTGGTACTCTCTGAGGTCTACGTCTCACCTTCATGGAGGTCTTTGAAGCTCTAAAATAGCAAACCAGGAGAAATTATCAATTAAACTGTTAGTTGATTAAGGCTCTATAATGAGGTTTTCCATTATTTGCTTCTAAATAGGTTATAAAGCAAATGGAGACATCTCATCTAAATGGTATCTACTTGACTAACGTCACAGTTCATCTCAGTAGATTTCTTAAAGCACATCTACGGGTCCCTTGTTTGGTTGATGTGCTTGGCTCAGCTCACAGTGAGATCAGAAAGAATGATGATCCATTTAGTTCCCAGTGTTCCTCCCAGCAGTCATGGTGTGAGAGTGAGAAGATGGAGCAGTTCACAAGCTTGACTTGCTACAAGGCTGACTTGTAGGCCAAGCAGGCATTTTCTTTGGTGAGGGAGGCATCTTTCTGTGCAAATGCTTGGGGGGCCAAGTTTGGTTCACTGACACAGCCCCCACTTAGGTGTTAACCTCACAGAAAAAGAAAAAGCAACATTTTTACACCAACAGTTTAAGTCCTAAGATTGGCATATAACTGTCGGGATAAAGGGAATGTAGTGTTCTCTTGACCTGCTTCACAATTTAGTTAGACACAGGTACTTACTAAGTAAAGAAAGTCAAATATTTTATGTTCCCTTGATATCCAAACTAATTCTCCACGGGGTTTTCCAGGTTTTGTTTCATGAAACAACTGGGTGAGTTTTCAACAGAATTTCCTGTTTAGGCCAATGTGGCTGAGAAAGATTCTTGGGTCATCAGTGTCCTGAGGTTTGAGCAGTTAAGCATGAACTCTATAACTGAACAGGGTCTGAGGATGGTTTGACTGGGGAAGAAAGACCTGGGAAGGTTATCTGGCTCAGAAGAGGATTGGAGAAGAAAAGTCTAGCTTAGAAAAGAATACCTGGCTAGAGGAGAGGATGGGATCAGAGGAGAAATAACAGGCACTTCCTGGAACATTCCTTCTTTTATTAGTAAGGGTGGGGTAAGTTACACTGCAGTAACAAACAGTCCCCAAATCTCAAAGGCTTAATGCAACAAACGTTTATTTCTCTCTCATGTAAAATTCTCTGGTGGGTCCAGGCTGCTCTCCTGGGCAGTTATCCTCCACATGGTGACCTAGTTACTCTGGCTGCTTCAATCTTTTGGGCCTTCCATCTCAGCATAAGGCCTTCTCCATGATTTCCTTGGTGTAGCAAGAATGAGCCTGGAGAATCACACATGGGCATTTCACTGTCACAGCCTGGAAATGATGTACACCATTACACTGGCCATCATGACTAGTCACATGGCCCTGTCCACCTGCAAGAACTAAGAAGTACAGCCTTTCATGTGACTAGAATAGGAAAAGAACCAGATATTGGTTGATGTAATAATGTTACACATACTACTCTAATTCATAAAACTCCTCTTAGAGAAGAAGTCTTTGCCAAGTTGTCCCCAGGTTCAGAATTTCTTTCCAGAAGGGATTCATGAGCAGCTTCATGGTTAGAAGAGGATTTGAGGGACTTATTTTAAAACTGTATTTACCTAGTAAGCCACAAGTATTATATAGATTGGTTTTTTGTCGGGCAGCTTTGGAGGATGCTGATAGAGGCTGGGAGTGAGGAAAATGCCCCAATGCCACCTGCCCCCTGCCTTGTCACTTACGGTGTCTCAGCTTCAAGTGCTCTAGGTGTGACGCCGTGAGCACGTGCACATTTGGTACCAGCCAAAGCCCCGAATGGGCAGGCCACCAATGGGCCGCCAAGGGCAGGGAGGCCTGGGAAACTGGTGGCGGTGCCCCTGAGACACTGGCTCCCCACAACAGGGTCCCTCGGTCTGTGCTGACTATCTGCCTGCACCTCTGTCTCCTGCAAACACCAGCAGAGCCACACCTGGCCTCACAGTGATGTCCTCTCCGAAAAGGCAACCAGAAAAGCCCGATCAATAGATTGGATTATTGCTGTGACTCTTGGAGCTCATCTCCCGTTAGGAGTGCGTCTGTGCGCTCGTATCTGGAAGAGCAGGAGAGTAAAGACTGGTACTTACACAGTTGTCTTAGCAGGAATGTGACTGCTCAGTGCTCAACCCAATCGATCCACTGGGAGGAGGGCAGGCAGGAAACGCGTAGCCAAGTGATCCACAGCCCCTCCAGGCTGGGAGGCTCTTATCAGCCTGGGGATTCAGAAATCACATCACACTGGGGCCAGGGACAGTGAGCGCTTTATCTGAGACAGCCACGTCGGCCCTTCAGGTGGCATCCTCCGCTGGTTTCCCACCTGCCAAGTCCCGTCACCAGATGCTGGCGTTGGGCTTTGTGTCTTCCCAAAGGCTCAGTCTGCCTTGCACACAGAACCCTGATATTTTGTGGATCTGTCTAAGGGAAATAAAGAGAAAATGAATGGGTCCTTGGTGTTCCCTTTGTGCTAGTCCCTAGATAAGCAGACCTTCCCTTCTCCTCAGTGCTGACTCACCCAAGATGGCCCTCTCTGGTTATGATGCCTACTCTTGATAATTCCTCCTTAGATGTTCCTGTATTAGTACCATCCCCTTAGCTGAGTCTCTGCTATTCTGAACACTATTCTGCAAGTGCATAATAATTAACATGTTTTCTGCCTTTTCAATTAATGAATTAATTATTAAAATCAATTAATTAATTTTAATACTTCAAATGTATTGATCCATCCATTTACCTATGTTCCCCATGCTATTCAATAAATTTTAAAATATATATGTATATTTATACATATGTACATACATGTATATATGTATATTATATACATCACATATATATCACACACATATATATAAATATATATAACTGTACATATATATTATAAGTCAAGTATTCTGTTGGTGCCATGGGGGGCTTTGGAAAAAAAAAAGTGCTGAAATGGAGCTAGTAAAGGGTATTTAAGGGTTCCTGGGCAGGACACCAACAGTGGCCACTCCAGGAGGTGACATTTAAGCTGCCCTTGGCGTGACAAGAAAAGGTGGTCATGCCAAATACAGAGGGACAGTGAGCTTTGCAAGTCTAGGGTCCAGGGAGAAGGTCATTGGGCCAGGACCACAGAGGGTAAAGCAGAGAGTTTGGGGGAAATCAGATCCCACAGAATTTTTTCATCTGGCAGAGGTGTTCAGAAGACACTGGTTGTTTTAAGCAGGGAGGACATGATTAAATTCTGGCTTTTCCAGATATGGTCCCATCTCTGACCTACAGTCGCCTTCTGTTTATAGTGTGACACTAGTTTTTCCATTTAAGACAATAAAGTTTTCTTTTAAAGCAGAGGTATTTAAGGAAACAGTAGAACCGATAAAAATACTGAGTAAATAATATAGATATAGCTAAAACCATAAAGGCGATGCCTGAGTGACTGAAGTTAGGGAAGCATTGCCCTTGGGCAGAGCAACATGGAGCAATCTGTTTGGGTCCCAAACTGCTTCGATCAGAGGCCTGGGCCTTCACCAAGGCCTGCAGAAGGCGGCAGACATGGCACTGCCCAGGGTTGTGCTGAAAGCCCAGGTGTCCATATATAGGCAGACAGAATAGTCCTTATCTCATTGGTCACCTGCTTGATGGCCAGGAAGCACTGAGGCTGCCCAGTATCTTCCACGCACACCATTCAAGATGCTGGTCGCTGCCTCCTTGGGACACGGCACTCTCACTGACCTTTCAAGTGGCTCTTGATAGTTATTGAACAGGTTTCCCCAGCACAAAATATTAACAGACAGGGAGGAGACTCACTGTCATTTCTCGTAAACGTTTCTCTGTTAAGAATGGCCTCACAATTACAGAAATATGACTGACAATTAAATATCTGCTGGTACACACCCCAAAAATGACAAGAATTACATTACAAAAATACCAAGTATTCTTGTTGTTAAGATCTATTTAAAAATCTGTATTTCTGAAAATATCTGCATCTCTAAAATCCCAACTGCAGTCTCAAAATTGACGTAAAGAAAAAATCTCAGGGCGCCTGAGTGGCTCAGTAGGTTAAGCATCTGCCTTCGGTTCAGGTCATGATCTTGGGGTGCTGGGATGGAACCCCTGCTATAGCGGAGAGCGTGCTTCTCCCTCTCCCTCTGCTGCTCCCCCTGCTTGTGCTCTCTCTCTCTCTCTCAAATAAGTAAATAAACTCTTTAAAAAATAATCTTACCAGGATATCCGGAGCCCTGATTTTTTATGTGCCTTGAAATTATAAATTTAAGTGAGATAAGAATCTCCATGTCATAGTTAAAATGAGTTGTAAGCATTTATTATTTCTATCATGTTCATGATAGAAAAGAGCTAATAGTCCTTTTCTGATCGACGGAACAATCTTGCAAGTATTTATACGGTTAAAGACATGGAGATGTCAATACACATTAGGACCAAGGCAGCAAATTGTTAAGTAAGATAATCAATCAGAATTGATAGTTTCTTTTGGAGATTTTTTTTTTCACAGGTCATGGCAAAATCTATTCTAGTCTATAGAGTCTTGCAAAACTCCTTTATTCCAATTGTACCTCCAAGGACAATTGGCTACAAATTATACACTTTCATACAAGCCTCTGCATCACACAGGAAAATAAGAACAATGTTCTTGACTGTGAATCGTGCTTTGACTGAAAACAGTAGCAGTTTAAAGGCAGACATTTATTTCCATGTTGTTCTGGCAGTTTGGCTCCACAAAGTCCTCAGATACCCAGGCTCCTTCCATTTTTTCCCTTATGACCCAAGATGATAGGTAGAGCTCCAGCTATCGTATCTGTATTCCAGGTAGTAGGATGGAAGACAGGCAAAGAAGAAATGGGCAAGGGCATATGGTAACTTTTGCTTAAAGGACATTCCCAGAAGCTACCAAAACGTATTTCAAGATATTTCTAGTGACTGGGATTTAGTCACATTCTTGGGCTGAGCTGCAAAAGACAAAGAGAAATATTTTTATTCTGGGGGACTAGAGCCCAGTGAAAAAATGAAACTCTATTAATATGGAAGACTATGGAAGACTACCCATAGTGAGGGGAAAACAGCATTCTCTGCAAACCTTTTAGCCAACTCTATTAAAACCTGTGGGTGTTTGGTAATTGAAAAAGTTAGTTAAAGCAGGGAAGTACAAAAAAGATATTTACATATTAATGATATTTACCTTAAATGTTCCTTTTAAGTTCTAATATAACAAAGTATGTTCATTCCTCACATTCTTGAAGTACAAAGAAAAATTAGGCTTCTGATTGAAGTTAGTCTTAGATTCTCTAAGTGGAGATCACTACAGACTCTTTAAAGAGAAGCAGGGAGTGAGGCACCTGGGTGGCTCCTTTGGTTAAGTATCTGACTCTTGCTTTCGGCTCAGGTCATAATCTCAGAGTCGTGAGATCGAGCCCAGCCTCAGGCTCCATGCTGGGCGTAGAGCCTGCTTGGGATTCTCTCCTTCTCACTCTGCCCCTCCCCCCTGCTCGTGCATACACCTGCTCTCTAAAAAAAAATGATAATAATAATAATAAATAATAAATAAAACTATTAAAAAAAACAAAAAGAAGAAGCACGGAGATTCCGGACTGGTAAATATGTAGAGATTGGGGGAGAGTGGCAACCTGTGAAAGAGCATGGCAGCTCTGTGTCCTTTCCCGTTACCTTGCCCCATATAGCTCCTCCATCTAGCTGTTCCTGAGTTATTCCTTTTACAATAAACCAGTCATCCAATCTTTTTTTTTAAGATTTATTTATTTGTTTGAGAGAGAGAGAGAGGTAACATGAGTGGTAGGGGCAGAGGGAGAGGGAGAGAGAATCTTAAGCAGACTCCACGCTGAGCATGGAGCTGACACAGGGCTCGATCTCACAACCCTGAGAACACGACCTGAGCCGAAACCGAGAGTCGGACCCTTAGCCACCTGTGCCACCAGGTGCCCCAGTAATCTAATCTTTTTATGACTGATTCATGTAGCTAGAAAAGACACCACAAACATCTTCAGCAGCCCTGGTTGCATAGAAGCCGAAGGTGACCTCTCCAATATGGCCAAGGGGTTTAAGTCCCGTTCCGTTCATCTGCTTGAAATCCGTACTATGAGAATAAAAATAACCGAGACAAGGTGAATGGGCTGAATGGCATTCTGTTGGTCCTAAACAGCTGCAACCTGGATGGCAATAACCCCTTTCTGACCCAGGCGGTAGTGCATGCCACCTGAAAGGAGACAGCAGCTAAAACCAAGATTTGACCCCAAATATGGAGGAGCAGGGCCTGGCAGATGCTACCTTACTTTAAACAGTGGGTTGTGATGTTGAAAAGAGAGGGTGACAATATTGTTCTGAAATCTGCCATGTGTGAACTCTCCATTCAAATACCCGAATTTTTGGAATCTGTTTATAGATTTTCATCTACTGCCTAATGTGAAATTGCAAGTGTTTGAAGGTATATAAGTATGAACTCAGAAACGCGTGAAGCTTTTAGATAATAGAGTTAAGTGGGTATAAACTCAAAAGTGAAAATACATGAGTATTCTGTTGTTTCTTTGCTTTAAAAATTTAACTATCTGGTTTGCCTTTGTCCCCATGGGTACAGTGTGCGTGTAAGTAATATATTATTCTTACTGTGCAGCAAATAATAAATTCTTCTCCTTGGAAAAAAAGAAAGAGAAGCAGGAACTTAAAGATCTTGAACACTCTAAGGACCTGGTCCTACTGATCTTTATGATGCCCCCAATCAGTGGCTCTCATCTGTACCAAATTCTATAGGATCTTTGTAATGATTTGGGTTTGGGTTTTCTGTTTTGTTTTTTGTCTTTCCTAAACGTTTCACTTAGTTTTCATAGAAATAACTCCCTTTCACACTCACATTTCCCCCATTTCACATTTTAAGTGGTATTTCTACAATGGATTTTATTTATTTTTTTTAAAAAGATTTTATTTATTTATTTGACACAGAGAGATATCGAGAGCAGGAACACACAAGCAGGGGGAGTGGGAGAGGGAGAAGCAGGCTCGAGCATGGAGCCCGTCACGGGGCTCCATCCCAGGACCCTGGGATCATGACCTGAGCCGAAGGCAGACGCTTAATGACTAAGCCACCCAAGCACCCCTCTACAATGAATTTTAAATGGCATATTTCCCTTATCTCAGTTTTGACTGAAGCCCAACAACTGACAGCAAGAGTCATTAGTACGCACATCAAAAGGACACAAATCATCCCTGCACAATTTGCTAAGTGGCACGGCCCAAATTTTCCACCACAACTTAGCTTATCATCAACTTCCAGGCTACAGGAGAAAGGGAGAGCTCCTGAAAGAGGTGGATAGAAGGAATTTGTTTGAAGTTAAGGTCAAGGAGTGAACTTTAACAGAACTGCCAGAAGAGCATGATGCGGATTCTTGGAAATGAAGGTCACCAAGACCGGAAGCTGGACTTGTACCTAGAGAAGTTTAAGAGCAAGACGCGGCCCCTGGCTGCAGAAGGAGTGAGTGGTACAGGGAGAACAGTGGTACTTCTTCCACCATCATGCCTCCACCAATGTCAGCCAAGGATGGATGCTTCCCAGTGGTCAGAGTGGACACCACTCAAAGTAGCTAAACTTGATCATTGTGAAAGAGCCCTGTCCAGGACGTCTGCCTGCCAGCCCGGCGTACTCATTAGAAGTTCGGAACTGAGTGGAGGGTCATAAACTGCCAACTGGAAGAGCACTGTGTGTGCCAAGGTGTGGTGAGGTGGCAGGTCCACGGAAGTGCCCCATGAGAGCGGGCAAATATCTGAGCATCTGTCACTCGGGAGCACTGGTGTCAGATTACAGACTCACTGGTCTCACAAACACACCCCTTCACCCCCCTCCCGCTTTCAACCCTGCATATTCAGATGCCGCACAGAGAGGGAGGGAGGGAGGGGCCAGCCATGGCAGAGTGAGATGGAAGAATAAGGAAAAGCCAGCTGTGCCCTCAGTGGGATTCTGTCAGGCCCAAGATGGAGGTGGGAGGTGAAGCTTTGATATATAACTGGTCTGCGCTTTTGAATAACTAAATGCGAGATTATTTATTAAGGGCTGGAAGTGAGTAGAAATGCTATGGCATCTGCAGGAGAGACCATCCAGTGGCAGAGAGAAAATTCAAAATAGCATATATGAGAAAGAGTGAAGTTCTTTTTTTCAGTTTACATACTCTGACCTCTTAATGATTTAGGGACACATTGAAGGAAATTACATTTTTTTTTTAAAGATTTTATTTATTTATTTGACAGAGAGAGAGACAGCGAGAGAGGGAACACAAGCAGGGGGAGTGGGAAAGAGAGAAGCAGGCTTCCCGCCGAGCAGGGAGCCCAATGCGGGGCTCGATCCCAGGACCCTGAGATCACGACCTGAGCCGAAGGCAGTCGCTTAACCAACTGAGCCACCCAGGTGCCCCAGGAAATTACATATTTTTAATACTTATGACAACTAGCACAGTTTTGGAAACAGATACAATTGACTTGGTGAACACACAGTAATAGGCTGGAGTAAAGGAACTCCAGTGCCATAGAGAGAAGCAGGGACATTCACCACCATGTTGTACAGAGAATCCTGCACGGCGAATGAGTGGCTTAAGTGGAGGTCTGTGAAGTTTACCATTCCCTCTTTTAAACACCCATTTTTTAAAGAATAAAACCCATTTACAGGTAATAAATTTTTAAAAAGTCAAACATAAGTAATGGTACCTCCACACAATGAAATGCTAACACTTGAAAAAGGACTTAAGAGATCACCTCAGTTATTACAAGTTTAATAATATTATTATTCAAGTTATAATAAAGACACAGTTCTCTCATTTATTCTGTTCTTGTGTATATTTGAAATTTTCCATGATAAAAAATGTTTCTTTAAGAAGCCATTTATTATAATGGTTACTAATTCCTCCTGGGTCACTAACTTTGTTGAGAACTTGGTGAAAGCTCAGGACTCTCTCCATAGAGAAATTTAGGTTGGAAAAAAAAAAAAAGAAAAAGAAAAATAGGTAGGCCTATTTATGAAAATCTTACATATGGTTTCAAGGGATTCATAGACTCCCTGAAGGTCATCCATGGATCCCACAAGAATTGGTACATCTTCTTTAATTTACAAATGAGGAAACTAAGTTCTGGGGAGGTGAGATGATTTGCCTCAGGTGATGGAAGGAGTCCAGAGATGGTATCTGCCTCTTCCACAGCACATTCCCATATCCTTCTTCAATCAGGATGGGGAAGAAAGTTCCAGAATGGAACACAGTACTGTTAGGGAGTCTCCTCTTCAGAGGCTGTTGAGTGTTCCATCCATCAGTCCTTCCTCACTCCTTTATTTCTAGAAATGAAGCCTCTGTGGACCTAGTTGCCCAGGTATAAAACACTGGAGCCCCCTGTTCCCCTTCCTGTGCTTCACGCTCCATATCCAATCAGTCACCAGGTCCTGGGACTCTCACTCATCTCTCACCTCTGACCCCTCTTTGCCTCTCCTCCCCTCATCCCTCGTTACAGGTCTTCCTACACTGTGGTGAATTCCTCCTAACTAGCCTCCTGCCCCCATGTCTCAGGCCTTAAGCTACCCACACAGAATCTCTCAAAAGCATACCTCTTACCATGTTTCTGTCCTCAAAAAAACTGCTTGTGATTCATTTCCCAAATGAGGCCCCTGAGGCCCCAGAGCAATGACAGGTCAAAACCAAGTTTGCACAGCCAGTAAATGGAAGCCTAGAATCCTAGATCTCTGGAACCCAGGCCTTCCAGTTTCAAATGTAATGCCCTTAAAGGACAGACACTGGAAAGCAGCATCAGAACCAACTAGGGAGTTTGATGAAAATGCAGATTTCTGGAACCCTTCCCTGGTAACTCAGTCAGAATCTCCAGGAAATCTGTATTTTCAACAAGCTCTAAAGGTAGTTCTAAGAATCAGTAACATTTGGGAATTACCTCTCTAATAGTAATATATGTAGTATTAGATAACCAATAAATTGATTTAAAATCCATTACTATGTTCTTATCAATATACTGATTATCTAATACTGCCTATACTAAGACTTTGTTTAGACATTATTGCCACTTTGATTTACTTGTATACATTGTTTGCCAAAATAAATAGTCTGCATTGTGGCTATACATCCTGAGGACCAGAAAAGGATACCAGCATCTGGGATTCCTTTATTTGAAAGCCTGGTGACATAGATGATGAGTGCTTGGCAATATTTATTCTTTGTCCAATTATAGTTAGCAAGGAGGTAAAACTTTGACTCATGCGCTGTTGCCTCTTCTGCAGAACGGCTGAATCCACATCTGAATCATGAGCTTTGTCAACTCGTCCCAGTCCCTGTGAATCAGGGCAAGCTTCCCTAAAACTCTTTCTGTAGAGGTTTTCATTGCTGGAGACATCTTTCTCTTTCTCCAACATTCAGCCCCTTCAAATGAAGGACAGATGTGGAGCATATGTGGCCAGCCTACTGAATTTCAGACCTAAAAAGTTCAGGCTTCCGGGAAAGCTCAAGGGTTCAAGAGGCTAAGATAAGAAATACGTGGGCAAACTAAACTAAAAAGGTGTAAAGTAAAAGGGAGATGTGCAACAAGCGGTCTGAGCTCTCCAGGTGAGAACAAACATTCGCAGTTTGTTCTCGCCCAGTGCAGACTGGCTGATCCCAGCCCAACTGACCACCAGGTGCTTGCTTCAGATAGACTTTCCAGATGTCCTGGGCCACTGTGAAGATCCCTGCAACTTCTGTCTCTGCCAGACCTTTGTCCTCACACCCAGAAGAAGGGGCTCTCTAGGAAATAAAAGACAGAAGAGAGACTGCAGGAGCCCAGTCAGCCAACAGATCATTCATCAGTTCATCAACTCCACATTTGACTACAAGGGCAAGAGGGGAACCTTTGGGGGCGATGGAAATGTTCTACATCTTAATGAAAGTGGTGGTTACACAACCACATCCGTTTGCCAAAATTCACTGAACTGTACACTTTAAAAAGTGAAACTTTATCATAAATAGAAATTATGCCTCAATGAAAGTGACTTCAGAAAATACATTAATTAAACATAATTTAATTGAAGGCTTATAAGATTAAAATACTTGGCAAAGATATAAAGAAGATTTAGGGTGAAGCAAAGAATAATAAAAAGGTGACGTTTTCTTTTAAACTGTAGGTAGCAATTTCCACATATTTTTAATGATTCAGATAAATATCAGAAAGACACACAAATCTAGAAATCTGTAATTATACTTCTTTGTTTTCTTACTGTCTTGCTGATGGTCTGTCTTGCTCAGTACATTTTCAGCCCCATTAGGACAGGGACCATGTTTGTTTTTCCACTGAAATACCTTCTGTCATTTGCTATATTTATACACCACCTGAGACACAATCAGAATTCAATAAATATTAGATTTAACCATATGAAACTTCAGCTTTTGTAGATAAAAAATAGTTAAATATTACCAATTTCATATGGCTTAGTCTAATCCTTGTTGAATGAATGAAATTTCTCCCCATAAGGTATTGATTTTTGAAGAAGTCATAGAAACACATTCCCATCAATGTACCTATTTTGTGATCCACCACCAATATTATAAAAGCTGCTTTTGAATATTTCTGACCTGTTTCACCCAAAATGTTCATAGACTGGAAGAGACCTCCAAGAATTTTTCTCATTTATTATTCATACCAGTATCTCATCTAGCTTGAGTTTTAGAAATTTATCTCAGCACAAATTTCTCTGTCTCTAATGGCAAAATGTAAGTCTGTTTGCTGTCACTCTATCATGCCTGAAAATTGGAAAACTAGCCACTTCTCTATATTTTACAAATACACCACACAGATGCAAAATGAAATATGTAAAAAATTATTCATTTCAGTGTTGTTTATAATTATATTGGAAAGCTGGCCACCATCTTATACTTCCTATTGAATTCATCAAGGAAGTATTTAACTTAACGTCTCTCCGAAGGCAGACCTATGGTAGGAGCTATCCCCAGGTGTATAAAATGAAGAAGGCACAATAACTGCTCTCGGGAGCTCATAGTCCAGTAGGAGTGTTACTATTGGACACAAATTCATCTCCCCAGGAAAAAAGAGAGAGAAGGTGATAAGTTCCATAAACGAGGCATACAGGATTTGGGGGCATCTTTATGGGAGAAAGCAACTGGATCCCTAGATCACAGACAATATGAAATCTATATTAAAGGGATGTGTGTGTGTATGTACGCACTTTGGGAGAAAATAGAGAAGAATGCCTTTATAATTTAGGGTGAGAGTTGGTCTTCCCAAGGAAAGCCTGGCAAAATCCCACAGTTTTAAACAGAAAAATTAACATAAAAATGTAAGACTCCTTTACAACGAAAGATAGCATAACAAAGTTAAGAGGCAAGTGACAGTTCTTTGACCTGGCAATTTCATTCCTAGGAATCTGTCACCTACTAACACACTGCAGAGCTACAATGTAAAATACGCAAAAAGTTATTTATTTCAGTGTTGTTTGTAATTATAAAATAATTGGAAACAACCCAGGTGTCCAGCATAAACTACAGTACATCCACACAATGGTGTATGAGGCAGCTGAGAAACAGAATAAGGAAGATATGGAGTGGTCACTAGGGTGTCTACAGTGTATATGAAGTGAAAAAGCTCAGGACAGAACATTTTCTATTGTTTGACACATTTTATGAAGAAAATGAGGGGAAAGACTATATAGACACTTTTGCTTATGTTTACAAAATGAAGAACAGGAAAAATGATTTCATGTCAGGGATGGGGAGGAACACAGTAAAGGGACAAAGGTGGAAAAGAGACTTCTCTGTGTTTATCTTTCTGTATAGTTTTGACTGTTGAATCTTGTAGGGTATCTATTTTTTATTTTTTATTTTTTTTATTTTTCAAAGATTTTATTTATTTATTTGACAGAGAGAGACACAGTGAGAGCAGGAACACAAGCAGGGGGAGTGGGAGAAGGAGAAGCAGGCTTCCCGCCGAGCAGGGAGCCCGATGTGGGACTCGATCCCAGGACCCTGGGATCATGACCTGAGCCGAAGGCAGACGCTTAACGGCTGAGCCACCCAGGCGCCCTAGGGTATCTATTTTTTAAATTTAATTAAATAAAAAAGTTAAATGACATTCTAGAGAAACTACATAAGGGACTAATAACCATCTTATGGACGGAATGTTTGTGTCATGGGATATTGTGGACTGCATGTTTATGCCCCCCCCAACCATATTTATATGTTGAAATCCTAACGCCCCAAGTGATGGTATTTTGAGGTGGGGCCTTTAGGAGGTAAATTAGATCATGAGGGTGGAGCCCTCATGATAGGATTAGTACCCTTATAAGAGGAGATATGAGGGGGCACCTGGGTGGCTCAGTCCATTAAGCGTCTGCCTTGGGCTCAGGTCATGATCCCAGGGTCCTGGGATGGAGCCCCAAGTTGGGCTCCCTCCCCTGTGCAGCTTCTCCCTCTCCCTTTGCCCCTCACCCCCACTTATGTTCTCTCTCTCTCAAGTAAATAAATAAAATCTTAAAAAAAAAAAAAAAAAGGAGACATGAGAGGTCCCTCTCTCTCTTTTGCTCTCTTTGCTCTCCACCATGTGAAGGTAGAATGAGAAGACAGCCATCTGCAAACCAGGAAGTTAGCCTTCACCAGACACAGGATCTGCTAGCACCTTGATCTTGGACTTCCCACCCTCAGGAACAGTAAGAAATATTTGTTGTTTAAGCCACCCAGTCTTACAGCAGCTCAAACTAAGACAAGCCATAATAAATAAAAAGCCATCACAAATCAATAAGAAATTTCAATCTAATAGAGAAATGAACAAAGGAGACTCTTGTGGAAAAACACACTCCTGTGTGTCTCCTCTACTCTCAATACTCTACTTCACTTCTGCCATTTCTGATCACCAAATGTGTGGTAGTTTTTCCCCACACTGAGCAACCCTGCAATACCAGCTGGCTGTTCTACAAGTTAGCTCAATCCCGACACTATCTATCTGAAGATAATATCGGATCCCACAGGGTAAAAGCCAATCCCACAAGACTTCCCCCAGCCTTCAACTTCAGATGGCAATCACAAGTCCAGGTTGTTACCTGAACTTGTGACCAACTGGCCATAAATCAGAGGTTCCCGTGACCCCCTTCTAGGGCTCAATTAATTTGTTAGGCATCTCACAGAACTCAGGAAAACAGTTTACTTACTAGATTACTGGTTTATTACAAAGGATATTAAAGGATACAAATGAACAGTCAGATGAAGAAATACATATTTCAAGTTTCAGAGCTTCTGTCCCTTTGGAGCTTGAGGTACACCACCTCCAGGCACACTGAAGTGTCTGCTCAACCAACCCTTCTCTGAGCTCATCATTTGGGGGGTTTGTGGAGGCTTTATTTATGTAGACATGATTAATGAAATCATTGCCATTAGTGATTAAGTCACTCTCCAGCCCTTCTTCCATCCCCAGAGATCAGGGGGTGGGACTGAAAGTTCCAACCCTCTAGTCATAAAGCCAACCACCCCCTATCCTTGGGGGCTTTCCAAAAGTCACCTCATTAACAAAAATACAGGTGTGGTTGAAAGGGGCTTGTTATGAATAACAAAAGTCAACTTTCCTGTTCTTATCACTTAGGAAATTCCAAGGGTTTTAGGAGCTCTGTGCCAGAAATGGAAACCACAAAGTACAGATTTCTTATTAGAAATCACAATATCATATACAGGAACAGGTAATTCACTGAAGAAAAATAAGCAATCCACATACATAATGATCCCATCCTCAGCAGTAACGAAAGAAACTCAAATTAAAATGAGACTTTTTCATGCATCTGATTATCTTAAATGTAAAAGATTGATAGTATCAGTGAAGGGTAGAAGGATGGGGAAACAGAAACTTTATTCAGCTAATGGTATGAGTATAAACTGGTAGAGCCTTATGGAATATCTTCAAAATCCAATTCTAGAAATTGATGCCAAATACATGCTTGCAATAAACATCAATATACTACAATGTTTATTTCAGCATTGGTTGTAATACTAAAAAGTTGGAAACAGCTTAAATGTCTGTTATGTAATGATAACAGCCTTACAGTGGAACACCAGGCAATCATAATGAGAAGGAGGTGCCTCTGTATGTATTAACATAAAAAGATCTTTAACATAGATTAACAAATGTACAAAGCAAATTGCAGTAATTATGATCATATTTTTGTAAACCAAGGGATCCATGATTTTATCGTAGTTGCATAAATATGTACATTAGATGACCCCATGGAAGAGCCGACATTTCATGCCTTCAAAATGCTTAGAACTGAAGGAAACCTTAAAAGTCATTTAATTTTGTGGTTTCCAAATACAAGTTTATATTCTGATTGCATCAGAAGCACCAGGGAAACTTTTTTTAGGTATGGATTACTGGTCCCCATTTTCCAGAGATTCTGATTCGGAGTTTCTGGGTGAGGCTAAGAAACCTATATTGTTTAAACAATCTTCATGACTGATACCCAGCCAGGCATAAAAACCATTTAGTTCAACCTCCTACCCAAAGCAATAATCTCTAGGAGACTTGATGCAGATCCCTTCAGCAATAGACATTCATATACTTATGAGAACATTCTAGAAAGAAGATTTCATGTTTCATTGATCCGATGTAGTGGGACTCCCTTGCCCCTGAAAGATCTAGGTAAAATTGGTTCAACACTAACTATTTCATATCATGTTGAAGTTCAAGACATTTGCAAATTTCAGAGAAAGGCAGAGGAGGACGGGGGTGATGGGGCTAGGTGGCTATATTGTGATGGAGGGTAGAAGCACCGCCTCAGGCTCTGGGCTCCTGTGTTTTCACACACTACCTCAGTCTGGCACCACTCTACCTATACAAGCATTGAGTTTGGGAGACGGGACACTGGGCAGCATTCATAAGACAGCCAACCACTGAAAAAACACCTGACTCACTACTTTTCCCCCCCACCTTAGCTCCAGTCAGTAGACTTCAGATTCTTTTCCCCCAAAGTTTTCCCCACAGATGCTCCCAAGGCTCAACCCTCACCTCATTCAGTTTTCTGCTTAAATGTCATCTTCTCAGAAAGACCTCCCCTGACCACTCAATCACTCAACCGCTTTGTTTTTCCTCATGGCACTTTCTGTGAGCTGACATACTGTATATTTATTTGTGGGTTAGTCTATTGTCCATCTCCCCATTAGAATGTGTCCCCCGTGAGAGTAGGAATGCTGTCCGTCTGCTTTATTCACTGCCCTTTCTCCAGTAGCTATGTAACAGCACCTAGCCCAGAGGTTTGAGCACTAAAAAACATGGATGTATATATATATGGATGGATGGATGGATGGATGGATGGAAGAATGGATGGATGGAGAGATGTTTCAGTTCTCCCAAATCCATTCCATCCTCCCCAGATCTGCTTCTATGCCCCTTCTCCTAGCTTCCCACTTGTTGCTGGCTTCCCTCTCTTCCCCTCTTCCTTTTCTACTCACACTTACCTCTCAGGAACACAACAAATTCCTCTTCTTGCCTCTCTCTCTCTCTCTCTCTTTTTTTAAGATAGACTTTATTTTTTAAAAGCAGTTTTAAGTTCACAGGAAAATGGAGCTGAAGATAGAGACTTCCCCAAACCCCCGCCCCAACATGTATAGTCTCCCACATTATCAGTATCACTTTCTCCTTGCGTCTTGATAGAAGTTTCCCTCACCTCTTCTAATCCTTTAAAATCTGATGTTTTTGCTCCAGCAATCTCTCCAACACAAATTAGACTTATCAAGACATTTCCCCCATGATAGACAAGCTTCTCCATGAAAGAAATTCTGTACCACAGATAAAGAAACGATGTTTGTGGGGCGCCTGGGTGGCTCAGTCGTTGGGCGTCTGCCTTCGGCTCAGGTCGCGGTCCCAGGGTCCTGGGATCAAGCCCCGCGTCGGGCTCCCTGCTCGGCGGGAAGCCTGCTTCTCCCTCTCCCACTCCCCCTGCTTGTGTGCCCTCTCTTGCTGTGCCTCTCTCTCTGTCAAATAAATAAATAAAATCTTTAAAAAAAAAAAGAAATGATGTTTGTATTTATTTAAAACCCCTCTCTCCATAACTGCCACTTGGTGGCCTTAGTTTGCCCCTCAGAAGCAAAAGGAAACATGTCTGTGGTCTCTTTCACGTGGCCACCTTGGCTGAAGATGCTTTTTCTGGCTAAATTCCATGGTTCCCAGTTCCTGGTTCTATATCCTATGGTTCCTTGGAGAAAAGTTCTGGAAACCGTGCTACATATTCTCCTGATGCCCTTTGCCTGGAGTCCATCCAGCTTCCAATGCCCTTCTGAGACTGCAGCATGCACACCTGAACACACTCCAGATAAAGCTCAGCTGATCCAAAGAACAATGGGGTTATTACTTTCAAAATCGCGGCTATGATATTCCTTTAGTTTGTTGTCTGACTAGGAGCCAAAAATGTGCCTCTCCTTTCCCTGACCTTAGTTCCAGGTGGTTGAGATTTTATCAACATGCATATTTCTGTCACAGGTGAGACAATGGGTCAGATAAAGGTGTAGAGATCATTCTTCTCTCTCAGCTTACCATATCCCCAGTTCTAACATCAGCTCTCAAATATGGCCTTCTGGGAAATTCAGGCTTTCTTTTCCAGATCCAGCACTATCTATTCCTCTAGACATAGTGCTTTGGAGGAAGCTAAAATTCCAGAAGAATCTTCTGAACGATTAAACTCTCCAAATGAGAACTTTGCTAAGAACAAACATCAAATGTGCTAGCCGTTGTTTTTAATAACTCAATCAGGTAAATATATTATTAACCTTCAAAAATAACCTCTCTTGGAGTCAGTCTCCCTTCTCCAAACTTCTGGGCAAGTTTGAAATACCTAAATTTAGGCATTAACTTTGTTTAGGATCCATTGTAGACAACTAGTGTAGCTTATTTTTTTTTTTAAGAATTTTATTTATTGGGATGCCTGGGTGGCTCAGTCGGTTAAGCGGCTGCCTTCGGCTCAGGTCATGATCCCAGTGCCCTGGGATTGAGTCCCGCATCGGGCTCCTTGCTCGGCGGGGAGCCTGCTTCTCCCTCTGCCTGCAGCTCCCCCTGCTTGTACTCTTGCTCACTCTCTCTAGCCCACGCTCTCTCTCTCTCTAATGAATAAATAAATAAAATCTTAAAAAAAAAAAAAGATTTTATTTATTTATTTGACAGAGAGATAGTGACAGCAGGAACACAAGCAGGGTGAGTGGGAAAGGGAGAAGTAGGCTTCCCGCTGAGCAGGGAGCCCGATGCGGGGCTGGATCCCAGGACCCTGGGATCATGACCTGAGCCGAAGGCAGATGCTTAACGACTGAGCCACCCAGGCACCCCTAGTGTAGCTCATTTAAATGGACATCTGTGAAGGCTATGTAGAGCAGGAATCTGGACTCAGATCTTTCTGGAACATGATTTCTATAGTGGATACAAACTGGGGTGGCTTCTGGCTCAGCACCTTCCTGGCTGCCCACTCAAACCTGGCCAATGCTGACTGATCCAAGAGTAGAAGACACTGACCCAGACTGAGAGAATTTGAATGGAATACAGAGGCAGGTAGATTTGAGTCATCTAACGCCAGTACCACGGAGGAGTCCAGGAACTCCTCCCGCTGCCCTGGTCCTGCCTTTCCCCCAAGTTCTGCTCTACTATTCCGAATCCTTCCTGTCCATCTGTTTTTCATTATGTTGGCCAGAATTCAACATTAATTGGTATTAAATTGGAGAGGTGTCTCCAGAGTTATTGTCATAGGAATCTGTCACTAGCCCTGTGCTCCCTGTTATTTCGATCAGAGCCTTAAATCATACCTTACTGTGCTGTGCTTTACGTGCAGCCTGGGTTCTGCATTTCTAAAGGCTTCCAGGCCATCCATGTCTCTGCTGCTGGAGCATAGAGTACACTTCCAGTAGTGGGGACTTGAATACATACAAGTGGTGGTTATTAAATCTGCAGAGACCCCAAAGTTTAAGGCAAATGCTAATATAGAACAACCAAATCCAGACATTTGTACCCTAAGTTGAAGTCAGTATAGAATAGGCAGGACTATCAGTAATAGCCAACACAGGTGCCGAATATGTGCTTCTATATTTTTGATGGAGCATCCCATCAACCCATGAGATGCACGTTATTATATATATATATATATATATATATATAATTTTTTATTATTATGTTATGTTAATCACCATACATTACATCATTAGTTTTTGATGTAGTGTTCCATGATTCATTGTTTGCATATAACACCCGAGATGCATGTTATTATTATCCCCATTTTAGAGAAGAGTCAAGTGAGACCTAGTAGTTGCCCAAGGCCACATTGCTACTGAGAGGTGGAGGCCAGGAGGAGCCCACGCTCTCAGATTCCAGAGCCCCACTCTGGGCACACGCAGTGTCTTTCTCAACCGAAGGGCTGCATGCTTGAGCATGCTCGACACAGTGTGGGAAGCTCCTCTGCCTCAGGGAGGAAGTTGGATTAGATAACCTCCAGCCTCCTGCCTATGTCGCACCTAATCAAGAATCCGGACTTTCCAAGCCAAAACTTCTGTTTTTCTTTCCTTGTGTCCTATCCCGACTTCTGACACTGAAATGGAGAAAATAATGAACCCTCACAGAGAAATGTGGGACTTAGGAGGAGAGAATGGAGATCTGGAGGTTACCTGCACAGAGGTGCTTCATCAGGCAAGACTTCCAGCAACTCTGACCCACTCTTCTTGTGAGGTGATAAGCCACCTTTCACACCTATTAGAGTTCTCCAGAGAAACAGGATCAATACAATGTGTGTAATTATATATATATATAGAGAGAGAGAGAGAGAGAGACAGAGAGAGAGAGATTTATTGTAAGAAATTGACTCACTTGTTTATGGAAACTGACAAACCTCAACATCTGCAGTTGTCAAGCTGGAGACCCAATGATGTAGTTCTAGTTCAAGGACTGGTAGGCGGGAGCCCCAGGAAGAATCAGTGTTTCCGTTGAGCCTGAGGACAGGATAAAAAGAAAAGATCAGACAAAATCAGAGAGGGAGGCAAACCATAAGAAATCCTTAACTCTAGGAAACAAACTGAGGGTTGCTGGAGGGGAGGGTTAAGGAGGACACTTGATGTAATGAGCATTGGGTGTTATATGCAGCTGATGAATCACTAAACTCTACCTCTGAAACTAATAATACACTATATGTTAATTAATTAAATTTAAATTTTAAGAAAATGTCCCATGTTGAAGGCAAGCAGGTTGGAGGAGTTCCCTCTTATTCAGGGGAAGATTAGCCTTTTGTTCTATTCAAGCCTTCAGTGGGTTGGATGATGCCCATCTACACCAGGGTGGGCAATCTGCTTTACTCAGTCTATGAATTTAAATGTTAAACTCATCCAAATACACCCTCCCAGAAACACCCAAAATAACTTTTGACCAAATATCTGGGCACTGGTTGGCAGAGCCAAACTGACGCATAAAATTCACCCATCTCCCGAACTTTCTCCCATAGATCTCTCTGACTGATTCTCCCATCCCTGGGCCTGGGCTGAGACTGCAGATTTCACTTGGGGCAGCCCTTACTTGACACAGGCAAAGGATCGGGCTGCCCCCTATCCCAATCTTGTGAAAATGCAAATCCAAATAAGCTTTCAATCAGTAAACTCAGACCCCTCAGTCAAGGATGTTTTTGTTTTCACTTCCTTGGAGTTAAAGGGATTATCTAGAAGACATCTAGATGACCCTTCTAGCTTTGAAGTCTAAACATTTATGATTTCCCCGTGGGAGGGGGGGATGTCAGTCTTTTGGAAATCATTTTGATGAGCTCACCTCTGTGTCGTCATAAGGAGCTTTGAATCTGTGGAAAGGGACTGTGCATGTTCACAGTCATTCACTTGGGGTAACTTGAAAAACAGGTTGAAATAAAAGTGCAAATAAACAGTAAATAAATAAGTAAATAACCTCCCCCCCCCACACACACACACACACAAACCGTTCAGAGAAGTGAGTTTTCTTAGATGGCACTGAAATGGTATCTGAAACCAAAAGGAAAATTTTATGTAGTAAGGCAGAGAAATCATTTTATAGTAACTATTGTTAACAAAGTTTAGTGAGGAATATTTAAGTAACAAGAGTAACAAATGAGTCACCATATCTTTATTCTTTTATGATTGCAGAATGCCAGCAGTGAGCTTTGTACCAGAAAACTGCGTAATCGCTTTTCTCAAGCAGAGAATTTATAACATTATCTGGCAGAAAAGGCAGAGATAGAGAGGACTATCTATGGAATTCTGCTGCGCGCACTGAGCTTACTCGTTATTATGGGCTGATCTGTTTGCAAAGAAGTCCCATGTAATTACTATCTCCACTCTGTGATCCTTCCCCTTTGTGGAATTGTCAGGCCCCCACCAGGCCAAAGGAAGTGAACATACAGGCAGGGCAGGAAGCTGCCAGAACCGGGTGCTTTCCATTCCAAGTCAGCCAACACCATGACTTAAGTCAAACTGTAAGGATGCTGATGCTGTGAACACCTGCCTCCGCGACACTCCATGGGTACCAGGCCCACACCAAGGCTGGCTGTAGGAGCACTGCCGGCACTGAGCAACTCTTCAAGAATGGAGTCCAGAGGTGGTGGTTCAAAGACCTTCCACTGCCATTAAGATAAAAACCAGGGGCGCCTGGGTGGCTCAGTCGGTTAAGTATCTGACGCCTGATTTGGGCTCAGGTCATGATCTCAGGGTCATGAAATCGAGCCCGGTCTCGGGCATGGTGCTCAGCATGGAGTCTGTCTGAGATTCTCCCCCTCTGCCCCTCCCCCTGCTTGAGCACTCTAGCTCTCAAATAAATAAATAAACAAAATCTTAAAAAAAAAAAAACAAAAGTTAAAAACCAAGGCCTCCTCCGCCACTGGTCAACTTCCAGACCCAGGATGTGCCACACTCCCTTCCCGTCACAGAGCTTCCTCCTATGTTGCTTGTCCCAGTGGGATACTTTCCCCTCTCCTCTTTCTTTAGACATCATGGCCAATTTTGCCCTTACACATTCTCACGGCATCTCATTCCTGTCTGTAGCTCTTGTCCCAGCTGCAGTTTCACATGTGTGTGTCATCGCTGCACCTGTGTTGGTGTCCCGTGTAAATTGCAGGCTTTATAAGTGCAGGACCTCACCTGGTTTTGATCACCTCTGTGTCCCCAGCGTATGGCACATTGTTGGTGTTCCATTACAAGTGTTTGTTGAATGGATGACTGAAAGGATGGATGGCAAATGGGGAGAAGGTTGTGACCTCAAGGAACTCAGGCAGCGTAAGATCATCATGAGGTACCTCTGAACCCTGTGGTTTTGTCCTCTGTATATATACTGTCTTAGTCTTTGTTCAGGCTGCTATCACCAAATTCTATGGACTGAGGGGCTTATAAACAGCTGAAACGTCTTGTTCACGGTTCTGGAGGCCAGAAGCCCGAGATCAGGATGCAGCGTGGTCAGGTTCCGGTGAGGAACTCTTCTGGGTTACAGACTGCTGCCCTCTTGTGTCCTCACATGGCAGAAGGGGCTAGGGAGCTCTCTGGGGTCGAATCCCAATCATGATGACTCCCCCCTCATGACCTAATTACCTCTTAAATGCCCAACCTCCTAATACCATCTCCTTGCGAGTTAGGATTCCAACATACGATTTTGTGGGGGACCACAGCATACAGTAATTATGGAAGTGGAGAAAAGAGAGGAGTGGCATACACTACAGATTAGAAGCTCAGCCCTCAGGTCAGACACTCCTGGTTTGAAATGTAGTTTTGTCCCTTGCTAATGGCACAAACATGGGCAATTACTTTAACTCCGCTTCCTCAGTCTTCTCATGTGTAAAATGAGGCTGATCCTGGTGCCCAGCCCTACCACCTGTAGGACCATATGATAATGCAGGAACATGTTTGGCACATAGTAAGTGCTCAATCAATGCCAGCTGGTGTTACTAGTATAGCAAAGACCTCAAATCCTCAAAACCCCCGTCCTCCTTGAGCACTATAAATTGTGTAGATACAGGAACGTTAACTTGGCAGCCCGGAGATATTTAAGCTTATGGTCTGATAGCTTATCATAAGGGCTTTTTTTTTTTTTTTTGGCATCAATCATGGGAGTTAGGAGTGAGATAAAAGAAAGAAAACTATTTTTACCAAGTTGTCACATGAAAAGGACATTTGAACTTGGGTTAAAAAGCAAAGAAGATGGGCGCCTGGGTGTCTCGGTTGGGTGTCCGACTCTTAGTTTTCGCTCAGGTCATGACTTCAGGGTCCTGGGATTGAGCCCCGCGTTGGGTTCTGCACTCAGCGGGGACTATGCTTCAGATTCTTACCCTCTCCCTCTGCCCCTCCCCACCGACTCTCTCTAAAATAAATAAATAAATCTTAAAAAAAAAAAAAAAAAAAAGGAAAGAAGATCTGTTCACATCTCCAAAATAAACTTTCAGGATAAAAATATGGCATGCCCAGGACATAAGAGCCATTGTGACACCCCTACTCCACTCCTTCCACTGCTCATTTCCCTGAGGATCTTAGCCCATGAGGAAGCTGAGGCGCAGGCCACCTCCCCACTTCTGGCTTGCTAAGTGGGTCTTGCTCCCCATGAAGGAGCGCTCCCAGAGGGATAGTCAGTTCAGCTCAAGTCCAGTGCTGGGTTCTTGACGCCATCCCTCAACTCTGATTTAATCTCCATTTGGGCCTGGTTTTAGCCCAAGCTGCTCTAGCTGTGAAGACCGTTGGGGGTTCTCATTCACTCCTGGCTGATAAGTGGGCTGCTGAAAATCTACTTTTGTCCAGATATCTCTAGATTGGTTTCACTTGGGGCCTCGAATGGTTTGGTTGCTAATTTTCTTCCCTCTGCATTGGTAGGAGGGGTTGTCCTGAATGCAGCCAACAAAAGACATAGAGGTCATTCATTCTGGTGAACAGGCGGCATTCCAGCCACCTTATCTGTACAAGTATAAGCAGAATTGGCAGGATAGCCAAAGACTCTAGAATGAAAAAAATAACCAAATCACTGGGATAGATCCAGAATGCTGACTTGCCCCAAAATATGTCCCCTATCTGGTTCATGCAGAAATGCAAATATTCCAAGAAAGGAAAGTACTTAATCGTATAAAAACTGACATTTGTTGAGCAGTTCCCTTGTGTCGGGCACTGGGTTCAGAGCTTTACACAAATCATCTCATATAACCTTCCCAAGAGACTCATGATTCTCATCATTTTACAGATAAGGAGAAAGAAGCTCAAAATGCTTAAATATGTGTGCTAAAGGCAGAGTCAAACAGCCTGGCCTCGAAGTCCATCCTCTTTTTCTTTTTCTTTTTTTTTTTTTAAAGATTTTATTTATTTATTTGACAGAGAGAGACACAGCGAGAGCAGGAACACAAGCAGGGGGAGTGGGAGAGGGAGAAGCAGGCTTCCCACCGAGCAGGGAGCCTGATGTGGGGCTCAATCCCAGGACCCTGGGATCATGACCTGAGCCGAAGGCAGACGCTTAACGACTGAGCCACTCAGGCGCCCCTCGAAGTCCATCCTCTTTACTACCACTCTGAACAATCTCCCCAGTGGCCCCAGGTGGGGAAGGTGGGCAGACTAGGCTAGATCATGAAGGTCCTTTGGTGACAAATTAGTTTCCAGTTTTTCCAGCAGGCCATGGAAAGCTACTAGAAAAGTCTAGCCAGGACCCTGAAGTGGTCTGTTGTGCACCTTAGAACTCTGATAGCAGCGGTGTGAAGGCCGAGGTGGAGGTGGGAGTCTGAGACAGGAGGCAAGTGTAGGCTGTCGTAGTGACAAGGAGAGGGAAGTGAAGCTCTCAATGGGGCCGAAGGGGTTTAGGATAGACCCTGTCTAATGTTCTGCTTTAATCACTTTATTCTGTGTCTGGCATTTCTGTGATGGACTCAAACCAGAGAACAAATTAGTGTTTTTGCAAAGAATCCACCAAGCCTATATTAAAATTGTCATATCCTCCCAAATTTTCTGAGAATTCCAGGGTCAAGGGCCTGTACGTCTCTTCTCTCAGCAAATCTTGACACACAAATAGCGTGGCAGTTTCTTGTTACTGATCGAGATCCTGTACTTACTTTTCTTTATCTAAATGAATTCTTCCAGGGGGGGAAATCGGAGGGGGAGAAGAACCATGAGAGACAATGGACTCTGAAAAACAAACTGAGGATTCTAGAGGTGAGGGGGGTGGGAGGATGGGTTAGCCTGGTGATGGGTATTGAGGAGGGCACGTTCTGCATGGAGCACTGGGTGTTATGCACAAACAATGAATCATGGAACACTACATCAAAAACTAATGATGTAATGTATGGGGATTAACATAACAATAAAAAAATTTAAAAAAAAAAAGAGAAAAAAAGAAAAAATAAATAAATGAATTCTTCCAACTATATTCTCCTATTTAATTTTGTCTTTAAGTGTGTTACACTTAAAGCAGGGGAGGGGCAGAGAGAGAATCCTCAAGCAGACTCCCTGCCGAGCATGGAGCCTGACCCCAGGACCCTGAGATCATGACTTGAGCCAAAATCAAGAGTCAGACACTCAACTGACAGAGCCACCCAGGTGCCCCAACTATGCACACACTTGATTTTTACACAGTTGGCAATTATTTTCTATTTCAAATTTTATTCTTATTTTTTTCACATAAAATATCATAGCATCTTTTATGTTATTACTCGGGCTTCATAACCAATGGTGTGGCAACTCTAGAGAGATGTGAGCTCAGAGCTCACCTGACGGTAAACCCTCCTTCCTAACTCTGTGTTCTTGAAATCAGTCATCATGAGAATATGTAAACCATGAAAATCAGCAAACGTTACAAATCAGAGCTGTTTTTACTCAAGGAGCAGGTTATTAGACATGTAGCTGCACATCACTGTTTATAACCATCATTTTTAATGGTCACCTACTAGCCCCTTTAGTAAATATATGACAGCAATTCTATAATGCTTATTACGTGCCAGGTACTAAGTCCTTTACTCACGTTAGCGCATCTAATCCTACAATGGACTCCATGAGGTAGTTGCTATTATGATCCACATTTTACAGATGAAGAAACGAAGGCAGGAAGTGTTAACAAATTGCCCAGTGACCCACAGATGATAAGTGGTAGCAAGCAGGAGACCTGGGATTTGAGCTCAGGTAGTCCTAGTGCAGCATCTTAGCTTCCACCTTCTTCTGCCGCTTTGTGCCTCTACTCCAGCGCACAAGTGGGCAACCACCCTCTGAGGCCAGTGCCACTGCTCCTGGCATCATTCAGTGAGGAGGCAGGACTGCAACTCCGGCATCCGCTGCCTTCTCCCTGCAGCCTTGGGGAGCCCAGCCCCACCGTGGTTTAGATTACCCTTTTGGAACGGGGCTCTGCTCTCCAACAGAGCAAATGCATAGCCTGCTCGGCCAGCTTCTTACTGGCAGGCGTCACCTTCCTTGAGTCACTTTCTAAGTTGAGGTGGGTTTTGGGGAGATGGGGGCGCACCCCAAACGGCAAGAACCATTATGACCTTAGGGGCCAGGTGAGTTTTGTATTTTATCAGGAGCAAGTCCATGGGTGACTTCTTTCTCCTGCTCTGGGTGTTTGCCATGTTTTAAGTTTCTGCTGGGCACTTGGGAGTACCAGGCAGCATTCTATTTCTGGTGTAGCTGCTGAGTTGCTGAGTGATAACAGGCCAAGTCATCTGACCTCGGCAATGATCCTTTTATAGAATAAGGGCATCATGAGACCTGAGTGTTTTCAGGACACTGAGAAGCTCTTGCAGGCAAGATGCTGTGTGTGCTCTTTAGCTGCCAGCACCCATCTCCCAGGACCCAGCATTCTCCTCCATGGGGGCTGGGAGCCCCAGGGTGCCCAGTTCGGTCTTCTTAAATCCATGTGATAAGTGGGAGATGCAGCAGTGGGGTGGCCACTTAAATGTCCCTAAAGCTTCTCAGCCCAGCTTTGGATAAGGGGCTCACACGAAGCCAGGAATAAACCATTTCACCAAGAACCAGGAGAGAAGGAATATTGTCTTAGAAGATGTGGGAGTTTGATGATCATACGACTAAAATCATCCCTAAAACAGGAAAAGTTTATATCCCCTACATGCAAAGCTTTGCAACACCATAGGGATTCAATCAATATTTATTGATTATATGTCATTGTCACTCTAAGACCAAGGGGGTCTGTAAACATCTAGGCTATGTCCAGTTTTGGATTTTCCCTGATCTTCCAAATTCTCTAACCTATTAAGTAACAACTAGGGATCCAACCAGAATTAGAAAACAATCAGCAGCAAATCTCTGGCCCTTTTCTGACAGTGCTTTTGAGGAAGGGCAAAATGTGTAAATTCATGAGAGAGAGAGAGAGAGAGATTGAGCGAGAGAGAATCAGAGAGAGAGAAGGAATGGAAAGAAAAACAGTCTGGAAGGATTTGGAGGAATCATCCCCAATGATTCCCTCACAGGATTCCCTGGCCTCTCTATATGCAGATTCTCTTCAGTGCCTTTGATCCAAGGGAAAGAAAGTACCAGCTGCTTCTGCAACTCCAGATTAGTCCCCAGAATTGGAGGACTGAGACACATGTCCCCACCCAGGGAAAAGTTGGGGAGAAACAGGGTTTATGGAGTGAGAGGCAGCTCTGCTAACCTTCCTTGTGGAAACTGTCAACCAAAAAAAGCTTTGTATTTGCCATTTCTTTTTCAATGAATGACTTAAAATAAAGACCAAACCTGAGCTCCCCTACAGTGCTGTGATGGATTTCACAACTGTTCGTGTAAACTCCGCCATCTTGTTCTCCTCACTTGGGCCCAGGCTCTCAGTCCTCACAACATGTCCACCAAGTGATCCTCCCAGGCTGTGGATGGCTGGCACATGGCTGGCTCTCACTAGAGGGCCCCGAGCAGAGTCCTAGGTCATCAATTAGTAGTAATTGGCAGGACCAATATTTGACTACAGCTAATGGCTTGAGGTCTTCGGGACTCGGTAACTGACTCATACTCACCCTGCCCTCTGCCCTCTAGCAGGCCTGTTTTTGTGTTTGATGGCAGTAATTCTACAACCCATCCTGACAGCACATCTTACCGTTGCCCTGTGCGTTTTAATAGCACACTAGGTTTTCTTCCAAACCACTGGCAGTTTTTTCCTCCACAGCATTGTAGATCCTGCTATGATTTAATTTAACTGAGAACCACTGGCTCCAGGCTTGGCCCAGTGAGGTGACCCATCTAACCCCTTAAACCTAAGGGAATTTTTAGTTAAGGCTGCAAGGCATAGACAAATCAGAAGAAGTATAATCTTTCAACTGCTCCTGGAGCAGGCAGGGAAGCATCAGAAGCATTTTGAAGGAATGTAGTTCTTTTATGAGGAGGACATGTGATGAACCTCTAATGTATTAATTGTGTATCCAGCAGGTCAACAGGTCAATGCATCTCCATTAGCTGGGGGGTCTAAGCTTGGCATCAGAGCATACGGTTCTCATTGGATTTGATGATTTCCTCCTTTCTTATTCCCCTTTGGACCAGAGAATATTATTATCTGGAGGTGGAATCCTCTCTCCACTTGCTCTTTGTTCTGTAAGGTTTCAGTCTACTACTGTGGCATTTATACATTTTTTACCACAATTCAGAGTAGGAAGTGCATTATTCATGGCAACTCGGGTACGCACATGCACACACACACAAAATAGAAGTATTAAAACTGCATCTTGATACTTCCAATTTGATTCTATTTCTCCTCCTCCTTTTTTTTTTCTTTTTAATATTGGTCAAGGCCACTAAATAAATTTTGTGACTTAAAATGAATCACCACTCACGTCTTGAAAAACACTAGTCAAGCACACACTGGGTCTATGCTGTCTACCCCCACTCGTTCTCTGTGATGCTGTCACTTATTTTTTTACAGATTTTTACATTTGTTAATTACTTGAAAATATTTTACCTTGTCAATTATTTATGTATACCTTTAAAAATTCCTCAGAAGTTCCTCCAAAACATCTCAATATTTGGTTGTATCTCTGCCACTTCATTTCCTTTCTCTCCTCAGATGCCATTACTATAGAGGAGACACTCTGAAACGATATACATCCAAATGCTAACAGATTCTCTGTGGATGGTGAAATGATAAGTAATTTTTTTAAAGTCTATATTTTGTAATACCTACATATTATTTGTATAAAAATAGTGCAAGTATTTAAAATAATCATTGCTATATTTAATTAAGAGATTAGTTGCTAGGGGCGCCTGGGTGGCTCAGTTGGTTGAGCATCCAACTCTTATTTTCTGCCCAGGTCATGATCTCAGGGTCATGAGATCGAGCCCTATATCCAGGTCTACACTCAGTGCAGAGTTTGCTTGGGATTCTCTCTCTCCCTCTGCCCCTCCCCCTGCTTGCACTCTCTTTCTCTCTCTCTCAAATAAACAAATAAATCTTTAAAAAGAGAGAGAGAGAGATTAGCTCCTAGAGCTTTCAAAAATGCTGGTAAATGCTAGTCAGAGTCTCATTAATTTTTTACTTTTTTTAAAGTCATTCAAAAAGCAGTTTACAAATAGAACCCAATTAACAACCTTTGAACGATATTATTGTTTTGTATGTTTCCTTTACCATCCTTTTCTTCTACTTTCTTTGATTCTCTTAAATCCTTTGATTCTCTTAAAATGTGTATGTAAATATATTTTTTATCTGTTCGCTCGTGTTAGTCATTGAGAATCAGTTCTTCAGCTGGCTGACAAATGGTAGGAAACTATTGCTCTTAAGTCTTACATTTAAGTAACATATCATTTCTGTTTTCCCTGGGGATTCGTAATTCAACAATGTTGTCAAGCCTCAAAAATATTAAATTATGTTTGTGTTTATTCTTTGTCAGATCTAGCCTAATTTGCTGATTATTAGTTTCACATTAGCAGTAATGTTTTTTTAATTGAGTATGACCTATGTGGACTTTGTGTTCCACTTAACCGTTACTCATTTCAATTTTTAGAGAACAATTGGTTATTATATATATATTTCCTTACCGTTTGAGGAAGTTATACTCGCTCAGCACCTCTGTCAAAATAAAGGCATGAACTACAACCCCTGAAGAATTATCAGATCAAGTTAAATTGCCAACCTGCAAACATACCCACTTAATATCCTTTCTGACCCTGCCGTGGGAGCAAGCACACGGACCAAGGAAGGAAAGGAGTAAGTGATATCGGCCAGTCACCTTGCTGAGCTGGTGTGTCAAGTCTTCCTTTGGTCACTCCCTTTCAATATTGAGCACATTCTTCTTGCCTTTCCAACCCTTTGAGGCTCTCTGTACTCGAGTCCTAGTTGCAAAGGCAGTTCACTGAGCCCGCAGAGAGCCAGCCAACTAAAATCATCGTATGCCCCATCTTTGACCACCTCGGAATTTATCAATTGGAATCTTAAACTAAATAATAAACTAAAGAATATTAAATATTAAACTAAAGAATATTAAATATTAAACTAAATAATAAACTAAATTTAGTTTATTAGTCTAAAATTTAGGGGCGCCTGGGTGGCTTAGTCAGCTAAGCATCTGCCTTCGGCTCAGGTCATGATCCCAGGGCCCTGGGTTGGAGTCCTGCATTGGGCTCCCTGCTCAGCGGGGAGTCTGCCCCTCCCTCTGCTCCTGCTCTCTCTCTCTCTCCCCCCCCAAATAAATAAAATAATTTTTTAGAAAAATAAACTCAATTTAAACTAAATTTAGTGATGGAAGCAGAACATGAATGAAGATTCTCCAAGTAGAATTTTAAAATAGGCAGAATTCTCCACTTTCTTAGACCCTCTCTGTCTTTGGCACCACTCCCTTCTGTGGCTGGGCACGCAGCATGCTATTTCCTATGCCTCATCTCTCTATTTTTCTCTCCTCTAGTTCTCAAGCTTTCAATGCTACTTCCATCTCTCAACTATGCTTATGTCCACTTTCCATTCTCTCAGTATTCACTTTATGTGAAGCAGATCTTGGGATCTGAGTTGACCACACACTTATGAGCTGTAAGTGTGCTGTCGGCATCTGTAAAAGTTTGTAGGAGTATACCATGCTTGGGTCTCACACAGCTGTCCTCCCCACGTACAAATTACCAATGCTCTATGGTCCTCCTCACAGCTAAACTATGACTTGAGAGAAGACCTGACAACCAAACCTGGGCTTTACTAGGCAACGGTTTTACAATATGGTAGACATGACAGCCTGTTTTGTATGTTGTTGAAAATTATTCAGTAGAGAAGAAAAAACTGATAATATAGGAGAAAGGAGAACTTCTGGTGTGATGTCTTAAGAGAGAAGTAAAGAGATCTAGTGCACTTGTGGAAAAACTCAAAATATAGAAATGTTCAAGATGTGCAGTGATTTGGAGGATTTAGGAAACAGACAGAAAGGAAGCCTTCAGAATTTGCCAGTCACTGTCATTGCTCTCCTGATTATTTGGGGCCCATGTGCTGGCCAAAGTCCAGACCACAATCTACAAGACCACATTTAATGTGACTTACCACGACTGTTACCTCTCTGAACTCCTGGGCTGTTATACACCCCCCTTCCCCTCCACCTCTTCCTCTCTACTACGGCTACACTGGCCACCTTTCTGGTCCTTGCACATACCAGTCATGCTATTACCTCAGGGCCTTTGTACTTGCTGTTCCCTCTGGCTATTCTCCTCCTCCAAATAATTATATGGCTCACTTCTCACTTTCTTAAGGTCTCTACTCAAAAGTCACCATCTCAGTAAGATCTCCTTAGCCATTCTACCTAAAATTTCATACAGTCTACCTCCCGTGACCCTGCTATTCAGTACTTAATATCCCACTTAACTTCCTTTTTTCCCCCTTTGGCACAATTCACCCTAATTTACTTATTTTTTTATGTTCTTTATCTGTCTTCCACACTGAAATGCAAGATCTAAGAAGGCAAGGATTTTTGTTTATTTTAGTTTCTACTGTTCCAAGTGTCTTTAAAAAAAATACCAATTTTCAGCTCACACACATGCACAGATGAGCAAATTTGATCATCTGCATCAAGCTTTTTTTTAAAAAAAAGATTTTATTTATTTATTTGAGAAGAGAGAGAGAAACACAAATGGGTGAGGGGCAGAGGGAGAAGCAGGCTCCCCACTGAGCAGGGAGCCCGATGTGGGGCTCAATCCAGGGACTCTGGGATCATGACCTGAGCTGAAGGCAGACGCCCAAATGACTAAACCACCTAGGTGCCCCTATTCCAGGTATCTTGAACACTGCCTGAGGGCACTCAATAAATATCTGCTGAATAAATAAATAAACGTTGCACCAAAGGAAAGCACAAGTGTAAAAAAGACCCAAAAAGCATCTTACAGAAAATGTTTAGAAAACTAAGCTAATAGCGACCAAGGAAAGCTTAATGTGTTGCCCCACTCAGGTTTTGGCAACATTATAGACTATGCTTTAAAAAGAGTGAGTGGAGGGATGCCTGGGTGGCTCAGTCTGTTAAGTGTCTGCCTTCGGCTCGGGCCATGATCCCAGGGTCCTGGGATCGAGTCCTGGTTTGGTCTCCTTGCTCAGCAGGGAGTCTGCTGCTCCCCCTGCTCGTGCTCTCTCTCTCTCTCTCTCTGACAAATAAATAAATGAAAATTTTTTTTAAAAAGAACTATTAAAAATAATAATAAATAAATAAATAAAAAGAGTGAGTGATGACATTTGAAGTAGTCTAAAGGCCATTGGAAGACTGCTTCTAGAATAAGGGACTCCCTCAAATAATACAGCATTGGAGCTTCTATAACTCCATTGCTCTAGTTATTAAAACACATACTGTGTTCTTAAACCCATGTAATTAAGCACTTTTTTCCCCAAACACCTCTCATGTGCCCAGAACTGATTATCAGTTGTTCTGTCTCCTCTATTAGAAGTCCTGCTGGATGACCTTAAGGTCTCTATGTATTAGTTTCCTATGAAATAAGCATAAGAAATGTGGCACAATATGCCACCCCAAAATATGTCACCTTGGCACAAGAATTATTTTGACCCAAAGGCACCCCAAAAAACAGCAGTTGCAAGAAAGGCATCCTAATCTCTGCTTTTCCTCCCCAAAACAAATAAAAATTTCCATGTGGAAGACATCCTCCTTGTACCAGGAAAGTAGCATTCTTTTTTTTTTTTTTTAAAGATTTTTTTATTTATTTATTTGAGAGAGAGAGAATGAGAGAGCAAGCACATGAGAGGGGGGAGGGTCAGAGGGAGAAGCAGACTCCCTGCCGAGCAGGGAGCCCGATGCGGGACTCGATCCAGGGACTCCAGGATCATGACCTGAGCCGAAGGCAGTCGCTTAACCAACTGAGCCACCCAGGCGCCCGGGAAAGTAGCATTCTTATCATCAAGGATGGGAAGCTGAGATGGAGAGAATTCTCCACAAACAGACCTCATGAAAATAATTCTCTTCCTTCAGCCTCCCCATGTAGTCACTTCTCCACAACTGCCCGTTTGTACAACCTAATATTAAGACAGGTAGGTTTTGCCATTGCCTTGGGTCTTCATTTCCTTAGGAGGGCTCCCCAGTAACAAAACTTAAGTAAATTTGTATGCTTTTCTCCTGTTAGTCTCCCTTATGTGAGTGTAATTTTCAGGCCCAGACGAAAAAGAGGGTAGAGGCATTTGGCCTCCCCCACACACAATAGCCGTGCTTCCCCCAGAGTTGTCCTGGCACTTTGAAGGTGCACCACTCAGATCTCCTGTCAAGAAAGGACTTGCCCTTCAGCTATGAGAAGCCCAGAGAGCTGGCGACCTCCAGCTCCAGTGCCTTTGGGACCTGCCACATCATTTGAGATGAGGCCAGGATCTTCTTGTGCAGAGCCCAGCCAATGACAGGATACAATGGAGTACTAGACCCTGGCCATTTCTGTCCAATATGGAACTCTCCTGAGCCCCCTCCACCACACCCCCCACCCCCTGCTGGCTTGGCCTAGAATTTATCAGCTTTTATTGTGGCCTGAGCCTCTCCATTTCCTTTCATGCTTTTTATAGTTCACAGGTGTTACTCCCCAATAAACCAGTATCTGCTTATCAGAAGACTCAAAAGGACATAGTTATTCTGCAGTTATTCTGCAGATTTAAGAAGACACCTAGTGGAGTGCTGTAAATAACCCAAAAGAGTGAATAAACTGGTGAGGTTTAGGTGGAGGGGCCTAACTGCACACATTGGTATTAGGTTAGTTAGCTTTCTCTAAGTATGTCAGCACATCAGAGGGGCCCAGAGACTATGTTGAAAGGAATACAGATTTTAGCCCTGTCTGTAAAATGAAAACACCAAAATATTTTATCTCCTTCTGGTAATTTGATTGACTAATTGGATGCTAAATTTTGAAATTCTGACAAGCATTAGCAAATTCCTAGGATGATTTCCAGTGCTTGAAGCAGGAATGACTAATTTGAGATATGGCAATAATGTGGCTATCACCTAGACACCCATTATGGGAAATGAAGCCTTTATTCAATGAATAAGGGCCTTCCCTCCAGTGGGCATGGAGGAGACAGACTGGAGCACAGTGGGGTACAAGGATCTAGAAGCAGCCTGACACCTGGCACTGTAGCCACATAGAATTTATTAGCATCTGGCACCTACCGGAACCCAGAAGGGTTGGCACATCGAAGCTCTGCTGGAGAGATCTTTGGTTTCATCAGCTACAACTGGTTTGCTCATTCAGATTTTCACAGAGGATGGGGGGTAGGGGGGCAGAAATCAATTGAATTTGTTTTGTGGTGAAAGTTTGTGCCGGGAAATGACTGCTCTGGGTTCCCACCAGTAAGAGGGTTAATTAGATCATTATCCTGCTAGCTGGCATTTAGACAGTGGATGCCTTTAATCAACAAGGCAGTGTCCATAGCGTTCAGCTGAAAACAGAGTTAAAAGGCTCTTTGCCCTACTCTCTAATAGTACCCCAGCCCAGGGTTGTTAACCTTCTACACCAACAGACCGGATCAGCTTCAAAGGAACTTGCATTAGCTGCACAGTTTCCTTCAGAGCCTGATCGGGAGTCATCGACTTTTGTCACCTCGATTCCCGTAGTACTGAAAGAGCTCCGTTGGTAAGAGCTGACTCAGGAACCCCAGGGAAGTTTCCTAGTGGCAGTAGGGCACACCTTGTTTTCCAGAAGCACAGACAGCAAATGGACATGTGACAGCTATTAGTTACATGTTACTGATTTATATTTAATTAGACCTCACAGTAAGAGGCTATGCAGGGGCTTCCGGTGGTCTCCTGGAAGCAGTTGTGATCTATAAAGATTTCTTATCAATAGAAACAGGACTGTGTTACATTTTTCCAAAAGGCTGTTACAAGAAAGGGCAGCAACAAAATGGTACACCAGACATGACATGCTGTGATGTTTCTTGTGTGAGAAAAGTTTAAATGGTGGGGTCACTAGCTGGCACAGTTTCTGACCAGGATATTTAATGGCCAATTGCATAAATGATTAAGTGCAAAAAGGTAGAGAGTATTCCACTGTGTTCCTTTCCTAATGCTACTGTAACAAATTCCTACAAACTTAGTACCTTAAGCAACACAGACTTATTATGTTTCAGTTCTGGCTGTCCCAAGTTTAAAATGGGTCTTATGGGATTAAAATTAAGGTGTCAGCAGGGCTTCGTTGTTTCTGGGGGATCTAGAAGAGCATCTGTTTTCCACCTTCTAAAGGCTTCCTGCAATCCTTGGCACATGGCCCCCAGCTAGCAATCCCATCACTCCAACCTCTGCTTCTGTTGCCAGTCTCCTCCTCTGACTCTCCTGCCTACTTCTTCTGCTTGGAAGAACCCGTGCGGTTACACGGGGCCCACCAGATAACCCAGGATGATCTACATTGCAAGATCCTTAATTTAATTACATCTGCAAAGTCCCTTTGCCATATTCACAGGTTCCAGGAAAAAGGACATGGACATCTTTGGGGCACCATCGTCTGCTACCACCCCCATTAAGGGAATTGCTGCTTTTCTCTCTCAATATTAGAGTTTGGGCGTGGGGTTGGTTTTGTTGTTTTGTGGGGGTTTTTTTTTGTTTTTGTTTTTTGTTTTTTGTTTTTTGTTTTATTTTGTTTTTGTCATGGGAAGAGAAAATAGCAATGTAGATATGGTCCCTCAGAGACCCAGAAGCCCATCTTCCATTGTCAAATGCAATTTATATTACTCAGGCAATGGCCATTTTAAAAGACTGTAAAGATAATGGCAGCTCCTGGTTGCACAGATGGCCTCTTGGCAAATACTGAGAGAAGTGCAATAACAGTTTCATAGCAGAAAGGGGGGTGCACATTGTGAGTTCTGCTTGGGGAGGAGATGGGGATATTGGAACCGTAGGACAGCCTCCAAGTAGAATTCTTGGCCTTAACGGCTCCTAAATTTCTAGACTTTTTGGAAAACCCCACTAGGAAAAGTCAGCCAGCCCTGAAAAACAAGAACGTCCTCTTCCTAAACTGCTCTTCCCGTGGTGCAAAGCTGAGGTGGGGCACGGGCTCAGAGGGATGGGGCTAAAGTGAAAGAGCCTGAGCTTCAGAGTTAGAATGGGGTTCCAGTCTCCATTCTGCATGACCTGGAGCACCTTTCTGAATTTCTCTGAGCCTTATTATCCTTGTTTGAAAGAAAGTAATATCTACATCGCAGAGCTGATGTAAAGATCAGAAACAGTGTGGGAAGCCTGGCTGGCTCAGTCAGTGGAGCATGGGACTCTCGATCTCGGGGTTGTGAGTTCGAGCCCCACACTGGGTGTGGAGATTACTTAAATAAACAAACAAACAAACAAACAAACAGTTTAAAAAAGATCAGAAACAATGTATGTAAAGCTCATAGTATACTGGTTGGCTCATGGGAGATGCTCAAAAATAGCAAGTGCTAATTTTTTATTATTATTATTATTATTATTAGAACAGGAAGTGAAGATTGGAGTCAATGGGTCTGCCAGGAAAATTTTAACTGGTTGGTATTTCTAACGTTGTTACAACCACCACCACTTGACCAAACCAGATGAGAGATCTTGAGGGCAAGAATGATAAAGAAAAACATCTGTCCCACTCCCTGTGCCCTCCCTACCCAGACACCCCTCTGGAAGAAGTCTGGCAAATACCTTCTTAGGCTCCACCAAAAAGAACTGAGCACAGAAATACCCTCAGCTTTGAAGATGTTAAACTGTAGCCAGTGGAAAAGCAATTTAGATGCTCAGATTACTGGCTGAATTACTTTAATTTTATTCTCTTCCAGAAAGTTGGAAGAAGCCCCATCTTCCCTCTTAGTGTTCAGAACCAGTTGATATGAGTCATAGGGATGATGCTCAAAACATCACTGCAATGCTGATGAAAGATCATGACTTTAGATCTACAACTATGTGGGTTTACCATCAATTCACCCCAATGGGGGCGCCTGGGTGGCTCAGTTGGTTAAGTGTCTGCCTTGGGCTCAGTCATGATCCCAGGGTCCTGGGATTGAGCCCCACATCAGGTTCCTTGCTCAGCAAGGAGCCTGTTTCTCCCTCTCCCTCTGTCTACCACTCTGCCTACTTGTGCTCTCTCTGTCAAACAAATAAATAAAATCTTAAAAAAAAAAATTCACCCCAATGAAATGGACTTACCCACCAGTTACTCGCATAGCTGATCAAGTCAAGGACTCCCCAGGAGCTGGCCTTTTCTCCGGTCTGGCCAAAAGCAGATTAGAATGCCTGCATCCTGGGGACTTGCTTGCTCCAAAATAAAATAACCTCAAAGAAGCTGATTGACTATACTTAGTTCCTTCTACCAAACTCACCAATCAGAAACCCCTTCTCTTCCCATGGGCAAGAATGAAGGAGAAACATGCCAGGAGAATTACTCTAGCAGGGACTCCTTTCTCTGCATCAAAACCTGAGGCCTGGATCACTAGCTCTGGGTGCAGCCAGCTGCCATATCATGAGTTCTTAAGCAGCCTTCCGGAGAGGTCCTGAAGGTGAGGAACTGAGGCTTCCCGCCAGCACCCAGCACTCACTTGCCAGGCTTTGGCATGAGTCACTTTGGAAGCTGATCCCTAGCCCCAGTCAAAGCTTCCAATACTGGAGCCTGTTGTGAATGACAGGGCTTGTCAGTTAGGCAGATCAGACCCCGTCTCATGAGAGCCAAACAATGAAACAGATACCTGTGCAGCTGAAATGGAGACACAAAATGAAACTGATGTGTTGGGCAGCAAGAATGAGGTGTTTACTAAAAAGAATACCTGCTACTTGACCCCCAGAACTTGCTTCTACAGACCAGGGTACATCCTCAGTTAGAAAACTGTAATTTGGGGCGCCTGGGTGGCTCAGTCGTTAAGCGTCTGCCTTCGGCTCAGGTCATGATCCCAGGGTCCTGGGATCGAGTCCCACATCGGGCTCCCTGCTCAGTGGGAAGCCTGCTTCTCCCTCTCCCACTCCCCCTGCTTGTGTTCCTGCTCTCGCTGTCTCTCTGTCAAATAAATAAATAAAATCTTTAAAAAAAAAAAAAGAAAGAAAACTGTAATTCGGTCCCGCTACATCCTAGCAATCACGAAGTTTAGTTTTCTCTAGTCTTTCATTCTGTTTTCCCATTCTTTGATGGGTCTGTGTACAAGTATATTGCATTTGGTTTTGGTTTTTTAATCATTCTGACTAAATGACCAATAGTATGTTTTGAGCAACATCAGATGGAGCTGGGGTGGGGGAAAACTATTTTTGTTTTTAAAAAAAAAAAAATCCCTTCTCCACTAATGGCATGTGAATGCAACTTTTATCTTTAGATTCTTTATATTTTTAATAAAGAAAGGGAGGGATTTGGAATAAGCTCTCGTTCCTGCAGAACCCCATGCCTTAAAGATGAAAACTCAAAGAGTAAAAAATAACAATATTAAATTAAGCTGATTTCTTGTGATTTGAGTTTATGCATGTTCAGTTTCTTTGTCAGTGAACCCATCAGCCTCAAGACAACCAAGAGCCAAGATCCGTATAAGGTTGAATGTCTAGACTTGGAAACAAAGAAAAAGCAAGCAAACAGCAATAAAAAATTCAACATCATGAAGATGCCACAACTCTAGAGACCTGCTGACCAAATGGACCCTGTATGAAACAGAGAAATGATCAAAAGCAAAACAACATATCCAGCAAAGAAAGAAAAGCAACAGTAGAAGAAGATGGGTAAGGAAATAACTCCTACTTGACTATGCAGCACATGCCAGACAAATGTTCCTGGTGTCATTTTTAGAACACAATCTGATAGTGAGAACCAGCCACAAAGCACCATTGTTGTTTGGCAGGAAAGTCATCAGTTAGCTCAGGTGAGAGGAGAATGTACTGAACCTTTGATAGCTACAGATGGAATTTCTACCTCACCAACAGTGCTGTCAAACCAAAAAAAAAAAAAAGTGATCTGACTAGAAAACATCAGCTACTAGCTTAAAACGCACTTTCTCATCTTCCATGCATCATTCCCAAGGGAGGAAGACAATTTCTATGGAACCAATAATAACAATCAATCTTGGATGTCTTAAGTCTACTTTTTTGAAACCCATTCAAGTTTTGTTTTTTTAAATAGAATACACTCTAGCAGCACCTACACTGTGTTTCATCCAGTTCCTCACAAATTTGTAGGCATAGTAACGCCAAGTACGTTATTGTGGTTCAGGAAGATGCTGTTACGTTTTGTTTATAAAGCCTTCAAGCCTGACTGCTAATCGGAGTGGTGATTTCCATGAGTTAATGTTTCCTACATGCCAAGCCATGTCAGTGAGTGGGAATGAGTGTCTGTCTTTCCTCACAGACTCCTGGGAAAGGGAATTTGATGACTCCCTGTATTTCTTCTGCATCACATCAGAACTAGTGTGCATCAATGACTTGGCGAGTTCTTCCCCTCACAAAAGAGAAAAACAGAGCCTTTTTGCTTTTGCTAGTGGTCCCTGGTTCACACAGAGAAGATAGTTTCATCTTCAGGCCTGGAGTTTGGGGCTGCTCAGAGCAGCTCTGATCACAGGCGCAGCTTTACAAAAACAAGATGCAACCACTCTCAGTTCTGTTCGAATCCAGCAGTTCAAAGAGACTTCAGGCCTTCAAGAACACCAGACCCCCACTGTTAATTGTTAGGGTAAGTTCCAGAGCCTTACTTGCTTGTTACTTTGGTCCCAGAGGAAGACTATTGGAGGGGAGGGATGCCTTGTAGGACCTGAATCTCCTCCTGGCCCCAGGTGGGTGGTGTACATCCTTAAGAGAGGGGACTCTTGGGCCCGCTTGACCCCTTCACTAGTGCAGAGTTCTGATCTGGGGGCAGGAAGGGGAAGAGGGCCCTGCCTTTCACTGGGCCCCCTGCCACCTCTTCAGTGGGAGTAGGAGAAAGAGAACAGGGGAACTGTGTTGTCCCCCACCTTCTTTCCTCCTTTTCCTCCTCTTCACACAAGCACATACACACACTTGGATGTTATAATAAGAGATCTATATTTGGTCTTCATCCCTAGTTCCTGGCACAGAACTTCTAGAACACTTGTAACTTCCTGAGTGGCAGGGGTGAGAGGAGCATCTTTTGTTATTCATAGTAAGCTTGGAACTGAGTTTATGCTAATGCGTGACTCTTGGCAGACGGGGGCTGGTTGCCAGAGGAACCAACCATATGATTAAAGGATTGGAGCTTTCAGCTCTACCTTCTGACCACCAGGAAAGGGAGAGGGGCTGGGGATTGAGTTAAATACCAATGTGGTTAATCAATGATTGACTGATTAAATCAATTGTACCTGCATGGTGGAACCTTCATCAAAACCCTAAATGTCTGGGGGCACCTGGATGGCTCAGTCATTAAGCGTCTGCCTTTGGCTCAGGTCATGATCCTAGGGTCCTGGGATCGAGCCCCGCATCGGGCTCCCTACTCTTCAGGAGGCCTGCTTCTCCCTCTCCCACTCCCCCTGCTTGTGTTCCCTCTCTCGCTGTGTCTCTCTCTGTCAAATAAATAAATAAAATCTTAAAAAAAAAAAAACACGAAACCAAATGTCTGTGTTTAGAGAGCAAATGCCTCAAACAAATGGACAATGAGGAATATTCTCCACGCATTCAAGTATCCTTCATTTCATAGAGTAATAATATTTGTGTATTCACGTTAGTTTTTTCTTTTAGTGTTTCCTTTTCTCTGAATTCCTCGGTGTATCTTTTTGATTATTTCTTAAGTTGAAAGTCAAGTTCATATACTAAATGCCAACTTAAAACTCTATATCCCTAATTAGGATCATCAAAAAACTGAACAATTTTTCTTTATTTCCCTCCCCACCCCCCAACCATACATTATATCTCCAAGCAGAGAATTTTAAACTCTGCTTGGATCTTTGACCACTTTGTTTAGTGATACAGTCTGAGCCCCTGTGACAGTGCTTGGCACATAGTTGGCCCTCAAGAATCATCTATTCTGTCTGCAAATGAATGCATTTAGGGAAGTTGTCCAGCATTCACTTTCTATTACTCCAGCTGTTGATTTAATCTGGGGTTGTAGGACCACAGTATTTTTTAACCAAACTAACGTGAGTTCGCTCCTTGGTGAGTCACTGGTAGAAACTATACGAAGTTGAGTTGTCACAGAGAGAAAACTTTATTTGCACCAAATAAGGAGATCACAGGGAATAACTTCTGAAGCTATGACTCCCCCGAGCAAGGATGAATGGGCTCCTTTTATTTAGGGTTAGGATGAATATTCAGAAAGGGGAGTTCTGTCATTGCATTTAAAGGCAGGCATTAGGTCATGCATGCACCTTAAGGAAACATGCCTATGCATACATTGCATGTTATGTAAATGAGCCTTGTGCTCCTCCTTGGGTGGAGATTTTAGTGTTATAATAGGTAAGGTAACTGTCAGTCACTCCATGGGGCATCCCATGGTCCATCTGAGCAGGCGGGAGTTGGGGTTGAGCTCAAACTTGTCTGGGTGCTCTGGACCTCCGGAGCTTTTCCTCTTGACAGTTGTTACTGCTTGAGGGGTAGTTTTGGTTTCCATCAGGGGATGCTATACCCCCTGCCCCCTCACCTCCACTGCCCTTTGCCTAAGTTCAGATATAAGCAGGAAAGAGGAAGTTAAGGGGAAATGTGGGACAAGGATCATGAGGGTAAGCAGGTGGGCAGTAAAAGTCAGGTGTTGGGGTCTAGCTCATGACATTTTCTTTTCACCATCTAAATCCTTTTCAATAATTGCTTGGGTGTTTGCATTTATTTGGAGATCATTTTTGAAAAATTTTAAACTTGAAAAACAGTTTTAATATAGTTATCTACCATCAATTTTAAGAGTTGAATTGGTTTCTTTGTTCCTTTTTTTTTTCTTACCTGACTTTTCCAATCTTGAGTTCTTGATTTTGAGTCATTGCTCTGGTGGTTGGAATACATATTTGAGTGATTTTTTTTCAGCAAGGATTCATGAATAGTAGATTTTGAAAACTCTTACATACTTGAGGTTTCTTCTGCATTGGTTTTCAAATTACTTTGCTTATAGAATCTCAAAAAGAATTTCATGAAACAATGTCCCTCTCACACATTTTTAAATTGACAGATGAAAGTTTATATCATAAGTTTATATAATTACAAAAGATGTATTTTTCCAGCAGATGGTATATATAGAGTTTTTAAAATAAAATGGCCCCTTTACTATTTTTAAAGTAGGCAATGGAATCTGAATACCAGAGCAATTTGACATTCACTGTTACCCATTTATGAAACACATGAGCAAGCTCTTTGACAATCAGGAACTTTACATCATTCCTTTTGTGTCTGACCTCATATTTCCATTCTCCCACAAAATTTGATCTTAATACATTTTGTGCTGGAAAGTCTTTTATTGGTCATGTTATCTTTTTTTCACTATGATAAAAATATGTATATAAGTTGGAATTTTAATTTAAAAACAATAAAAATGCTGATAGCACCATTATTCCTTAGGAAATTACAAAGGTTTTAGAAGCTCTGGCCAGGAGCCAGGGATGAAGACCAAAATATATATTTCTTATTTTATCAAAATATCATACAACTTTAATAATTTTGTCATATTTTTGTACCATCTGAACCATAACTTAAGTTTTAATTGATTTAGGAAACAAAAAACGAGGATTGCTGACCATGAATAGAAGATAACCATACAAATGAGAATATAAAAATTGATATTATTTAAATATACCACCAATACGTTTAATCAAATATGCCACTAATATGTTGGGGAAATGCTCTTTAGGCTCACTGGCTTCTAAAGCTAGCATGAGAAGACTTCCAAGGGTTACTTGGGCACAGACAGTTTGATGGAAACGAGTTTCCCTCAACTCTTTTCTAAAACACAACAGCCTGAGAATGTACTCAACAACATACCTGGTGTCAGAAGTATTGTATGAGTAAAGGAAGAAATGAAAGTTTTGTTTCTTTGTGGGGGTACCCAAACTACCTAAGCTTGAGAAATGTTAACCTATAAGATCCCATTCAGTCCAAGCACTGTGATTCTATGTTCTAGCACTAATAAGCTACACTTTGGTGTCCTGAAGATTTAATCTACCTTGCATCTGGGAGAGAAGCAATGCTACTTTTTGGACAATGTGCTATTTATATTGTAACTAAGGGATGCAGTGTCCCATTCAGCACTGATTTGATAAGTAGAATAACCTACACCAGCCTGGATGGCTGTCATTTGTCTGCATAACACCCCTCCTCTTTTCTAAGAATTGTACTCTTTTCCTTTTGGGTAGATGTTCTTCCCTCCACTCTCACTTTGGTAGTTCTAGTTTGGGACTGTGTCTTAGTCTGTGTCCCCCCCCCCAAAAAAAAGAGAAACACTGAGATGGATTTGGAAGAAGTAGTATATTTGGGAGGTGATCTCAGATAGCGCTGTGCAAGAGTAGGGAGATGAGACAGGCAGGGGGCAAGCCGATCAAGAGTGCATTATCATGGGGCGCATGGGTGGCTCTGTGGGTTAGGTGTCTGACTCTTGATCTCAACTCAGGTCTTGGTCTTGGGGTCGTGAGTTCAAGCCCTACGTTGGGATCCATGCTAGGTATGGAGCCTATTTAAAAAAAGGGGTGCATTATCAGTGGGTGACCCCTTTGGATCAATCCCACTGGGGATGCTCTGAGAAACTGTAGAACATGCTTCAGAATTGTCCCACCAAGAGGTGAGGAGCTGGGGTGTTTATCTCCTAACTTATCTCCCAATGCCCAACTGTCATTTGTTGGCGGATGCTCCAGGTGCATTAATCCTGCACTTGTGGTTTGCTTCACATGCCAGGTGAACATGCTCCTGAACGAGAGAATGCTATCGGGCAGAGAGATGGAGGGAGCTGTAGGTGAGTACAGCGTTAGTCTTCCAGTGGCTTTCCAGGGTGAGCTTGAAGGGATATGGGCACTGACTGCATCTGCTACAAGCTGTCAGTCATAATAACACCCCACCTCCTGCCAGCACATCACTGGTCCAGGCTGAGCGTGTAATAAAATCTGGGTCAATCCAAGTCATTCCTTGATATTTTTGCAATTGCACTGAGAGAAGTAAGATAGGCCTGCTTGGGTATCAAGGATGAAAGATGAGAGTCTGGGGACTGCAGGCAGCTAGATTTCCACTCATATGGAAGAAGCTGATCTGACAGAATCAGGCTGATGCAAAGAAAAGAAGCAGAGAAGAGAAACCCAGCTGCATCCAAGTCTCTGGCTCTGAGGGTCACTGAGCCTCGTTTTCCCCAGACCTCCAGTTTATGCATACAAGTCCATGAACTCTGCTTGTACCAAGCAAGTTCCAATTGGGTTTCTGTAACTTGCAACCAGAAAACTCTTGACCACTTTTGATCTACCCCTTTCCAAAAATATCTATTCCTCCAATCTGCCACATTTCCTACAAGTCTTCCAACAGGGAGCCACTCACTTGAATGAAAACACTGCCCCTGCAGGAAGTTACATACTCCCAATATATTCAACTTCAGAAACTGAGAGGGAAAAATTAAGCAACTGAAAAACTTTAAAATAGCCAAGTTCAGTTGGATAATGTATAAATTGGCAGATGGCTCTAAGGGCATCAATTAAATTTCTAACACAAGGCATTTTATCATACCATGTAAAACTTCACCCTTGTCAAAAGGCGGACGCTGTTAATTTACAAAAAATGAACAGGGGCGCCTGGGTGGCTCAGTCGTTAGGCATCTGCCTTCGGCTCAGGTCATGATCCCAGGGTCCTGGGATCGAGCCCCACATCGGGCTCCCTGCTCCGCGGGAAGCCTGCTTCTCCCTCTCCCGCTCCCCCTGCTTGTGTTCCCTCTCTCGCTGTGTCTCTCTGTCAAATAAATAAATAAAATCTTAAAAAAAAAAAAAGAAAGAAAATATCTCCAGGATGTAATATGCAAGTTTTTATGTAAGGAAGAGGAATAATAAAAATCTGTATATATTTGGGGGCACCTGGGTGGCACAGTTAGGCATTGGACTCTTGGTTTTGGCTCAGGTTGCGATCTCGGGGTTGTCATGGGATCCAGCCCTGCGTCGGGCTCCATGCTCAGCGCGAAGTCTGCTTAGGACTCTCTCCCTCTCCCTCTTCCCCTCCCCACCAGCTCTCTCTCTCAAATAATAAATCTTTTTTAAAAATATGTATATATTTGCACAAATAAACACTGGAAGGTCATAAAATAAATAAAAGCAATAAAAGTAGCTACATAGGGGAAATTGTGTGGACAGAGACAGGTGAGAAGACAAGGTTCCTCAAGGTATTTATATCTTTATGGTCTTCATGTGTGTGTCTTACCTTCTCAAAGGTGAGGTTTAAATGTAATAATAGTTGACCCACTTTTTCCAAGAGTGGAAGTGAATAGCACAGAGTTCCAAAGAAGACAGCCACATCTGACAAAAGGCTCAATAATAATCCAGTCATATCAAAACCAAAGGGTTTAAAAATCAAAGGACTTTTTGAACTGTATCTTATTTGGAAAGTGAAGGAGAAGAACAAATGATGCCAGGCACACTGGAACCTTACAGTTATGTATAAACTGACAGAAGCTTGGGGAAAATGCAGCAGAGAGGGGAAAATATTTGTTATTTCCTCTGCAGTATGGAATGAGGAAAGAAATACAAAAAGAGGACAGCACAGGAGTCTTTTTCCTGAGGACATTGATCTAGAAATCATTTTTCGGATTGATTCAGATGTGTCTTGATAAACACAAAGCAAAATCTATGAATGGGATAAGAGTACAATCTGAATAGTTTAATAAATAATTCAGATTTATTTTTCAATTCCACTTTTCCAGACATCCATGGATGTTAAAGTGAATTGATGTATAGAAAAGCTTTAAAAACAAAAAACAAAACAAAACAAAAACCAGACTACTGGGACGCCTGCTGGGTGGCTCAGTCCGTTAAGCATCTGCCTTCGACTCAGGTCATGATCTCAGGGTCCTGGGATCGAGCCCCGAGTCAGGCTCCCTGCAGGGAGCCTGCTTCTCCCTCTCCCTCTGTGTCTCCCCCTGCTCATGGCACTTTCTCTCTCTGTCTCTCAAATAAATAAATAAAACCAAAAACAAACAAAAAAACCATAGATGGGGTGCCTGGGTGGCTCAGTCGTTAAGCGTCTGCCTTCGGCTCAGGTCATGATCCTGGGCTCCCTGCTCCGTGGGAAGCCTGCTTCTCCCTCTCCCACTCCCCCCGCTTGTGTTCCCTCTCTCTCTGTGTCTCTCTCTGTCAAATAAATAAATAAAATCTTTAAAACAAAAACAAAACCATAGACTACTATAAAGATGTACCTTTTTTATTTTTGATTTTATTTATTTGAGAGAGAGAGAGTGAGCGAGAGAGAACGCAAATAGGGGGAGTGGCAGGCAGAGGGAGAAACAGGCTTCCCGCTGAGCAGGGAGCCTGACATGGGGCTTGATCCCAGGACCCTGGGATCATGACCTGAGCCGAAGGCAGACACTCAACTGACTGAGCCACCCAGGCGCCCCAAAAATGTACCTTTTTATTACTATTAAGAATTATTCTTTTTTAAATAAAAAAATTTAAAGATTTTTTTAAAGATTTTATTTCTTTATTTGACAGAGAGACACAGCAAGAGAGGGAACACAAGCAGGGGGAGTGGGAGAGGGAGAAGCAGGCTCCCCACTGAGCAGGGAGCCCAATGCGGGGCTCGATCCCAGGATCCCGGGATCATGACCTGAGCCAAAGGCAGAGGCTTAACGACTGAGCCACCCAGGTGCCCCAAAGATTTTTTTAAATAAAAATTTTTGAAGATGTTTCATGGTTTGTATATGAGACATAGTAATATTATTTCATTCCTTTTTTTAAAAGATTTTCTTTATTTATTTGAAAGAGAGAGAGAGAGCGCACAAGTGGGCAGAGGGGCAGAGGCAGAGGGAGAAACAGGCTTCCTGCTGAGCAGGGAGCCCGATGCGGGGTTCGATCCCAGGACCCCGGGATCATGACCTGAGCCGAAGGCAGATGCTCAACCGACTGAGCCACCCAGGCGCCCCTATTATTTCATTTTTATGATGCATATGGGGAGAGTTAATCAAAATAAAGATGTTTATCAAAAAGAGCTCTTGTTTTCATATTTGTGGCAAAAATGTGTCATAAAAAATGAAACATTGCTATCACATTATTAGGTATTTTGATGCATTTAAAAGGAAATAATGAGAGTTGAAATACAGAGAAATGTAGGCCGAAATATGAGATGAATGGATAGTCAGTGAAAGGACATTAAGGAACAACAATGGGAAACAGAGTTCACGCAGGTTTTTCAGTTCTGCGAGGTCTCAGGTAAATGTGCAAACCAGCCTGTGGGAACGGTGGCAGCTGAAGAGCACCTGACCCCTGAAAGGAGGGAACGCAGTGTTCAACCCAGCTCATTATCTGAGCTCAATGTGTCCAGGTCTTCAGTTTATTATTTTCTCAAGAGAATATAGAAATCTGGATTTTTATGTGAACTACATTATGTATTGCCAAAACCCAATATGTCTGTAATGTGTAATGGACTGGGATACCCAGTTTTGGGGTGGGGGGGTTAAAAAGTAATGACTTAACATATTAAGTCAGGCTTTCACCATAAATAAAGGAATGGGCAAACTACAATTCAGAGGAGACCAGCCTGTCATGTTTCTGTAAATAAGGTTTGCTAAGAACACAGCCACATCCATTTATTCACATATCGTCTGTGCCTGTTTTTGTGCTACAACGGAGCTTAAAATATTTACCGTCTGGCCCTTGACAGAAAAAGTTCACCAACCCGTGATAATATTTTGATCCTTAGCAGATGCAAGTCTCTGTTGAATTATGTTCTAAGAGAGTTCTGCTGGATTTTAATGTCAAATTGCTTTTAGCAAAAAAAAAAAAATTTTCCAGAATATATGTTGTTAGGCTATTTTATATAATTGTTTTGTGTTAGAAATGTAATTCAATTGAATCTGATAGAAAATGATTGTTAGCAACATTTAGTAAAATTTCTCCTCCATATTTATTGACTTCCATAGGTCATAGATAAGTGTATTAAGAAATAAACTAAGGGGCGCCTGGGTGGCTCAGGAATCTAAGCATCTATCTCTTGATCTCCGCTCAGGTCTGGTCTTAATCCCAGGGTCATGAGTTCAAGCCCTGTGTTGGGCTCCATGCTGGATGTGGAGCCTACTTTAAAAAAAAAAAAAAAGCTAAGCAAACTGTAATAAATAAGGTCAGAAATACCTTTTATTTATTTATTTTTTTTCAAAGGTTTATTTATTTGACAGAGAGAGATAGGGAGAGAAGGAACACAAGCAGGGGGAGTGGGAGAGGGAGAAGCAGGCTTCCCGCAGCACAGGGAGCCCAATGTGGGGCTCGATCCCAGGACTCTGGGATCATGACCTGAGCCGAAGGCAGACGCTTAACGACTGAGCCACCCAGGCGCCCCCAGAAATACCTTTTATATGGTTATGCAGAAAAAGTACACCTAAAGATAATTACAAATCATCTCATACAGTAAACCTTGAAAAGGAGAAATTACTTGAAGCTTGCGCCATCTAGAGGTGAAAAATCTAATTTCCCAGAGTACTCCCAGGTACTCTGGTAACTTACCAGACTAGAAAGGCAGTGTGCAGTGCATTGGCTGTTTGAGGTCAGTAAGAAGGGGTGGGGGGAGAGGGGTGCTCAGTGGCAACAAGTCAGTGGCTACCACATCATCAAAATGAATTTCTTTCTTTCTTTCTTTCTTTTTTTTAAGATTTTATTTATTTATTTGAGAGAGAGAGAGAGAGTCAGCGAGAGGGAACACAAGCAGGGGGAGTGGGAGAGGGAGAAGCAGGCTTCCCGCCGAGCAGGGAGCTCGATTTCAGGACCCCGGGATCACTACCGGGGCGGAAGGCAGACGCTAAACGACTGAGGCGCCCCAAAATGAATTTCTTGATAGAAGGATTTTTCTAGTAGTGGTCCTGATGGTGCTTGGATTTGAGTGCTTTTGATATTATTAGTCATTACTTTCTTACATGATGTTCAGTCAGAAGAAACTTTTTTGCTTCCTGAATGCCTCCTTTTGGCTCACTCTGAAAGAATTGAAGAGTGTATGTTTTAGACATCCTGCTGTATACATGTTTGAACATTCTTGTCTAATCTTTATAACATTTTATTTATTTATTTATTTATTTATTTATTTATTTTATTTGAGGGAGAGAGAGTGCCACGTGAGCAGGGGGAGGGGGAGAATCTAAGCAGGGAGCTGACAGGGTGCTCAAACTCACCACCCCGAGATATGACCTGAGCTGAATGAAACCAAAGAGTCTAAAGCCCAACCGAATGAGCCATCCAGGTGTCCCCGTTCTTGTCCAATCTTAACAAGCACCCACATTGGATGTCAAGTCTTCCTTGTAGAATTTTTATAATAACCTCTATATGCATCCTCTAAGTTATTTTACACTGGAATCTTTTTTTTTTAATCTTTGCACAAGGGACATCTGGGTGGCTCCGTCGGTTGAGCGCCAGACTCTTGGTTTTGGCTCAGGTCATGATCTCAGGGTCAAGAGGTTGAGCCCCTTGTCCAGCTCAGCTCTGCGCTCAGAGGGGAGTCTGCTTCCCCTTTCCCTCTCCCGCTGCCCCTACCCCTGCTTGTGCATGCACATGCTCTCTCTCTAAAATAAATAAATAGATCTTTTAAAAAAAGTCTTTGCGAGCAATTTTAAATAGAAAAAAATATCTTTGCACAATGATAATCATTTGTAAAAATAAATAAATCACCCATTTATATGAACTATGCTTACAATCCTATACGTTTTCATTGGCTACCAAAAGAGAACTTTTTATTTATTTATTTTTTTAAGATTTTATTTATTTATCTGACACAGAGAGATAGCGAGAGCAGGAACACAAGCAAGGGGAGCAGGAAAGGGAGAAGCAGACTTCCCGCTGAGCAGGGAGCCCGATGCGGGGCTCGATCCCAGGACGCTGGGATCATGACCTGAGCCAAAGGGAGACGCTCAACAACTGAGCCACCCAGGCGCCCCCAAAAGAGAACTTTTTAAATATTCAGCATAATTTTATTGTTTAAGGCTGATTCCTTATGTTGTACAACTGAAAAGCAGTTTTTTTAATGTTGTCATTAAGAGTTTTCACAGGAGTTGTATTACTGTACTTTGACTTCCCATTTTTTTTACTACCTGGTTCTAGCAAACACTTAACTTTCTCGATCCCCTCCCCCACCCCCATAACCACTGTGTGTCCCATTTAACCCCTTTTCTCCAGGGACAATATTTGTCTTTTTATTTTATTTTTTTTTTAAAGATTTTATTTATTTATTTGAGAGAGAATGAGATAGAGAAAGAGCATGAGGGGGAGGAGGGTCAGAGGAGAAGCAGACTCCCTGCTGAGCAGGGAGCCATATGCGGGACTCGATCCCGAGACTCTAGGATCATGACCTGAGCCGAAGGCAGTCGCTTAACCAACTGAGCCACCCAGGTGCCCCAATATTTGTCTTTTTAAAAACTCAGTTCCAGTGACTGCCCTGGGGAAGTCTAGGAAAATACTTGAACTCTTGAAAATGTTTAAGTTTCACTGAATTATCAAGCTTTTATGAGCTTTCAAAGAAGCTTCATAAAAGCACTATAGTTGCTTTTACCTCTTCCTTTAAAGATATCGTGAAGGAACAAAAAAATAAAAATAAAAAATAAAAAAATAAAGATATCGTGAAGGATTAATTTTTAAGAAGGGGCTGCTTTTGAAAACAAGAAGCACCATGTAAACCTCTCAAAATCACGAGTACGTATGGGCTGCCTGCGTGGCTCAGTCTGATAAGCAACTGACTCTTAATTTTGGCTCAGGTCATGATCTCAGGGTCTCGGGATCAAGCCCCACGCTCAGTGGGGGGAGTCTGCTTCTCTTCCTCTGCCCCTCCCCCAGCTCGTGCTCTCTCTCTCTCTCTCTCTAAAATAAATATATAAATCTTTGGGGTGCCTGGGTGGCTCAATCGTTGAGCATGTGCCTTTGGCTCAGGTCGTGATCCCAGGTTCCCTGCTCAGCCGGGAGTCTGCTTCTCCCCCTCCCCTTCTCCCCTGCTCGTACTCTCTCTCAAATAAATAAATAAAATCTTTAAAAAAAAAAAAAAAGACAGAAAAAGACAAATACCATATGGTTTCACTTACATGTGGCATCTAAAAAAACAAAACAAATGAATGAGCGAACAAAAAACAGAATCAAACATAAAAATACAAAGAACAAGCTGGTGGTTGCCAGAGAGGGAAGGGCAAAAATGGGTAAAGGGGAGAGGGAGATACTGGCTTCCAGTTATAGAATGAGTAAGTCACAGGAATAAAAGGTACAGCATGGGGAGTTTAGTCAATGGTACTCTAATGGTGTATGGTAACGGATGGTAGCTGCACCTGCAGTGAGCATAGCAGAATGAGTCCCTGTGTTGTACACCTGAAACTGATGTAATATTGTGTGTCAACTACAGTCAAATTAAAAAACTTTTTTTCAACACTATATATTTTTAAGTAGGCTCTCCTCGCCCAATGTGGGGCTTGAACTCAGAACCCTAAGATCAAGAGTCACATGCTCTACTGAGCCAGCCAGACGCCCCTAAAAATATATATATTTTTTTAAATCACATGGTGCTGAAAAGTATGTTTACCGTATGCTTCCACTTGTGTTTTAGTGAGGAGGGACAGATGTGTGTTTGTATTCACTTCTTTTATACAAATAAAATACTTCTGGAATAATCCATCCATCAATAACTACTAACAATTTTCTCTGAAGAATGAAAATAGAGAACTGGGGATCTGAGGTAGGAGAACACTTTTATATTGTTTGAATATTTTATTTTGTGTGTGTGTGAATTTTTTAAATCTACCTGAAATTTTTTAAAAAATTTATTTATTTGTTTGAGAGAGGAGAGAGAGAAAGCAAGCGAGATGAGGGAGAGGAACAAGCCGACTTAGCCAAGTGCAGAGCCCAAGGCAGGGCTCGAGGCAGGGCTCAATCTCAGGACCCTGAGATCATGACCAGAGCTGAAATCAAGAGTCAGACACTTAACCGACTGAGCCACCCAGACACCCCTAAAATCTACCTGAATTTTCTGAGAGGAGCTCCTACTTTTAGTTTCCACTGAAAATGCATCAAATAATATATCTTTTGTTATGAGATGCAACCGTACTGCTTGAGGTTTATCCAACCTTCTCATTTAAGGAACTATTTGAACCCCTGGGCTCTGACTTTCCAGCTTCATGAAGGTGAGCCTAAGCAAGGTGGGAGCGTTGACCAAAGTCCCTGCGGAGATGAGCAGAGGCGCCCAGCTCTCTAATTCTCTATCTGCTCTCCAGGCACCGCGCTCTTTCTAAGATATAATCTCAGATTCTCATTAGAGAGGAAACGGCTAACCTCATCAAAGTTGTCATATCCTCTTTGGTGGAACTTGATACTGCCCCTAAAAGGATGTATCTGAAACTGAAGTATAGCAACAAATATATTTCAGTTTAAAATAATGATCTTTTTCTCAAAATAAAGATGAATAGTCATTCAAGTGAGTTTGAGCTATATAGTTACTAGCATAGAAATATTTCCAAAATAAACAATGAAAAAAGTAAATTTTATTTTTTTTTTTTAAGATTTTATTTATTTGACAGGGAAAGAGAGCACAAGCAGGGGGAGGGGCAGACAGGGAGAAGCAGACTCCCCATTGAGCAGGGAGCCCGAAGCAGGGCTCGATCTCAGAACCCAGGGATCATGACCCTAGCCAAAGGCAGTCACCTAACCAACTGAACCACCCAGGCACCCCGAAAAAAGCAAATTTTAACACAGTAATACGTTATGGCTGTGAGTTAAAAAATTTAAAGTCCAAATTAATGTTTTATAAGAATATATCTGTATGACTTGTATAATTTTTTAATATACTGTTCATTGTCTAGATTTTGGTAAAAATAGAAAATTTTAGGAAAAGAAATTGTAAATAAACCACAACACTTCCCCCCACAGAATAATTCCTGTTACCATACTGGTAGATTTCCTTTCAGCTTCTCTCTCTTTCATCTGTCCTATGTGTGTGCATGGATACAGATTTAGATATAGATATTACAGTTGTAATTCTGGTTCACTCTCTTAGCATTATATTATAAACATTTTCCATGTCAATAAATACTACTTGAAAACACATTTTTAAATGTTAAGTAATATTCCTTTATAACGAAATAGCGTCATTTCTTTAGCTATCCTCCAATTTTTGTGCATTTCTTTTTCTCTGCTCTATAACTTGAAGAAAAGCCTCTTACGCCAAACTTGTCTGTACTTTTAATCTTTTCCGTTGGAAAATTTTCTAGAAGTAGAATTACTCTGTCAGGAATTGTGCATTTTAAAGAAACATTAGGCCTTATTTCTCTCCAAAAAGGGGTTGTACTAAGCATTGTGTCAATGTACACCCTACCAAAAGCCTAAAGGTGTGCCTGATGTCTGTTTCCCTCCTCCCAACACTGGGTATAACTCTCTTTAAAATTCTGTGCTAGAAGCTTCTGGCTAGCTCAGTCAGTAGAGCACGCTAATCCTGATCTCGGGGTTGTGAGTTCAAGCCCCATGTTGGGTGTAGAGATTACTTAAAAATAAAATCTTAAAAAAGTAAAAATAAAATTCTGTACTAAACACACACGCACACACATCACCCGTTAATTTAAATTTCTTTAAATACTAGAGATATTGAAAAAGTTTTAGATGTTTACTGACCATCTGTATTTCTACACTGTTAACATTCAAGATTTGTATTTATTTCCCAAAAACCAACAGTCATTTCACCTCTGAGCGTATGGGCGTGTTTTGTAGGTGCTGGGAGATCAATTACACAGAGTTACCACAAGAGGTCACTAGCACACAAATTATATTAAAATCTGAAGCCTATTGGGCTTAAGTCCCAACACAGCATCTAAATGAGTGGACAGGTTCGTTAATTCTGATTTTACGGGACTCCAAATAATTGTTCTGGCCTGATAAGAACAGTCCTGTGACATAGACAAAAATTACTGGAGAGAGCAAGAGACAGTAGCTTAGTAATTCAGAAAGCTAGATGCTGCACAGTTGAACTCCACTTGCCCCAGTCTCCTATGAATTGATTTTTCTTGTTAGATATGGTCACTCTCAAATTTCAAAAGAAATAGAGTCACTTTAAGTCCGAGATGCCCTTCGGTCATTTATTTGATTGTTCAGCAATTCTCTTTGTGTTTAACTAGAAGAATGAGGTCTTTTTTTTTTTTTTTAACTCAACAAATAATAATTGTACCACTATGCTAGGTACTGGGAGTATAATGATGAGCAAAACCTGACACTATCCCTCGGCTTGCAGAGCTCATACCTGTAACATCAGTCCTAGCAGCTCTAAGCAGACCCTCTAGAAATTCACCCCAGATGCTTTAGCTTTGACAAAAATATCATGCACAGCCCCCACAGGAGGTATCTGCCGCTCTGAGGTTCAGAGCTTTGTCTCCATGACCCGTGATTATATCCTGGTCTGTTCTGAGTATCAAACCATCTGGCTCTGTATGACATATGATTTAAATTGCTTCTTAAAGGGGCGCCTGGGTGGCTCAGTTGTTAAGCGTCTGCCTTCGGCTCAGGTCATGATGCCAGGGTCCTGGGATCGAGCCCCGCATTGGGCTCCCTGCTTAGCCAGGGAGGCTGCTTCTCCCTCTCCCTCTGCCTGCTGCTCTCTCTCTCTCTGTGTGTCAAATAAATGAATAAAGTCTTCAAAAAAAAAAATCTTTGCAATATAGGGGCACCTGGCTGGCTCAGTTGGTAGAGCATGCAACTCTTGATCTTGGGTTCATGAGTTCAAGCCCCACATTGGGGGGTAGATTGTACTTAAAATGAAAACAAATCTTTTTTTTTTTTTAAGATTTTATTTATTTGAGAGAGAGAGAGAGAGAGCACAAGAAGGGGTAGAGTCAGAGGGAGAAACAGACCCCCTGCTGAGCAGAGAGCCTGATGTGGGACTTGATCCCGGGACTCCGGGATCATGACCTGAGCCAAAGGCAGTCGCCCAACCAACTGAGCCACCCAGGAGCCCAAAATGAAAACAAATCTTAAAAAAAAAACTTTGTAGTAGAATATACAAGTACCTTAAAGCATTCAAATTATACAGAAATATGAGTGAGAAAAATGAAAATCACCCATAATCACAATCTTCACAGATAGCTATTTTTATATTCTTTTGTAGATATATAGTTACATACATACATATTTGACAAATACTTGACTACTCTGTAGAAAGCACATTCCAAGGGCTATGTCCTTGGGCTTCCATAACCAAATATCATAGACTGGGTGGTTTAAACAATAGAAGTTAATTTTGTCGGGGCGCCTGGGTGGCTCGGTCGTTGGGCGTCTGCCTTCGGCTCAGGTCATGATCCCAGGGTCCTGGGATCGAGCCCTACATCAGGCTCCCTGCTCGGCGGGGAGCCTGCTTCTCCCTCTCCCACTCCCCCTGCTTGTGTTTCCTCTCTCGCTGTGTCTCTCTCTGTCAAATAAATAAATAAAATCTTTAAAAAAAAAAAAAGTTAATTTTGTCACACTTCTGGAGACTAGAAGTCCAGTAGATTTGGTGTCTGGTGAGGGCTCTCTCCCTGGCTGGCAAAAGGCTCCCCTCCTGCTATGCCCTCACATGACTTTCCGCACTGTGGGTGCAGTGTGTGGACAGAATTCTCTGTTGTCTCCTCTTTTTGTTTTTGTTTTTTTTAGATTTTATTTATTTATTTGACAGAGAGAGAGATATAGCAAGAGCAGGAACACAAGCAGGGGGAATGGGAGAGGGAGAAGCAGGCTTCCCGCTGAGCAGGGAGCCCGATGCGGGGCTCGATCCCAGGACCCTGGGATCATGAGCTGAGCCGAAGGCAGACGCTTAATGACTGAGTCACACAGGTGTCCCTCTGTTGTCTCTTCTTATAGGGACACTAATCCTACTGAACCAGGGCCCCATCTTTATGACTGTATTTAATCTTAATTACGTCCTTACTCCAAATACAGCCACAATGGGAGTTAGGGCTTCAACATATAAATTTGGGAGAGGGAGGTGGTCGGTATTACACAAACATTCCCCAGTGACAGCCTGTGAATAAGACACAATCTTTGCCCACGTCTCACTAATGTAGAAGTTAATAAACCCATGTGTCTGCTTCTTTGTATTTTGTTTACTTTATCATCTTCTGGAACTTCCACTAAGTCTGGATATATATGAGGTAAGGAGAGTAAATGAGACTCAAGAAAATTTTATTTCCCTCCTGATTTGGAAAACATTCTCTGGGAAAGGAGGTTGACACTCTCAGCTACCCCAAAGATCCCTAGTGGAAGACCACACCAAAGCGTCGGCCACAGCTTCATCTCTCCCTTTCTGCCTCTCCTCTAGGGGAGGAGGTGTTAACTACATAATATACGGGCCCCTCTGTACATTGGTCTACTCTACAAAGGAGCAATAATTCCAAATGGGGCCAGATTCACTCATTCAGAGCATATGTACTGATGACTCACACTGAAATAGGGTCTCTACCCTTGAGGAGCTCATGGCTCCAGGAAACCAGTAACAAGAGTGCAGTGTGAGAAGTGCCACCGAAGATAGAGGGAAGCCCAGGAGACGAGGGGAGAGAAAAGAGACCCAGAAAGACTTGAGAAGGACCTGTGCCCCCACGGAAGTCTGAGGAACGCTAGAATTGAGCTGGGAAGGGAAGGGGACAGGCAGTTCAGATAAGGCAGCAGGTGCAAGTGCGTGGACTTGTAACATGGCCAGTTCTGGGATGTGCAGGGGTGCCTGGAGCAGGGGGTGCCCGCAGGAGAGGGAGATGCCAGGAGGGAGAGGTGGGGTCAGCTCCTGAAGGGCCTTATGTGCTGAGCCAGGAATTGGAATTTTATCCTGAAAGCCACGGTTACCGCTAAAATAAGCAAGAGAGTGACATGATCTGATTTTAGAGGGATGCCTCTAGCGGGCACCTCGGGAAGGCTTTGTTGCGGGCTTAGCAACAGTGGAGCCAGATGGGCGGCTGTGTACATACAATCCGTGACCTAGCTCTTATCCTTCCTCCATGTCTTCTCTAGTTTTTTTTTAAAAGATTTTATTTATTTATTTGAGAGAGAGAATGAGATAGAGAGAGCATGAGAGGGGGGAGGGTCAGAGGGAGAAGCAGACTCCCCGCCGAGTGGGGAGCCCGATGCGGGACTTGATCCCGGGACTCCAGGATCATGACCTGAGCCGAAGGCAGTCGCTCAACCAACTGAGCCACCCAGGCGCCCCCATGTCTTCTCTATTAACAAGAAAAAGAACACTCTGTTACGTATCTACTTCCTATCTTCCCTTGCAACTGCTGTGACAAGTGTTGTGGCAAAAGTGGAAATCTGCTGGGAATTTCTAGAAATGTTTTACTTTTCTGATCAAGGAGCTGCTCTCCCTTCTCACCACTTCTTCCCACCTGGCATTCGGTTATGAATCTGGAGGTCAGCCCTTGCTAACTTCTTAAACTGCCATACCAACTCTGTACTGCTAACTTCTATTTGGTTAGACGACTATATTTGCGTTTCTGTCATATACAGCCAAATACAATCCCGATACAACTGGGATTTTTTTTTTATTTCCAATTTTTATTTAAATTCTGGTTAGTTAACATATATAGTAATATTGGTTTCAGGTGTAGAATTTGGTGATTCATCACTTACATACAACACCCAATGCTCATCACAAGTGCCTTCCTGAATGCCCATCCCCCATCCTGATGTAATTGTTACTACAGCAGTTCAGGTAAAGAATTAATGAGAACCTGACCACCTACTCTGAACTGAAGCAGGGAAATGAAGCTAGAGGTGACGGGGTTAATTCACAAGCTATTAAGGAAGCAGAATCAATAGGACTTGGTGACTAATTAGATATGCCTACTGGGGATTTTCATTGGAAAGATGACTTTTCTCTCCCTCTGAGTTGTAGGACCATGTATCCCACTGTCCTCCTCCTTTTCCACTCCCCCCTACCCACTGTCTTTTTCTCTCCCAGCATTTTCCCTTCCCCACTTCGAGAAGCTGACCAGAATTTTATGTGTCCTTGTTCAGGGGCATGTGTAGAGTTGGCCCTAAAAGAGATGTTCCATAAGACAGCCCCCTTTCCTGGCTCTTGTTGAAAAATCTATGTTCCTTTTGGAATTATGCTGCTCATTTTCCAGGTAAAGGAGACTGACCACTTACACCCTTCAGTGTAAAAAAACCAAACCCATGAGAGCAGCTGGAGAGATTTCCTGAGACTGAAACGGGATGGGGGAGTGTGGTCTCCTCTGGTGTTTCCTGCCTCAGGGAAGGACCCTACCGAGTAGTGCAAGCCGCTGACCTAGAACTCATCTTTGACTCATCTCTCTCCTGATTTATCTCTCATATTTGGCCAATCACCTAGTCCTTTCTAGTTTATTCTCTAAATATCACCTGTGTCCCTCTGTTACCCAGAACTGGGTTTGCCTCTTTGTGGGTGTCCAACCAAGAGACACAACCAAACTGGCACAAAAACAGACACATAGATCCATGAAATAGAACAGAGAACTCAGAAATGGACTCTCAACTCAATATCCAATGGAAAAAAGACAGTCTCTTCAACAAATGGTGTTGGGAAAATTGGACAGCCACATACAGAATGAAGCCTGACCATTTTCTTACACCATACACAAAAATAGACCCAAAATGGATAAAAGACCTAAATGTGAGACAAGAATCCATCAAAATCCTTGAGGAGAACACAGGCAGCAACCTCTGTGACTTCAGCCGCAGCAACTTCTTGCTAGACACGTCTCCAAAGGCAAGGGAAACAAAGGCAAAAATGAACTATTGGGACTTCATCAAGATAAAAAGCTTCTGCCCAGCAAAGGAAACACTCGACAAAACCAAAAGACAACTGACAGAATGGGAGAAGATATTTGCAAATGACGTATCGGATAAAGGGCTAGTATCCAAAATCTATGAAGAACTTATCAAACTCAACACCCAAAGAACAACTAATCCAATCAAGAAATGGGCAGAAGACATGAACAGACATTTCTGCAAAGAAGACGTCCAAATGGCCAACAGACACATGAGAAAATGCTCAACATCACTCGGCATCAGGGAAATACAAATCAAAACCTCAATGAGATACGACCTCACACTCGTCAGAATGGCTAAAATTAACAGGTCAGGAAACAACAGTTGTTGGCGAGGATGCAGAGAAAGGGGAACCTTCCTATACTGTTGGTGGGAATGCAAACTAGTGCAGCCACTCTGGAAAACAGTATGGAGGTTCCTCAAAAAGTTGAAAATAGAGCTACCCTACGACCCAGCAATTGCACTACTGGGTATTTACCCCAAAGATACAAATGTAGTGATCCGAAGGGGCACATGCACCCCAATGTTTATAGCAGCAATGTCCACAATAGTCAAACTATGGAAAGAGCCCAGATGTCCATCGACAGATGAATGGATAAAGAAGATATTGTATATACACACACACACACACACACACACACACACACCACACACAATGGAATATTATGCAGCCATCAAAAAATGAAATCTTGCCATTTGCAATGACGTGGATGGAATTAGAGGGTATTATGCTAAGCGAAATAAGTCAATCAGAGAAAGACAAGTATCATATGATCACATTGATATGTGGAATTTGAGAAACAAGACAGAGGATCGTAAGGGAAGAGAGGAAAAAATGAAACAAGATGAAACCAGAGAGGAAGACAAACCATAAGAGACTCTTAATCTCAGGAAACAAACTGAGGGTTGCTGGAGTGAAGGGGAGTGGGAGGAATGGAGTGGCTGGGTGATGGACACTGGGGAAGGTATGTGTTGTGGGGAGCACTGTATATTGTGTAAGACTGATGAATCACAGACCTGTACCCCGGAAACAAATAACACATTATATGTTAATAATTAAAAATAAATAAACTAAAAAAAAAAAGAGAGAGACAACCAAGCCAAAGAATAGGAAAAGGAAGGGTTTTGCTTGCAACAAGAAGAACACCGAAGATATTTCCCAAAGCAGTGTCTCCTCAAACAACAAAAACAACAGATTTGGGGAAGTTTTAAGCTGAGGGTACATACGTATTCATGAAGAGGCTTGCACAATGGGGAACTCAGCATGTGATTGAAGCAAAAGTCAACCTAAGGTGACAGAGTCCAGGTCTTAGTCCATCTAAGTCCTGAGGGCAGACCAGGGTCAGTATCTACAATTCTCTGGCTCCAGCTGGTCCGGTATTTGAGTGCTCATAGGAGTTTGGATCCTCCAAAGATAACTCAAGAATGTGTGTCAGGTTAATCTTTACTTTTGAACCAGCACTGGGAGTTTTACCACTGATTTATTGTCCCTGATATGATTAGGCTATTTCCTGGCCTGATAGTGGCCCTGTGTTCCTACATTCTTTTGTCCCCTTCAAATCATTAACTCCTGAGATCTATCCTTGTGCAGTTTCAACATCTCCTAAGAAGTTCTGCAAGAAATGTAAATTGGGCAAGTAGTGCAGATCAGGCAGAGCTCACAAGATGGCCAGGGGCCTACAACGACTTCTGTCAGTCAAGAAAGCTCTGTCTCATCTTTCTTTTTCCAGGGACCTCTGACTCTCTGCTCATACCTCCGTTTCTTTTCAACTCCGCTGCCACAATTCTAATCCAAACAAACATTTCAACCCTGGCCTGCTGCAAAATCCAATGTGTCACCTGAGCATATTCCCTAAAATGATCTTTTACAATTTAGAGTATTTTAGAAAGGATAGAAATATGTTTTAAAGGATTTTATTTTTAAGTGATCTCTACACCTGACTTGGAGTTCGAACTTACAACCCCGAGATCAAGAGTTGCTCCACCAACTGAGCCAGCCAGGTGCCCCAGGATACAAATATTATAACATCTTTCCTTTGCTCTTAAAATAAATAAAATTCTTTCACATGTTCTCCAAAGACTAACTTCTCTAGATCACGAGCCTCATATCTTCACCCTCCACTCTCTGCCCTAACTCCCACCATGGTGACCTGACAGCGCCTGGAATGCTCTTTCTCTCCTCAAGAATTTAATCTTAGGAGTGCCTGGGTGGCTCAATCAGTTAAGCATCTGCTTCGGCTTGGGTCATAATCCCAGGGTCCTGGGATCGAGTCCCACATCTGGCTCTTTGCTCGGCAGGGAGTCTGCTTCTCCCTCTCCCTCTACCTGCCGCTCCCCCTGCTTGTGCTCTCTCTCTCAAATAAATAAAATCTTAAAAAAAAAAAAAAGAATGTAATCTTAGCCTATTCTGCCTCCTGGTGGGAACTGCTTAACTGCCACACCCACCTATACACATGAACACACACACACACGCACACACACACATGTTCTGGCTAACTTCCATTCAACTTCAGATTTCAGCCCATATGTCATTTCTTCAGAGAAGCTTCCCTTGACCCCATCTCACTGCCCAGCTAAATCAGGAGCCCTGATTTTTAAGTCGTGGGGTTTTTTCATAGCATGTTTTCAGTATGATATTTGTATGATTATTTAAGTATCATGAATTCCACAGAAGTAGGGACGGTGCCCGTGCTTGTCATCTCTCCAAGGTCTGGTAGTGTGCCTGCCTAGAGTGGATATTTGATGACTATTTGTTGAATACATCAGGCTCCTGGCACAAGCAAGTAGGTGAATTGTGAAATTCAGTTCAGCGTAATTCAGTGTAATTCTTACAAAATAAAGCATGAGGATGTGTGCATGCATGATAGAGATTTGGAAGAGGTACCTTCTCCTCCGGCTTCTCTGTGGATGGAATTTGCCATCCTATTATAACTTGTAGTAGTACACTTAGGCAGAAAGAAACTGTGTGAAGGCAGAATTCTGAAAGCAGGCTGAGTTTGCTCGTTTAGGGGACCTATCTGGACTCTATCTAGACAGTATGATACATTGGAAGGTTATCTTGAGATTTTATAAAGATGACAAACTTATTGATGATGAAAAGCACGTTATATAGACTTTGGATGATAATGGGGTGTCACTGTAGGTTCCTGATGTAATAAATGAATCACTCTGGTGTCTAATGTTGATAGTTGGGGAGGCTGTGCATGTGTGAGGACAGGGGTATATGGGGACACTGTACTTGCTGCTCAGTTTTGCTGTGAACCTGAAACTGCTCTAAAAGAAAAAGTCTATTAGGATGCCTGGGTGGCTCAGTCGGCTAAGCATCTGTCTTCTGCTCAGGTCAAATCCCAGGGTCCTGGGTATTGGGCTCCCTGCTCAGCGGGGAGTCTGCTTCTCCCTCTGCCCCTCCCCCTGCTGGTGCTCACTCTCTAAATAAAATCTTAAAAAAAAAAACTAATATGTTAAAGATAACTTACACAAAAAGATAAAATCATGATTCTCATTCAGAAATAAAATGTACACATGAAAGATTATGGGTTTTTTTTCCCCCCAGAATTAGGGAATCTGGCAGATGTTAAAACTAGAGAAGTCAAAGAACAGACACATTTATAAAGCAGGAATGGTGCAGTGAATGTGCAAATGGAGGCAAAATGAGCTTCCTCCATAGTGGGGGAGGGAAGTCAATTGAGCCTCTGTTGAACAGGGCATAATTTGCATGCCTATAGGCAAGAATCATTTTACATTTCTGTTATCTACAAGGTAAAGAGTTACCATAGATTCAGCTCCCATAGAATCAGTGTCTGTGAAGTGGAAGGGTGTATTATTGTGGTCTGCCGTTGAAGCGCCCACATTCTCCCTACACACACATACAACAAACCATTCATGTGATATGGCCCCACACGGAGGGGAGTCCACTGTGTCTGCACAGACTTTGTTTAGTCCACTCAGGATTGCTTCTTGGGGACCCTACAGAACTTCCATCTCACATGGTGTTGGTAGATGTAGGAAAATTGAATAGTCACAGGACACTTCTTCTGAAATATCATATGCATCCCACAGGCAGCAGTGAAGTACTGACTTCCTTGTTCCAGACTTTCTTCCCCCTCCCCACCGGAGAGAGAGAGAGAGACAGAGACAGAGACAGAGAGAGAACATACACCCATGTGTGCCCATAGCAGGGGGCGGGGCAGAGGCAGAGAGAATCTCAAGCGGTCTTCTCCTTTAGTGTGGTGCCCGCTGTGGGGCTCCATCTCTGGACCCTGAGATTATGACCTGAGCCAAAATCAAAAGTTGGTTGCTCAACTGACTGAGTCACCCAGGCACCCCAAGACTTTCTTATTTTTAAAAACAGTTTTTTTGGGCGCCTGGGTGGCTCAGATGGTTAAGCGTCTGCCTTCGGCTCAGGTCATGATCCCAGGGTCCCGGGATCGAGTCCCACATCGGGCTCTCTGCTCCTTGGGAGCCTGCTTCTCCCTCTGCCTCTCTCTCTCTCTCTGTCTCTCATAAATAAATAAATAAAATCTTTAAAAAATAAAAAAAAATAAAAACAGTTTTTTTGAGGAATATATTTATATACTGTAAACTTAACTTGTTTTTAGCATACAATTCAATGATGGTGAGTAAATTTACATAGGTGTGCATCCATTGCCACAATCCAGTTTTAGAATATTTTCATGAACCCAAAGAGAACTTCCATGCCCATTTGCAGTCGATCTCTGTTCCCATCCCAGCCCCAGGCAGTCAGAAATATACTTTTTTCTTTATAAATTTGGCTTTCTGGACCTTTTTATAGGAATTATAACAATATGTGTTCTTTCATGCCTGGCTTCTTTCACTTAGTACAATTATTTTTAGTTTTGTCATGTTTCAGCATCTTTCAATAGTTCAAACTTTTTTTTAATTAGCTTAACTTTATTTTTTAATTTTTTTAAGAAGATTTTATTTATTTATTTGACAGAGAGAGACACAGCGAGAGAGGGAACACAAGCAGGGGGAGTGGGAGAGGGAGAAGCAGGCTTCCCGCAGAGCAGGGAGCCTGATGCGGGGCTCGATCCCAGGACCCATGACCTGAGCCGAAGGCAGACGCTTAACAGCTGAGGCACCCAGGGGCCCCAATAGTTCAAACTTTTTATTTCTAAGTATTCCATTGTATGGATATAACACGTTTTATCTATTCATCAGTTTATGGATTTGGGGGTTATTTCCACTCTTTGACTATTATGAATACTGCTAAGAACATTCATGTGCTAATATTGTGTGGAAATACAGTTTCATTTCACTTGGGGAAATACCTAGGAATGGAATTGCTGGATCATATGGTAAACATATTATTTTAAAATCTTGGTTTTATTTTTATTCACATATGGTGAGGCCAACAGATCAAGAGGTGATTTCCATTGAAAAGATATTCGGTTACTCTTAGTTCCCAAAGTGAGGGCTCACTCCATGCCATGCAGGGCCACCCAGGAAGCACCAAGTTGGTCAAGAGGCAGAAAGGGGAATACATGGGCAAAAGGATTTATTATGGTATCTGCAGGAAGGTACAGGTCAGGCACAGTCGACAGGTTTAGGATCGGCTAGTTGGAATAATTTCAGGGAGCTCTGGGGCATTGGGACTGTCTCAAGTTGTCCGGTACTTGGCCTTGAGGTGATTAGGGCAAGGAGATAATGGCTTTTATAAGTGAGAGCTCCATAAAGGAAGTAGTTGGGGGTACTGGCTTTGGATTGGTTGGTTTGCATATGACAGGTACCTTGAAGTTTACTATCTCTAGGAATTAGCTAGACCTGAGAGGGTCAGTCACCCTTGAGTCTGTAAAGCTCCAGATGTCAAAACATTAAAATAGGGACGCCTGAGTGGCTCAGCCTTCGTCTCAGGTCATGATCCGGGGGTCCTGGGATCGAGCCCCGCATCAGGCTCCTTGCTCAGCGGGGAGTCTGCTTCTCCCTCTACCTGCCGCTCCCCCTGCTTGTGCTCTCTCTCCCTCTCTCTCTCTCTCTCTCTCATTCTCTGAAAAATAAATAAATAAAATCTTAAAAAAACAAACAACATTAGAATAAAAAGACATACTTAATACACATATGTTTAACTCTTTAAGAAACTGCCACACTGTTTTCCAAAGTGGTTACATCATTTTACATTCACTTCAGCAATGTACAAAGGTTCCATTTTCTCTGCATTTTCCCCAACAGTAATTATTGTCTGTCTTTTTGATTAGAGCCCTTCTAGCAGGTATGAAGTGATAGCTCATTGTGGTTTTAATTTGCATTTCTCAAATAACTGATAATGTTGAGCATCTTTTTATGTGTTCATTGGCCATTTCTGTATCTTCTTTGGTGAAATATCTATTCGAAAATTTGCCTGTTTTTAAATTGGGGTTTTTGTTTCCTTGTCATTCAGTTTTAAGAATTCTTTATATATTCTGCAATCAGATACATGATTTGCTTCCTCACAGCGTGGTCACTGGGTTCCAAGAAAGAGCATTCCAAAAGACACAGAGTAGAAGCTCCTGGTCCCTCTATGGCCTGGGTTTAAGTCCCAGAATGTCCCTTCTCCCCCATTCTCTTGGTCAGAGTTAGTTACAAGGCAGCCCAGATTAAAAGGGTGGAGAAATAAGTTCCTCTCCTTGTTATGAGGAGCAAAATGCACACACAGGGAGGACACAAACTGATTGTGGCTGTCTTTAGAGACTGGCTGCTAGTCTTTCATGTACTTTAACAATTATCATATTTGGCTTTTTTTATTAATTAATTAATTTTTTAAGATTTTATTTATTTGAAAAAAAAAAGATTTTATTTATTTGAGGGACGCCTGGGTGGCTCAGTCGGTTAAGCATCTGCCTTCAGCTCAGGCCATGATCCCAGGGTCCTGGGATCGAGCCCCGCATCGGGCTCCTTGCTCAGCAGGGAGTCTGCCTCTCCTTCTGCCCCTCCCCCCCACTCAAATCCGTACTCTCTCTCTCTCTCAGATAAATAAATAAATTTAAAAAAAAAGATTTTATTTATTTGAGACAGAAAGAGAGAGAGCACAAGCAGGGGAAGCTGCAGGCAGAGGGAGAGGGAGAAGCAGACTCCCCGCTGAGCAGGGAGCCCGATGCAGGGCTCCATCACAGGACCCTGAGATCATGACCTGAGCCAAAGGCAGACACTTAACTGACTGAGCCACCCAGGTGCACCAAAAATTCTATTTGTAATAAATTAAACATATGGGTATAATAAATGAAACATGTGAGTATGGTGGATGTTAAGTTATTTTTGAATAGTCCAATATAATTTTCAAACTTACTAAAACTCTTATACCTCTTAACTCAAAATTTCAAATCTAAGTCAATTATTCACTCATTTTAAATTGAAATCACAAAGCTCATTGGTTAGATGCTCTAATTTGCCAGATTTTCTTAATGTTCCAAATACTTTTTTTTAAAAAAGATTTTATGTATTTATTTGACAGAGAGAGACACAGCAAGAGAGGAAACACAAGCAGGGGGAGTGGGAGAGGGAGAAGCAGGCCTCCCGCGGAGCAGGGAGCCCAATGAGGGGCTCGATCGCAGGACCCTGGGAATATGATCTGAGCCGAAGGCAGACGCTTAATGACTGAGCCCCCCAGGCGCCCCTGTTCCAAATACTTTAAATGCCAAACATATACAGATTGTTCCTTGTGGCAGACAGACCTGAAAGTGAGCCCCAATATTTTCCCATCTCCTGGTGTACATTCTTTAGTTTAATCCCCACCCCTTGGGTGTGGGCAAGACCCGTGACTTGCTTTTAACAGATAGAATATGGCAAAGGTGGTGTTATGTCAGTCCTTTGATTAGGTTGTAGTATATGGGAAAGATGATGGGATGTCACTCCTATGATTATGTTATGTTACAAAAGACTCTGTTATAGCAGAATGGAATGAGAGATTTTCCTTGGGTTTGATGAAGTAAACAGCCATGTTGGACAAGCCTGCTGTGGACTGAATATTTTTGTCACCCCCAATATTCATATGTTAAATCCTAACCCCCAATGTGATGATATTAGGAGGTAATTTGGTCATGAGCATGGAGCTCTCATGAGTGGGATTAGTGGAAGCCCAGAGAGCTCTCTTGCCATTTCTTTGCCGTGTGAAGATACGAGTGAGTAGAAGGCATCAGTCTGCAACCTGGAAGAGGGTCCCCACCAGACCCCCACCATGCTGGCACCCTGCTATCTGATTTCTAGCCTCCAGAACTCTGAAAAACCATTTTCTGTTGTTCATAAGCCACCTGGCATATAGTCAGTACTCAAAATAGTTGGAGATAATGGGGTAATGCTTTTTTAAATTACCCTGCCAAGCCATGAATCAAGTATAGGAGTAAAGTAAGACATTCTCCTTTCTTAAAGCCTGCCAGAAGCTGTGCTTCAGCAAATATGGAGAGCAAACCAGGGAAAAGAGTATCATTGCATCCAGGAAAAGGAAACACAGCAGAAGAGAAATAGTTTGATAGAGAAGGAAATTCTCAGGATGATAGCTGTGCAGTAGGGCTTTCGAGCAAGCAGCCTCTACAGACTGAGGTGGGGGGTGGAGTGCAAGGGGGGGGGGGTTTCAAAAAAAAAGAAAAGGGAAATAGATTATCTAACATGCTTGTGCACTGTAGGGAAGAAAAAAAGTCTTACTGAGAGTTATTTGAAGAACAGATGGACCACTTGGGAAAACATTAAAGATAGGTATGTAGAAAATAGAATTTTAAAAATTATTAATTCCAGGAAAAATAAAAATTTGTGAAGATACAACATGTAATTTATTGGATCATCATTAAAGCATATTTACACAACCATAATAATACATTGACTGTTTTTTTTAAGTTTATTTTTTTTAGTAATCTCTACACTGAACGTGAGGTTCAAACTCACAACCCCAAGACCAAAAATCTCATGCTCTTTTAACTGAGCCAGGCAGGTGCCCCAATACATTGACCATTGATTTATCTAGAATTTCGTATCCTGGAGGAGGAGGGAAGTAGGAATATAATAGACCAATTCATCATCTACCTAAGAGGAAGTTAACTGATATCAAATTGATAAATCAAGAAATAGCAGTATAAATATATTACTTAGAAACATGAGGATAAATGCTAGGTTAAAGAAAAAAAAAAAAACTAAATTAGTTCAAATTAGGTACCTCCAGGGAATAAGGGACAGAGATTTTTCCTTAAGATCTTTTAATACTATATTGAGCACCTAATATATGCCAGGCATACACCTCCTTCTCCTCAAGACCCCAGTCATCAGAGTCAGTGGTCTCCCAAAGAGCCACATGACAAGGCCTCTCATTGCCTCTCCCAAGACCCTGTTCCATCCATTACTGCTTCTTTTGTTTTGGTCATCAGTCAGTCTCTCCCTCTCCATTGGCTTCTTTCCCTTTGTTTATAACGGTATCCAAGAACTTCCAGCTTGGCAAACTGACTGGCCAACTTTGGCTTCTTTCCCTGAACTCTGATTTCATTTCTTGGCATAGACTATTGTTGGAATGCTATCCACTACTGATGAGCCCTTGTTGGGCTGGCTCCAGGACCTCCCACGTGTGGGTACTTGTCGGGCACTCTGTACACTGCAGCGTGGGGCACATAAAGCCAGCCTACCTGCAGTGATGGGCGTTTAGAAGTCAGAAGTACAATCACCATGGAAATAACTAGAAACAAAAAGGGAAAGAGAAAAAAGAGTGGAGGGTGACACCAAAAGAGAGCAGGACCATTTCTGACATTGGGAACTCAAGAGCAGGACATTTGGCAAGGGAGGTAAAGAATATGATACATTTGGCTTGAAACCAATTGAGTTTGAAGTTTGTAGAATTGAGTTGTAATCAGAGTATCGTGGACAGATTAATTAGGATCCAGAAGCAGTGAAATACAGTGGGTAAGGTTTTAGAATTAATGTATGCTAGATTCATATTCTGGCTTTACCAGTTACTAACTGAATGACTATTGGTAAATTACTTAGCTTCTCTGAAGCTCAGTTTCTTTTCATCTGCAAAATGGGGATTATATCTTGATGAGACAGCAGGCATGACCAGTTTGAGATGTCACCAGGGAAAGGCCACATGAATCAGAAAGAACAATCTGGCTATAGTCGGAAGAGTAGATTAGAGATGTCCAGACTGCAGGTCAGTACACCGACTGCCGTACTGCAGAAGATCACGGATGACAGGCTCGAGGGGTAACTGAGGGAGGGGGCAACCAGGGGTCGAGAGAAATGAGAAAATTTAGGAAATACTTGGGAGATAGAACCAGTAGGAGGCAGTGATGGATTGGCTTGGTGGCGGGGGGAGGGATCAGAGGATGTCAGCGCTTCGCCTGTATGCTTCCAGATCCCTTTGCCATTTTCAGGTTCCAATAGCCAACATGGGCAAGGAGAGCCAGAACTACCCAGGATTTACAGCTCCCTGAGGATAGCCCTAGCAAATGACTCCTGATGCAGAAAGAAGTATAACTACTCCAGATTCCTCGCTCCTGCTCCGGACCTCTGTGAGGTATGGCTGTCTCCAGAATCCTCATGGAGTTGAGCCTAAATTGCCCTTCATGGGATTTTGTTTGATGTCAAATACTTGCTTCACTTCCTTCTCTTCCCTGTCTCTCTTTCCCACTCCCATACTGGGTTTTCTTGGCAGCACGTTCTGATTGATCATTTTCATATGAATCCTCATCCCAAGGTCTGCTTCTGGGGAGTTCACCCTAAGACAGTGTGGTAGTCATTAAAGCTGCTTATGAATTTTTCTACTCTCTGTCTTCTGGGCACTCTGTAGGGTTTTGCTTCCCGGCCTCCTGTGGTGGGGTGAGGGAGCCAAGTTATCAGCTCTAGCAGAGGTGACGTGTCTTGCTTCTGAGCTGAGCATCATATTGCCAGAATGAAACCCCTCAGAGCTCTTTTTCCTCTGTTGTGTTGGCCAAAACTGTTCCAGGTGGTGACTATGTTATCAGCCTGGGACCCAGAGTCAGTGTGACAAAGGGGAGCAGAGCCCTAGCTCTGATTCAGTAGTCAGAGTGAAAAAGAAACTTCCATTGTGTTAAGCCACTGAGAGGTGGGAGGTATACACTGTGCTGCAATGTGACCTAGCAAATCTTGACAGATACAGAGGAATGGGAAAAAGAGAAGAATCGAGGATGACTAAGATTTTTTTTTTTTTAAGATTTTATTTATTTATTTATTTGACAGAGAGAGACATAACGAGAGAGGGAACATGAGCAGGGGGAGTGGAAGAGGGAGAAGCAGGCCTCCCGCCGAGCAGGGAGCCCGTTGTGGGGCTCGACCCCAGGACCCTGGGATCCTGACCTGAGCCAAAAGCAGATGCTTAACGACTGAGCCACCCAGGCGCCCCATGACTAAGATTTCTGACTTGGGCTATTGAATGGATGAGATTAGCATTCTTTGGGGTTGGGAAAAACAAGGAGAATGAACTTTGTTTACTTTCTTTCTTTCTTTTTTTTTGGTGGGAAATTAAGTACAGTTTTAAACTTTCTGAGTTTGAGATTCTTGCGGAAATCCAAATTGAGATGTTGAGAAGATCGTTGGTTTTGAGTCTCTGTAGAATGATGTGGGCTGGAGACAGGCCCTTGGGACATAAGTAGTAAATTAGGAAAATAGGAATAGAAAATCAAGACCAAGGGGAAAATAGAATGTATCTGTGTTAATGATAAACATTAACTAACAGGCTATGATTGAAATTTAAACTGGGCATTGAGCTTCACAGCCAGAGAAATAGGGGACACACATTCTGATACATGGCTTTCACTGTTGGAAAGAAATAAGTACATCAGTTCCTTCAAGAAACTAAAGTTCTGAATGTCTCCCTCCCACTTCAACCAGAGTAGCTTCTGAATAATATTGTCTTAGAGTAAGGATTTCATGACCAAAGAAACTTGGAAAACTATAGGTGATCTCCCCTGAGTATCAATTCTTTGGGCTAGATTTCTGATACAAATTGAATGGCAGCAAACTCAATATATATTCTCTGAGGAATTCCAAATAGAAGAGAGTCCTGTGGGTACCTAGGCAAAGCCGACTTTTCTCCAGGAAGAAGCTTTGGAACTTTCCCACCATTCACTTTAGCTCTCTGAGTTGTCCTATGAAGTTGAGTTATGTGGCTTGTAGCCCATCTTGATCTCCCCGGGTTGGGACAGTGCTGCTCTGTTAGTCAGCGTCCCCACTGAATAGTAACTGCTTCTGCTTTTGTCACCATGAAACTTTCCCCACAAGTATTATAATGTCTTCAACAGAGCAGAAGGAAATAATCGACCACAAAGGGGCCTGGAAGTGATTTTAATCACTGAGAATGACATTGCAAAATGACTACAATACTTAGTTCATGTGATGGGTAAGGTTTGATTTCACAGGACAGCAAATCAACTCACTTCACTGAACAGCCATGGTCTTTGGTAAAACACTCGTAGACTTGTCTGGATCTAGTAAGTTTTATGAGAGCAAAAGAAGAATTCTGGCATATATAAAAAATATCAGCATTTGAAAAAAAAAGCAACCATAGGAAAGAAAATGGGGGAAAAGTCATAAAAAATAAAAATTTTAAATTTAGGGGTGCCTGGGTGGCTCAGATTGTTAAGCATCTGCCTTCGGCTCAGGTCATGATCCCAGGGTCCTGGGATTGAGCCCCACGTCTGGCTCCTGCCTCCTGCCTCCTGCCTCCTGGCTCCTGGCTCCTGGCTCAGTGGGGAGCCTGCTTCTCCCTCGCCCTCTGTGTCTCCCCTGCTCATGCTCTCTCTCTCTCTGTATCTCTCTGTCTCAAATGAATAAATAAAATCTTAAAAAAAAAGATTTTAAATTTAAATGCCATATAAGAGCACCAATATATGCTCAGTATGACATCATGATTAAAAGTCTTATTTTATAGAGTCAATTAAGTGGACTAAAGCATATTTTTGAACTTCATGGTAATGTCCAGAAAAGCAGCCATCATCCTTTGAAATGCAGAGGGAATGATCCTCCTCCCCTAACATGCAGTATTTAGATTTTTTACTATTTATTCAGACTCCTGGTTATTTATTGCAGACTTGTAAATGCTAGGTTTGGGGATGAAGGTTGGGGCTGGGAAGGTAAAAAGCAGTTGGAGACATAGTCTTCCTGACCTTCCAAGGTCAGAGTCAGCATCTTCTCCCCCTGCCTCTGGGACCTTCCTGATTTTCCAACAGGTCCTGGCTGGGCGCACTCTGGGCTCTGTACTAGAACTGAGTGTGAGGGAGACAAGAAGGCTGGTATCCATGCAAGACTCTAAGACCCAGCATAGCAGCCTCAGAAACACACTGCTTCCCACCAGTCTGGCCCAGCCCTTCCCAGAACTTGTCAACTGGTGGTTCAGACCCAATTTTGCCTCTTTCCAGCCTGAGGTTTGGGCCACCAGCTTGGGACCCAGCAGACCCTGCTCAGGACACTTGGTGCATTCCCTCTTGCTTGTTCCCCGCCTTCTCTCCTGGGGCCATACTACTTGAATCACTGAGTCTAATTTGCCTCGGTTGCAGGCTTGGGTCCAGTGCCCTTTCCTTGATGTTGAGATAAGCGTCAAGAGCACAGGGATCATGTCCAGGTTCGGCTGAGCTCCCCAGGCGGGTACTGCTTGAGAAAAGGACCAGCCCTTGGTGATTTCTCCTCCCCAGACTCTCAAGGGAGGGGCCCTGAGATCCAGAGTGCCTGAGGCTTCCTGTTCGGAAAGCTGTCTCCAGGACTTTGGACACTTACAGACTGGGCTATATGAATTCAGCAGGTCTCACTCCAGGGTCAGAATGTGAGTCTGCTTTTGTTTTTTCATCACTTTTATTCCTTGAATCGATGTTGTTTGATGGCAAGTTGTCTTTAATAAGTCATGTGTTCTTTGCAAAAAAAACAAAAACACAGAAGCAAAGATTTAAGTGTTCTCCTTATTCTCCCAATTATAATGGGTTCCAGAGTGCTTGATGGAAAACTTTTCAACTGTAAAAACACTCATAGAATTGGCAAAGCATGGAACAAGAATAAAAAGCTGGTGTTAGACACAAAAAGCACAAGCCGTGGAGAAAAAGATTAATAAATTTAGGCATTTTAACAAAAAATTTCCATTCATTAAGAGATAAAAATAACTAAATCTTTGTATCCGAAGTCACTAATAATAATCATGATAAATAGTTACACAGTGCTTTCTATGTGCTAGGCACTGTTCTTTTTTCTTTTCTTTTTTTTTTAAAGTAGGCATGGAGCCCAATGCAGGGCTTGAACTCACAACCCTGAGATCAAAACCTGAGCTGAGATCAAGAGTCAGATGCTTAACTGACTGAGCCACACAGGTGCACTGTTCTAAGTATGTTATATATATTAACTTGTTTAATAATAGTCTCTTCATTTTACACGTGAGGAAATTGAGGCACAGAAATTTTTTTTAAGTGAAAAACCATGGACCAGGAGAATATATCCAAAGTGTGTATATGTACACACAAACATGGAATTCCTGCAAAACAATAAATACAATAAAAATCACAACAGAAAAAAAAAAATCACAACAGAAAACTGGGCAAAGGATAGGAACAGAAGAGGAGACCCAACTCTGCTCTTAAAATATAAAAGATGGGGCACCTGGGTGGCTCAGTCAGTTAAGTGTCTGACTTTGGCTCAGGTCATGATCTCAGGGTCCTGGGAATCGGCCCCCAATCGGGTCCCATGCTCAGCCGGGAGTCTACTTGGCCCCCTGCCCTTCCCCCCACTTGTGCTTGCTCTCTCTCAAATAAATAAATAATTTTTTTTTAAATGTAAAAGATATGCAGTGTGCCTTGGTGGCTCAGTTGGTTAAGCATCAGACTCTTGATTTCGGCTCAGGTCGTGATCTCAGTGTCCTGAGACTGAGCTCTGCATAGGTCTCTGCTCAGTGGGGAGTCTGCTTGAGATTCCCTGCCTCTCTTTCTCCCTCCACCCCTCCCCCTGCTCTCTCTCTCTTTCTCTCTTTCCCTCTCTAAAATAAATAAATAAATCTTTAAAAATAATAATAAAAAATGTAAAAATGTGCAATCTCAGTAGTAATCGGAGAAATGCATAGAAAATAATGAGGTCGCATTTCCACTGCATCCACTCAGCAAACTTTTTTTTTTTTAAGATTTTATTTATTTAATTGACAGAGAGAGAGACAGCGAGAGAGGGAACACAAGCAGGGGGAGTGGGAGAGGGAGAAGCAGGTTTCCCGCGGAGCAGGGAGCCCGATGCGGGGCTTGATCCCAGGGCCCCAGGACCATGACCTGAGCCGAAGACAGACGCTTAATGACTGAGCCACCCAGGCGCCCCCGCTCAGCAAACGTTTAAGACTAACGACACCAAGTGTTGGTCAAGAATGTACAACAATCAGAATATTAGTACGTTCCTGGCAGCAGCGTAAACTGCACAAACATGTGGAAGAAAATCTAACCTTATGAAGTATAAAGTCGAATAGGCTCACCCCTTACAACACAGTAATCCCATCCCTAAACATATACTCCAGAAAATACAAACTCATGAAGGCAGACACATGGATGAGAATATCCACTGAGCAGTTTACAATGGCTAGCTCTTGGAAACCATCTTAATTTCTACCAATAGGAGACAGATTGTAATTGATTCTTATACTAGACAAATACACACAGTGAAAATTACTGACACCCACCTGCTAAGCTGTGTCTCTGTGTGCCTCTCCACCGCCCTCCCTCCACAGCTTGCTGGCCCCATCTGTTCGCGTGGTCTTACTGTGAACAATGAAACACGTTTTTTTTTTTTAAGATTTTATTTATTTGAGAGAGAGAGAGCTTGAGAGAAAGAGATCACAAGCAGTGGGGAGGGGCAGAGGGACAAGTGGACTCCCCGCTGAGCAGGGAGCCCGATGCGGGCCTCGATCCCAATACCCTGAGATCATGACCTGAGCCAAAGGCAGACACTTAACCGACTGAGCCACCCAGGCAACCGGCAATCACAATTAGTTGTGTTTCAATTAAATTATAGCTCTTCTCCATATTTTCTCCCTGAGATTTCCCAATAGCACTTTCTCCTTTTTTTGAAATTGAAGAGCTTTAGAATTCTTCAGTCACATATTTAGACACGATTGCTTGTTTTTCTCCTCCAGAGGGATAACCACACCATAGTGTACATGACTTGCTTGTTTTATTCTGTGGCAGCCTTATTTCTAAATCACTGGGTGGGGGACATCCCACTGTGGCCTCCATATAGGAGAAAACAACTTTTCACAATGTGCTGAGTTTTGAAAGAGGATTCGAGTTTGCCCCGCACACGGTGGCAGGTGAGGGCGTCCCAGCTTGAGGAAGGAAAATACGTAAAAGCACAGAGAAGTGAAGCAGCTGGGCTTGTTCATGGAACTAGGAGCAGTTTACAAAGCTCGCAGTGCGACTGAAGCAGTGTCGAGTTTAAGTCCTCCCATGGGGAGTCAGTCTGAAAGAGGGAGGGCTTTGTCTCTTAGGAGTGGGGGAGAGAGCACGGAACACCGGCGTTTCACTTCATCTCCGCCTGATTCTGGCCTGGCTTTCAGTCCGCTTCCCCTAAGGTCTTTCTTTGTCACCGTAGCAAGTTGCACCAGTATGGTGATCTTGAAGACAACTGCTGAGAGGACCCCAGGTTGGTTGTTGTTTTTTTTTTTAAGATTTTATTTATTTATTTATTTGAAAGAGAGAGAATGAGAGAGAGAGAGAGAGCACATGAGAGGGGGGAGGGTCAGAGGGAGAAGCAGACTCCCTGCTGAGCAGGGAGCCCGATGTGGGACTCGATCCCGGGACTCCTGGATCATGACCTGAGCCGAAGGCAGTCGTTTAACCAACTGAGCCACCAAGGCGCCCCAGGTTGGTTTTTTTTTTAAAGATTTTATTTATTTATTTGACAGAGAGAGACACAGCGAGAGAGGGAACACAAGCAGGGGGAGTGGGAGAGGGAGAAGCAGGCTTCCCACCGAGCAGGGAGCCCGATGCGGGGCTTGATCCCAGGACCCTGGGATCATGACCTGAGCCGAGGGCAGACGCTTAACAACTGAGCCACCCAGGCGCCCCATGGACCCCAGTTTTGAGGAATGTACTCAGGAGGAACACTATTCCTTTTCTCCCCAATTGTAGATCCTTCTAAAAAGTGGCCAGAATGGCTGAGGAGGAGGCCAGAAATGGGAGGCAGGCAGCCACCTGACCACGCAGGGCTTGGGACAACGTGCTAAGTGCCTGTTCGTAACCAGTATGTGAGGGGCAGTCAGCAAAAGTTCCAGAGTTTGAGAGGAACACATACATCCCCTCACACATAAACAGATATGTGTATGTATAGATAGACACACTATATATAGAGACATTAGATTCTCTAAAAATGTATCAAGTACATATATAAATATACGTACATTGCTTAGTTTACTATACTCATACACACATATGGTGTGTATATACACATACGTACACAGACAGATACACAAATGTGTGTACGTATATACAGTCCGGTATGAACATACAAAGAATATTATATGTGTGGTTTATATGTTTATGTGTATACGTGTGTGTGTGTGTGTATGTAGAGAGAGAGAAAGAAACAGAGAGAGAGACAAAGAGAGAAACTGATGGGTACCTTCATCCAGTGCTTACCTCTGAGGGCTGAATTGTAAGGGGGACTTTTACTTCCTATTTTATACCCTGCAGTGTTATTTGAATTTGATAAACGAGCATACGTTGATTTGGTAATACAAAAATCTTAAAAGCATAAATATTTAGGGAACATTATGTAGCTATAGGCTAATAATGAACATTTTTTTAATGAGTTGCCCAATGTTTTACGGAAATACCAGAGCTGTGGCCCTCTTGGATGGCAAGAGGCCTGGGCTGCAGGAGGATGGAGGTGGGGACAGGCTGGAGATCAGTCAGGACCCATTGCAGTAGGTCCAGGAGAAAATGAGGTGTGAATTATATGCACTCTTTCATTGCTGAGGTTTTGCTCCTGCTCTCCCCCAGATGGGGAATCTGCCCTCCTGCCTCATTTCTCCACCTACTGAGATTCTGCTCATCCTTTGAGGCTGAGTTCAAATCTTGGTTTCTCTGTAAAGTCTCTGCATTCCTACCGCTTGGTAGAGTTACCTCCTTAGCGTTTCCATGGCACTCTGTTTCTTCAAGTATGGCTTTTCTTTCTGCCTTGTTCTATCACTAGTCATTTATCTCCTAACCAGACTGTAACAACTTTGAGGATAAGAGCCATTTCCTAGGGTGCCTGAGTGGCTTCAGTTGGTTAAGTAACTGCCTTTGGCTCAGGTCATGATCCTGGAGTCCCAGAATCAAGTCCCGCATCGGGCTCCCTGCTCCTCGGGGAGTCTGCTTCTTCTTCTGTCCCTCCCCCCTCTCATGTGCTCTCTCTCTCTCATTCTCTCTCTCAAATAAATAAAATCTTTAAAAAAAAAAAAAAGAGCCATTTCCTAGCATTAAAAAAAAAACAACTCACAGTTTTAGTGCAAGGCTTTGCATGTCACAGATTCTCAATAAATGCCCATTGAATGAAAATCATTTAAAAAAACATATATTGAGGGGCGCCTGGGTGGCTCAGTTAGTTAAGCATCTGCCTTGGGCTCGGGTCATAATCCTGGAATTTTGTGCTCCGGCCCTGAGCCCTGCGTCAGAATCCCTGCTCAGCGGGGAGTCTGCTTTTCCCTCTGCTGCTCCCCCTGCTTGTGCTGGCTTGCTCTCTCTCTCTTTCTGTGTCAAATAAATAGATAAAAAAAAAAAAATCTAAAAAAGAGAAACAACCCAACATATATTGAGATAGAAGCCTTTTTAAAGCTATAATTTCATTTTTTCTCTATTGACGTCACTTATCATAAATCCTTTTCTCCTAATTTTATTACACTTAAGTTAAAAAGAAACTGATGATAATAACCATACCCCAAAATAAAAGCTTATTTTCCCAAACAGTATAGTTTGATATTATGCACATCAGCATCAACTTTGCGGGATTTCAAACTCTTGGTCCATAAGAATCACCTAGCAAGGGAGTGTTACACACACACACACACACACACACACACGCAAGGGAGTGTTACACACACACACACACACACACACTTACTTTGGTTTCATTCGTCTGAGGTGGCCCTCATTTTAGACGTTCCTCAGGTGATATTAGCTTGCAGCCAGGGGAAGTTTTACTGCTTTAGGTGATTGACTTACGCCCAAGGCATTTCTTTTGAAATCCTCTACCAGAAAGAGATCAAAGACTTCACTTAGATCCACTTGAGATCAATCTCACTTGGCCATCTGGCTGACTCCCTGGATCCTCCTCATTTTCACCAAAATTCTAGCAAGATTTGAACTTCCCTTCATTGTCTCCACAACACACACACAGGTCAGTAGCTTTATTCTTACTTTACTTTTTTCACTTTTTTAAAGCTTCCCTCATAATTTGACAAATTATAATGAATTTTGTCTTTTTGCTTTTGTAGTTCACTGTAAATGCCTTTTTATTTTTCAAAAACATACCAAGCATATTAAAATATAGATACATGTGTATTGCATACATGCAAACACACATAGACATGTGTGTGTCTGTCTTTCCCTGTATTGTTCTGCACCTTGCTTTGCTATTTTAAACTTGTTTTGAGATTTTTTTTCTTTTAAATTTATTTATTTGACAGAGAGAGACACAGCGAGAGAGGGAACACAAGCGGGGGGAGCGGGAGAGGGAGAAGCAGGCTTCCTGCTGAGCAGGGAGCCCGATGCGGAGCTCGATCCCAGGACCCTGGGATCATGACCTGAGCAGAAGGCAGACGCTTAACGACTGAGCCACCCAGGCGCCCCTGTTTTGAGATCTTTCAAACATATAGATGAATATATAAGAAATGAACAGTTAATAAATAGAACAGTACATTAAAATAGCCAATAAACATATGAAAATACTCTCAATCTCATTGTAATTAGGAAAATACATATTCAAACTAGAGTCAGAATGCATTTTACATCAATTAGCCTAAAACTTAAAAAGTCTGACAAGGAGAATTATGAAGCAATGGAATCCCGAAATACTGTCGATTTGAATAGAAATTAGTACAACTACTTTGGACAAGTTGGGAGTATCCAATGTATTAGTCAGCCATTGCCACAGTAATGCTGTGGGAAAAAACAAAACACCTCTCAAGTCAGCAAAGATTTTTTTTTTTTGAAGATTTTTTTTCATTTATTTGTTTTAGAAAGAGCAAGAGCAAGCAAGGGGCGGAAAAAGGACAAGCAGACTCTGCACTTAGCTCGGAGCCTGATGCGGGGCTCAATCTCAGGACCCTGAGACCATGACCTGAGCTGAAATCAAGAGTCAGACACTTAACTGACTGAGCCACCCAAGCACCCCAGCAAAGGTTACTTAAGTAAGACAGAAAATAAAAATAAATGAAAGAAAACTGTGCTAACTTAAACTCCATTAACTCCTCATTAGCACTATTTAAAAGAGTGAAAAGAGAATCTACAGACTAGGAAAAGGCATTTCCAGTAATATGTTCTACAAAGGAATCTAGAACATATAAAGAACTACAAATCAGTAAGAAAAAGACAGAAATTAAAATTAAAAATAGGCAAAGATTTAAACAGTCACAAAAGAGGATACTCAAAAGACCAATAAGCACATAAAAGGTTGTTGTCCATAAATCGGTTGGAAGTAAAAGAATGGGAAAAGATATACCATGCAAACAGTAAAGGAGAACTGGAGTGACTACTAATACCAAAGTAGACTTTAATACAAAAGTTAGTAGAGATAAACAGGGATATTTTATAATGATAAAAGGATCAGGAAGATATAATAATTATACAGATGTGTACATTTACCTAAAAATGAGCCCCAAAAGACATAAAGCAGAGCTTGACAGAATTGAATGAAGAAATAAGCAATTCAGTGATAATAGTTGGACTTGAATATGCAAATTTCAATAATGGATAGAGTGACTAGAAAGAAAGGCAGCAGGGGGATTGCCTGGGTGGCTCAGTCTGTTAAGTGTCTGCCTTCGCCTCAGGTCATTAACCCGGGGTCCTGGGATTGAGCCCCACGTCAGGCTCACTACTCAATGGGGGAGTCTGCTTCTCCCGCTGCCCCTCCCTCTGCTCATGCGCTCTCTCTCCCTTTCTCTCTCAAATAAATAAATAAATAAAATCTTAAAAAAAAAAAAAAGGAAAGAAAGGCAGCAAGGAAATAGAAGATTTTAAGAAGACTATTCACCAACTCATGGACATACATAGAACAGTCCTCCCCCCCACAATGATGAATACGCATTTTCTTAAGTACGCGTGAAATATTCTCCAGGACGGACTTTGTTGTAGGCCATAAAACAAATTGCAACAAATTTTAGAAGATTAAAATCATGCAAGGTATGTTCTCTGGTAATAGTGGAATGAAATTAGAAATTAATAACAGAAATTTGGGAAATCTATAAGTATGTGAAAATTAAATAACATGCTCCTGAATAACAAATGGGTCCAAGAAGAAATCCCAACAGAACTTAAAAAGTACTTTGAAGTGAATGAAAACAAAAGTACAACATAGCAAAACTTAGGGGAAGCAACAAAAATAGTGCCAAGAGGGAAATTTATACTTGTAAACAGTTAGATTGACAAAGAAGAAAGATCTCAAATCAATAACCCGATCCCCCACTTAAAGAGACTAGAAAAAAAAAGAGCATACTAAATCCAAAGCATGACAAATGAAGTGAATAATAAATATTAGAGTGGAAACAAATGAAATAGAGAAAAGAAAAATAATGGAGAACTTCAACAAAGCCAAAAATTGTTTTTTTTAAAAGACTGACAAAATTGAAAAGCCTTTAGATAGACTGACCATGACAAAGAGAGAAGACCCAAATTACTAAAATCAGAGGTAAAGGGGGGGTTATTACTATCCACCTTATAGAAATCAAAAAGAGTATAAGGGAATACCATGAACAAATGCATGTCAACAAATTAGATAATCTACATGAAAAGGACAAATTCCCAAAAACACACAAATAACCCAAAACTGATTCAAGAAAAAAATAGGGGGCGCTTGGGTGGCTCAGGTAGTTAAGTGCCCGACTCTTGGTTTTAGCTCAGGTTGTGATCTCATGGGTCATGGGATCAAGCCCCACATCAGGCTCTGCAATCAGTGGGGAGTCTGCTTGAAAATCCTCTCCCTCTGCCCTTTTCCCCACTCTCTCTCTCATAAATAAATAAATCTTTTAAAAAAGAAAAGAAAAAATAGATAATATGAATAGACTGACAATAAGTAAAGAGATTGAATTAGTAAACAAAAAGTACCCATCAAAAAAAGCCCAGGTACAAATAGCTTCACTGCCAAATTCTACCAAACATTTATTTATTTATTTATTTATTAAAGATTTTATTTATTTATTCATGAGAGACAGAGAGAGAGAGAGAGAAGCAGGCTCCCAAGGAGCAGGGAGCCCGATGCGGGACTCGATCCTAGGACCCTGAGATCATGACCTGTGCCGAAGGCAGACACTTAACCATCTGAGCCACCCAGGTGCCCTCTACCAAACATTTAAAGAATTAGTACAGTGGTGCCTGGCTGGTTCAATCAGTGGAGCATGCAACTCTTTATCTCAGGGTCGTGAGTTCAAGCCCCACATTGGGTATAGGGATTACAGAAAGAAAGAAAGAAAGAAAGAAAGAAAGAAAGAGGGAGGGAAGGAGGGAGAGAGGAAGGAAGGAAGAGGGAGAGGGAGAGAGAGAGAGAGAGAGAGGGAGGGAGGGAGGGAAGGAGGAAGGAAGAAAGGGAAACAAAGAGAACAAATTCTTCTCAAAGTCTACCAAAAAAAAAGGAGTACTTTCTAACTCATTCCATGAGTTCAGTATAATGTGATAATAAAGACAGACATCACAAAAAAAGAAAACCACAGACCAGTATCACTTATGAACATAGGGGCAAAAATCCTCTGCAAATACTGGAAAACTAAATCTCACATCATATAAAAAGGATTATACACCATAACCAAGTGAGACTTACCCCCAAGAATGCAAGGTTGGTTCAACATGTGAAAGAATTGATGTAATACATCATATTAATAGAATAAAGGAAAACCACGGGATCATCTAAATAGAGAAAAGATATTTGACAAACTCCAACACCTTTTCATAATGAAAACACTCAACAAAATAGGATGGAAGGAAACTTCCTCAGCCTGATAAAGATCATCCATGAGAAACCCATAGCTAAAATCATACTTACTGGTAAAATACTGAAAACTTTTTCCCTAAGATCAGAAACAAGACAGAGATATCTGTTCTCATCACTTCTATTTGCATTGTCCTGGAGGTTCAGGCCAAGCAATTAGGCAAAAACAAACAAAAAAAGAATCAAGATGGGAAAAGAGGAAGTGAAAGTACTTCTGTTCCTGAACCTCAAAGTTGGCCCATCACTTAAAAGACCAATATTCAAGAGACAGGTTTTGATTGGAAAGGAATTTGAGCTTTATTCGGGAGTCCAGCCACCTGGGGAGTAGGCAGACTCTTGTCCCAAAACCAACTCCAAGCTTTCTGCCCGGCCCAGGGGTTTTTAAAGGGGTTTAAGGTAGTTAATCAGCAAAGGGAGTGCAGTGGCCTGCAACATGTCTTGATCACATGCGGAGTGCATGGTGCCAGCAACAGACATTATCTCAGTGCTTGGGGGGATGTGCCAGGAGGTGCAGTTCCTGTTCTGTGATGTGCAGGAGTACTTTGTTCTTTCCGCAAAGGAGGGCAAGTTCTACAGATACACAAAGGGAGGTTAGTGAAATCATTTGTGTGACCTAAAAAAGAAAAACATTTTGCTAGAAAAGCCAAGGCAACTTCAGACAGGAACATGGGGTCCTTCACTCCTCAAGGCCCATGGTCTGTCTGCTACGGATCTGGGGATTTAGGTCAGCATCTAAGGAATGCATTAGCCTGAAGCAAGTTAATCCTTAGGACCCGCTGGAGTGCTGTTACACTTCTGTCTGCAGATGACATGATCTCGTATGTAGAAAACTCTGAAGAATCCACCAGAAAACTATTAAAGCTGATAAACAAGTTAAATTCAAGTGGCAGGATACAAGATCGGTATAGGAAAATCAGTTGAATTTCTGTACTCTAGCAACAAACAACCTGAAAATTAAATTAAGAAAATAATTTCATGTATAGTAGCATCAGAAAGAATAAAATAAGAATACCTGTAACTTAGGGGCGCCTGGGTGGCTCAGTTGGTTAAGCGACTGCCTTCGGCTCAGGTCATGATCCTGGAGTCCCGGGATCGAGTCCCGCATCGGGCTCCCTGCTCAGCAGGGAGTCTGCTTCTCCCTCTGACCCTATCCCCTCTTGTGTTTCCTCTCTCATTCTCTCTCTCTCGCTCTCAAATAAATAAATAAAATCTTAAAAAAAAAAAAAAAAAAAAAGAATACCTGTAACTGAGGAAGTGCAAGACTTGCATACTGCAAACAACAACACATTGTTAAAAAAAAAAAGCAAAGAGGATTTAAATACATGAAAAGACATCCAGTGTTTATATATTGGAAGACACGATATTTTTAAGATGACAATACTATGCAAATTGAACTACAGATTCAGTGCGATCTGTATAAGAATCCAAGTGCCTTTTTTGCAGAAATGGACGAGCTGATCCTAAAATTCGTATAAAAATGTGCCGAACGATTTTGAAATGATTGCTGTCCATCAATACGAGAAGGGGCGAATCAATCATGACATTTTTATACAATGGGGTACCACACAGAAATTAAAAAAAAATTCTTCAACATTCCACAACACAGCTGATTCTTACACACACAAGGTTGAGCAAAAGGGGCCAGACAAAAAAGTTTATAATGTAAGTGTACTAAGTTCTATTTACATGAAGTTCAAAAACAGGCAAATCTATGGTGTCAGATGTCAGAAGAAGGGTGACCTTTAGGGAGAGGTATTGACTGCAAGGGGGAATGAGGGAGCCTGCTGACATGTTGGAAGTGCCTTATATCCTGATTTGGGTGATAGTTATCTAGTTGTCTACATATTAAAAATTCATTGAACTATACACTTAGTATTAAAGACCGTATGCACTGTACTGTAAATGTTAGACCTTAATACAAAAGAAAAAATCAAAAGTTATATCCCTTCACTTTGCCATACATGCATGACCCTCTTTGTCTCATCTCAGTTTCTCTATTGTGTTAATTAATCTCACCATCTATAAAGAGTTTTGATAAAGGTCATAGCTATGGTGCTTATTTAAAATGTGGATTCTTGGGGCAACTGGGTGGCTCAGTCATTTAAGCATCTGACTCTTGATCTTGGCTCAGGTCATGATCTCAGGGTCATGAGATCAAGCGCTGCATTGGGCTCTGCGCTCAGCAGGGAATCTGCTTGAGATTCTCTCCTCTCCTTCTCTCTCTGCCCCCCCCCCCATTTGTGCTTTTTCTCTCTCTCTCTCTCAAATAAATAAATAAATCTTTTTAAAAAATAATAAAAACAGGGGCGCCTGGGTGGCTCAGTTAAGCATCTCCCTTCAGCTCAGGTCATGATCCAGGAGTGCCAGGATCCAGCCCCATATCAGGCTCCCTGCTCAGCAGGGAGTCTGCTTCTCCCTCTGCCCTTCACCCTGCTCCTGTTCTCTCTCGCTCGCTCTCTCTCAAATAAATAAAATCTTAAGATAAATAAATAAATAAATAAAAATAAAAAATAAAAAAATAAAATAAATTTAAAAATGTGGATTACTTGGTCCCATTCTAGATCTCCTGGACTGTAGTCTTCAGGGAAGAGACTCAGGACTCTGCATTTTTAGCACAGAAGCTGGAGAAGCACTGCAACTGGGAGAGCAGGAGGGAATCCACAGGACACCGAAGGCCTAGTCCACCCCATCCCCCACCCAGCTCAAATCAGCTCCACTGTAGCATTTTCAAACCAAGGCCTGGCAGAAAAATTGAGTGACATTGTGTATTGTTTCGGCCTTGATGTGGGGGAAGCAGAAGACTGTCCCTCTTCTAAGCCTTGGCAGGACATGCCTCTCCCTGTCGGATGTGTCTTTGTTTGGGTTGAAAGTTCCATCCCTTTTTTGCTCTTTTCCAAAGGAATTCAAGTGTTGTGCTTGTTGTTGTTGTTTGTTTGTTTTCCTCCCTCATCATCCTAATTGAGCTGGAGTATTCAGAGTTTCATAGGATTTTGTTCGTTTAATTTTGGGCTTTGAAGTTGGAGTAAAGGAGTTTTTGCTTTATGTTTTTAGTTAGTTATCTATGGCTTCCATATGTAAATCTTTACATGGAAAGCATTTTACGTTCTAGCATTATCTGCAGGACAGAATTTAGTCATTAATTGAGTCCCTTGTGTGGGTACGTGACGTGAAGAAATCCAGTCAGTAATATTGCCACTTCCTACTTTGCAGTAGTTTTCTCAATCAGTAAATGAAGCTGGTGGTGGGGGTGTTGAACAGGTGGGTAAGAAGGTGAACGGGGGTGGGGGTGAGATTATAATAGCTGTATCTTTAGTAAACACAAGTACTGTATACATTTTAGTTAGTGGGGTGTTTGTGATGTAGGAAAGACGTTAGGGTTCGAATCGACGGCCAAGAAAGAATTCTTGAGGCGTCTTTGGTGCAAAAAGGTGACTTTATTAAAGCACGCGCACAATACCGGGCACAGAAAGAGCTGCTGCACGGGGGTTGTGAGGGGTGGCTGATTATATACTATGGGGTTGGGGGAGGTAAGGAAAAGGGAAGTTTCAAGAGAACTTTCATATGCTAAAGAGGACCTACAAGATACCTGAGGCCTTGCCATTGTCAAGTTAAGGTGGTTTTTCCCTCTAGTAAAGCATTAACAGTAAGATACTGGGGAGATTCCTGGAAGAATGTCACACCTGTCCCACCCAGGAGTGGGGGGTGGGGGGGAGGTTGCAGGGTGTTAGCTTATCCTTTGTCTTCAGCCAGTATTCTGCTCCCTCACATTTGCATAACAATGTTCTTGGAGCGTGGAATGTGCCACCAAAACCCAAAATAATGTGCTGGAAATTTATTTTCATTTAAAATGAGTTATGCCGGGCGCCTGGGTGGCTCAGTCGTTAAACGTCTGCCTTCGGCTCAGGTCGTGATCCCAGGGTCTTGGGATCGAGCCCTGCATCGGGCTCCCTGCTCAGCGGGAAGCCTGCTTCTCCCTCTCCCACTCCCCCTGCTTGTGTTCCTACTCTCACTACCTCTCTCTCTCCGTTAAATAAATAAAAATAAATAAAAAATAAAATGAGTTATGCCTTCTTATGGGGCCCCATAAAGGGGGATCCCAAATTATCTTGAATCTGCTTTCCAGTGTTCACAATTCTTCACCTAATACAGTTAGGATCACCTCAGTGTAGAAAAACACTTTGTTCACAAAAGGTACTCCTTCAGGATAGACAAATTAGAAAAAGGCACCCCTCTTTTTGGCTGAGGAAGCCTAGAGTTAGGAGGCTTGGTTTGGCATACAAAGCCCCAGCAGGATTTCAGCTTTTTTCTTGCGCCCTCTCGAATGTGTGGCCTTGTGCAAGGCCCAGCTGTGTGTGGAGCCAATGGACCAATGACAATATGGCGTGCATTCCCAGAAACTCTCTTTATCCATACATTGATTCTGCTAAGGCAGTGGGCAATGACTAAAGTACAAGAACCGATTTATTATGAGACTAATGGGGCAGAGGCCTTTACCCAGTTGTGCAGGAAGAGAACCTTCTCAGCCTCTTCTGAATCTGTCCCCACTTTTTTATTTTAGAAACGCTGGTCCTGAGAACTGCAAAAATTCTGGGCATGAATGACTCTATCCAGACCCCTGCATTAGAACTGACCAAACTGTAGCGTGGGTTCTAGCAGCCCGAGGCCCAGGGATGCTCTGGCCCTGCTTAAGTTCCTGTCTGGAAAACCTTACAGCTGCCAAGAGAACGACTGTTCCAGCCAAAACCTGACCAAAGGCCCTTGACTTCCCTTTCTTAGAGCATTTATTTAAAAACAAAAACAAAAACAAACAAACTTCCAGGCACCTGGCTGGCTCAGTCAGAAGAGGATGCGATTCTTAATCATGAGATCATGATTGTGAGGCCCAGGCTGGCTCTACAGATTACTAAAGCAAGATAAATAAACTTTAAAAAAGAAAAAATAAAAATAAAAAATCTTCCAGTTGTAAATCCTTCCAGTTGTGAGATATCTGTGTATCTCCTATAACCCAGGAGTGTCTTTTTCAAAGACCTGAAAACCATTTCTTTGAAATATTATAATCCAGTTAATAAGGCCTCTGTCTCCCAGTCTGTGGGAAGTAGAAGCCTAACTTGGATAAATTCCAGTTAGCAGACACAGATGGCTGAATCACATTGATATTAGGCAACACTCTTGCCCACTTTTTGTAACTTTTCACTTCTCCAGCCTTTAGTCCTCCTCCCTATCCCTCATTCTGTAACCAAACTATGGTGAGTTGGCTCCTTGATTAGTTATAGAGATTACACCACGCAGAGTCATCACCCAACGCAAACTTAATTTGCAGCAAATAAGACCTTGGGAAATAACTTCCCAAAGTCCTGACTCCCTAAGCAGGGATGGGAGGTTTAGGATGAATATTCAGAAAGGGGAGCTTTGTCATTGAATGGAAAGGTGGGCATAAGGTTGTTCAGGAGTACTTAGAAAATATGGCTTGGGGCACCTGGGTGGCTTAGTTGGTTAAGCATCTGCCTTCGGCTCAGGTCAAGACCGGGAGTCCCGGGATTGAGCCCCCGCAGCGGCCTTCCTGCTCCGCAGGGAAGTCTCCTTCTCCCTCTGTACCTCACTCCTCTGTCACTCTCTCTCTCAAATAAATAAATAAAATCTTAAAGCAAAAACAAAAATGTACTTAAAAGTACTGACTACTATCAGCATTCATTAAAAAAAAAAATGCCTATACACAAATCCTTTGTTATGTTAATGAAGGTTGTACTCCTCTTAGGGCGGAGACTTTGACGTTTTGGTGAAGTAGAGGTAACTGTCAGACTAGGGGAAGGGGCTCTGGGCACGCTCTGAGAGCTGGTATAAACTGGATGGGGTCTTGGGCTTTTTATCTACAGTAAGGAATGCAGGGCGTTCACAGTACTGGGAGTTTTACCATTGATTTATTGTGTCTGATATGATGAGGCAATTTCCTGGCCTTGTAGAGACTGTTAATTTTTGCATTCCCTTTGTTCCCTTGAAATCCTAACTACTGACATTTTCACATTTCTTTGTAATTCTGATACCTCCTAAGGAAGTTCTGCAAGTAATATTCTAGGGCAAGAAGAGCCCGCAAGGCTCTCGGAAAATAGCTGGGGGCCTAAAATGATTTGTCCTGTGTCACAAAATCTACGTCTTTTTTTTTTTGTCTTTCTTTTTCCAGGGACCACTAACTCTTTCTGCTTACAATTCTCTTTTTAAAGAGATGATATGCTTACAATTCTCTTTTTAAAGAGATGATTTGCGTCACCTCTGCGCATATCAGAATTGAGCTCAGCTCTTTCCCTTCCTGCCTTCCCCCCCCACATTAGTTACTGAATAAAATGTCTTTACCCTCTTTAACCAGTGTGCAGTTTTATCTTTGATAGTTCTTCTGCTGGTCCTTATCCTGGTTCTTTCTATGAAAGTAACATAACTTGCTGTAACTTAATGTTCTAGCACTCATAGTGTTGCAGGATTTTTTTTCTCCGTCCGTGCCCGCGGTTCTTGGTCACGCCACTTCGAAGAATGAAGAGGTAGACCAGACAGGAAAGTGGGCAGCAAAGGCAGGTTTATTGAGTGATAGCAAAGTGACAGTACAAAACTTCCAAGGAGGGAGGGGACCTGAAGGGGTTGCCACCAGAGTTTCTAAGTCTAAGGGTTTTTATGGGCTTCTTGGCAGGCTGTTTTAATCTGATTAACCCTCCTGTCATCCCATCAGATTTTTGTCACCTGTCTATCATGGGAAAGGGTGGAGGACTCCTTCCAGGGCGGTGTAAAACCCTCCTAAGGGTGGTTTTCTCTTAGGGCGGAGGGGCCCCTTGTCCCTGCCTGCCTGCCTTCCAACTATCCTTCATCAATAGTTTTCCCCATTGTTATCTAGTTTCCATAAACATAGTACTTATTTTTTTTTAAAAAAAGATTTTATTTATTTATTTGACAGAGAGAGACACAGCGAGAGAGGGAACACAAGCAGAGGGAGTGGGAGAGGGAGAAGCAGGCTTCCCGCCGAGCAGGGAGCCTGACGTGGGGCTCGATCCCAGGACCCTGGGATCAGGACCTGAGCCGAAGGCAGACGCTTAACCATCTGAGCCACCCAGGCGCCCCAACATAGTACTTATTTTTAAAAGTTTTATTTATTTAAGTAATCTCTACACCCAACGTGATGCTCAAATTCATGACTTCAAAATCAAGATCAAGAGTCACAGGCTCTTCCAACTGAGCCAGCCAGGCGCCGCCCCCTGTAAAGATAATACTTAATCACTGCACAGTATGAGTTTTGTGCTATAAATTTCTTAACCAAAAACCCATTAGATTTTTTATTATAAAAGGACTCTATGTTCATCATGCAAAATGAGAAAAATACCACAAACAAAATATAAATCACCTATCCAGTAATCCCACTACCCTGTTTTGCCTTCTTCTAATCCATTTTCCAACTTTTGCTATTAACCTTTCAATATATATCCTTATAGTCTATATATTCTCTGAATATATTTGTATCATTAAGCATAATTCTAAAAGCAAAAGTGGGATCGCACTTTTTAAACAGATGTCTTTTCTACTTAATATTTTCTGATGTAATCAAATATTGTTCAGAAATGCAATTTTAAAATGACACAACATTCCATTGTTGGTACATTGGAGGTACCATCGTTCATTTAGCACCTTCTTGGTGGACTTTCCAGCCTTTTCCCCACCACCAGTATTTCTCTATTATGAACAATATTGAAATAGTCTTATAGGCAAATCTTTGTGCTCATCCTTATTTAGTTCCTTTGGATAAATTCTGAAGGGAGCATTTAAGTCCACTGAAGACTCAGCTCCCTCTCTTTTTTGGCTTTATGACCATAAATCTCCCTTTCCTCTCTGGTCACATCTCTGCTTCCCATATAGGATCTTACGAAGACTTAGATCTTCAAAATCTAAATCCTATTCGATTTTGGCTGGGCATGTGCTTTTTTCTCCCACTCTTCCTCAGCAAGCTCACTCATCCCATGGCTTCAATGACCACTCCTGTGCTGATGACTTCCCATCTATACCTGCAGTCTAGATATGTAGTCAGAGCTCCAGTCCCTAAAGATCCATTTCATATGTCTCCACTTGGATGTCTCACAGCACATAAAACTCAACATAGCCAAAATGGAATTCATGATTTTACCTCCCAAATCCTCATTCTCCAGTGATTCCTGTTTTAGTGAGCAGCACCACCATCCACCCAGTGCTTCAAGCCAAAAACCCGATGGTCTTACTTGTCTTCTCTAGTACATTGCACATTTTGCCAAGTCTTGTTGACTCTACTTCCAACCTTTGAGTGTTAAAATTCATTTACTTCTCTTCATCCTCACTGGGACCTCTAGACCAGACTGTCATCAGTCTGTATCACTTCCATAACTGGCTCCTTGCCTCCAGTCTTATTTTCTTCAATTCATTTTCCACATTGCAGCCTGAGAAAATTTGCTAACATGCAAGTGTCATCATGTCACTCTGAAATTTAAACTCCTTAAGTGGCTTTCTCGTTGCCTTTGGGATTGTGTCCATACTCTTTATCATAGCTGAGCAGGACTTTAAAAAAACATTTTTTTTAGATTTTATTTATTTATTTGACAGAGAGAGACACAGCGAGAGAGGGAACACCAGCAGGGGGAGTGGGAGAGGGAGAAGCAGGCTCCCTGCAAAGCAGGGAGCCCGATGCGGGGCTCTACCCCAGGACCCTGTGATCATGACCCAAGCCGAAGGCAGACGCCCAACTGACTGAGCCACCCAGGTGCCCCTGCCCAGGACTTTTTAAAAGAGTAACTGGTCCTGCCTATTTGTCCAGCCTAATTTCTTGACACTCTACACTCTGCTAAAAGCCTTGGTTGTCTTCTCAGTTGTTCCAGTAAACCATTGTTCTACCCTCAGTAATCACATTTCTTGTTGGCTTTTCCAGTCCCATTCATCACATTACCACATCACAGAGTCCATCTAGCACAATGCCTAACGTATTTGACGTTTTATTTTTTTAAGTTTTCTCATTGCTTTTATTTTATCTTTTTAAAGGTTTTATTTATTTGTCAGAGAGAGAGGGAGAGAGCACAGAAACAGGGGGAGTGGCAGGCAGAGGGAGAAGCAGGCTCCCCGCAGAGCAAGGAGCCCAACGCGGGACTCGATCCCCGGATTCCGGGACCATGACCCGAGCTGAAGGCAGACGTTCAACCGACTGAGCCACCCAGGCATCCCCGTATTTGACATTTTAAAAAGATATGTGTTGAGTTACAATTTTATTTATTTGACAGAGAGAGGGAACACAAGCAGGGGGAGTGGGTGAGGGAGAAGCAGGCCTCCTGCTGAGCCAAAGGCAGAGGCTTCACAACAGAGTCATCCAGGCGCCCCAGACATGTGTTGAGTTAATAGATGTATAAATATTGGGTGAGAGGATGTTAATACAAATATTTTCTATAAGCTGGATATGTACTAATTGAGAAGAGGTATAGTTAAGTCTATAGTCTAATGTCTAAGTCTAGAGTAATTCAGAGCAATGGTCAGATTCGTGCTCCAGCACCTTGGGTCAATTTCCATACCTCTCTAAACTTGTTCTCAGTGTGAGAACTAAGCAAGACAACTAAGGTAAAATGTTCAGTACTTCAGGGGAAGAAAACTTTTCCTTTCTTCCCTTCTAAGTTCTCTGTTTGGTCCAATAATTGACATAAGACAGGGGATCCTGGCTGGCACAATCAGTAGAGCATAAGGCTATTGATCTTGGGGTCATGAGTTCTACATTGGGGGTAGAGATTACTAAAAAAAAAATTTAAATTAAAAAAAAATCGACATAAGACAGATTAATAGGAGAAAAACTTAATTACAGGCTTCTAGGAGCCCCACCAAGACCTGAGAGGCTCTCCACCAGTCAGGCAATTGAGGTTCATAGGCCATCCTGAGCGAAAGAAAAGAGGGCAAGGATCTGGGATTTCATAGAGGAGAGAGATAGTTCATAGGAAGATGGGAAGAGCCAATATATTGTAAACAAATGCTTGCCATGCTATGAAGAGAAGTCTTTCTTGCGCTAAAAAAAATTATCTTTTGGTAATAGCTCTCTTCCCGATACAGGCTCTCTAGCTCAATATCTTTAGGGCAGTTAAAGGGGTGGTAAAAAGCTCTTTTTAAATCTATTGGGCCTTGATTGTCTTTAGCTCCAAATAATCTGCATGCTAAAGTGGCACATTCTGGGGTGGCCTGCTCTGACCCCCATCAGTACAGTGTCTGGCATAGAAGTGTTTAATAAATGTAATCTAGCAATAGTGACAATGGAGATTATGATACATCGCCTCCAGATGGGTGTTTCATTTTGAATGCCAACCTATTATACTGTTTAGCTGTTTCAATAAGCCTTCCCAGTTGCTACTAGCAATTAAAAATAATTCCTCTTATTGCCTGCAATAAGATAGGCAAACATTTCACATTTCTTAAATTAATACCTATTATTAGACCTTCATGGTATTTATACATTTTGGCTTTCTTACAAAAAAAAAAAAAAATGCTTCACGGGCGCCTGCCTGGCTCAGTTGGAGGAGCATGTGACTCTTGATCTTGGTGTCATGAGTTCGAGCCCCACGTTGGATGCAGAAATTACTAAAAGAAGTAAACTTTAAAAAAAAAGGTTAAAAAAAGTGCTCCAGTGACGTATTCATGAGCATAACTTTTTTCTTCTTCCTAAAAGATTCCTTCAGATAGATTTCCAGTAGTATTATGGTAACATATTCACATTTTCAGAACTTTTGATATGCATCACCAGGTTGCTTTCTGTAAAGTACAGACTCCTTATTCTAATTTTAGGAGCCCTCTCTAAATCCTGATTTTTCTACTTGTTTTTAATTAAAAATGAAAAACATAATTTTACTTTCCTTTGTATTCTTTTTTTTTTTTTTAAGATTTTATTTACTTATTTGTCAGAGAGAGCATGTGTGAGGGGGAGCGGCAGAGGGAGTGGGAGAAGCAGACTCCCCACTGAGCAGGGAGCCCGACACTACACGGGGCTCAATCCCAGGACCCTGGGATCACGACCTGAGCCAAAGGCGGATGCTTAACCGACTGAGCCACCCAGGGGCCCCTTTCCTGTGTATTCTTTATATATATGGTGTGGTGATCACTTTGGCCAGTAACTTGTTTCTAGAGGACTACGGCCCCTTGTTATCCTTTCTCACAGTGGTATTAGAGACTTACTGAGGTCATGTGTGAATTGTGTTAAAATCAAATGCACTATATATGATTAAATGTAAGATACCCTTGGGCCACTTGGGTGGCTCAGTCCGTTTGAGCGTCGGCCTCTTGATTTCAGCTCAAGTCATGATACTGGGGTCATGAGATGGAGCCCTGCATCAGGCTCCATGCAGTCTGCTTCAGATTCTCTCTTCTCCTCCCCCGATCTCTAAAAGAAATAATTAAAAAATAAGATATTCTGGGGCGCCTGGGTGGCTCAGTCATTTAGCGTCTGCCTTTGGCTCGGGTCACGATCCCAGGGTCCTGGGATTGAGCCCCACGTCGGGCTCCCTGTTCCACGGGAGGCCTGCTTGTCCCTCTCCCACTCCCCCTGCTTGTGTTCCTGCTCTCACTATCTCTCTCTCTGTCAAATAAATAAATAAATCTTAAAAAAAAAAAGATTCTTTTATAGTCAAAAATTCATGTTCTTTCCCACTAACTATTAGGTAGGTAAGTCACAGAGAGCACTGATTTCTGCAAAATGCAGTTACTTAATACAGGAGCAAAAATCAAAGAATAGTATCTATATGGTATAGTATATATACTATAGAAGAATGTTTATTTTTATTTATTGTATTTTTAGATATCAAGGAGATAGCGTTTAACTTTGACTTTTAGTTAGGACTGCATTTGTTGGAAAGTAACACAGAAGACTTGGAGGTAGGCAGTGTGTAATTGGTATGGCAGCTCCATAATGTCATTTCCCAGGTTCCTATCTCTTGGCTCTGGTATAGTTATACATGGATTTCATTCCCATGGTCAAAGGGCAAGAGGCAAAGGGGTATCTGAATCTGTCTTTCTTTTTTATCAGAAATACAAAGCTTTGGGGCGCCTGGGTGGCTCAGTTAAGTGTTTGCCTTCGGCTCGGGTCATGTTCCCAGGGTCCTGGGATCGAGTCTCGCATCGGGCTGTCTGCTCGGTGGGGAGCCTGCTTCTCCCTCTCCTTCTGCCTGCCACTCTGCCTGCTTGTGCTGTCTCTCTTTCTGTCGAATAAATAAAATCTTAAAAAAAAAAAAAAAAGAAAAACAAAGCTTTCTTGGAAGCTTTACCTAATGATCTTTTGCTTACATTCCATTGGCCAAAAATGATCATATAGCTATCCCAGGTGCAAAAGGAATCTGGAGAGGAAAATAGTTTTAGTTGGGTACATTGCCACCCTGAACAAAATTGGGTCTGTCAGAGAAAAGGGGGGACAAATATTGACTAGGCAACTTGGTAGTATCTCCCACAGATGTAAATATGTATGTAATTTTTCATTAGTAATATGAAAAATGCCATGTTATTTCTCTAAACCCAGACTGAACTTACCAAATACTTACTCTGTGATTAAACTTCTGTTTCATATTAGACCAAACCAACAGAAGAAACAAGTGTAACCGGGCTTCTCAAACCTGGTATTTCTCTTTTTTTTTTTTTTAAAGATTTTATTGAGAGAGAGAACAAGCGTATGGGAGAGGCAGAGCGAGACGGAGAAGCAGGATCCCCGCTGAGCAGGGAGCCCGATGCGGGGCTCCATCCCAGGACCCTGGGATCATGACCTGAGCCGAAGGCAGACGCTTAACGACTGAGCCACCCAGGTGCCCCAAACCTGGTATCTCTCTTGTTCTTCAGGCTCTACCTTCGCCCAACCCACGGTGCAGAGTATCACTCAGGAATTTGAAATCTGCAGATAGATAGTTGTAGTTTCTGGCAAAGAAAACCTCATCAAACGGCTGCATTTAATCCTGAAAGCATTCCTGTGACATATTTTATATACCAGAGAAATAAAGTATTCTAGGATGTGGAGTCCCTTTTCTTCTAGTGCAAGGAGAAAAGATTGCTTTCTTATTGCTCCTTTGCCACGGCTGACATTATTAGCTAACTAGTTAACTAATTGACTAATATTTTGGATCTGTAAGTCCCTGGGCTGCCTCAGTCATTAAAAACTTCTCACTGTGAGGGGCACCTGGGTGGCTCAGTCGTTAAGCGTCTGCCTTCGGTTCAGGTCATGATCCCAGGGTCCTGGGATCGAGCCCTGCATCAGGCTCCCCGCTCTTCGGGAAGCCTGCTTCTCCCTCTCCCATTCCCCCTGCTTGTGTTCCCTCTCTCACTGTGTCTCTGTGTCAAATAAATAAATAAAATAAAAAACAAAAAAACTTCTCACTGTGATTTTTATGAATTTAAAACACATGTATTCTATATATTAGATCCTAATTCTACCCGTGTAAATCTAATAGAGGGTCAAAGATGGTAACAGATCTCTTCTGGGGAATCGTGTTTCGTCCATACATTAAATAAATATAAATAAAACTTGTAATTGTGCTCTGGAACCTGAAAAAAACTTGGAGAGCAATGGAGAGCAATTATCCTTAAAAGATGTGAAAAGTGGGGCACCTGGGTGGCTCAGTCCGTTAAGCTGTCTGCCTTTGGCTCATGTCATGATCCCAGGGTCCTCAGATGGAGCCCTGCATGGGGCTTCCTGCTCAGCAAGAGAGTCTGCTTCTCCCTTGCCCTCTGCCCTTCCCCCCGCTCGTGCTCTCTATCTTGTTCTCTCTCTCTTAAATAAATAAAATCTTCTAAAAAAATGTGAAAAGCTTTTTTTTTTTCCTTTCAAAACCAACAGACTATACGATTTTGCTTAACATATATGAGGAAGTCTTACAAGTTTTCTAACTAAGGGTTTAACTTCTCTCTTCATGTCCAGGAATATACTAGTAGATCTAAGAAATAACTTAGTCATGAAGGCACTGAGTATTTGGTATGTTTTAGGGATTCAAAAGCAAAATCCAATCATATGGCTGTATGGCATAGGATTTTGTGCACCTGAAAGGTGGTATAGGATCCTGGTTAAGGGAGTATGCCTTGAGCCAAACTGCCAGGATTATTAGCTGTGTGATCATGGGCTAGTTACTTAGCTTCTCCGTGTGCCTCAATCTCTCAGGTTAAATGGGGATAACAGTAGTATGTACTTTGAAGGATGATTATGAGTTTATTTCCACAAAGAAGTTAGTAGAGTGCCCGGCCATTTGTTAGCAGTCAAAAACATTAGCCATTATTTTAGCCATTAGAGATTCCTCTTTCCCAGGGAAATTTAAGGACTCTTCGCTGGGTCATTTGTGTCAGCAACCTCCAAAATCCAGTTGTGGCAAGCTTCTCTAAACATGGTTCCACTCCCCTTTTAACATATACTAAAAATGCAATGGAAACTCTTACCGTGTTTCTTTCTGCTTATAACTTAAAATAATTAAAGCAAGCATATACAACAACAAAACAAAACAATCCTTTTACACTCTACAAAACTTTTTAGACAAAAGCCTCAAACATATTTCAAAATGTTTTGGTAATGGTTTACAGCATGTATTAATCTGATAAAGACTCACTTTTTTATGTCTCTGCCCACTAAGGTCTCATGGATCCTCAAGAGTATGGGTAAACAGACAACCAAAATTTAATGAATCTCTGCCAAAAAGGTAAGTAAATGGTGATTTTTTTTTTTCCTTAAACACTCAAGACCACATAATGTTGCAGTAGAGAAAAGAGAAGGCAGTCAGAGTGTCCTCATCAGACACTCCTCACGTAAGTAGGAGACAGCACTTCTTCAGTGGGTCTCAGAAGGTAGGATCCTTGCCACAGGAAAGCTGGGTTTAGCTGCCTGGATGGGCTGGGTGAGTGTGTAGTTCTGATTCCCACCAGAGTGGCCAGACATTTGGGAAACAAGCCTTCCAGGCGCAAGTACCCACCTGTAGAAATTAGAGCTAAAAGTCATGCATTTCAAACATTATTAACAGGTTGCTCTGGCTAGCTTTGCACTGAGGCCTAAGGCTTCAACAACTGTAGCCTCTGGCAGCAAAAAAAGGAATGTCTTGGGGCACCTGGGTGGCTCAGTTGTTAAGCGTCTGCCTTCGGCTCCGGTCGTGATCCCAGGGTCCTGGGATCGAGCCCCGCATCGGGCTCCTTGCTCTGCAGGAGGCCTGCTTCTCCCTCTCCCACTCCCCCTGCTTGTGTTCCTTCTCTCGCTGTGTCTCTCGCTGTCAAATAAATAAATAAAATCTTTAAAAAAAAAAAAAAAGGAATGTCTTCCCAAAGTGGCAACTGTTTGGGATTATCACAGGGACTCCTACTTATATACAGCTTTAGAAATATAAATTCAAAAGTTTTTGGAGTTCATTCATTCAACATTTGCTGTGCATAAAACCCAACTATTCAGGGGCGCCTGGGTGGCTCAGTCTTAAGCGGCTGCCTTCCGCTCAGGTCATGATCACAGGGTCCTGGGATGGAGCCCAGCATCGGACTCCCTGATCAGCTGGAAGCCTGCTTCTGCCTCTCCCACTCCCTCTGCTTGTGTTCCCTCTCGCTGTGTCTCTATCAAAACAAACAAACAAAACAAAAAAACCCCAACTATTCAAAATTCCTGCTCAATTAAGTCTAGTTTATTAAGTTCCACTACAAACGGTAAATGTTTGATGTGTAACATTTAAGGTATCTGCTAAATATTATTAATTAAACATAGTAAATGTGAGGTTGTTTCTTAAGAGAAGCTCGAGGCAGAGAAGCCTATTTGATTAAAAAAATCTGAGTCCAATATGTTACTATCAACAAGTGTTCTCTGAAGTATTTATTGATCTTGTTGATCACTATTAAATTTGTTAAAGATTGGTATTGTGATTGCTAAATATTTCCAAGAAGTGAAAAAAATAATTTCATATTTACTGGATGAGCTGAAAACAACGCTACGGCTCTTGGAGGGTTAGTTTATTTTCCAGAGTTTATATATAAAAGAAGTCTTAAAATTACTTACATACAATACTGTTCCTCAATACATTTCTTAAACATACTTAAACCATGGCATGCATTACTTTTAAGAAATCTACCATGCTTTAAACGCTTGAGAGCGTATCTTTCTTCCGGGGGAGTGTAATTAACAAAAGGGCCCTTAAGTGAGTTGGGAGGGCAAGGGGAGGAAAGGAGGATGGGGCCGCCTTCCTTCTGGGTCAGGGTTAGTTTGCGTGTGCTAGATTCTGGAAGAGAAAAGGTCAGTGCAGGAATTTACTGATTCCTTATTATCTCAAGATGGAAGTCGGGGCTCTCGGGCTTGTCCAGGTTATGAATGGAGAGCTCGACTTCCTTTTCCCTTGCGTCCTCCTAGGTGGCAGTGGGTTTAGGAAGGAAGTGGCGGGGCGCAGGCCCACAGTCCTCGCCCGCGCCCTCCGCATCCGAGTGGCGAGGCCGGGACGGTTCAGCTCACCCAGTCAGTGTAAATTCTGGGAGGGCCCGCTGGAGGAGAGCTCCGCCGGAGTGTGCAAACGGGATTCTGTGAATGTTGACATTAAAGGAATACGCAAATTCAGCCTAGTCCCCGCAGCTTACCCGCACCTATTTTTATATCTAAGCCAAGGTCACTCTTTAATACCGGGCTATAGCCCTGAGCTGGGGCATCGCGCTCTGCCTTGTGGCGGCGGCCCGGGCGGAGAGCGGGCTCCGGGGGCGAGGCGGGGGCAGCCCGGCGCGCCCCCCCCCCCCCCCCCCCCCCCCGGCGTCCGAGCCCGCACCTGCCCGGCGGTCGCCTGAAGGCCGGGCCCGGAGGGAGGCAGGGCGGCGTCGCCGGCGCCGAGGAGGGGCCGCGCGGCGCGGGCGGGGGGATTCGCGGTGGGCGCGGGCGCAGCGCGGCTGCAAAGGCTGGAGGCGCTGCGGCGCGAGTGCGTCACGCCGGCGGAGGGCACGGTGGGCTGCGGCCGACCCGCAGACGAGGAGCCAGGCGTCCCGGGCGAGGGGGAGGCGGCCGCACCCGCCCTGGCAGCCGCGAGCGGCGCGGCCCGGGACCGGCCGGGGGTCGCCAGCGAGCAGCCGCCGGCTCCATTCATTCCCGCGGCTCCGCCTCCTTTCCCGGGCTCCGGTGGCTTCGGAGGCGCGTCCGAGGTGAGTGCGCAGCCCCTCCGGGGCGGGGGGGCCTCGGGCTGAGGCCCAGGCTGCCGCGCCCGACCCCGCGCCCCGCCGGCTTCGGACCCGCGCCCCCGCGGGCGGCGACGCGAGCCGCGGGCTGCGGGCCGCCCTGAGGACTCGGCCGCGGCGCAGGCCCACGCCGGCCTCCCGGGCCCCGGGCGCGCGTCCAGCTGCAGGCGGCCGGCCGGGTCCCCCGAGGGGCGTGTGGTGCGCCCCCAGGTGCGCCGGCCTCCTCGTCAGCGCCACCATTTTGTGTGAGGGAATGCCGCCTTCTTCTTGGCCGGCCTCGGATCGCGTTCGGCTCCCCAGCTGCTGCGTGCCGAGCCCCCTCCGCTCCCACTGCGCCCCACCTGGAGCCTGTCCGCGCTCGCCGGCGGCCCCGGCGGGGTGAAGAGCGGAGCTGGTGAGGCGGCGCGCTGAGACGTTTAGGCTCGGGTTCAGCCACGCAGGTGGCCTCCGGAGATGCTCTGACCACCTCCCTTACCTTCAACTTCTTTTGGTTTAGATACCGTATAGGTTCTCTTCTAGAATGCAGGTCATTGCAATTTTGTTCTAATTCTTAGCTGCCCATTGTGCAGTTTTTCGAGGCCTGTGCCCCAGGAGATCGATGGGTGAAGCATTGAGCCCTGGGTTGTTTATGCTTCAGGGACCTGGATTACATTTACTCCCATTATTGTCCTTTGGGAGAAATGATGAAACATCTTACTCCATTTTCAGCTTCTGGAAATTGGTGTGGGTATCTTGAATTATTTTAGATTATTAGATTCTAAGATAACTGCCTGATGCAGGCCCCTTTCCCCCTTTGAGAGATCCTTTCGAAACATCAATTAAAATACTCCCTTGTGAGGATTTTTGAGGGGGTTGGGGCTGGCGGAACAGGTTTCTCGAAGACTACCGGAAGGAAAAGTTGTAATTGTGATTCAGAACTGTCACACAGTTTGTCATTTTCAGGGTTCCTGAGAATTTGGTAATTCTTGTTTTGATTTATCTTCTCGCAAATGTACCTAAGTACCTAGTGGATTATACTTGTGCCATTTGTGTTTTATCACTGCATCACAGGGATTAAAATCTGGCATGGTGGCTGTTGCATAATACACACGTTTGGGCCTTGGAGGGAATTTACCAAAATGGACCTGGGTTTGATGTACCACGTACATCTGTTTACATTGATGGATTGATTGTACCGGTTATGTTTGCAGACTATAGCTTGTTTTTCTCTTACCGGAGGAAAGATTTTTAGTGCCTAATATGGACCAGGCTAAGTTTTCGTGTTGAGGGGAGGTGGAGGACAGGGAATGAAATAGTGAGAGGAACCTGGGAAATGACCATTTGTGATAAGGCTTCTAGTAGAAACAAAGATAAAACATCAGTCTTTCAAGGAAAGCTTGTAGGTTTCGTAGTAGCCTTCTCTCTTTGAATTTATGAGGAGGATAGGTTTAGGGAACTTAGAAATAGATTATGAGTAGCAATATTAGCCTGCTGCGTGAGTGAGTATTAAGATGTTTTACCTGTGGATTTAAGGTTGTAAAAAGTTTCAAATTAGTTTGACCTGAAATTAGTCCAAAACAGTATTAGAATCATTACAAGTGGTATCAAGTGGTATCATTTTCTAATAAAGGTACAGTATATGCCAAACAAAGGGCTTAACTCTGATTTGGATAAAACAAAGTATTTTATAATAAAATGCTTTTGAGAGTACAATTCCATTGTCATCCTTCTTATAAAATTACTTTTTTTTTGAATAGTTGAAGACTCTTCCATTAATTCTTCGATAAGCAAGTAATTTCTTATGTACCATTCCTAGCAGAAATGTCATGCCTCTCATTAATGACATGTTCCAGGAGGAGAATTATGGAGGTGAAAGGGACCTTGGACATGGAGAGATGAATCTTGTTTTAGGGAACTTGAGCAAGCACAGATTGTCTGCTAGGGTGATTGGATCTGTCTTAGATTCACGGGGAACAAGATAGATCCTCCCAGCAAGTTCATCTTTGAGCCAGATAAAGTTCCCACACCTTTACATTGATTCTGTTAATACACGGGTTACAGAGGTTCACTGAATCGGTACTATTGTGTTTTGTTAACTCCAGCTTGAATTAATGTGGTTTGAGATTTTGAGCATCCATGTTACCAATGTTTGAGAAACTGAAAAGGAAAAAAAAACACTGATGTTTTTCTCCATTAGCTCCCACCCCCCCTTTTTAAAAAAAGATTTATTGGAGGGGGCAGAGAGCAAGAAAGCAAGCATGAGCATGGGGAGGGGCAGAGGGAGAAGCTGACTCCCTGCTGAGCAGGGAGCCCACAGCGGAGCTTCATCCCAGGACCCTGAGATCATCACTTGATGCAAAGGCTGAGGAAGGCAGACGCTTAACCGACTGAGCCACCCAGGCGCTGGCTCCCCTAGGAGAACTATTATGGAGGTAAAAGGAACCTTGGACGTGGAGAGATAAGTCTTGTTTTAGGGAACTTTTACTTTGGGGGCGGTCTCAAGCTGACTCCCTTGCTGAGTGCGGAGCCGGAGCCGGAGGCGGGGCTCATCTCACCACCCTGAGATCATGACCTGTGCCAAAATGAAGTCTGCCATTCGGGGCTCCTGGGTGGCTCAGTCGTTAAGCGTCTGCCTTCAGTTTGGGTCATGATCCCAGAATCCTGGGATCGAGCCCTGTATCGGGCTCCCTGCTCGGCAGGAAGCCTGCTTCTCCCTCTCCCTCTTCCACTCCCCCTGCTTGTGTTCCCTCTCTCGTTGTCTCTCTCTCTCTCTGTCAAATAAATAAATAAAATCTTAAAAAAAAAAAAAAAGTCTGCCACTTAACCTACCGGCACTCGGTCTAGTCCTTTATTTATTAAAAAAGGATTATATTTATTTGAGAGAGCGAGCACAAGCAAGGGGGGGCAGCAGAGGGAGAGGGAGAAGCAGACTCCCCGCTGGGCAGGGAGCCTGATGGGGGGCTCCATCCGAGGACCCTGGGATCATGACCTGAGCCGAAGGCAGATGGTTAACCGACGAGCCACCTAGGTCTAACCTTTTTAAAATCTTACGTGTTGGGGCGCCTGGGTGGCTCAGTCGTTGGGCGTTTGCCTTTGGCTCAGGTCGTGGTCCCCGGGTCCTGGGATCGAGCCCCGCATCGGGCTCCCTCCTTCGCGGGAAGCCTGCTTCTCCCTCTCCCACTCCCCCTCCTTGTGTTCCCTCTCTCGCTGTGTCTCTGTCAAATAAATTAAAATAAATAAATAAATAAAACCTTATGTGTGTTATGTTCAGTTATGTGCCTAAAAATGCAAAGAGATTTACTTTTTAAAGGTAATTAGAATATAAGAGGATTGAGTATTCAGGCAGAGATTCCAAAAATATTTATGAAGGATTCTGTAGAAAGGATTATTGGTTGAACAGGAATTGAAACAAAACCTTCATGTTTCTTCCCATTTCTAAGATTTTGTGATTCTAAAATGAAAAAGGAATTGCGTGATTACTGTGTTTAAGATGATTTTCTCTTCACACATCATTAGGCTTTTGATTCGTTGTATATTTAACGCTGAAATTAAAGTTTAAATTTGGTATGCTTCATGGGTAGTAGGATATTTCACAATTCTTTCCAACAACAACAACAAAATTACTCAAAGTTGAATTTATTAAGAAAAAGATGTCATGGTTTAAAAATAATCAGGGAAAAGCTGATAATTTACTAAAGACATCCTAAAATAATTAGACTCATTCAGTTTCAGGGCTGGTATGTGAGACCTTAAGGTTTATCTGCTCTGTAGGGGGGAACTACTGACTTAGCCCCACCTATTCTTTGTTTAGAAAGTTTGTGACTTACCACTTTTTTAAAAAAATGTGTATCATTTTTAGGTACTACCTGCTCCAGTGAGATGTTAGTTTTACGCTACACCAAAGGTAGCTTTCATTTTATTCAACAAACACGGAGTGTCTATTTTATGGTTAAAGGAACACAAAAACAAATAGACCTCACTTTCATGGAGTTTATAGTTAAGTATTGTGGATTAAAATGCCAAAGATTCCTTAAAATCTAAGAGCACACAGATTTTTGCCACTATGGGTTGTGCAGTGGAGAAGGTTCGGTTGCTGAAAGGAACTGAAGAGGGAAGGAAATTAAGAAGTAGAATTGAGAGTGTGTCCAGGGAAGGAGAGGAACATTGAAGCGGCAGATTGTTGGTTGGGTTTGGTCTGTGATAAGGTCAGGAGGGGGTGGGGGTGAAAATCCACTGAATTTGGGAGTTGAGGGTTACTGGAGGCCTTAAGAATAGTACTATCAGAAGCGCCTGGGTGGCTCGGTCATTGAGCGTCTGCCTTCGGCTCAGGTCATGATCCTGGAGTCCCGGGATGGAGTCCCACATCGGGCTCCCTGCTCGGCAGGGAGTCTGCTTCTCCCTCTGACCCTCTCATGCTCTCTCTGTCTCATTCTCTCTCTCAAATAAATAGATAAAATCTTAAAAAAAAAAA